>NC_092333.1:295382142-296050714 GCF_046630445.1 Rutidosis leptorrhynchoides
AACATCATTGAACCACTATCCTCTTCTCTTGTTCTTCTTATCGATCGGATCACTTCAAAACTAAAACACCATTAGAGCACCACAGATTACAAGCTCTAATTATTCGATTGCTACTAACAAGTTAGTACCCACTGTCCTATTATTGGTTTTGTGAATTGGAAACAAGTATATATAGAGATGTGGTAGTCATGGTTGTGCTAGTAATTGCCCATCGTTCAATCTAACGTGTGGCTAAATTCATTTACTATAACTTCTAAGATCATGGGCCAGACATAAGCTTCATGCACGATAACGATCTTGGTGACTAACGGTAATCGTTTTGGCTTATCTTTGCACACACACACATACGTAAATTGCCACTGTAGACGAACACGACTCAACACCAACAACAAGTTCTGTTTCTGTTATTAATTGACAACCACCCTCCACTTTTGAAATCATCCGCCAATTTTAAACATCAACATAACCTTCAAACTAGTCAACTATAAAATTCCAAGGAAATCAAAACTCAAGTTTTATTTTTCTGTTTTCTTCGTGAAATCACAAACCCACACACCATCATCAACAAATCATCACCCAAGCTACATACTATTCGACTGTTAAAAGTTTTTATTTTTTGGTTCTTCGATCAACCACCATGAAACCACCCATTACACTGTCATGTTATCGTTTCTAAAGTTCACAATTGGACCACCACCTTCTCTCTATATATACTCTTCGATAAAACCCACATCACAACACAATAACCTACCACTACAATACCATCATTTTTCTGTTTACTCGATTATGTTACTACTGCCGTAAGACAGCTCAACCCACCACAATCATTATCTTATTCGAACAGTAGAAGGAAAACCACCACGTTATTATTATTATTTTTTTTCTTCTTCTCATCGTATTACTGCTGCAACCACTATATGACTTCCTCTTAGTTCCTCCTACCTACTGCTACATCGCTGATCACTCTCTGTGTTGAAACCGCCACCAACCTGCTACGCTGTTAAAGGGTTGTGTTATTCGAAATTTGCTCAACAAGGATGATTGTGATGGATGGATGGTAAAATAGAGACGTTGAACAGGGATGAAAGAGAACGATTATATTTATGATTAGAAGTTGCTATCGATGAGCTGTAAAGTTCCAAAGAGTATAAGATGTCGAATTCTTTTTGATTGCAATTATATCACGGCTGTAATGAATAACATATACAATTTAAACCTAGTGGACTAATATCACGGTTTGTGAAAAGTTGTTAGGCCATTGTAATTGTTTTATCTGTTCGGCCGAGGCTGGTTTTCGCAAGTTGGGCCATGGACATGCAGTTGGGCCGAAATCCAACTCACATTCTCTTGTGGGCCGAAGGAAGATGAAGAACATAAAATAAATACGGGTTATATAATTAAGTGAGTAGAATAAATCAGAAAGTCGAGAATAGCTGGATGGTTTGTGAGGGCGTTAGGTAGCGAGAGGTTGGGGGTTCAATCCTAGGCTAAGGCATTTTTTTAACAGCCTATTTAATTGAGGTAGTTACTTAATTATTACTATTATTATTATTATTATCGTTATCATTATTATTATAACTATTATTATTGCTAAAATTATCATTATTAGCAAAGTATCATTTTAATAAAATTACCATTTTTACTATTTCTATTATCATTATTAGCAAAGTATCATTTTAATAAAATTACCATTTTTACTATTTCTGTTATCATTATTAGTAAAATTATTATTATAGTTATTATTATCAGTATTATTATTATTATTATTATTATTACTAACAGTACCATTATTTTTTTATTTATCATTTTTATTAAAATTAGTATTATTTTTATTATAAGTGTTACTAATATATTAAATAAAGATTTTCTATATAAAAAAATATTTAAGACATAACAATATTATTATCTTTGTAATTAACACTGTTTATTTATTTATAGTATATAAAAATAAATAAATCAAATTAAGTTATTAATGAACCATGTAATATATTAAAATAACAATTAAATCACTAATAATGCATAAATTTGTTCGATTACCATTATATGTGTTAATATATATAAATGATATAGGTTCGTGAATCCGAGGCCAACTTTGCATTGTTCAATATAGTCATATGTATTTTTACTACAAAATACATTAGGTGAGTTCATTTGATTCTCTTTTACTCTTTACATTTTTGGGACTGAGAATACATGCGCTATTTTTACAACTAATTTATTAAATGCTTTTGAAATACATTTTGAACTGCGAATACATGAAATGCTTTTATAAATGTTTGACGAGATAGACACAAGCAAAACATTCCTCGAATAAATTATGTGGACGTGATAATTGCCACCATTGAATTATGTGGACGTGATAATTGCCACAATTGATATGAATATTTTTTCTCTGTTTATTATTGCTTGGTAACCTAAGAATTAGGGAACATCACGAATTTTGAGAATTAGTGCATGCCTAATTGACGCAAATCCTAAAGGTAGCTACCAGGTTTAATACCCCCCCCCCCCAGAATGTTCACGAGACGAAAGGGCTAGTGGGCGTGGTGTCTAGTACTTCGAAGTTTATATGATTATTATACAGACGAAATGTTCTGTTTTGGGGATATTATTATGCGCATTATATGTTAAGGTCGGTTACCAAGCCAAGCTATGAAATTAATGAAAAGTGAATGTTATGTATCGAGAGAATGATTTTATACACAGGTTATGTGTATGTTATTTTTGTGCACAAGATATGTGTACGGTTACTAAGATTTATGAAAGATGATTTCGTACAAGAGAAAGGTGTACTGTATTTAAAAGATATCGCATGTACATTACAGGTGGGTATAGGATTCGGGCCCATTTGTACCATGCAGGATTTAAATCTTGTGGTCTATCAAAATGATGAATTTTATTATTTTATGATAAACCTATGAACTCACCAACCTTTTGGTTGACACTTGAAAGCATGTTTATTCTCAGGTATTAAAGAAATCTTCCGCTATGCATTTGCTCATATTAGAGATATTACTTGGAGTCATTCATGACATATTTCAAAAGACGTTGCATTCGAGTCGTCGAGTTCATCAGAATTATTACTAAGTCAATTATAGTTGGATATATTATGAAATGGTATGCATGCCGCCAACTTTCGATGTAATGAAAGTTTATATTTTTAAAAATGAATGCAATGTTTGTAAAATGTATCATATAGAGGTCAAGTACCTCACGATGTAATCAACTATTATGAATCGTTTATAATCGATATGAATGGGGCATTTCAGTAGTGACCCGAACTTTTCCATGATTATATATATATTAAATGAAAACTATATTTGCATGATTAAATGTTTCCAACATGTTAAGTAATCAAACGTGTTAAACTTGATTATTTGAAATGAGTTTCATGTAGACAATTGACCACCCGAGTTGACCAGCGATTCACGAACGTTAAAACTTGTAAAAACTATATGATGATATATATATGGATATTGTGGCGACCCGACCAAAATCGTCATTGACGGCGTCGCTAACTGAGGTCCCGAAACGTGGTCGTAGTCCCTATATGAGACTCGTTTGACCAAAATTATGTCGCATTCTTTTGAAACGTATCATGCTTGCAAAGTTTAGTTTACAAAACCGTTCGACAACAATTTTAAGTTTGCAAAAGTATAAATTATAAATGAGGTAACTTGCGACATAATTAGTTTAAAATCGCGGTTGCTATAAATAGCATAAGTATGTAAACAATATGTTTGAATCCAAAGGTGCTATCACTAGCGTATGTATGCATGTATGCTTGACCCCAAGCAAGAAATCAGAGTGTATGCATGCATGCTTGACTCCAAGCAAGTATGAGTGTACGCGGAAGCATGTATCAAATAGCCAAGTATGAACCTGAGAAACATATAGAAAACTGTCAACGAAAAACGTTGGTGAAATCATAGGTGTTTTAGTAAACGTTGTATTTGAACCACAAGATTTAGTATAAGATGATTATCAAAATCATTTGCATTCCAAAGTTGTTGTTTGTATCCCGGGCACCCAATTATCAAACTTAACTGTTTTGCACCCTTTGCGTAGTGTTAGAACATACACTAGACCCGAAAATATATTTCATCCGCTAACGGTAGCGAACCGTCCGAATGAGGCTCTTCAAGCCCATGTGATCACATAATATAAGTTCACGTTTACACCCTGCAAGTGTAACTAATGATAATTGAATTGAGGCTTTTTGTTCAAACCCGTACGTGGAATGTTCATTTTCATACTTGTGTTCAATGTATAAAAGTATGATACGTATATGTTTCTCATCCCATAGTTTAAAGCATAAAAGTTGTTTGAAAGATGGGACTATGATCTCACCTCGAGTGCACGAGTATAAAAGTACTTCACAAAATAAACGTGTGCATGATAGTTGCTTAGCCTTGACCTAAACAAGTAAGTTGTATTAATTAACCGGTTACGTCACAAGGTCGGGCGAAATGTGTTCAATTAGTCCTATGGCTCGTTACGACTCGATTAAATATAGCATGTGAATCAATTTGTCAAGTTTCATGCAAGATACAAGTATAGAAACAAGTTAGGAAGATTGCATAATCATTTGGTTAAGTTTGACAAAAATTCGAACTTCGGTCGGTCAAAGTCAACGAAAAGTCAACACGTTCTGGTCAGGTCCCGAACTATTTTTCTGAGGTTTTTAATCATATATGAGCATGTTAGAACAAGTTACATGTGAATCGGAGGTGCGTAGCATAGCAAACATTATTCAAAAATCGTCAAAGTTGGACAGACCACTTTGGCGCGCCGCGCGGGTATATGGTGCGCAGTTTTTAAGTTTTATGCACGAACCTAACTTCAACCAATCACCATTTATGACCCGCAAACAACCAAAGCATGTATCTTATATCATCAGAAAGGTATTTTGACAAGGAAAACAACTAAACATATTTCATTCATCACATTTACTTTTACAACAACCAAAATCACATTCAAAGCTCCTCATTGAATGCACTCAAGTTCATAAATGAAATTCGAAGATTCGGCAACCAATTTATATGAATGATATGCCGTTTCGAAGGTGATCATGCATACAATACAACCTAACACTTACAAATAACATTTCATGTCATTCAAAGCATCAAAAGTTCATTTCAAGTTCATCAAACCCTAACCCAAATCCACCAAAACCAATAATCAAGTTTATGAAGTTTTCTAAAACAACCTACACATCAAATTGAAGCTAGTGATACTAGTAACACAATTAAAACATGAACTTTAAAAATTTAACAACCTTTAATCTTCCAAAATCAAAGATTAAGTAAACCCATTTTCAAGTGTTCAAACTAGTTACTCAAATCAACAAATCGAACAAACAAAACATATATTCATGTTATACACGAGCCATAGACACTAACTAACACCATTTCAAGTATATAAAACGAATTTAGAGAAAATCTAGAGTTTTAGAAATGTTACCCAAATGTGAAGAAATTGGTACCAAATGTAGAGGATGAAGAGAGGATCACGAAAATGTAATTTGTTTTGAAGTTTGCTTCTCGATCCGGATTTAGATGATGATTTTATGAAGATGGGTGTTTGAGTTCATGAAAGGGAAGTAGAGAGAAAAGAGGAAGAAGGTGGGAGGTGAAATGAATGGATAGATAAGGTGGGTTGACAAGTTGACCTAGTCAACTAGTTTGCCCACTTGGCAACCTCGGTCCCTCAAGTTTCAAAGCGGGTGCGGGAATTAACCAAACGAATATTTTAAAAACGCTCGAGTAAACGAGTGATGTTATAATTAAATAACGGGAAAATTTAAAACGTTGGTCAACGGAAACTACGAATTTAAATAACGAAAGGTATTATTTAAAAAAAAAGATAGTGTTAAAAATAAATTTAACGGAAAAACGCGGGATGTTACAGATATATATATATATATATATATATATATATATATATATATATATATATATATATATATATATATATATATATATATATATATATATATATATATATATATATATATATATATATATATATATATATATATATATGTAGTTAACATGATATTATGATAAGTAAGTATCTCACTAGGTATATTAACAATGAGTTATATACATAAAAAATTAGATTACTAAGTTAAGAAACTCGAAACGATATATATAACGATTATCGTTATAACAACGCCTTACTAAATACGTATGTATCATATTAAGGTATTGTTACACTATATTTAACATGATAAAATGATAATTATATATATCATTATGTATGTTAACAATGAACTACATATGTAAATCAAGACTACTAACTTAAGAATTTCGAAACGAGGCATATATGTAACGATTATCGTTGTAATGACATTTTAATGTATATATATCATATTAAGATATATTCATACATCATAATATCATGATAATGTAATAATTTAATATCTCATTAGATATAATAAACAATGGGTTAACTATATTAAATGAGATCATTAACTTAAAGGTTTCAAAACAACACTTACATGTAACGACTAATGATGACTCAACGACTCAGTTAAAATGTATATACATGTAGTATTATAAGATGTATTCATATACTTTTGAAAGACTTCAAGACATTTATCAAAGTACTTCTACTTATCAAAAATGCTTACAATTGCATTCTCATTCATTTTCATCAACAATTCTACTTGTATACACCCGTATTCGTACTCGTACAATACACAGCTTCTAGATGTATTTACTATTAGTATATACACTCAAATGATCAGCTGTTAGCATCCCTTGTGAGTTACCAAGACATGTAGGAACCATCATTTCACAACTAGCATGACTTATGAGCATGAAAACAAAAACTAGTAATATTATATTGACTAAGCATTAGGCATTTTTTTCAAACAACACACACATCACATTTCTTTGATTTTCTAATGCAAATTCTCTCCATCTTAACTCTCTCTAAGCTTAAGAACGTCTATACTTCAGTAATATTGATCATCTAGGTCAATCTAGCTTCAATTACAATCAAGAAACATCATCATTCAAGAACACATCAAGAACACTTCACAAATACTTTCAAAGTTACTAGCTTACTTCCAATCTTACAAATCCATTTCAAGTGATCATCCAATCTCAAGAAATATTTCTTATTTACAGTAAGATATCTTTCTAATTCAAGGTAATACTCATATTCAAACTTTGATTCAATTTCTATAACTATAACAATCTTATTTCGAATGGAAATCTTACTTGAACTTGTTTTCGTGTCATGATTCTACTTCAAGAACTTTCAAGCCATCCAAGAATCCTTTGAAGCTAGATCAATTTTTGTCACTTCCAGTAGGTTTAACTACTAAACTTAAGGTAGTAATGATGTTCATAACATCATTCAATTCATATATATATAACTATCTTATTCGAAGATTTAAACTTGTAATCACTAGAGCATAGTTTAGTTAATTCTAAACTTCTTCGTAAACAAAGTTAATCCCTCTAACTTAACTTTTAAAATCAACTAAACACATGTTTTATATCTATCTGATATGCTAACTTAATGATTTAAAACCTGGAAACATGATGAACACCGTAAAATCGGACATACGCCGTCGTAGTAAAACCGCGGGCTGTTTTGGGTTTGATAATTAAAAAACTATGATAAACTTTGATTTAAAAGTTGTTCTTATAGAAAAATGATTTTTCTTATTAACATGAAACTATATCTAAAAATCATGGTTAAACTCAAAGTGGAAGTATGTTTTTCAAAATGGTCATCAAGACGTCGTTCTTTCAACTAAAATGACTACCTCTTACAATATTGACTTGTAACCTGTAAATTCGGCTATAAACTTATACTTTTTCTGTTTAGTTTCATAAATTTCAGTTCATTATGAATCCATAGCAACTAGAATCACTCAAAACGGATTTAAAACGAAGAAGTTATGGGTAAAACAAGATTGGGTAATTTTGCTTGTTGTAGCTACGTGAAATTTGTAACAAATCTATACAAACCATAACTTAACTAACTTATATTGTATTATACATGTATTCTAACATATATTATGTAATCTTGGGATACCATGGACACGTATACAATGTTTTGACATATCATATCGACCCATATATATATTATTTGGGAACAACCATAGACACTCTATATGCAGTAATGCTAGAGTTAGCTATACAGGGTTGAGGTTGATTCCAAAATAATATATATACTTTGAGTTGTGATCTAGCTTGAGACTTGTATAAACTGGTTCGTGGATTGATTCGAGATAATATATATTGATTTATTTCTGTACATCAAACTGTGGACAACTAGTTGTAGATTACTAACGTTGGACTGCTAACTTGACAAACTTAAATCATAAAATGTAATAAAAATGTTGTGAATATATTTCGATCATACTTTGATATATATGTACATAATTGTTATAGGTTCGTGAATCGACCAGTGGCCAAGTCTTATTTTCCCGACGAAGGAAAAATCTGTGAAAGTGAGTTATATTCCCATTTTTACTATCTAATATTTTTGGGATGAGAATACGTGCAGTTTTGAAAATGATTTACAAAATAGACACAAGTATTGAAACTACATTCTATGTTGAATCGTTATATCGGATATTGCCCTTGTTGAACTTGGTAGCCTAAGAATTGGTGTTTATTATAATTGCCACCAATTGACGCGAATCCTAAAGATAGATCTATGGGCTTTTACACGCCCCAGTAAGAGAATTTGAACTGCTTTAGTACTTCGATATTTATATATGGGGATATTCTAGATGCATTTGTTAATGTCAGTTACCAGGTGTTCAACCATATGAATGATTTTTATGCAGATTGCATGTTATTGAAAGATGAAATCTTGTGGTCTATTATTACAATTTGATATATAGGTTGAACCTATAACTCACCAACATTTTTTGTTGATGTTTAAAGCATGTTTATTCTCAGGTGATTATTAAGAGCTTCCGTTGTTGCATGCTAATTATGGACAAGAGTTGGAGTCAGCATGCTTGTATAATATTGTTTAAAAACGGCATTCGAAGACATATATATTGTTGTGTAATATTATTGTAAACCATTATGTAATGGTCGTGTTAAAACGCTATATTTTAGATTATCATTATTTGATAATCGTCGTAATATTTTAAAGGTTATGGTTTGTTTTAAAAATCGAATGCAGTCTTTGAAAAACGTCTCATATAGAGGTCAAAACCTCGCAACGAAATCAATTAATATGGAACGTTTATAATCGATATGAATGGGACATTTCAGTTGGTATCCGAGCGTTGGTCTTAGAGAACTAGAAATTTGTATTAGTGTGTCTTATCAAGTTCGTTAGGATGCATTATTGAGTCTGGACTTCGACCGTGTTTACTTGAAAAACGATTGCTTAACATTTTTGTTGGAAACTATATATTGTTAACATGTAAATATTATGTGATATATTAATCTCTTAACATGTTTGATATTGTGTGATAGATGTCTACCTCTAGTACAAATTCCATTGACTCACCTAATAATTATTAAGAGTCGAATATATTTTGGGAAGATTCACAAATTCCCGAAGAGGAACCGGAAGAAGAGGAACCGGAAGAAAAAGAACCGGAAGAAGAGGAACCGGAAGAAGAAGAACCGGAAGAAGAGGAATCAGAAGAAGAGGTTCCGGAGGGGGAAATATTAGGAACCATAGAAAACAGATAAATAAAAGAAAATCCTCAACCATTGGACCAAAGTTAATAATGGTCAATAGTGTTTCCACCGAGGAAGCAAAATATTGGGAAAATTACCAATTTTCTAATGAATCGGATCCCGATGAGGATTTCGATGATGTTATAGAAATTACCTCGACCCAATTTGAAAAAGCAAAAGAAAATAATAAGGGAAAAGGCATCAAAATAGAGAAACCTAATTCTAACCCCGATGAACTCTACGTTAACATGAAATACCCGGATGGGGTGTACCGTAAACACCCGTATTTCTTAAACTTTCACTATAACCCGAGAACATCTAAGCCACCTGGTTTTTCTAAACCATTTGTGAAAATGACGGCTCGCATTAGAGGAGCACCATATATCCCTAGGAAGTTAGCAAAAACGAACCAAGTCCGAAGAGGAAGAAACGAGTGAGTCGGAATAAAGAATTGTAATTATGTTGTGTAATATATGTATTGTAACGTGCTTGTATTTTTATGTTATATGTAAAAATTGCTTGTATTGTTTGTTAGTTATCTTTTACAAATCTAATCCTTGTCTATTTTATAGTATAAAACACACAATGGACGTTAAGGATAGACAACCAAAAATTTTAGAAGACCTACCAAGGGATATGATTGATGAAATCTTGTCTAGAGTCGGTCAGAATTCATCGACACAATTATTTATGGTGAAATTAGTTTGCCGAACATTTGAAAGACGTTCCAAGCATGCCTTAGTTTATAAAAGGCTTTCCTTTGAAAGATGGGGTATATCACATTGGGGAGACTTTAAGTTACACCGTGTTTTCTTTAAGGCATTAAATGCGGGGAACCTAAATGCAATTTTACGCTACGGGTTGAGAGCCTATTTTGACTCCACATATCCCAACATAGGACTTCGTTCTTTAGAAAGAGCTTCCAACATGCAACTTAAAGAAGCATGTTATGTTTACGGGTTAGTGATGTTCGCTTCTCACCAAATTGAGAAAAAGGACATCGGATTACAACTGTTAAATAAAACATTCCCACAAGTGACGGATTCGGTAGTTGGGGTGAGAAACAAGGTTTTGGATTGTTACGGGGCTGTTGGGCATTACGTAACCCCCGTCCTTTTGACGACGTTACAACATGCTGCCTAGCCAACGGTCGCAACGGTTATTTTCCACAAGACCAAGAATGGGAAATAATACTAGTAAAACCCGAATGCATGACTTGTTTCTGGACTTATGAATTACGTGTCTTTATTGAAATGTCCCGTTCTTATTGATTAAAAATGTTCCATATTAATTGTTTTCGTTGCGAGGTTTTGACCTATATATGAGACGTTTTTCAAAGACTGCATTCATTTTTAAAACAAACCATAACCTTTATTTCATAAATAAAGGTTTAAAAAGCTTTACGTAGATTATCAAATAATGATAATCTAAAATATCCTGTTTACACACGACCATTACATAATGGTTTACAATACAAATATGTTACATCAAAATCAGTTTCTTGAATGCAGTTTTTACACAATATCATACAAACATGGACTCAAATCTTGTCCTTATTTTAGTATGCAACAGCGGAAGCTCTTAGTATTCACCTGAGAATAAACATGCTTTAAACGTCAACAAAAATGTTGGTGAGTTATAGGTTTAACCTATATATATCAAATCGTAACAATAGACCACAAGATTTCATATTTCAATACACATCCCATACATAGAGATAAAAATCATTCATATGGTGAACACCTGGTAACCGACATTAACAAGATGCATATATAAGAATATCCCCATCATTCCGGGACACCCTTCGGATATGATATAAATTTCGAAGTACTAAAGCATCCGGTACTTTGGATGGGGTTTGTTAGGCCCAATAGATCTATCTTTAGGATTCGCGTCAATTAGGATGTCTGTTCCCTAATTCTTAGATTACCAGACTTAATAAAAAGGGCATATTCGATTTTGATAATTCAACCATAGAATGTAGTTTCACGTACTTGTGTCTATTTTGTAAATCATTTATAAAACCTGCATGTATTCTCATCCCAAAAATATTAGATTTTAAAAGTGGGACTATAACTCACTTTCACAGATTTTTACTTCGTCGGGAAGTAAGACTTGGCCACTGATTGATTCACGAACCTAACAATATATACATATATATCAAAGTATGTTCAAAATATATTTATAACACTTTTAATATATTTTGATGTTTTAAGTTTATTAAGTCAGCTGTCCTCGTTAGTAACCTACAACTAGTTGTCCACAGTTAGATGTACAGAAATAAATTGATAAATATTATCTTGAATCAATCCACGGCCCAGTGTATACATATCTCAGTATTGATCACAACTCAAACTATATATATTTTGGAATCAACCTCAACCCTGTATAGCTAACTCCAACATTCACATATAGAGTGTCTATGGTTGTTCCGAAATATATATAGATGTGTCGACATGATAGGTCGAAACATTGTATACGTGTCTATGGTATCTCAAGATTACATAATATACAATACAAGTTGATTAAGTTATGGTTGGAATAGATTTGTTACCAATTTTCACGTAGCTAAAATGAGAAAAATTATCCAATCTTGTTTTACCCATAACTTCTTCATTTTAAATCCGTTTTGAGTGAATCAAATTGCTATGGTTTCATATTGAACTCTATTTTATGAATCTAAACAGAAAAATTATAGGTTTATAGTCAGAAAAATAAGTTACAAGTCATTTTTGTAAAGGTAGTCATTTCAGTCGAAAGAACGACGTCTAGATGACCATTTTAGAAAACATACTTCCACTTTGAGTTTAACCATAATTTTTGGATATAGTTTCATGTTCATAATAAAAATCATTTTCCCAGAATAAAAACTTTTAAATCAAAGTTTATCATAGTTTTTAATTAACTAACCCAAAACAGCCCGCGGTGTTACTACGACGGCGTAAATCCGGTTTTACGGTGTTTTTCGTGTTTCCAGGTTTTAAATCATTAAGTTAGCATATCATAAAGATATAGAACATGTGTTTAGTTGATTTTAAATGTCAAGTTATAAGGATTAACTTTTATTTGCGAACAAGTTTAGAATTAACTAAACTATGTTCTAGTGATTACAAGTTTAAACCTTCGAATAAGATAGCTTTATATGTATGAATCGAATGATGTTATGAACATCATTACTACCTCAAGTTCCTTGGATAAACCTACTGGAAATGAGAAAAATAGATCTAGCATCAAAGTATCCTTGGATGGCTTGAAAGTTCTTGAAGCAGAATCATGACACGAAAACAATTTCAAGTAAGATTTCCACTCGAAATAAGATTGTTATAGTTATAGAAATTGAATTAAAGTTTGAATATGATTATTACCTTGTATTAGAAAGATAACCTACTGTAAGTAACAAAGGTTTCTTGATCTTGGATGATTACTTGGAATGGATTTAGAAAAATTGGAAGTAAACTTGCAATCTTGGAAGTATTCTTGATTTTATAAAACTAGAACTTTTGGAATTTATGAAGAACACTTAGAACTTGAAGATAGAACTTGAGAGAGATCAATTAGATGAAGAAAATTGAAGAATTAAAGTGTTTGTAGGTGTTTTTGGTCATTGGTGTATGGATTAGATATAAAGGATATGTAATTTTGTTTTCATGTAAATAAGTCATGAATGATTACTCATATTTTTGTAATTTTATGAGATATTTCATGCTAGTTGCCAAATGATGGTTCCCACATGTGTTAGGTGACTCACATGGGCTGTTAAGAGCTGATCATTGGAGTGTATATACCAATAGTACATACATCTAAAAGCTGTGTATTGTACGAGTACGAATACGGGTACATACGAGTAGAATTGTTGATGAAACTGAACGAGGATGTAATTGTAAGCATTTTTGTTAAGTAGAAGTATTTTTATAAGTGTCTTGAAGTCTTTCAAAAGTGTATGAATACATATTAAAACACTACATGTATATACATTTTAACTGAGTCGTTAAGTCATCGTTAGTCGTTACATGTAAATGTTGTTTTGAAACCTTTAGGTTAACGATCTTGTTGAATGTTGTTAACCCATTGTTTATTATAACAAATGAGATGTTAAATTGTTATATTATCATGATATTATGATATATAATATATCTTAGTATGATATATATACAGTTAAATGTCGTTACAACGATAATCGTTACATATATGTCTCGTTTCGAAATCATTAAGTTAGTAGTCTTATTTTTACATATGTATTTCATTGTTAATACACTTAATAATATATTTAATTATCATTTAACATAATTAACCAAGTGTATCAATATCTTAATATGATTCATATGTACCTAGTAAGACGTTGTTATAACGATAATCGTTATATATATCGTTTTCGAGTTTCTTAAATTAATAGTCTCATTTTTATGTATATAACTCATTGTTAAAATACCTAATGAGATACATACTTATAATAAAATCATGTTAACTATATATATAACCATAAATATGTCATCATATAGTTTTTACAAGTTTTAACGTTCGTGAATCACCGGTCAACTTAGGTGGTCAATTGTCTATATGAAACCTATTTCAATTAATAAAGTCTTAACAAGTTTGATTGCTTAACATGTTGGAAACACTTAATCATGTAAATAAAAATTTCATTTAATATATATATAAACATGGAAAAGTTCGGGTCACTACAGTACCTACCCGTTAAATAAATTTCGTTCTGAAATTCTAAGCAGTTGGAGGTGTTGACGTATCTTTTGGAAATAAATGCGGGTTTTTTTCTTCATTTGATCTTCACACTCCCAGGTGAACTCGGGTCCTCTACGAGCATTCCATCGAACCTTAACAATCGGTATCTTGTTTTGTTTAAGTCTCTTAACCTCACGATCCATTATTTCGACGGGTTCTTCAATGAATTGAAGTTTTTCATTGATTTGGATTTCGTCCAACGGAATAGTGAGATCTTCTTTAGCAAAACATTTCTTCAAATTTGAGACGTGGAAAGTGTTATATACAGCCGCGAGTTGTTGAGGTAGCTCCAGTTGGTAAGCTACTGGTCCTACACGATCTATAATCTTGAATGGTCCAATGTACCTTGGATTTAGTTTCCCCCGTTTACCAAATCGAACAACGCCTTTCCAAGGTGAAACCTTAAGCATGACCATTTCTCCAATTTCAAACTCTATATCTTTTCTTTTACTGTCCGCGTAGCTCTTTTGTCGACTCTGGGCGGTTTTCAATCTTTGTTGAATTTGGATGATTTTCTCGGTAGTTTCTTGTATTATCTCCGGACCCGTAACCTGTCTATCCCCCACTTCACTCCAACAAATTGGAGACCTGCACTTTCTACCATAAAGTGCTTCAAACGGCGCCATCTCAATGCTTGAATGGTAGCTGTTGTTGTAGGAAAATTTTGCTAACGGTAGATGTCGATCCCAAATGTTTCCGAAATCAATAACACAAGCTCGTAGCATGTCTTCAAGCGTTTATATCATCCTTTCGCTCTGCCCATCAGTTTGTGGATGATATGCAGTACTCATGTCTAGACGAGTTCCCAATGCTTGCTGTAATGTCTGCCAGAATCTTGAAATAAATCTGCCATCCCTATCAGAGATAATAGAGATTGGTATTCCATGTCTGGAGACGACTTCCTTCAAATACAGTCGTGCTAACTTCTCCATCTAGTCATCTTCTCTTATTGGCAGGAAGTGTGCTGACTTGGTGAGACGATCAACTATTACCCAAATAGTATCATAACCACTTGCAGTCCTTGGCAATTTAGTAATGAAATCCATGGTAATGTTTTCCCATTTCTATTCAGGGATTTCAGGTTGTTGTAGTAGACCTGATGGTTTCTGATATTCAGCTTTGACCTTAGAACACGTCAAACATTCTCCTACATATTTAGCAATATCGGCTTTCATACCTGGCCACCAAAAATGTTTCTTAAGATCCTTGTACATCTTCCCCGTTCCAGGATGTATTGAGTATCTGGTTTTATGAGCTTCTCTAAGTACCATTTCTCTCATATCTCCAAATTTTGGTACCCAAATTCTTTCAGCCCTATACCGGGTTCCGTCTTCCCGAATATTAAGATGCTTCTCCGATCCTTTGGGTATTTCATCCTTTAAATTTCCCTCTTTTAAAACTCCTTGTTGCGCCTCCTTTATTTGATCAGTAAGGTTAGTGTGAATCATTATATTCATAGATTTTACTCGAATGGGTTCTCTGTCCTTTCTACTCAAGGTGTCGGCTACCACATTTGCCTTCCCCTGGTGGTAACAAATCTCAAAGTCGTAATCATTCAACAATTCAATCCACCTACGCTGCCTCATATTCAGTTGTTTCTGATTAAATATGTGTTGAAGACTTTTGTGGTCGGTATATATAATACTTTTGACCCCATATAAGTTGTGCCTCCAAGTCTTTAATGCAAAAACAACCGCGCCTAATTCCAAATCATGCGTCATATAATTTTGCTCGTGAATCTTCAATTGTCTAGACGCATAAGCAATCACCTTCGTCCGTTGCATTAATACACAACCGAGACCTTGCTTTGATGCGTCACAATAAATCACAAAATCATCATTCCCTTCAGGCAATGACAATATAGGTGCCGTAGTTAGCTTTTTCTTCAATAATTGAAACGCCTTCTCTTGTTCATCCTTCCATTCAAATTTCTTCCCTTTATGCGTTAATGCAGTCAATGGTTTTGCTATTTTGGAGAAATCTTGGATGAATCTTCTGTAGTAACCAGCCAATCCTAAAAATTGACGTATATGCTTCGGAGTTTTTGGGGTTTCCCACTTTTCAACGGTTTCGATCTTTGCCGGGTCCACCTGGATACCTTCTTTGTTCACTATGTGACCGAGGAATTGAACTTCTTCCAACCAAAATGCACACTTTGAAAACTTAGCGTACAGTTTTTCTTTCCTCAATACTTCTAGCACTTTTCTCAAATGTTCTTCGTGCTCTTGATCATTCTTTGAGTAAATAAGTATGTCATCGATGAAAACAATGACAAACTTGTCAAGATATGGCCCACACACTTGGTTCATAAGGTCCATGAACACAGCTGGTGCGTTAGTCAATCCAAACGGCATAACCATAAACTCGTAATGACCATAACGCGTCCTAAAAGCAGTTTTTGGAATATCATCCTCCTTTACTCGTATTTGATGATATCCAGAACGTAAATCGATCTTAGAATAACCCGACGAGCCTTGTAGTTGATCAAATAAGTCGTCAATTCTCGGCAGTGGATAACGGTTTTTGATGGTAAGTTTGTTCAACTCTCTGTAGTCAATACACAACCTAAATGTACCATCCTTCTTCTTGACAAACAAAACAGGAGCTCCCGATGGTGATGTGCTTGGTCGAATGTCCCGTTCTTATTGATTAAAAACGTTCCATATTAATTGATTTCGTTGCGAGGTTTTGACCTCTATATGAGACGTTTTTCAAAGACTGCATTCATTTTTTAAAACAAACCA
Organism: Rutidosis leptorrhynchoides; assembly: GCF_046630445.1. Taxonomy (NCBI): domain Eukaryota; kingdom Viridiplantae; phylum Streptophyta; class Magnoliopsida; order Asterales; family Asteraceae; genus Rutidosis; species Rutidosis leptorrhynchoides. The sequence continues at coordinate 295,399,298 of NC_092333.1, forward strand.
TAACCTTTATTTCATAAATAAAGGTTTAAAAAGCTTTACGTAGATTATCAAATAATGATAATCTAAAATATCATGTTTACACACGACCATTACATAATGGTTTACAATACAAATATGTTACATCAAAATCAGTTTCTTGAAAGCAGTTTTTACACAATATCATACAAACATGGACTCCAAATCTTGTCCTTATTTTAGTATGCAACAGCGGAAGCTCTTAGTATTCACTTGAGAATAAACATGCTTTAAACGTCAACAAAAATGTTGGTGAGTTATAGGTTTAACCTATATATATCAAATCGTAACAATAGACCACAAGATTTCATATTTCAATACACATCCCATACATAGAGATAAAAATCATTCATATGGTGAACACTTGGTAACCGACATTAACAAGATGCATATATAAGAATAGCCCCATCATTCCGGGACACCCTTCGGATATGATATAAATTTTGAAGTACTAAAGCATCCGGTACTTTGGATGGGGTTTGTTAGGCCCAATAGATCTATCTTTAGGATTCGCGTCAATTAGGGTGTGTGTTCCCTAATTCTTAGATTACCAGACTTAATAAAAAGGGGCATATTCGATTTTGATAATTCAACCATAGAATGTAGTTTCACGTACTTGTGTCTATTTTGTAAATCATTTATAAAACCTGCATGTATTCTCATCCCAAAAATATTAGATTTTAAAAGTGGGACTATAACTCACTTTCACAGATTTTCACAGATTTGAATCAATCCACGGCCCAGTGTATACATATCTCAGTATTGATCACAACTCAAACTATATATATTTTGGAATCAACCTCAACCCTGTATAGCTAACTCCAACATTCACATATAGAGTGTCTATGGTTGTTCCGAAATATATATAGATGTGTCGACATGATAGGTCGAAACATTGTATACGTGTCTATGGTATCTCAAGATTACATAATATACAATAAAAGTTGATTAAGTTATGGTTGGAATAGATTTGTTACCAATTTTCACGTAGCTAAAATGAGAAAAATTATCCAATCTTGTTTTACCCATAACTTCTTCATTTTAAATCCGTTTTGAGTGAATCAAATTGCTATGGTTTCATATTGAACTCTATTTTATGAATCTAAACAGAAAAATTATAGGTTTATAGTCGGAAAAATAAATTACATGTCCTTTTTGTAAAGGTAGTCATTTTAGTCGAAAGAACGACGTCTAGATGAACATTTTAGAAAACATACTTCCACTTTGAGTTTAACCATAATTTTTGGATATAGTTTCATGTTCATAATAAAAATCATTTTCCCAGAATAACAACTTTTAAATCAAAGTTTATGATAGTTTTTAATTAACTAACCCAAAACAGCCCGCGGTGTTACTACGACGGCATAAATCCGGTTTTACGGTGTTTTTCGTGTTTCCAGGTTTTAAATCATTAAGTTATCATATCATAAATATATAGAAAATGTGTTTAGTTGATTTTAAAAGTCAAGTTAGAAGGATTAACTTTTATTTGCGAACAAGTTTAGAATTAACTAAACTATGTTCTAGTGATTACAAGTTTAAACCTTCGAATAAGATAGCTTTATATGTATGAATCGAACGATGTTATGAACATCATTACTACCTCAAGTTCCTTGGATAAACCTACTAGAAATGAGAAAAATAGATCTAGCTTCAAAGGATCCTTGGATGGCTTGAAAGTTCTTGAAGCAGAATCATGACACGAAAACAATTTCAAGTAAGATTTCCACTCGAAATAAGATTGTTATAGTTATAGAAATTGAATTAAAGTTTAAATATGATTATTACCTTGTATTAGAAAGATAACCTACTATAAGTAACAAAGGTTTCTTGATCTTGGATGATTACTTGGAATGAATTTAGAAAACTTGGAAGTAAACTTGCAATCTTGGAAGTATTCTTGATTTTATGAAACTAGAACTTTTGGAATTTATGAAGAACACTTAGAACTTGAAGATAGAACTTGAGAGAGATCAATTAGATGAAGAAAATTGAAGAATGAAAGTGTTTGTAGGTGTTTTTGGTCGTTGGTGTATGGATTAGATATAAAGGATATGTAATTTTGTTTTCATGTAAATAAGTCATGAATGATTACTCATATTTTTGTAATTTTATGAGATATTTCATGCTAGTTGCCAAATGATGGTTCTCACATGTGTTAGGTTGTGAAGACCCGTCCTAATCCATCTGGACGAAGTCCATATCGATTATAAACGATTCACAACAGTTGATTACATCGCGAGGTACTTGACCTCTATATGATACATTTTACAAACATTGCATTCGTTTTTGAAAAGACAAACTTTCATTACATCGAAAGTTGACAGGCATGCATACCATTTCATAATATATCCAACTATAATTGACTTGATAATAATCTTGATGAACTCGACGACTCGAATGCAACGTCTTTTGAAATATGCCATGAATGACTCCAAGTAATATCTATAAAATGAGCAAATACACAGCGGAAGATTTCTTTCGTACCTGAGAATAAACATGGTTGAAAGTGTCAACCAAAAGGTTGGTGAGTTCATTAGTTTAACTTAAACAATCGTTTCCATCATTTTAATAGACCACAAGATTTCAGATTTCCATTTCTCATAAACATACGTCCCATGCATAGAGACAAAAATATTATTCATATGGATTGAACAGCTGGTAACCGACATTAACAATATGCATATATAAAAATATCCCCATCATTCCGGGATCCTCCTTCGGACATGATATAAATTTCAAAGTACTAAAACTTCCGGTACTTTGGATGGGGCTTGTTGGGCCCGATAGATCTATCTTTAGAGTTCGCGTCAATTAGGGTGTCTGTTCCCTAATTCTTAGATTACCAGACTTAATAAAAAGGGCATATTCGATTTCGATAATTCAACCATAGAATGTAGTTTCATGTACTTGTGTCTATTTCGTAAAACAGTTATAAAAACAGCGCATGTATTCTCAGCCCAAAAATGTAATGAGTAAAAGGGAGCAAATGAAACTCACGCATATAAATATTGTAAAATAGTTAATAAAGCATTTGCATGTATTCTCAGCCCAAAAATGTAAAGAGTAAAAGGGAGCAAATGAAACTCACGCATATAATTATTGTAAAACAGTTAATAAAACATTTACATGTATTCTCAGCCCTAAAAATGTAAAGAGTAAAAGGGAGTAATGAAAACTCACCATACGATATTTTGTAGTAAAAATATGCATACGACGATACTGAACAATGCAGGGTTGACCTCGGATTCACGAACCTTAAAGAATAGCTTTCTAAAAAAAATGTCGCAGCCCAGGCTCGAACCCAAGACCTCTTACTTAACAGAGGACTCCTTTAACCATCGCTCCATTTATTTATTTTCTGTTTGATACTCGTTCTAATAATATGTAACACTTATTTTTCTGTTTCCAAATTTCTTCCTCTTCTTTTCAAAAAGGAAACAAAAAGATGCCACAGATGAGGATTGAACCTGCGACCTCCTAATAACCCAACAACAATCTTAACCATCCCTCTGTTTGTGTACTTCTAAAATTATTACCACCCCAAAGTATATAACCCGTTATTCTTTTTCATGTATCTTCTTCTTCACCAAATTAATCTATTCATCTTAATTATCATCATCTAAATCATATTCCCCCTCATCATCTTCATGTCTAATCATCATCGAATAAACATGGCATCACCATCACAATCATCTAAACCGAAGATGATAATGTTGTTCGATTATTAGGAAACTTCAAGTGGGTTTTGTTTGTGATTTGAATAGGAACAAAAGGAACCCATTGTATCAGGAAAACAAGCTCGAATACTTGCACTTCAAACAAATATCGTAGTAGTTTGTGGAGTTTTAGCAAAACTGGAAAGTCCACGGCCCATTTATATTTAACAGTTAGCCCAATCGTTGCTAGTCCACGTAAAATGTAATTGGCTCAATGGAAGCCCGTCATCCTAAATTAAATGGCAGTCCAGGCCACTTTCCCTAAATCTATACGCTTGTTTCTACTTCTTTCGACTCTGCACGACAATTGTGTGGGGTTTTGAAAATTTTCAATTGAGTAAAATAAATATCACAACCCCATCCACTTGCTCTTGCCTTTACCAATTTGTCGGCTCAACCATGCCACTTCCCACGACTTTGTTTCTAAATAGGATTCTTTTTTTTTTCTTTTTTTCTTTTTTTAAATGTTAACTAAAGTAACAAAGTATCAATTAGTCACTCATGTAAACAGGTTGGCCACCCCAAAAGAACATGCATTGTCGCCTAGTTATTTTATCTCCATGTGTTTCGGCCAAAACAAAAAAAAAATACGTGGCCCCTTTTAATCACTAGTATGATTCTATATTCTTTAACAATCAAGTGGTTTATCCACTATAAAAAAATGTCGGCCATAGATATAAAAGAAAAGGGGACGTGCAATCACCAATGTTGAAAGTATTATCACCTTTAGTGTATCATCTTCTTTATAGAAACAAAAGCAGATGGTGATTCGATGGTGGCTTCGGCTGTAAGACAGAAGCAAAGCAGAAACGAGTAGGTTTATTGGGTTCACAAATAAAGGAGCAAGAAAGGATGGCGTGTTGGTTGTACATGTTTTTTGTAGGGTTGTCGTTCTGTGATGGTGGAGGTTTTAGTTCGAGTAAAACAGAAAAAAATTAAATGGGTTTGATGATTAATCGAAGAAAAAGAGGAGACAAAGGTGGTGGTGAAGGGTTTCGATGATGAAGAGGAGAGGGAGATAGACGTGGTCATAGACGGTGAAGGATTATATTGGTCGTGTAACTCGTGATGGTGGCTAACCGAAGGGTGTTGTTGAGATGGTGAAAGATGGTGGCCGTGGAAGGTGACCAAGTTTTGATGATGGCGGTTGCATTGTGTATGTGTGTTACTTGCATGTATGTCTATGTATATGATAGTATATATATCAATGAAACCAGAGGGATAATACCCAAAATGAAAACAGAATTTCACATTCATATAATTCATTTAACTATTTCAAATAGTGAAGCACAACAGAGAATAAATAAGAGAAAAACTGGTTCAGCGTTTATTTTTAGTTTTTAAATTAACAAAATGAATCAGTGATAATTGATATTAGGTAAAGATGATGGAAGTTGAATGATTTTCTCTCCCACTACAGATAATTGATTTGATATATAACGAATATTTGTGTGTCGACATATGATTAAGGACAAAGCAGAAAGACAAAAACAAAAAGAAAAAAAAATTACATAAGATCGTGATTGGTAAATGAATGTACGAAGTTATTTGTTTTTATACCTTTTATTTAATATTAACAATGAATAAACATGCTTATTTTGGTAATACTGATACTGTTAATTTTATTAATATTAATAATTTTTATATTATTAATAGTTAATAATAATATTAATAACAATAATAATAAGTTGTATAATAATAATATTACAATTTACAATTATCAAATTTTTCTATCTATATATTATATATCTTAATGATACTAATATTAATATTAATATTTATTTTAGTAATGGTAATGGGAGTAATAATAATATTGAAATAACAATTATATTTTATCTTGTAATTAAATTTAATTTATTAACATTACATATTATAATTATGTAATACTTATATATTAAGTAATAACATATTTGAATATTTAATATTTACGTATTTTGTATATAGTACACTATACATATAATGTACAGATTTCATATATGTTTATATAGATTGATTTTAATAACAACCTTATTATCTTGTATATTATTTTACATATTTGATTTTAATGTTTCAATTATATTTATTTATTATTTATATTTATTTTTATATTTATTTAAATACATAATTAATTACATCCAATTGTTCGTGAATCGTCGGAAGCGGTCGAAGGGTAATTGAATTCGTGAAAATAGTTTGAAATTTTTTTTTGAGACTCAACATTACAGACTTTTCTTATTGTATCGAAATCATATAAAGATGAAGTTTAAATTTGTTCGGAAATTCCCGTGTCATCACAGTACCTACCCGTTAAAGAAATTTCGTCCCGAAATTTGAGTGGGGTGGTCATGGCTAACAATAAAAATGTTTTTATGACGAATATGAGCTGATAAAGTAGAGTTTTATCATTATTGAGTAATATGGAACAAACAATTCGATTATCCGAAGAGTACGAATGAAGCTATCATAAAGGAAATGAAATGCGAAATAAAGTTTCGTCTTAACTTTTGATGTTGTATTGGTTGAATTCCGGAATTCAAGGGGTTTAAAGAAAATCTACGAAATCTACAAGATTTGATTCTTCGAGATTTAAGGAATTTAGGATCTCTTTAATTAAATGCGATGATCTGCCCCAATTACTACGTCTGATATTTATAGTATAAATTTACCTTTTCCGTTCCATTATTTTTCACCGCTTCTTTACTCAATCCTAAATTCAAAAGAATGTGAAAATGCTTAATCCAGTTCTGATTCTTGTTCTTTATCCTTACTATCGCAACAATCATTCTCCTTTTCCAACTTCTACCAGAGGAATCTGCTTTCTTCTACTTCACCCTTAGGGTTATAATATTTTTAGTTCTCCCGTGTCTTTATGTTGTGATAAACATTGATATACACGGTCTGTAATTTATGTATTGTTATCGGGCTTTATATTCTCCCTTATATTTCAAAGCTCTATGCTTTTGTTTTCTCTTCCCGACTTCAAGTCAAGCGAATAATGGTCCAGAATTTATAGATATAGAGTTTCGAATGATTATAATGTTCTAAGCAGGAAGGAACGTGATAGCACGATTTGATTTTTAAATTTATCAACATCACGGAAAATAGAACCATCAAGAATACATTTTCTTGATTTGTTCAGGAGTTAAGTAGAATGAAAGAGTTATGTAACATGGCACATGATGACGTTATGATCTGTGAATCATCACGTCCCATTAGAAACTCAGCATGACTTACTGTAATATAATCACGTTGATCAAGTGTCATTATATTATACTAACTCATGCATCAGTTCCTAACATTACTTCAATAATATTCATATTTTAATGCTCAAAAGTTTACAGAATATAGAAACTAACAGTTTCTATATGATGTAACACTGATAGCACGAAGAGATTAATGATTTCAGATAAGAATAGTTATTAAAACATCTTCAGAAATATGGAGGATATTTATAATGAAAGATACGATGATATCTTAGAATTTCTAATATCGAAGGATGGTGAAGAAAATTTGTCCGCAAGAGTTTGGAGTCAGAAGCAAGGTATTCGCTAAAGATTTCATCGGATCCAGATTTATCTGGATTCTTTGATTATAGGGTTTGATCCTTGTATTTGTTCTTTATTTCCTTCATGCTTAGCTCAATCCGTTTTTTCAGCACCAAATTATCTATCGAGCGTTCCTAACACTCCCTTCTTTATCCTAAAACTTTTAACCGTTTAGACCATATACAATTTTTCTGTTTCCTCTGCATTTAATGCTACAATATCTAAATTCATCGGTTATCAATCCGAGGTGGTTTCATGGAGAATTGTGTTTTTAGATGATTAAACGCTGATGGTAATATGGTGGAATATAAAAGGTTCCCCGGTAACAATAAAGAGTACACATATATAACAAAGTTATAATAAGGTTGTTTCGAACGAAAAGTCGAAGTTGATTTGCTGGAGCTGTGACAAAATTGGCTACTTTGAAAAAGAACTGAAAAGTTATTTTCGGTAATAACAACGCTGAAGGAGTTAGCACAGCTACGTGTTGAACGTTTACTCACTCTTCGAGAGTTTTTTTTTTTTTTTTCAGGTGCATAACTATCTACACAAATCTTTCCTTACGTAGATGAAGTGCGGTTGATTCATCCTATCGACTGAGGTGTTTTCAAGAATCATGAAAGGTTTGAACGCAGATTAGAATTTTCAAGATACAAATGAGGTTTAAGATGAAATCAAGTGGCAAACTTGAAGAATTGTTTAGCTTCATATGTTATAATTAATATTTTAATTCATTTTGATTGTCTAATGTTGATAGCCCACAGTTAGCAGTGTACAAATAATAATTCATATATAAGTTACTATATAATATTCGAATTAATTAATACGTATCGTGACCCGTATATGTCTCAGACTCGATCACAACTCAAAGTATATATATTATTTGAGAATCAACCTCAACCCTGTATAGAGAACTCGATCATTACTGCATATAGAGTGTCTATGGTGATTCTAAATAATATATATAGATGCGTCGATATGATATGTCAAAACCTTGTATACGTGTCCCGATATTTAAAGTGCGTAAAATAAATATAGAAATTAAATGACGATAAATAAAGTGTGTAAAGTAAATAACAGAAATTAAATGACAATAAATAAAATTGCGAGAATGTAAAATGCGATAAAATAAATTGCGATAAACAAAATGTAATCAGTTAGCTAGGAACAGGTAGCTAGGATTTTGTTAACGTGGATTCTTAATAGAATTTCATATTGTTAATTAATCTGTTTCTAATCAATTTTTATTGTGTCCATTATTTCTTCGTTATGCCACTTGATGGATTCTGATAGATCAAAATCCAAATATGTAATTGGATGAATATGGTTATTCTGTGGTGAACGGATTTGTATATTGGTGGATGTAAGTAGGATAGTATATGACTTGTTGAAACAGATTCGAAGAACGTACAATGTAACTTATTAATGTGAAATTTAAATAGTCCTCGGGTATTACCTACCCGTTAAAATATTTTCACCATTAACAGTTTGAACAAGAGAATTTTTAATTACAATCTTTATGAAAACATATATACATATATATTTTCTTCAGATTTATTCATGGATTTAATGAGTTAATATGATATTAAACTCATTTGTTTTTCGGTTGGAACTAGAATAAATAATCTCTAAAACTTTAGAGATTACATATTCGCCATGTTGAACGAAGATAAATGAGGTAGAGTGATACGTAGAAAGAAGATCATACCCAAAGTACATATGCTGATATTGAAGCATGGATTGTTGATGGTACTGGTGCTGTTATTGATTGTACTGTTGGTGCCGGTGATGTTGCTGAAGCTGGTACATTTTGCACCATATTCTCCGAATAGATTTTTCGAGCGCGAAGTTCGTTGACTTATTACTCCAGGATGATTGTCGGTCGGAACGAGCGGATGAATAAGGTTCAGAATTGTGGATAGAATATAATCTTGTTAAGTTACCCTGGAAATGAGACTGAAAATGGTGTCTCGAACAGGTTCGTCGGTAAACGCTTCAGGTTCCTTGTCAAGAGATGAATTCGGTTGGTGGAAGGGATTGCTTTATGCGCATTTCCATTAATTAAGTCATCTACGATCCCGTCAGATGAATTGATAATGGCTGATTGGTTGATTCATGGCGATGACGCTGTTTTCGGAGCTTAGGTGAACATCTATGTCGGAATAGCTGTCGGAATAACTATCGAAATTAGCTATCGGAATCTGAGGAACTCAAACTGGTTGCAGGATTCATCTCGTATGATCAGATGAAGGATTTTCGATAAGAAATAGATTATAGGATGTAGATTAGTACCCTACAATACATAATTTACATATGCATATATTACTAAAATCCCATAGGTTACGAAGGAATCTACGGAAGCTGTCAGGCAAAGATAACAATAACATATATGCTAAGATATGAATTAGCAGATACGCTAAGATACGAATTTTGTCTATACACTATTCATGCAATCATTGCAGTAAGATGTGTCTAGACTAAGAATGATAAGCAGGTAATTTCCTAAGTATGATAAACAGATGATTTTCGACAAAAATGATAAGCAAAACTTTTGACATGCAGACACGGTCGAAGTCCAGACTCACTAATGCATCCTAACGACTATCAGTTTGACATACTAATGCAAGATCTGGTTCGCTAAAACCACCGCTCTGATACCAACTGTGAAGACCCGTCCTAATCCATCCGGACGAAGTCCATATCGATTATAAACGATTCACAACAGTTGATTACATCGCGAGGTACTTGACCTCTATATGATACATTTTACAAACATTGCATTCGTTTTTGAAAAGACAAACTTTCATTACATCGAAAGTTGACAGGCATGCATACCATTTCATAATATATCCAACTATAATTGACTTGATAATAATCTTGATGAACTCGACGACTCGAATGCAACGTCTTTAGAAATATGCCATGAATGACTCCAAGTAATATCTATAAAATGAGCAAATACACAGCGGAAGATTTCTTTCGTACCTGAGAATAAACATGCTTTAAAGTGTTAACCAAAAGGTTGGTGAGTTCATTAGTTTAACTTAAACAATCATTTCCATCATTTTAATAGACCACAAGATTTCAGATTTCCATTTCTCATAAACATACGTCCCATACATAGAGACAAAAATATCATTCATATGGATTGAACACCTGGTAACCGACATTAACAATATGTATATATAAGAATATCCCCATCATTCCGGGATCCTCCTTCGGACATGATATAAATTTCGAAGTACTAAAACATCCGGTACTTTGGATGGGGCTTGTTGGGCCCGATAGATCTATCTTTAGAGTTCGCGTCAATTAGGGTGTCTGTTCCCTAATTCTTAGATTACCAGACTTAATAAAAAGGGCATATTCGATTTCGATAATTCAACCATAGAATGTAGTTTCACGTACTTATGTCTATTTCGTAAAACAGTTATAAAAACAGCGCATGTATTCTCAGCGCAAAAATGTAATGAGTAAAAGGGAGCAAATGAAACTCACGCATATAAATATTGTAAAACAGTTAATAAAGCATTTGCATGTATTCTCAGCCCAAAAACGTAAAGAGTAAAAGGGAGCAAATGAAACTCACGCATATAATTATTGTAAAACAGTTAATAAAACATTTGCTTGTATTCTCAGCCCCAAAAATGTAAAGAGTAAAAGGGAGTAATGAAAACTCACCATACGATATTTTGTAGTAAAAATATGCATACGACGATACTGAACAATGCAGGGTTGACCTCGGATTCACGAACCTTAAAGAATAGCTTTCTAAAAAAAATGTCGCAGCCCAGGCTCGAACCCAAGACCTCTTACTTAACAGAGGACTCCTTTAACCATCGCTCCATTTATTTATTTTCTGTTTGATACTCGTTCTAATAATATGTAACACTTATTTTTCTATTTCCAAATTTCTTCCTCTTCTTTTCAAAAAGGAAACAAAAAGATGCCACAGATGAGGATTGAACCTGCGACCTCCTAATAACCCAACAACAATCTTAACCATCCCTCTGTTTGTGTACTTCTAAAATTATTACCACCCCAAAGTATATAACCCGTTATTCTTTTTCATGTATCTTCTTCTTCACCAAATTAATCTATTCATCTTAATTATCATCATCTAAATCATATTCCCCCTCATCATCTTCATGTCTAATCATCATCGAATAAACATGGCATCACCATCACAATCATCTAAACCGAAGATGATAATGTTGTTCGATTATTAGGAAACTTCAAGTGGGTTTTGTTTGTGATTCGAATAGGAACAAAAGGAACCCATTGTATCAGGAAAACAAGCTCGAATACTTACACTTCAAACAAATATCGTAGTAGTTTGTGGAGTTTTAGCAAAACTCGAAAGTCCACGGCCCATTTATATTTAACAGTTAGCCCAATCGTTGCTAGTCCACGTAAAATGTAATTGGCTCAATGGAAGCCCGTCATCCTAAATTAAATGGCAGTCCAGGCCACTTTCCCTAAATCTATACGCTTGTTTCTACTTCTTTCGACTCTGCACGACAATTGTGTGGGGTTTTGAAAATTTTCAGTTGAGTAAAATAAATATCACAACCCTATCCACTTGCTCTTGCCTTTACCAATTTGTCGGCTCAACCATGCCACTTCCCACGACTTTGTTTCTAAATAGGATTCTTTTTTTTTCTTTTTTTTTTAAATGTCAACTAAAGTAACAAAGTATCAATTAGTCACTCATGTAAACAGGTTGGCCACCCCAAAAGAACATGCATTGTCGCCTAGTTATTTTATCTCCATGTGTTTCGGCCAAAACAAAAAAAATACGTGGCCCCTTTTAATCACTAGTATGATTCTATATTCTTTAACAATCAAGTGGTTTATCCACTATAAAAAAAATGTCGGCAATAGATATAAAAGAAAAGGGGACGTGCAATCACCAATGTTTAAAGTATTATCACCTTTAGTGTATCATCTTCTTTATAGAAACAAAAGCAGATGGTGATTCGATGGTGGCTTCGGCTGTAAGACAGAAGCAAAGCAGAAACGAGTAGGTTTATTGGGTTCACAAATAAAGGAGCAAGAAAGGATGGCGTGTTGGTTGTACATGTGTTTTGTAGGGTTGTCGTTCTGTGATGGTGGAGGTTTTAGTTCGAGTAAAACAGAAAAAAACTAAATGGGTTTGATGATTAATCGAATAAAATGAGGAGACAAAGGTGGTGGTGAAGGGTTTCGATGATGAAGAGGAGAGGGATATAGACGTGGTCATAGATGGTGAAGGATTATATTGGTCGTGTAACTCGTGATGGTGGCTAACCGAAGGGTGTTGTTGAGATGGTGAAAGATGGTGGCCGTGGAAGGTGACCAAGTTTTGATGATGACGGTTGCATTGTGTATGTGTGTTACTTGCATGTATGTCTATGTATATGATAGTATATATATTAATGAAACCAGAGGGATAATACCCAAAATGAAAACAGAATTTCACATTCATATAATTCATTTAACGATTTCAAATAGTGAAGTACAACAGAGAATAAATAAGAGAAAAACTGGTTCAACATTTATTTTTAGTTTTTAAATTAACAAAATGAATCAGTGATAATTGATATTAGGTAAAGATGATGGAAGTTGAATGATTTTCTCTCCCACTACAGATAATTGATTTGATATATAACGAATATTTGTGTGTCGACATATGATTAAGGACAAAGCAGAAAGACAAAAACAAAAAGAAAAAAAATTACATAAGATCGTGATTGGTAAATGAATGTACGAAGTTATTTGTTTTTATACCTTTTATTTAATATTAACAATGAATAAACATGATTATTTTGGTAATACTGATACTGTTAATTTTATTAATATTAATAATTTTTATATTATTAATAGTTAATAATAATATTAATAACAATAATAATAAGTGGTATAATAATAATATTACAATTTACATTTATCAAATTTTTCTATCTATATTATTATATATCTTAATGATACTAATATTATTATTAATATTTATTTTAGTAATGGTAATGGGAGTAATAATAATATTGAAATAACAATTATATTTTATCTTGTAATTAAATTTAATTTATTAACATTACATATTATAATTATGTAATACTTATATATTAAGTAATAACATATTTGAATATTTAATATTTACGTATTTTGTATATAGTACACTATACATATAATGTACAGATTTCATATATGTTTATATAGATTGATTTTAATAACAACCTTATTATCTTGTATATTATTTTACATATTTGATTTTAATGTTTCAATTATATTTATTTATTATTTATATTTATTTTTATATTTTTTTAAATACATACTTAATTACATCCAATTGTTCATGAATCGTCGGAAGCGGTCGAAGGGTAATTGAATTCGTGAAAACAGTTTGAAAATTTTTTTTGAGACTCAACATTACAGACTTTTCTTATTGTATCGAAATCATATAAAGATGAAGTTTAAATTTGTTCAGAAATTCCCGGGTCGTCACATAGGTGACTCACATGGGCTGCTAAGAGCTGATCATTGGAGTGTATATACCAATAGTACATACATCTAAAAGCTGTGTATTGTACGAGTATGAATACGGGTGCATACGAGTAGAATTGTTGATGAAACTGAACGAGGATGTAATTGTAAGCATTTTTGTTAAGTAGAAGTATTTTGATAAGTGTCTTGAAGTCTTTCAAAAGTGTATGAATACATATTAAAACACTACATGTATATACATTTTAACTGAGTCGTTAAGTCATCGTTAGTCGTTACATGTAAATGTTGTTTTGAAACCTTTAGGTTAACAATCTTGTTGAATGTTGTTAACCCATTGTTTATTATAACAAATGAGATGTTAAATTGTTATATTATCATGATATTATGATATATAATATATCTTAGTATGATATATATACAGTTAAATGTCGTTACAACGATAATCGTTACATATATGTCTCGTTTCGAAATCATTAAGTTAGTAGTCTTATTTTTACATATGTATTTCATTGTTAATACACTTAATAATATATTTACTTATCATTTAACATAATTAACCAAGTGTATCAATATCTTAATATGATTCATATGTACCTAGTAAGACGTTGTTATAACGATAATCGTTATATATATCGTTTTCGAGTTTCTTAAATTAATAGTCTCATTTTAATGTATATAACTCATTGTTAAAATACCTAATGAGATACATACTTATAATAAAATCATGTTAACTATATATATAACCATAAATATGTCATCGTATAGTTTTTACAAGTTTTAATGTTCGTGAATCACCGGTCAACTTGGGTGGTCAATTGTCTATATGAAACCTATTTAAATTAATCAAGTCTTAACAAGTTTGATTGCTTAACATGTTGGAAACACTTAATCATATAAATAACAATTTCATTTAATATATATATAAACATGGAAAAGTTTGGGTCACTACATTTATTGCCTTTGCTGATAGACTTGCGTATTAACTAGAACTGTCTTCAAAACTACCTTGTATCAAAGTTATTGTGTGCTATATTTCATGCTATATGTATAATAGCGGTATTGTAAGTTTGTAAAATTGTATAAAAGTTTGAACGTGAAATATTATGATCAGTTTTTCATATAGAATTGTAGTAGTTAAATGGTATATTAGCTACTAAGTATGAACTTAACGGGTAGGTAGTACTCGAATTAAAACTTATAAAACGCTAATATGAAGAAAAAGCTTTTATAAATAATTTCATATTATGCTACGGAATAATATTAACTACTCTTAATATTCTATATGATTAACTTAATTCTTTTGGCTATTTTTGAAGGAAATGGCACCGACTACTCGTCAGAACTTGAACATGAGCGAGGAAGACTTCCTTGTTTTTCTTGCTGCCAACATAGCCGCAGTACAGGCTGCAATGCAAAATAACATCAATAACTCCGGATCTAGCAGTGGAACTAATTCCACAAGAAATCGTGTAGGATGCTCCTACAAAGAATTCACTGCCTGTAAACCTTTGGAATTTGATGGAACCGAAGGACCAATCGGATTGAAACGGTGGACCGAGAAGGTTGAATCAGTGTTTGCCATAAGTAAATGTACTGAATAAGACAAAGTAAAGTACGCTATGCATACCTTCACGGGTACTGCATTAACATGGTGGAACACCTACCTCGAGCAGGTGGGACAAGATACTGCTTACACACTACCGTGGTTAGCATTCAAGAAATTGATGAATGAGCAGTATCGTCCCAGAAACGAGGTCAATAAGCTCAAGGTAGAGATTAGAGGTTTACAAACACAAGGATTTGGTATTACCACGTACGAATGACGATTCACAGAGTTGTGCCTATTGTGTCCGGGAGCGTTCGAAGACGAAGAAGAGAAAATCGACACATTTGTAAAAGGGTTTCCAGAAAGGATTCAAGAAGATGTGAGTTCACACGAGCCCACCTCTATACAAAAGGCAAGTCGAATGGCTCATAAACTCATAAATCAGATTGAGGAAAGAATTAAAGAGCTGGCGGCCGAAGAAGCCAACACGAAACAAGTCAAGAGGAAGTGGGAAGAAAACAGTGACAAGAGTCACCAACAAAACAACAGTAACTATCGCTTCAACAACCAACACATCAATCACAACTACAATCGCCCCATTTTTCGCAAAAACAAACGCAACAACAACTATCCCAACAACAACAACAACCACAATAACCGTCCTAACAACAATAATAATCGCAACAACAACCAAATCAATAACAACAATGGCAACAACAATCAGAACAATAAATGTCTAAGGTGTGGAGGGTATCATCCAGATAAGTTCTGTGTAGTGGTGTGTGCCAAGTGTAACAGAATCGGACATAGTGTAACGTAGTGTGATGTCTATGGACCAAAGGCATATAAAAATAACAGAACAAATAATTCCATTATTTTTTACGGATGCGGAAAGCCGGGCCATTTCAGCAAAGCATGCCCTAATCAAGGGAATAATAATTGGCAAGGCCGTGGACGAGTCTTCAACATTAATTCGGCAGAAGCGCAGGAAGACCCGGAGCTTGTACGGGTACGTTTCTTATTGATGATAAATCTGCTTATGTTTTATTTGATTCAGGTGCGGATAGAAGATATATGAGTAGAGATTTTTGTGCCAAATTAAATTGTCCATTAATGCCTTTGGATAATAAATTTTTACTCGAATTAGCAAACGGTAAACTAATTACAGCAGATAAAGTATGTCGGGATAGAGAAATTAAACTGGTTGACGAAACATTAAGATTGACTTAATACCAGTCGAGTTAGGAAGTTTTGATGTAATAATTGGCATGGACTGGTTGAAAAGGGTGAGAGCAGAGGTCGTTTATTACAAAAATGCGATTCGCATTATGCGCGAAAAAGGAAAACCTTTAATGGTGTACGGAGAAAAGAACAACGCGAAGTTAAATCTTATTAGTAGTTTGAAGGCACAAAAACTAATAAGAAAAGGTTGCTATGTCATTCTAGCACACATCGAAGAAGTAAAACCTGAAGAAATGAACATCAGTGATGTTCCCGTCACAAAAGAATTTCTCGACGTATTTTCGAAAGAATTACCGGGACTACCCCCACATCGATCCGTTAAATTTCAAATAGATCTTGTACCGGGAGCTGCACCAATAGCTCGTGCTCCCTACAGACTCGCACCCAGTGAAATGAAGGAATTACAAAGTCAATTACAAGAACTGTTAGAACATGGTTTCATTCGACCAAGCACATCACCATGGGGAGCTCATATTTTATTTGTCAAAAAGTAGGATGGTACATTCAGGTTGTGTATCGAGTACCGAGAGTTGAACAAACTTACCATCAAGAACCGTTATCCACTACCGAGAATCGACGACTTATTCGATCAACTACAAGGCTCGTCGGTTTATTCGAAGATCGATTTACATTCTGGGTATCATCGAATGCGGGTGAAGGAGGATGATATTCCAAAGACTGCTTTCAGAATGAGTTACGGTCATTACGAGTTTATGGTTATGCCGTTTGGATTGACTAACGCACCAGCTGTGTTCATCGACCTCATGAACCGAGTGTGTGGGCCATATGTTGATAAGTTTGTCATTGTTTTCATCGATGACATACTCATTTACTCAAAGAATGATCAAGAGCACGAGGAACATTTGAGAAAAGGGCTAGAATTGTTGAGGAAGGAACAACTGTACGCAAAATTTTCAAAGTGTGCATTTTGGTTGGAAGAAGTTCAATTCATCGGTCACATAGTGAACAAAGAAGGTATTCAGGTAGATCCGGCAAAGATTAAAACCGTTGAAAAGTGGGAAACCCTGAAAACTCCGAAGCATATACGCCAATTTTTAGGACTAGCTGGTTACTACAGAAGGTTCATCCAAGATTTTTCCAAAATAGCAAAACCCTTGACTGCATTAACGCATAAGGGGAAGAAATTTGAATGGAAGGATGAGCAGGAGAAAGCGTTTCAATTGTTCAAGAAAAAGTTAACTACGGCACCTATATTGTCATTGCCTGAAGGGAACGATGATTTTGTGATATATTGCGACGCCTCAAAGCAAAGCCTCGGTTGTGTATTAATGCAACGAACAAAAGTAATTACGTCTAGACAATTGAAGATTCACGAGCAGAATTATACGTCACATGATTTGGAATTAGGCGCGGTTGTTTTTGCATTAAAGAGTTGGAGGCACTACTTATATGGGGTCAAAAGTATTATATATACCGACCAAAAAAGTCTCCAACACATATTTGATCAGAAACAACTGAACATGAGGCAGCATAGGTGGGTCGAACTGCTGAACGATTACGATTTTGAGATTCGTTACCACCCGAGGAAGGCGAATGTGGTAGCCGATGCTCTGAGTAGAAAGGACAGAGAACCTATGCGGGTAAAAGCTATGAATATAGTTAATCGTACTAACCTTACTACTCAAATAAAGGAGGCACAGCAGGGAGTTTTAAAAGAAGGAAAGTTGAGGAATGAAATACCCAAACGATCAGAGAAACATCTAAATATTCGAGAAGACAGAACCCGGTATAGGGCTGAAAGAATTTGGGTACCAAAGTTTAGAGATGTGAGAGAAATGGCACTTAAGGAAGCACATAAAACCAGATACTCAATACATCTCGGAGCGGGAAAGATGTACAAAGATCTCAAGAAACACTTTTGGTGGCCGGGTATGAAAGCCGATATTGCTAGATACATAGGAGAATATTTGACGTGTTCTAAGGTCAAAGCTGAACATCAGAAACCATCAGGTCTACTTCAACAAACCCGAAATCCTAGAATGGAAATGGGAAAACATTACCATGGATTTTGTGACGACCCGAAAATTTTCGATCAAATTTAAACTTTAATCTTTATATTATTCCAACACGATAAGCAAAGTTTGTTAAGTTAAATCTCAAACATTTTAAAACTATGTTCATACGTTCATTTAACCTCGACCAAATTACGATGATTCACGAACCATTATATGAACGAACATGATTATATATGTATATGTGTGTATATTATAACTTGAAAACATTAACAAAGTATTAGACGTATAATACTTTATATAAACGTATTTGTTTCAAAATACATTCTAATAGTTATCAATGGAATTAAAAGATGATATCAAATAATTGATTTATCAGATACAATGAATTATGATTACGAGTCCCTATTGAGAGGTCCACTTTGATTTAAAAAACCTTTCCTTTTTAACGATATTCGAAATAAATGGTGAAGTGATCTTCGAGTAAGGACAAAGTGTCAAGTAGCGAGAGCAAGTCAGATTGGTGGAAATTTCTGT
Organism: Rutidosis leptorrhynchoides; assembly: GCF_046630445.1. Classification (NCBI taxonomy): domain Eukaryota; kingdom Viridiplantae; phylum Streptophyta; class Magnoliopsida; order Asterales; family Asteraceae; genus Rutidosis; species Rutidosis leptorrhynchoides. Next base: position 295,418,337 of record NC_092333.1, read on the forward strand.
TAAATTCCAATACATGCCTTACAATAATTGCCTCGTGACTGTTGATAAGATAAATTAATTAACCTTCATATTAGGTATTGTGAAAGTGAAATTAGAGAATATAGGTAAATTAGAAAATAGATATTGACAAGTTAAATAGATCGACATTTTACATTAAGATGATTCCTTAAATTTGATTTTTCCATTAGACTTAATCCTACGAGTCATGATTAAAATGGAAATTAAAACCTTGAAACCTGATATGATTCATATATGATTTTACTTTCTTAAACGGAAATGTCTTTTCGATATAATAGACTTTTATTATTAAAAACGTCTTATGACATAACAACTTCTACTATTATAACTTTTGTAATAAAATGATTTTTGAATATAAAATAATTTGGTTATTAAAATGTTTTATGAACAATTGTATATAAATGAACTATATAAATTTTTAAACTTTAAAATACAAATGTTATGAAATAGTAATTCTTAATATTTAAAAGATTTCTAAATATATAAGTTTTGAATGACATTAGTTTTGAAAAACTATATTAAGTAAATAGTTCAAATTTATATTTCGAAATGAAAATATAAATATATATAACTTAGTCATAAAACGTCCTGATTTAAAATGATATATTTTGATAAACAACGAGTCACTGATTTATAGAAAAAAATGACCACAACGCTCAATTTTATAAGTTACATTTTTTATAAGGTAATTTATTGATGAGTAAGTCAAATTATTAATAAGGGTACACGTCGTGTAACATAAAAGGCTAGTTTTCTAAACGTACGAAAGTGCGTTCGAAAAACCGAAAGTGGTACATGAGTCGAGTGACAACGTACGAGTCATTTGAACAAAATTACATTTTTACTACGCACGTAAATATAATATAATATTTAATTAATTCTAAAGATTAAATATAATATATATTAAATAATATATAAATATACGTATTATGTAATGTAAGTAAAAAGGAGTGTCGGCAAACTTTATTATCGTGCATATGGGCTGGCAAGTGTTACCATGCGATGGCATGGTTTACACATACAAACCCCATGCGATAGCATGGGGTGTAGATGTGGGAAACAAATTATAAAACGAACGTTTTCTGCTCTGGTTCCCTCATTCAATCTCTCGCACTCTCTACTCTTTATATATATATATTATATATATATATATATATATATATATATATATATATATATATATATATATATATATATATATATATATATATATATATATTAATATTAATATTATTATTAAGATTAATATAATTATTATTAATCATATTATTATTATTAGTAGTATTAATATTTATACCTAAAATACTACGACGAGGTCATGAGTGGGTTATTTTCAAAACTGGTTTTCGTGTAGGATAGGGCAAAGGAAATTATGGGTTATAGCTATGGAGGTGATGGGTATGGTTCATGGGTATGCTCGTGAGGTCAAATTAGTGTTTATCATCTCCGTTGCGTTTACGTACCTTTTCTGCAATATTGAATCTCAATACTGATACGTGAGTACTCATAATTTAATTTTTACATACTAATACTGTATCCCTGACTAGTGCTCGAGTATATAGGATTGTGCATGCTTGTACTTTTGATATTGCCTTTAGTTAGGTTATGTTGAATCCTGAATTAGTTATATATGCGGTTGAGATAAGGTATAAGATATGCATGTTGTTGGAAAGCTAGCGAAAAATTAAGAACTTTTCATTTAGAACTCGAATGGTTTGGATGAACAGATTAGAAATTATAGTCAACTAAATTTTAGTATTGTTGTTAAAATGATTATTATTACTATCGTCGTTATTATCGTCGTTACTATTTTTTATCTATTAATTATTATTATTATTATTATTATGATTATTAATATTATCATTTTTAATATAAGTATAATTATTAAAAGAATTTTAATTGTTATTATTATTATTATTATCATTATTAATATTATCATTATTATTATTATTTTTATTATTATTATCATTAAAATAGTTATTAGTATTATCATTAATGTTATTATAATAATTATTATTATTAGTATTATTATCATTAAAAATTGATATTAGTATCATCTAACTATTATGACTAATAGTATTATCATTTTTATTAATGCGATATAAAAGACGATTAAAAGCTATTAAACGAAACGATTAGGAAATAATGAGTTTGAGTATCATGATGAAATTAAAATATTATAAGATATTGATTTAGACAAAATTATCGTTCTTATTATTTTTATCATTAATATTATTATTAAAAGTATCGTTAGTATTAAAACTATCATTTTAACAAAAATTATCATTTTAATAGAAATGTCATTATTAGTATAAAATATAATTATTATTATCATTTTAAATAGAATTATTATTTTAAATTTAATATTAAAAAGTATCGTAAATATTAAAGTTATCATAATTAGAATTACCATTTTATCATAATATCATTTTTAGTAATTATAAATATTGATATTTTTATTAATAGAATAATAATAATTATTATTACAAAATAATACAACTTTTACTTACTATTATTATAGATATTATTTTATCAAATAAATATGTGATACAAACATATTTTACTACGTGTAATAAAATTACTTTAATAATACCTATCATATTATCTTTATGATATTAAATGAACTCTATAAAATTTATTACTTAATATATATAAAATTATATTTTATTATATAAATTTTAATATAAAATTTTTTTTATTAATAAATGATTTATATAATTTACTTTAATAAATCTTTTAAAAATATTTAAAAATATAAAACGACGATATTTAAACTATATATTATTCATGTATAGATTTTGGAAATTATTTTGAGTTAAATTGACTTTTGTTGACCTTTTGCATATTAGTCTCGAGCATTAGGATTGTGGTACACTATGACATAACCTAATTTGTTAGATAAATATTGACCAACATATATATATATATATATATATATATATATATATATATATATATATATATATATATATATATATATATATATATATATATATATATATATATATATATATATATATATATATATATATATATATATATATATATATATATATATATATATATATATATATATATATATACACACTTAATTTAGGTTCGTGAATCCGAGGCCAACCTTGCACTTGTTCAATGACGTTATATGTATTTTTACTACGAAATACAGTATGGTGAGTTTCATTTGCCTTTTTTACCCTTTATATTTTTGGGCTGAGAATACATGCGCAACTTTTATAACTATTTTACGAAATAGACACAAGTAATCGAAACTACATTATATGGTTGAATGATCGAAGCCGAATATGCTCCTTTTTAGCTTGGTAGCCTAAGAATTTGGGAACAGACCCCCAAATTGACGCGAATCCTAAAGATAGATCTATTGTGCCCAACAAGCCCCATTCTGGAATTTGGAATGCTTTAGTACTTCGATTTTATCATGTCTGATGGGTGTCCCGGAATGATGGGGATTATCTATATGCATCTTGTTAATGTCGGTTACCAGGTGTTCAATCCATATGAATGATTTTTGTCTCTATGCATGAGACGTATATTATGAGAACTGGAAATGAAATTCTTGTGGTCTATTAAAATGATGAAAATGAATGATTGTGATAAACTAATGAACTCACCAACCTTTTGGTTGACACTTTAAAGCATGTTTATTCTCAGGTGTTAAAGAAATATTCCGCTGTGCATTTGCTCTTTTAAAAGATATTACTTGGAGTCATTCATGGCATATTTTAAAGGACGTTATATTCAAGTCATGGAGTTCAGCAGAGATTATTATTAAGTAAATGACAGATTAGGTCATTTATAGTTGGACATTATGAAATGGTATGCATGCCTGTTAATTTTCGATGTAAAGAGAGTTTATCTTTTAAAAACGAATGCAATGTCTGAAAAATGTATCATATAGAGGTCAAATACCTCGCGATGTAATCAACTATTGAGAATCATTTATAATATATATGAACGGGTCCTTTTAGTTGGTATCAGAGTGGTGGTCTTAGCGAACCAGGTCTGTATTAGTGTGTCTAACTGATAAGTCGTTAGGATGCATTAGTGAGTCTGGACTTCGACCGTGTCTACATGTCAAAAGTATTACATATCATGTCTAGTCGGAAATCATCTGCTTATCACCCTTAGAAAATTTCCTGCTTAGTCTAGACACGTCTTGCTGCATTGATTGCTTGAATAGTGTATAGACAAAAATTCATATCTTAGCGTATCTGCTAAATCATATCTTATCGTATCTATTACTGTAAACGTTACCTGATATATTTCGTAAATTCCTCCGTAATTTACGAAATCTTTTGTTCTATATATATGGATATTCTATGTAATTAGAATACCATCCGTTAGCCAAAATCATTTCCTATCGAAAAATCCTTTATCCAATCGTACGAAATGGAATTCGTCATCAGTTCAAGTCACTCGGATTCTGAAATGGAATCCCATTCAAGCTCCGAAAGCAGTGTGACCGGAATGGATCAACCAATCAGCCATCATCTATTTTAGATGAATTGGGGATGGGTTCGTAGCCTTCTCAATCATTAGAGACAAGAAGAAGGTGATCCCTTCCATCCACCAAATTGCCCTCTTGGCGAAGAACCTGAAGCACTTACCGGTTAACCTGTCTGAAACACCATTTTCTCTCTCATTTCCAGAGTATCTCGTCACAATTATATACTACATCAAATTCTAGATTTTATTTATCCGCTCGTCCGAACTGACAATCACCCCGGTGTAATAGAAGAAGTCAACGAGCTTCGCGCTCTGGTAGTGGCTTTGGAGAATATGGTACAAAGATTACAAACACCATCAGCAGCATCAGCAGCATAACCAGTACCACCATCATCAACTCCAATAGTACCATTACCACCTCCAACCACAACCACGTCATAAACCTCAAACTTCACAATCTGTCCCACGAGCATCAACGTCATACGCACCATAGATACCAAGGAATACCAACAACAATAACTGATAAGTATTAATTCATAACTGCATTGGAGAAACATTCCGCGGAGATTATAATCTCTAAATTCTTAGAGATTATCTAATCTAGCCCTAACCATAAAGCAGTTAAGCAAACCAAAATGATAGAAGAAAGAGTAGAAACCCTGACAAAAATGGTGTGTGATTAACCAGCTAAACTTGTTTTACCAACAGCATCATCAGTACCGTCAGCGTCGCCAGCATCGTCAGTGCAGTCTGCATCAGAATCAACAACATCTATAACATCACAAACTCCGTCAGTTCAAGAATCACTGTGGACATCATTACGAATCAATAAAGCGTATATTGTATCAGCGAGTTATGAAGAATTAACTCATTCCCTCTGAAGAAATTATATGTATATTTTACATATATATATTTTGAAATAATAAATAAATAAATCTTTCCGTGCTAAGCTATTGTGTATGAATCTTAACTACTTGGTTAACTCATATTACAAATATACAATAATGTACGTCTTTCGCCCGCAACTTAACCAACGTTAACTATAATCTCTGTCTCAATTCAACAAATTCCAATTCATAATAAATCAAGTATATATTTGATTTTAAACTTTCATCATCGATGTACCCGAAACTTTTCAGATAACATCATTCGTACTTTGCGAAGTTCACAAGAATTTAACGAAAACCAACATCACGCCTCAACAAATAACGAAGTATTGATTCATAATTTATGTATTATTGAAAAAATACTTATGTAATCTCTAAAGCCTTCAAGGGATTATTCAATTCTAGTTTCAACTGTAAATCGAATGAGTTTAATTTAGTATTAACTCATTAAAATCTATGTTACATCTGAAGAGAATATATACATATATATTTTCATAAAGACTGTAATAAAAAAAAATTTTACAAAATATTAATTGTGAAATTTTTTTTTTAACGGGTAGGTAATACCCGAAAGATATATATATATATATATTAACAATTAATATGTTACATTCTTCGAATCTGATTAAGCAAATTATCAAATATACTTCCTACTTTCACAATAATATACATTCTTTCATAGAAATCAAAACAACCATACTTATTCAAACTTAGTTACATATTCTGATTTTGAAACCTTAGAATTCAATTCGAGATATAACCAATACCATCACTTTTAAATTCCTACATCTTTCAAAGATATACTTTGACTTCAAAACTGTGTTAGAACATCAAATGTATATTAACGATTACAATCTGTGTTCAAACCCTTCGAAAATTTCTGAAGACACTTCAAATAATGAGCAATCGAGATGATGATTCAACCACATATTACCCACAGTTATGTACTTAAAAAGCTCTCGAAACCAAAGTCATAATTCAACACATATCTATGTCAGATCCTTTGGCATTTATTAGCAAAAATAACTTTGCAATTCCTTTTTCAAAGTAGCAAATTCTATCACAGCTCCAGCAAAACAACTTCGATTTTTCATTCAGAGTAGCCTTATCATAATCTTGATAAATATGTTGCCCTTTCGCCATTGTTACCGGGGAACCTTTCATATCTCACCACATTAGCAGTAAACTTATCAGTAACCGTAATGATCTGAGATTTTCCGAAAAATCATTATATTTATCAAAACCCCATCATTTACTCATTCACATCTTGTAACGAGAATTGCCATACGAATCATCGAGAATTAGCAATCAGTATTTTGAAATCTCGCAGCATGTCCACGCCAACAGTTATATGTGTATATATAATGTCTATCTCCTGAACTTATATACTTGAATGTGAAGTTTCTAAAAAACACCCTAAACTGCGGTATAGTTCTCGAAATGTTGATGAAGCAGCAAAAACTATAAAACGACATTAACAGTAAAAAGTTTGATGATTATGAATAGTATGCTGGCAAAGCGCAGAAAAAGAGAAGTTTTGGAACTTGAAAATGGATTAAGCAAAGTATGAAGGAGGCTGTGGACAAATCACAAAGTCTGAACCTGCCTTCAAAGAATTCAAATGATTCAGTATCTGCTGAAGTCATTAACGAATACCTTGCTCCTGACTCTAAACCTCTGCAAACAATACCCTTCATCATCATCTGATATTAGAAATTCCAAGATATCATCGTATCTTTCATTATAAATATCCTCCATATTTCTGAAGATATTTCCATAACCATTCTTATCTGAAATCTTTAATCTCATCGCGCTATCTATCTTACATCATAAAAGAAACTATTTTAGTTTCTAAATTCTGAAACTTTCAAGTTTAAAATAGGAATATTTTTGAAATTGATGGAATTCAACATAATAACAAGTTGCTTAATGTTAATAGAATCATGAAACCAATTCATTTTGAGTTATAACAATCGGAAGCATAATTACTAAGAAAATAAGTTTATGTGCATAACCATTTAAATTGAATTCCATGTTAATATCAAGTCTTGAATATATGCTTACATATAATAACAAGGAGATAAAAGATATACCTCCTCAAGTTAATTGAGGGCTATTTTGATTGATGAAGATGATGGTGATAAATGGAGCTCCAAAATAATGAAACCTCAAGAGATTATACCTCAAACTTGTGCACCAACACCCTAGCTTTTGGTTAGGATTTGTTTGACACTTAAATGAGCTTCCAATAAACTCAAGAACCCCTATTGTTTACTGCCAAAATTCGGAAAGAACTGGTGCAAAAAATGGGAGAGAGTTTTTCACTTGTTTTCTCAATGTTGAGTCAAAGAATGCTTTGTTTTTGAATGACCCATGCATATATGAACTTGTGCCAACACAAGTAACAGGGAAACAAGCATGGGAGAACCTTGGAGACCCCCCAAAACCATCCACCATGTGGGGTGGTTTTATTTTTATAAAACTTGTATTTTTGTTTTATAAAAGCTTGTTACAAAATGCCAAGTATTTTGTAAGTTACTTGCATATTTTATAAACCATTTACAAAATATAACACAATATAATTATTTAGACCTATAAATAATTAAATTCATAATGTATATAAATTATCCAAATAATTTATCTCAAGTGATTATATTTTAGAAAACCGATTTTCTAAAGTTCAAGTGTCGCGTATTTATTTAACGAGCCAATCGTCAATATTAAATACGTTTAAGGTGTCGGTAAGTTTGTTATTGGGTATGACCCGACTTGGATCATAACATATTAGCCAAATTGATTTAATATGTCTCTCAGGCATACGAAATACCTTCAATCTCCCACTTGCACGAGAAACATAAGGAATTAATGCAAGTGATGGATACCACCTAACGACCGTCCATCACCCCAAATATGTTATGACTTTGTGCCATTCAATAACATCATCCCTTTCGAGTTCCCATCTCGAATATGAATAGGTGAATCTTTTCATTATATCCTTTCATCCTAGATGTCATGTTAAATCCAAAAGATACAGAGTGATCACTCTCTTTTAGATTTAACTTTATCAGGCCTTAGACATCTGAATCTCAACGAATAAGAGGGATAAATCCCATCTTGACTACATACGTCCTAGATATATACTTTGTATCACACCTGAGCTCTTCCTTATGAACTACCATATTTCAGAACAGCGAAGGAAAGAATCAAGGCATAATACTTAGTGAATATCCGAACCCAATATGTGTCTCAGGTCAGAGGATACAATGATATTCGCCTTTACTCAAGATTACATGTGATCAACCACAAAGGCTCCATTCAGTAAGTCTTGAGAGCAGGTCTTCCAATATTTGTATCCCACAAATATCTATGAACCTTGGTAGCAACCTTGCCCCACATTCAACCTGAATGTATACCAATCCAAGTTTATAATAGTCTAAACCTCACACTTGTTCCCACAAATGTGATCGACTACGGAATTTAGAATAATTTCTTATTCATGGATAAAATATGCAAAATAGGAACATGACTCAAAATAAATTAATACCATAATTATATTAATGAGTTTGAACAATTTCGTTCCATTACAATACTTAAAACAGATCATGACCAATCACTAGAATATCGAAGCCCTAATGCACAAACATGTCCTATATGTTTTGATCCATGTAAGAGCTTCGTGAGAGGATCCGCTATATTAAGATTTGTGTGAACTTTGCGAATACATATCTTTCCCTTTTCAACTTCATCCCTTATGTAGTTGAATCTCCGCTCAATATGACGGGTCTTTTGGCGAGCACGAGGTTCCTTGATTTGAGCAATCGCACCCTCGTTGTCACAAAAGATCTCAAGAGGGTCCTGAATGGAAGGGACTACTCTGAAATGTCCCGTTCTTATTGATTAAAAACGTTCCATATTAATTGATTTCGTTGCGAGGTTTTGACCTCTATATGAGACGTTTTTCAAAGACTGCATTCATTTTTAAACAAACCATAACCTTTATTTCATCAATAAAGGTTTAAAAAGCTTTACGTAGATTATCAAATAATGATAATCTAAAATATCCTGTTTACACACGACCATTACATAATGGTTTACAATACAAATATGTTACAACAAAATAAGTTTCTTGAATGCAGTTTTTACACAATATCATACAAGCATGGACTCCAAATCTTGTCCTTATTTAAGTATGCGACAGTGGAAGCTCTTAATAATCACCTGAGAATAAACATGCTTAAAACGTCAACAAAAATGTTGGTGAGTTATAGGTTTAACCTATATATATCAAATCGTAACAATAGACCACAAGATTTCATATTTCAATACACATCCCATACATAGAGATAAAAATCATTCATATGGTGAACACCTGGTAACCGACAATAACAAGATGCATATATAAGAATATCCCCATCATTCCGGGACACCCTTCGGATATGATATAAATTTCGAAGTACTAAAGCATCCGGTACTTTGGATGGGGTTTGTTAGGCCCAATAGATCTATCTTTAGGATTCGCGTCAATTAGGGTGTCTGTTCCCTAATTCTTAGATTACCAGACTTAATAAAAAGGGGCATATTCGATTTCGATAATTCAACCATAGAATGTAGTTTCACGTACTTGTGTCTATTTTGTAAATCATTTATAAAACCTGCATGTATTCTCATCCCAAAAATATTAGATTTTAAAAGTGGGACTATAACTCACTTTCACAGATTTTTACTTCGTCGGGAAGTAAGACTTGGCCACTGGTTGATTCACGAACCTATAACAATATATACATATATATCAAAGTATGTTCAAAATATATTTACAACACTTTTAATATATTTTGATGTTTTAAGTTTATTAAGTCAGCTGTCCTCGTTAGTAACCTACAACTAGTTGTCCACAATTAGATGTACAGAAATAAATCGATAAATATTATCTTGAATCAATCCACGACCCAGTGTATACGTATCTCAGTATTGATCACAACTCAAACTATATATATTTTGGAATCAACCTCAACCCTGTATAGCTAACTCCAACATTCACATATAGAGTGTCTATGGTTGTTCCGAAATATATATAGATGTGTCGACATGATAGGTCGAAACATTGTATACGTGTCTATGGTATCTCAAGATTACATAATATATAATACAAGTTGATTAAGTTATGGTTGGAATAGATTTGTTACCAATTTTCACGTAGCTAAAATGAGAAAAATTATCCAATCTTGTTTTACCCATAACTTCTTCATTTTAAATCCGTTTTGAGTGAATCAAATTGCTATGGTTTCATATTGAACTCTATTTTATGAATCTAAACAAAAAAAGTATAGGTTTCTAGTCGGAAAAATAAGTTACAAGTCGTTTTTGTAAAGGTAGTCATTTCAGTCGAAAGAACGACGTCTAGATGACCATTTTAGAAAACATACTTCCACTTTGAGTTTAACCATAATTTTTGGATATAGTTTCATGTTCATAATAAAAATCATTTTCTCAGAATAACAACTTTTAAATCAAAGTTTATCATAGTTTTTAATTAACTAACCCAAAACAGCCCGCGGTGTTACTACGACGGCGTAAATCCGGTTTTACGGTGTTTTTCGTGTTTCCAGGTTTTAAATCATTAAGTTAGCATATCATATAGATATAGAACATGTGTTTAGTTGATTTTAAAAGTCAAGTTAGAAGGATTAACTTTTGTTTGCGAACAAGTTTAGAATTAACTAAACTATGTTCTAGTGATTACAAGTTTAAACCTTCGAATAAGATAGCTTTATATGTATGAATCGAATGATGTTATGAACATCATTACTACCTTAAGTTCCTTGGATGAACCTACTGGAAAAGAGAAAAATGGATCTAGCTTCAATGGATCCTTGGATGGCTCAAAGTTCTTGAAGCAAAATCATGACACGAAAACAAGTTCAAGTAAGATTATCACTTGAAATAAGATTGTTATAGTTATAGAAATTGAACCAAAGTTTGAATATGATTATTACCTTGTATTAGAATGATAACCTACTGTAAGAAACAAAGATTTCTTGAGGTTGGATGATCACCTTACAAGATTGGAAGTGAGCTAGCAAACTTGAAAGTATTCTTGATTTTATGAAACTAGAACTTTTGGAATTTATGAAGAACACTTAGAACTTGAAGATAGAACTTGAGAGAGTTCAATTAGATGAAGAAAATTGAAGAATGAAAGTGTTTGTAGGTGTTTTTGGTCGTTGGTCTATGGATTAGATATAAAGGATATGTAATTTTGTTTTCATGTAAATAAGTCATGAATGATTACTCATATTTTTGTAATCTTATGAGATATTTCATGCTAGTTGCCAAATGATGGTTCCCACATGTGTTAGGTGACTCACATGGGCTGCTAATAGCTGATCATTGGAGTGTATATACCAATAGTACATACATCTAAAAGCTGTGTATTGTACGAGTACGAATACGGGTGCATACGAGTAGAATTGTTGATGAAACTGAACGAGAATGTAATTGTAAGCATTTTTGTTAAGTAGAAGTATTTTGATAAGTGTATTGAAGTCTTTCAAAAGTGTATAAATACATATTAAAACACTACATGTATATACATTTTAACTGAGTCGTTAAGTCATCGTTAGTCGTTACATGTAAGTGTTGTTTTGAAACCTTTAGGTTAACGATCTTGTTAAATGTTGTTAACCCAATGTTTATAATAACAAAAGAGATTTTAAATTATTATATTATCATGATATTATGATGTACGAATATCTCTTAATATGATATATATACATTAAATGTCGTTACAACGATAAACGTTACATATATGTCTCGTTTCAAAATCATTAAGTTAGTAGTCTTGTTTTTACATATGTAGTTCATTGTTAATATAATTAATGATATGTTTACTTATCATAATATCATGTTAACTATATATATAACCATATATATGTCATCATATAGTTTTTTTTACAAGTTTTAACGTTCGTGAATCACCGGTCAACTTGGGTGGTCAATTGTCTATATGAAACCTATTTCAATTAATCAAGTCTTAACAAGTTTGATTGCTTAACATGTTGGAAACATTTAATCATGTAAACATCAATCTCAATTAATATATATAAACATGGAAAAGTTCGGGTCACTACAGTACCTACCCGTTAAATAAATTTCGTCCCGAAATTTTAAGCTGTTGAAGGTGTTGACGAATCTTCTGGAAATAGATGCGGGTATTTCTTCTTCATCTGATCTTCACGCTCCCAGGTGAACTCGGGTCCTCTACGAGCATTCCATCGAACCTTAACAATTGGTATCTTGTTTTGCTTAAGTCTTTTAACCTCACGATCCATTATTTCGACGGGTTCTTCGATGAATTGGAGTTTTTCGTTGATTTGGATTTCATCTAACGGAATAGTGAGATCTTCTTTAGCAAAACATTTCTTCAAATTCGAGACGTGGAAAGTGTTATGTACAGCCGCGAGTTGTTGAGGTAACTCAAGTCGGTAAGCTACTGGTCCGACACGATCAATAATCTTGAATGGTCCAATATACCTTGGATTTAATTTCCCTCGTTTACCAAATCGAACAACGCCTTTCCAAGGTGAAACTTTAAGCATGACCATCTCTCCAATTTCAAATTCTATATCTTTTCTTTTAATGTCAGCGTAGCTCTTTTGTCGACTTTGGGCGGTTTTCAACCGTTGTTGAATTTGGATGATCTTCTCGGTAGTTTCTTGTATAATCTCCGGACCCGTAATCTGTCTATCCCCCACCTCACTCCAACAAATCGGAGACCTGCACTTTCTACCATAAAGTGCTTCAAACGGCGCCATCTCAATGCTTGAATGGTAGCTGTTGTTGTAGGAAAATTCTGCTAACGGTAGATGTCGATCCCAACTGTTTCCGAAATCAATAACACATGATCGTAGCATGTCTTCAAGCGTTTGTATCGTCCTTTCGCTCTGCCCATCAGTTTGTGGATGATAGGCAGTACTCATGTCTAGACGAGTTCCTAATGCTTGCTGTAATGTCTGCCAGAATCTTGAAATAAATCTGCCATCCCTATCAGAGATAATAGAGATTGGTATTCCATGTCTGGAGACGACTTCCTTCAAATACAGTCGTGCTAACTTCTCCATCTTGTCATCTTCTCTTATTGGTAGGAAGTGTGCTGATTTGGTGAGACGATCAACTATTACCCAAATAGTATCAAAACCACTTGCAGTCCTTGGCAATTTAGTGATGAAATCCATGGTAATGTTTTCCCATTTCCATTCCGGGATTTCGGGTTGTTGAAGTAGACCTGATGGTTTCTGATGCTCAGCTTTGACCTTAGAACACGTCAAACATTCTCCTACGTATTTAGCAACATCGGCTTTCATACCCGGCCACCAAAAATGTTTCTTGAGATCCTTGTACATCTTCCCCGTTCCAGGATGTATTGAGTATCTGGTTTTATGAGCTTCTTTAAGTACCATTTCTCTCATATCTCCAAATTTTGGTACCCAAATCCTTTCAGCCCTATACCGGGTTCCGTCTTCCCGAATATTAAGATGCTTCTCCGATCCTTTGGGTATTTCATCCTTTAAATTTCCCTCTTTTAAAACTCCTTGTTGCGCCTCCTTTATTTGAGTAGTAATGTTATTATGAATCATTATATTCATAGATTTTACTCGAATGGGTTCTCTGTCCTTCCTGCTCAAGGCATCGGCTACCACATTTGCCTTCCCCGGGTGGTAACGAATCTCAAAGTCGTAATCATTCAATAATTCAATCCACCTACGCTGCCTCATATTCAGTTGTTTCTGATTAAATATGTGTTGAAGACTTTTGTGGTCGGTATATATAATACTTTTGACCCCATATAAGTAGTGCCTCCAAGTCTTTAATGCAAAAACAACCGCGCCTAATTCCAAATCATGCGTCGTATAATTTTGTTCGTGAATCTTCAATTGTCTAGACGCATAAGCAATCACCTTCGTTCGTTGCATTAATACACAACCGAGACCTTGCTTTGATGCATCACAATAAATCACAAAATCATCATTCCCTTCAGGCAATGACAATATAGGTGCCGTAGTTAGCTTTTTCTTCAATAACTGAAACGCTTTCTCTTGTTCATCATTCCATTCAAATTTCTTCCCTTTATGCGTTAATGCAGTCAAGGGTTTTGCTATTCTGGAAAAGTCTTGGATGAACCTTCTGTAGTAACCAGCTAGTCCTAAAAACTGGCGTATGTGTTTCGGAGTTTTTGGGGTTTCCCACTTTTCAACAGTTTCTATCTTTGCCGGATCCACCTTAATACCTTCTTTGTTCACTATGTGACCAAGGAATTGAACTTCTTCCAACCAAAATGCACACTTTGAAAACTTAGCGTACAATTCTTCCTTCCTCAATACTTCTAACACCTTTCTCAAATGTTCACCGTGTTCTTGGTCATTCTTTGAGTAAATAAGTATGTCATCAATGAAAACAATGACAAACTTGTCAAGGTATGGTCCACACACTCGGTTCATAAGGTCCATGAACACAGCTGGTGCATTAGTTAAACCAAACGGCATGACCATAAACTCGTAATGACCGTAACGTGTTCTGAAAGCAGTCTTTGGAATATCATCTTCTTTCACCCGCATTTGATGATACCCGGAACGTAAGTCAATCTTTGAATAAACAGACGAGCCTTGTAGTTGATCAAATAAGTCGTCGATTCTCGGTAGTGGGTAGCGGTTCTTGATGGTAAGTTTGTTCAACTCTCGGTAGTCGATACACAACCTGAATGTACCATCTTTCTTCTTGACAAACAAAACAGGAGCTCCCCACGGTGATGTGCTTGGTCGAATGAAACCACGCTCTAAAAGTTCTTGTAATTGGCTTTGCAGTTCTTTCATCTCGCTGGGTGCGAGTCTGTAAGGAGCACGAGCTATTGGTGCAGCTCCTGGTACAAGATCTATTTGAAATTCAACGGATCGATGTGGGGGTAATCCCGGTAATTCTTTCGGAAATACATCGGGAAATTCTTTTGCAATGGGAACATCATTGATGCTCTTTTCTTCAGTTTGTACTTTCTCGACGTGTGCTAGAACAGCATAGCAACCTTTTCTTATTAGTTTTTGTGCCTTCAAATTACTAATAAGATGTAGCTTCGTGTTGCCCTTTTCTCCGTACACCATTAAGGGTTTTCCTTTTTCTCGTATAATGCGAATTGCATTTTTGTAACAAACGATCTCCGCTTTCACTTCTTTCAACCAGTCCATACCGATTATCACATCAAAACTCCCTAACTCTACTGGTATCAAATCAATCTTAAATGTTTCGCTAACCAGTTTAATTTCTCGATTCCGACATATATTATCTGCTGAAATTAATTTACCATTTGCTAATTCGAGTAAAAATTTACTATCCAAAGGCGTCAATGGACAACTTAATTTAGCACAAAAATCTCTACTCATATAGCTTCTATCCGCACCCGAATCAAATAAAACGTAAGCAGATTTATTGTCAATAAGAAACGTACCCGTAACAAGCTCCGGGTCTTCCTGTGCCTCTACCGCATTAATATTGAAAACTCTTCCACGGCCTTGTCCATTCGTGTTCTCCTGGTTCGGGCAATTTCTAATAATGTGGCCTGGTTTTCCACATTTATAACAAACTACATTGGCATAACTTGCTCCAACACTACTTGCTCCGCCATTACTCGTTCCGACACCATTTGTTCCTTTCGTTCTATTAACCCCTGGTCCGTAGACCTCACACTTCGCCGCGCTATGACCATTTCTTTTACACTTGTTGCAAAATTTGGTGCAGAACCCCGAGTGATTCTTTTCACACCTTTGGCATAGCTGCTTCTGATTGTTGTTGTTGTTGCGGTTATTATTGTTGTTGGGATGATTGTTGTAGTTGCTGTTGTTGTTGTTGTTGTTGTTGGGCCGTTTGTTGTAGTTGCGATTGATGTTACGATTGTTGGGATAATTGTTGCGATTATTGTTGTAATTGCTGTTGTTGTTGTATTGGTGATTCTTATCACCGTTTTCCTCCCACTTTCTTTTGACTTGCTTCACATTGGCCTCTTCAGCAGTCTGTTCTTTAATTCTTTCTTCAATCTGGTTCACTAGTTTGTGAGCCATTCTACATGCCTGTTGTATGGAGGCGGGCTCGTGTGAACTTATATCTTCTTGGATTCTTTCCGGTAATCCTTTCACAAACGCGTCGATCTTCTCTTCCTCATCTTCGAATGCTCCCGGACACAATAGGCACAATTCTGTGAATCGTCTTTCATACGTGGTAATATCAAATCCTTGGGTTCGTAACCCTCTAAGTTCTGTCTTGAGCTTATTGACCTCGGTTCTGGGACGGTACTTCTCGTTCATCAAGTGCTTGAATGCTGACCACGGTAGTGCGTACGCATCGCCTTGTCCCACTTGCTCTAGATAGGTATTCCACCATGTTAACGCAGAACCTGTGAAGGTATGCGTAGCGTACTTCACTTTGTCCTCTTCAGTACACTTACTTATGGCAAACACCGATTCAACCTTCTCGGTCCACCGTTTCAATCCGATCGGTCCTTCGGTTCCATCAAATTCCAAAGGTTTGCAGGCAGTGAATTCTTTGTAGGTGCATCCTACACGATTTCCTGTACTGCTAGATCCAAGGTTATTGTTGGTATGTAGCGCAGCCTGTACTGCGGCTATGTTTGAAGCTAGAAAAGTACGGAATTCCTCTTCATTCATATTCACGGTGTGTCGAGTAGTCGGTGCCATTTCCTTCAAAATAGTTAAATGGAACAAGTTAATCATACAGAATATTAAGAGTAGTTAATAGTATTTCGTAGCATAATATGAACTCATTTATAAAAGCTTTTTCTTCATATTAGCGTTTTATAAGTTTAAATTCGGGTAGTACCTACCCGTTAAGTTCATACTTAGTAGCTAATATACAATTCAACTACTACAATTCTATATGAAAAACTGATTATAATAATATTTCGCGTTCAAACTTTTATACAATATTTTACAAACTTACAATACCGCTTATTTTACATAAAGCATGAAATATAGCACACAATAACTTTGATACAAGATAGTTGTGAAGACAATTCTAGCTAGTACACAAGTCGTTCAGCAAAGGCAATAAAGACACGTAATTCATACGTCCAGAAACAAGTCATGCATTCTGGTTTTACTAGGACTACTTCCCATCCTTGGTCTTGTGCAACATAACCGTTATGGCCGTTGATAAGACAGCGTGTTGTAACGTCATCAAAGGGACGAGGGTTACGTAATGTCCAACAGTCCCGTAATAATCTAAAAACCTCATTTCTTACCCCAATTACCGACTCCGTCACTTGTGGAAACGTTTTGTTTAATAGTTGTAGCCCGATGTTCTTGTTCTCACTTTGGTGAGAAGCGAACATTACTAATCCGTAAGCATAACATGCTTCTTTATGTTGCATGTTAGCCGCTTTTTCTAAATCACGAAGTCCAATATTCGGATATATTGAGTCAAAATAATTTCTTAACCCGTTGCGTAAAATAGCATTTGGGTTCCCCGCAATATATGCGTCAAAGTAAACACATCGTAACTTATGGGTTTCCCAATGTGATATCCCCCATCTTTCAAACGAAAGTCTCTTATAAACCAAGACATTCTTGGAACGTTCTTCGAATGTCTTACAAACTGATCTCGCCTTAAATAGTTGTGCCGAGGAATTCTGGCCGACTCTAGACAAGATTTCATCAATCATGTCTCCGGGTAGGTCTCTTAAAATATTGGGTTGTCTATCCATTTTGTGTTTTTAAACTGTAAAATAGACAAGAGTTAGATTCATAAAAAAAATACTTATTAATACAAGCAATTTTTACATATATCAATAAGCATAAGAACACTATATTACATATATTACACCACACGAATACAACTATCTTATTCCGACTCGCTCGTTTCTTCTTCTTCGGTTTTGGTTCGTTTTGCCAAGTTTCTAGGGATATATGATGTTCCCCTAATACGAGCCGTCGTTGTCCACATTGGTTTAGAAAAACCTGGTGGTTTAGAGGTTCCCGGGTCATTGTTACAACTTAAGGACTTCGGGGGTTGACGATACATATAAAGTTCATCGGGGTTGGAATTAGATTTCTCTATTTTTATGCCCTTTCCCTTATTATTTTCTTTTGCCTTTTTAAATTCAGTTGGGGTAATTTCTATAACATCATCGGAATTCTCGTCGGAATCCGATTCATCGGAGAATTGGTAATCCTCCCAATATTTTGCTTCCTTGGCGGAAACACCATTGACCATAATTAACCTTGGTCGGTTGGTTGAGGATTTTCTTTTACTTAACCGTTTTATTATTTCCCCCACCGGTTCTATTTCTTCATCCGGTTCCGATTCTTCTTCCGGTTCCGATTCTTCTTCCGGTTCCGACTCTTCTTCCGGTTCCGATTCTTCGGGAACTTGTGAATCAGTCCACGAATCATTCCAATTTACATTTGACTCTTCATTATTATTAGGTGAGTCAATGGGACTTGTTCTAGAGGTAGACATCTATCACATAATATTAAACGCGTTAAGAGATTAATATATCACATAATATTCACATGTTAAAAATATATAGTTTCTAACAAAATTTGTTAAGCAATCATTTTTCAAGTAAACACGGTCGAAGTCCAGACTCACTAATGCATCCTAACAAACTCGATAAGACACACTAATGCAAAATTCTGGTTCTCTAAGACCAACGCTCGGATACCAACTGAAATGTCCCGTTCTTATTGATTAAAAACGTTCCATATTAATTGATTTCGTTGCGAGGTTTTGACCTCTATATGAGACGTTTTTCAAAGACTGCATTCATTTTTAAACAAACCATAACCTTTATTTCATCAATAAAGGTTTAAAAAGCTTTACGTAGATTATCAAATAATGATAATCTAAAATATCCTGTTTACACACGACCATTACATAATGGTTTACAATACAAATATGTTACAACAAAATAAGTTTCTTGAATGCAGTTTTTACACAATATCATACAAGCATGGACTCCAAATCTTGTCCTTATTTAAGTATGCGACAGCGGAAGCTCTTAATAATCACCTGAGAATAAACATGCTTAAAACGTCAACAAAAATGTTGGTGAGTTATAGGTTTAACCTATATATATCAAATCGTAACAATAGACCACAAGATTTCATATTTCAATACACATCCCATACATAGAGATAAAAATCATTCATATGGTGAACACCTGGTAACCGACAATAACAAGATGCATATATAAGAATATCCCCATCATTCCGGGACACCCTTCGGATATGATATAAATTTCGAAGTACTAAAGCATCCGGTACTTTGGATGGGGTTTGTTAGGCCCAATAGATCTATCTTTAGGATTCGCGTCAATTAGGGTGTCTGTTCCCTAATTCTTAGATTACCAGACTTAATAAAAAGGGGCATATTCGATTTCGATAATTCAACCATAGAATGTAGTTTCACGTACTTGTGTCTATTTTGTAAATCATTTATAAAACCTGCATGTATTCTCATCCCAAAAATATTAGATTTTAAAAGTGGGACTATAACTCACTTTCACAGATTTTTACTTCGTCGGGAAGTAAGACTTGGCCACTGGTTGATTCACGAACCTATAACAATATATACATATATATCAAAGTATGTTCAAAATATATTTACAACACTTTTAATATATTTTGATGTTTTAAGTTTATTAAGTCAGCTGTCCTCGTTAGTAACCTACAACTAGTTGTCCACAATTAGATGTACAGAAATAAATCGATAAATATTATCTTGAATCAATCCACGACCCAGTGTATACGTATCTCAGTATTGATCACAACTCAAACTATATATATTTTGGAATCAACCTCAACCCTGTATAGCTAACTCCAACATTCACATATAGAGTGTCTATGGTTGTTCCGAAATATATATAGATGTGTCGACATGATAGGTCGAAACATTTTATACGTGTCTATGGTATCTCAAGATTACATAATATATAATACAAGTTGATTAAGTTATGGTTGGAATAGATTTGTTACCAATTTTCACGTAGCTAAAATGAGAAAAATTATCCAATCTTGTTTTACCCATAACTTCTTCATTTTAAATCCGTTTTGAGTGAATCAAATTGCTATGGTTTCATATTGAACTCTATTTTATGAATCTAAACAAAAAAAGTATAGGTTTCTAGTCGGAAAAATAAGTTACAAGTCGTTTTTGTAAAGGTAGTCATTTCAGTCGAAAGAACGACGTCTAGATGACCATTTTAGAAAACATACTTCCACTTTGAGTTTAACCATAATTTTTGGATATAGTTTCATGTTCATAATAAAAATCATTTTCTCAGAATAACAACTTTTAAATCAAAGTTTATCATAGTTTTTAATTAACTAACCCAAAACAGCCCGCGGTGTTACTACGACGGCGTAAATCCGGTTTTACGGTGTTTTTCGTGTTTCCAGGTTTTAAATCATTAAGTTAGCATATCATATAGATATAGAACATGTGTTTAGTTGATTTTAAAAGTCAAGTTAGAAGGATTAACTTTTGTTTGCGAACAAGTTTAGAATTAACTAAACTATGTTCTAGTGATTACAAGTTTAAACCTTCGAATAAGATAGCTTTATATGTATGAATCGAATGATGTTATGAACATCATTACTACCTTAAGTTCCTTGGATGAACCTACTGGAAAAGAGAAAAATGGATCTAGCTTCAATGGATCCTTGGATGGCTCAAAGTTCTTGAAGCAAAATCATGACACGAAAACAAGTTCAAGTAAGATTATCACTTGAAATAAGATTGTTATAGTTATAGAAATTGAACCAAAGTTTGAATATGATTATTACCTTGTATTAGAATGATAACCTACTGTAAGAAACAAAGATTTCTTGAGGTTGGATGATCACCTTACAAGATTGGAAGTGAGCTAGCAAACTTGAAAGTATTCTTGATTTTATGAAACTAGAACTTTTGGAATTTATGAAGAACACTTAGAACTTGAAGATAGAACTTGAGAGAGTTCAATTAGATGAAGAAAATTGAAGAATGAAAGTGTTTGTAGGTGTTTTTGGTCGTTGGTCTATGGATTAGATATAAAGGATATGTAATTTTGTTTTCATGTAAATAAGTCATGAATGATTACTCATATTTTTGTAATCTTATGAGATATTTCATGCTAGTTGCCAAATGATGGTTCCCACATGTGTTAGGTGACTCACATGGGCTGCTAATAGCTGATCATTGGAGTGTATATACCAATAGTACATACATCTAAAAGCTGTGTATTGTACGAGTACGAATACGGGTGCATACGAGTAGAATTGTTGATGAAACTGAACGAGAATGTAATTGTAAGCATTTTTGTTAAGTAGAAGTATTTTGATAAGTGTATTGAAGTCTTTCAAAAGTGTATAAATACATATTAAAACACTACATGTATATACATTTTAACTGAGTCGTTAAGTCATCGTTAGTCGTTACATGTAAGTGTTGTTTTGAAACCTTTAGGTTAACGATCTTGTTAAATGTTGTTAACCCAATGTTTATAATAACAAAAGAGATTTTAAATTATTATATTATCATGATATTATGATGTACGAATATCTCTTAATATGATATATATACATTAAATGTCGTTACAACGATAAACGTTACATATATGTCTCGTTTCAAAATCATTAAGTTAGTAGTCTTGTTTTTACATATGTAGTTCATTGTTAATATAATTAATGATATGTTTACTTATCATAATATCATGTTAACTATATATATAACCATATATATGTCATCATATAGTTTTTTTTACAAGTTTTAACGTTCGTGAATCACCGGTCAACTTGGGTGGTCAATTGTCTATATGAAACCTATTTCAATTAATCAAGTCTTAACAAGTTTGATTGCTTAACATGTTGGAAACATTTAATCATGTAAACATCAATCTCAATTAATATATATAAACATGGAAAAGTTCGGGTCACTACATACTCCTAAGTCGTCGATGAATTTCTTCATCCATGCAGCTTCCTGAGCTACCAATGAGGCCGCAATGTACTCCGACTCTGTTGTCATAACCCGTCCTTAACCATAAGAACGTGTTAGATAACGTATGATTTCATTGCGAGGTATTGACCTCTATATGCGACATTTTTAAAAAGGAAAACTGCATATATTATACATTACAAACCAAACCATTATTTTTGTTACAAGCTTTAGACAATAAAAAGATGATTATCGTTTAACGATAATCTTCGACTTACAAACTTTACAAATGATAATAACAACACGATTTCTAGCATATTTTACAACACACGTCCTCGGATATGCAGTTTTATTTTTGACACAAATATGAGTACGCATGATCCTGCTTAGATTCAACATAATGCAGCGGAAGCTTTAATTATCACCTGAGAATAAACATGTTTAAAAACGTCAACATAAAGTTGGTGAGATATAGGTTTAGTGCGCAGCAATATATATATATAGACCACAAGATTTCGTATATAAACATTTCAATAAAAATATTCTAAGTGGTTGAGCACTTGGTAACCATACTTAACATTTTCACGTCGCATATTCCCTTTAATATGAAATCTTACTACACCGTACCAAGTGTAGTCACAAAACGAAGTACTGTGCAACCGTTGAATACTGGTCGTCCAGTCCGGTTGGGGTTGTCAGGCCCGATAGATCTATCAACAGGATTCGCGTTTACAATACCGCTGTAAATATTAGTTACCAAGCTACAGGGAAGTATGCCAGTGGTACAACTCAACGTAGAACATATTTTTCAGTTACTTGTGTCCATATCGTAAAACATAAAATACATGTATTCTCATCCCGAAATATTTAGAGTTTAAAAGTGGGACTATATACTCACTCTTGTCTTGATGATATATATATTTTGATTCGGTCTTCCGGTTGATATCACGAACCTATCCATATATAATATATCAATATGTTTTCATTTTAAAACAAACGTTATATATATATATACTTGTTATACTTTTAATATTTTGAATATTTCCTTAGTCCGTAGTTAGCATTCCGATGTTAGTAATTCAATTTTTAATGGTTCATTTTTAGATGTTTAATATACCCGCAATAAACAAAACCCCCAACGAAATAAATAAAACCCCATCGTATATGTATTGGTCGAGATTAATCTTGACCCATGGTACCGGTGTTGTCAAATGACGTGTTGCGTACATAAAGTACCGGTGTTGTCAAATGACGTGTTGCGTACAAACATGGGATCTTATGATTAATCTTCTCGTATTGTTTACGGGTGATCCTGAACCATATAAAATTGAATTATAAGTACATATATATAAAATATCATGTTATCTTAGAAATATGTGATTTATATCATTTTTTTCCAATTGATCCCGTAGTTGAAATGATCTAGGATAACCAATTTTGTTTCGGTCATAGTTTCTTCGTTACAAATCCGTTTTCGTTGATTCAAATTGCCATCTTCTTGGATCGAGTTCTTCTTTAAGACTATGAACTGTAAATACCTTGGTTTGTATTCAAAATCATACGGCATAAGTGAAACATTAGTGAAACATATGAAGTTAAACATTTTTGTTACAACAAAATCATTTAATGACCATTTTTCTAAAAATACTTATACTTTGAAAAACCAAGTTTTACCTTGTTAAATTAGTATATACATAAGTTATATTACAGGTCTTGAAGTATTTTAAAAGTTAAGTTAGAAGGATCTATTTAGTTTGCAAACAAGTTTGAAAACATTCAAACTATGTTCTTGTTGTTAAACTTTTGTACCACAAAATAAGATAGCTATATATATATGAATCGAATAAGGTTATGAACATAGATTCTACCTCAAGTTCCTTGGATAAGTTTGCTGTAAAAGAGAAGTAAGAAGCTAGAATCAAAAGGGTGATAGAAGTGGATGAAAGATTGGTAGTAAGTTGGTGTTCTTGGAGGGTTTTCTTGAAGTGTTTTTGTATGGTTTTCTTATGGTGTTTTAGTATGGTTTTTGAAGCTAGATCTTTATGGAACTTTGCTGGATTGTTATGGAGTTTAGAGAGTAAGAAAGAGTGTGTGTTTTTAGTTAAGAGATTGAAGTAAAAATGAATCAAAAATGATGATACATATATACTCCTAAAAATGTGATCTTTAAGGATAACATGACAAAATTCTAGTTTGTATTTTGTTAATTAGTCAAGTAATCATCCAAAAGTAATTACCTAGCTCTAAGGGCATGAATAATGGCTGGTTAGGTGGTGATTTTGATGTGTATTTACTATTAGTAAATACGTATAGGAGCTAGGTATGATACGAGTACAAATACTCTAAATATACGTATAGAAATTTTGTGAAAAATGGAATGAGGATTCAAATATAGCTATCTTTTGTGAATACACTTATATGATTTTATGTATTTAAGTTCTTAAAAGTGATTAAATACATTACTTATACAATATATGTATAAACATTATAGTCTTAAGTATTTAAGTCAAATAACGTTACGTATTGTTATCGTTTTGAAAACTTAAGTTAGTAGTTTCAAAATACACATATAACTTGTTGTTATTAATACAAAATGAGATATTAAAACATTCATTAATCATGTTAAATATGTATATATACATATATATACACAAACGTATAATTATCATATATTGTATAGTTCGTGATATCATCGGTCAAACTAGACGGTCAAACGTTGTGTAAAACTCTTTTCGGAAATATAAGTCTCGACAATTTGGATTGCTTATCATGTTGGCAAGGTTTAATTTATGTAAATATTAATCTTATAAGTATAGTATGATCAAAAAAAGTGCGGGTCGTTACATTACCTCCCCGTTAAATAAATTTCGTCCCGAAATTTTAAAATTGTACCTATTTTGCGTCATCGAGAAACAAATGCGGATACTTTCGTTTCATCTGATCCTCTCGTTCCCAAGTAAACTCGGGACCTCTTCTAGCATTCCAACGAACCTTAACAATCGGTATATTACTCTGTTTGAGCTGTTTAACTTCACGGTCCATGATTTCGATTGGTTCTTCGACGAATTGTAGTTTCTCGTCGACATGAATTTCTTCAAGAGGAATGGTGAGGTCTTCCTTTGCAAGACACTTCTTCAGGTTTGAGACGTGAAAGGTATTATGTACTCCGGCGAGTTGTTGTGGTAACTTGAGTCGATAAGCTACCGGTCCAATGCGTTCGATGATCTTAAACGGGCCTACGTATCTTGGGTTCAGTTTACCCCTTTTGCCGAAACGTATTACACCTTTCCAAGGTGACACCTTTAGCATAACCATGTCCCCGACCTGAAACTCTAATGGTTTCCTTCGAACATCGGCGTAGCTCTTTTGGCGACTACGGGCTGTTTTCAATCTCTCCTTGATTTGCACTATCTTCTCAGTCGTTTCATGTATGATCTCGGGACCAGTTAAATGTCGATCTCCTACTTCATTCCAACAGATAGGAGATCTACACTTCCTTCCGTACAATGCTTCGAATGGCGCAGCTCCAATGCTCGCATGATAACTATTATTATACGAGAATTCTGCTAACGGTAGGTATTTATCCCATCCGTTTCCAAAATCGATTACACATGCCCTGAGCATGTCTTCGAGAGTCTGAATCATTCTTTCACTCTGTCCATCGGTTTGTGGATGATATGCGGTACTCATATCCAACCGAGTTCCTAGTGCCTCCTGTAGTGATTGCCAAAACTTTGAGGTAAATCTACTATCACGATCGGATATAATGGAAATAGGTATTCCATGCCTTGAAACAACTTCCTTTATATACAATCGTAATAGTTTCTCCATTCTATCTGTTTCCTTTATAGGCAAGAAATGTGCAGACTTGGTGAGACGATCAACAATCACCCAAATGGTGTCGTATCCCCAGGCAGTCTTTGGTAACTTCGTGATGAAATCCATGGTAATACCGTCCCATTTCCATTCTGGAATTTCTGGTTGTTGAAGTAACCCTGACGGCTTTTGATGTTCTGCTTTGACTTTGGAACAAGTTAAACATTCCCCAACATATGTTGCAACGTCTGTCTTCAAATTAGGCCACCAATAATGCGTCTTAAGATCTTGGTACATCTTTCCAATTCCAGGATGTATCGAATATCTTGTCTTATGTGCCTCGTTCAATATCAATTTCCTTAATCCACCCAACTTCGGTACCCAAATACGATTTGCAAAATATCGAATTCCATCTTCCCGCATAACGAGTTGCTTCGCATACTTCTTCATTATTTCATTTCCTATATTTTCTTTAGTAAGTGCTTCTCGTTGAACTTCTTTGATTTGTGAGTTGAGATTCATGCGAATTTTTATGTTCATTGCTCGAACTCGAATTGGTTCTCGTTCTTTTCTGCTTAAAGCATCAGCCACCACATTCGCCTTCCCGGGATGATAACGAATTTCACAATCATAGTCGTTTATTAACTCGACCCACCTACGTTGCCTCATGTTCAGCTGTTTTTGATCGAAAATATGTTGAAGGCTTTTATGATCAGTAAACACAGTGAATTTAACCCCATACAAGTAGTGTCTCCACATCTTCAATGCAAACACGACAGCTCCCAATTCTAGATCATGCGTCGTATAATTTCGCTCGTGAATCTTCAATTGTCGGGATGCGAATGCAATAACTTTCTTCCGTTGCATAAGAACGCAACCAAAACCTTGTCGCGAAGCGTCACAATATATTTCAAAATCATCGTTCCCTTCAGGTAACGATAAAATAGGCACCGTAGTTAGCTTCTTCTTCAATAATTGAAATGCGTTCTCCTGCTCCGAGGTCCATTCGTATTTCTTCCCTTTTTGCGTTAACGCTGTCAACGGTTTAGCTATTCGGGAAAAATCTTGAATAAACCTTCTATAATAACCGGCTAAACCCAAAAATTGGCGTATCTGCGTTGGTGTCTTAGGAGTCTCCCATTTTTCAATGGCTTCAATTTTTGCTGGATCAACCTGAATTCCTTTGCTACTAACAACGTGGCCAAGAAATTGTACTTCTTTCAACCAGAAAGCACACTTAGAAAATTTAGCATAAAGTTGTTCTTTTCTCAACAACTCCAGTATCAACCTTAAATGCTCTTCATGCTCTTGCTCACTCTTGGAATAGATAAGAATATCATCAATGAAAACGATAACAAACTTATCTAAATACGGACTACAAACTCGATTCATGAGGTCCATGAATACAGCTGGCGCATTCGTCAATCCAAACGGCATAACCAAAAATTCGTAATGACCATAACGTGTCCGAAAAGCAGTTTTCGGAATGTCCTCTTCTTTAACGCGTAGTTGATGATAGCCCGATCTTAAGTCGATTTTCGAATAAACACATGATCCTTGCAATTGATCAAATAAGTCATCAATTCTCGGTAGTGGATACCGATTCTTGATAGTTAACTTATTTAATTCACGATAGTCTATACACATCCTAAAAGATCCATCTTTCTTCTTAACAAACAAAATTGGAGCTCCCCACGGTGAAGTACTCGGTCGTATGAATCCACGGTCCAGTAATTCTTTTAACTGACTTTGAAGTTCTTTTAACTCGGACGGTGCAAGTCTATATGGAGCACGAGCCACTGGTGCAGCTCCTGGTACTAAATCTATTTGAAATTCTACCGATCTAAATGGAGGTAATCCCGGCAATTCTTCCGGAAAAACTTCAGGAAAATCTCTTGCCACAGGCACGTCGTTGATGCACTTTTCTTTCTTTTCGATTTTATTAACATGTGCTAAAATAGCGTAACATCCCTTTTCTAAACACTTCTTGGCTTTCAAACAGCTAATGAGTTTTAGCTTTGAATTACCCTTCTCTCCATAAATCATCACCGGTATTTTATCCTTACCAGGAATACGAATTGCCTTCTTAGCACAAACAACTTCCGCTCCTATTTTGGACATCCAGTCCATGCCGACTATTACATCAAAACCTCCCAATTCTACGGGTATTAAGTCGATTTTAAACGTTTCTCCGGCTAGATTTATTTCACAATCAAGACAAATTTTATCGGCTTTAATTAGTTTACCATTAGCTAACTCAATCAAGTACTTAGCATCTAGAGGTAATGATGAACAATTCAATTTAGTGTAAAAATTTCTACACACATAACTTCTATCGGCGCCAGTATCAAATAAAATAGATGCTGATAAGTTATTAATGGTAAACGTACCCGTAACAAGCTCCGGGTCTTCTCGTGCCTCTCTAGCATTAATAACAAACGCTCTTCCACGTGCAGGTACGCCATTCTGATTCGGGCACTGGCTCTTATAGTGACCTTGTTTTCCACACCCAAAACAAGTAATGTTAGCCAAAGCAGTTCTATTTGCGTTGGTGGCAGGAGTCTTGTTACCATTTGCATTTGTAACGAGAGCCTTACAATCTTCAGCAAGATGTCCCTGTCGATTGCATTTGGTGCACAACACACTACAGTAACCAAAGTGATGTTTGTGACAACGGTTGCATAAAGGACTTTGTCCTTTGTAACCAAAGCCTGAACCGCTACCCGCACCTTTCGGGGTTTCTGGTTTCTTAAAAGATTGCTGTTGGTAACCTCGATCATAATTTCCGTTCCACTTCCTTTTGTTACTTGATACCTTCACCTCAGTAGTGAATGCTTTCTTATCCAGAATGACCTGATCCATTAACTCGTTCGCCATGGTTATAGCTTCATGAATTGTCTTAGGTTTCGACGCCGTAACGTTTGCCTTGACCTTCTTGGGCAAACCACCTTTGTACATTTCAATCTTCCGTGCTTCGGTTGGAACCAATTCAGGACATAGTAAAACCAATTCCATGAATCGCTGATTGTAGTTGGTGATTTCAGTACCAACCACCTTCAAACTTCGTAACTCATCTTCTAACTTAATAACCTCATTCCTTGGACAATACTCGGTGATTATCATCGCTTTGAATTCTTCCCGTGGAGTATCATAAGCTACATCTCCTCCTACCGCCTTCACATAATTCTTCCACCATGTGAGTGCACTATCTTGTAAAGTGCACGATGCAAACTTGGTCATGTCTTTTTCATCACAACCACTGATTTTAAACACCGTCTCCATCTTTTCTATCCATCGGGTTAAACCGATCGGCCCTTCCGTTCCACTGAATGATGAAGGCTTGCAAGCTTGAAACGTCTTGTAGGAGCATCCTACACGAGGATTTGGATTAACTGCAGCAGCTCTTGCAGCCTCAACCCATAACATTCTGTCGTTCACTCGCTGGTTGATGAGTTCCTCGAGTTCTTGTTCCGTCATTCGATTCAATCGCGCCATTTCCTAATGAAAGAAAATAATTATTCACATGGAATATTATAGATGTAGTGTGTATTTATAGTACATTTATAGCTTGTTAATAATATGAACCAGGTATTATTATAAAAGCCTTTTCTTCTTATTAGCGTTTTATAATTATATCTTGGGTAGTACCTACCCGTTAATGTTCATACTTAATAGCTTAGTACAGAATCAATTACTACAATCTAAATAATACTTAACCATGGAAAATTATTGCATTTCATACTTCAATATTTTACATATGCTTATCTTACATCGAACATTAAGCAAACCACACTATTAATATTATACAAAACATTATTCGGTTCCATGGTTTGACACAGCAGCGCATCGTTTGATCTATTTTCTAGGACGTTTAGACACAAAGATTTGCTTAACGCTTATCCTAACTGTCTGCCTATATTTTGGCTGTGGGACTGAAGAACTGGATGCCGGGACAGAACGAATAGGAATAGCGGGGATAGGGGTGGTAGTGTTGAGTGGAATTGGTGCCACATCATTCTCATTAAACTCGGGATTTGGATTTTCTAATTCATTAGCCTTTCGTTTCTTTCCTAGTTCGAACTCGTCTTTTGTAATTTCCTGTATTTCTTCCTCGGGTTCACTTTCCTCCTCGGGTTCACTTTCCGGGTTCTTTATAGTTGGTTCATCCGGAATTTGTGAGTCTTCCCCAAGGATATCATTTTCGTCATCGGACAGGTTAATGACTGGAACGCCATCTGAAGATTCTGATTCGGAGTCGTTGATTGTGATAACAATTTTTGAGCTCGACATCTATCACACAACAACTAACCCATTAGTACTTATATAATATTTACATATAAATTTTAACCAACAGTGATAAGCAATGGTTTTTTTTTTTTTTTTTAAATCAGACCCGGTCAAAGTCCAGACTTTACTAATGTATCCTAACGACTTATCAGTTAGACACACTAATGCAAACCTGGTTCGCTAAGACCACCGCTCTGATACCACATGTCATAACCCGTCCTTAACCATAAGAACGTGTTAGATAACGTATGATTTCATTGCGAGGTATTGACCTCTATATGCGACATTTTTAAAAAGGAAAACTGCATATATTATACATTACAAACCAAACCATTATTTTTGTTACAAGCTTTAGACAATAAAAAGATGATTATCGTTTAACGATAATCTTCGACTTACAAACTTTACAAATGATAATAACAACACGATTTCTAGCATATTTTACAACACACGTCCTCGGATATGCAGTTTTATTTTTGACACAAATATGAGTACGCATGATCCTGCTTAGATTCAACATAATGCAGCGGAAGCTTTAATTATCACCTGAGAATAAACATGTTTAAAAACGTCAACATAAAGTTGGTGAGATATAGGTTTAGTGCGCAGCAATATATATATATAGACCACAAGATTTCGTATATAAACATTTCAATAAAAATATTCTAAGTGGTTGAGCACTTGGTAACCATACTTAACATTTTCACGTCGCATATTCCCTTTAATATGAAATCTTACTACACCGTACCAAGTGTAGTCACAAAACGAAGTACTGTGCAACCGTTGAATACTGGTCGTCCAGTCCGGTTGGGGTTGTCAGGCCCGATAGATCTATCAACAGGATTCGCGTTTACAATACCGCTGTAAATATTAGTTACCAAGCTACAGGGAAGTATGCCAGTGGTACAACTCAACGTAGAACATATTTTTCAGTTACTTGTGTCCATATCGTAAAACATAAAATACATGTATTCTCATCCCGAAATATTTAGAGTTTAAAAGTGGGACTATATACTCACTCTTGTCTTGATGATATATATATTTTGATTCGGTCTTCCGGTTGATATCACGAACCTATCCATATATAATATATCAATATGTTTTCATTTTAAAACAAACGTTATATATATATATACTTGTTATACTTTTAATATTTTGAATATTTCCTTAGTCCGTAGTTAGCATTCCGATGTTAGTAATTCAATTTTTAATGGTTCATTTTTAGATGTTTAATATACCCGCAATAAACAAAACCCCCAACGAAATAAATAAAACCCCATCGTATATGTATTGGTCGAGATTAATCTTGACCCATGGTACCGGTGTTGTCAAATGACGTGTTGCGTACATAAAGTACCGGTGTTGTCAAATGACGTGTTGCGTACAAACATGGGATCTTATGATTAATCTTCTCGTATTGTTTACGGGTGATCCTGAACCATATAAAATTGAATTATAAGTACATATATATAAAATATCATGTTATCTTAGAAATATGTGATTTATATCATTTTTTTCCAATTGATCCCGTAGTTGAAATGATCTAGGATAACCAATTTTGTTTCGGTCATAGTTTCTTCGTTACAAATCCGTTTTCGTTGATTCAAATTGCCATCTTCTTGGATCGAGTTCTTCTTTAAGACTATGAACTGTAAATACCTTGGTTTGTATTCAAAATCATACGGCATAAGTGAAACATTAGTGAAACATATGAAGTTAAACATTTTTGTTACAACAAAATCATTTAATGACCATTTTTCTAAAAATACTTATACTTTGAAAAACCAAGTTTTACCTTGTTAAATTAGTATATACATAAGTTATATTACAGGTCTTGAAGTATTTTAAAAGTTAAGTTAGAAGGATCTATTTAGTTTGCAAACAAGTTTGAAAACATTCAAACTATGTTCTTGTTGTTAAACTTTTGTACCACAAAATAAGATAGCTATATATATATGAATCGAATAAGGTTATGAACATAGATTCTACCTCAAGTTCCTTGGATAAGTTTGCTGTAAAAGAGAAGTAAGAAGCTAGAATCAAAAGGGTGATAGAAGTGGATGAAAGATTGGTAGTAAGTTGGTGTTCTTGGAGGGTTTTCTTGAAGTGTTTTTGTATGGTTTTCTTATGGTGTTTTAGTATGGTTTTTGAAGCTAGATCTTTATGGAACTTTGCTGGATTGTTATGGAGTTTAGAGAGTAAGAAAGAGTGTGTGTTTTTAGTTAAGAGATTGAAGTAAAAATGAATCAAAAATGATGATACATATATACTCCTAAAAATGTGATCTTTAAGGATAACATGACAAAATTCTAGTTTGTATTTTGTTAATTAGTCAAGTAATCACCCAAAAGTAATTACCTAGCTCTAAGGGCATGAATAATGGCTGGTTAGGTGGTGATTTTGATGTGTATTTACTATTAGTAAATACGTATAGGAGCTAGGTATGATACGAGTACAAATACTCTAAATATACGTATAGAAATTTTGTGAAAAATGGAATGAGGATTCAAATATAGCTATCTTTTGTGAATACACTTATATGATTTTATGTATTTAAGTTCTTAAAAGTGATTAAATACATTACTTATACAATATATGTATAAACATTATAGTCTTAAGTATTTAAGTCAAATAACGTTACGTATTGTTATCGTTTTGAAAACTTAAGTTAGTAGTTTCAAAATACACATATAACTTGTTGTTATTAATACAAAATGAGATATTAAAACATTCATTAATCATGTTAAATATGTATATATACATATATATACACAAACGTATAATTATCATATATTGTATAGTTCGTGATATCATCGGTCAAACTAGACGGTCAAACGTTGTGTAAAACTCTTTTCGGAAATATAAGTCTCGACAATTTGGATTGCTTATCATGTTGGCAAGGTTTAATTTATGTAAATATTAATCTTATAAGTATAGTATGATCGAAAAAAGTGCGGGTCGTTACATCTGTAGTGGATAATGCAACAACATCCTGTTTTGAACTCTTCCAAGAGACCGCGCCTCCATTTAATGTGAAGACATAACCGGATTGTGATCGAGAATCATCTCGATCAGTTTGGAAACTCACGTCCACGTAACCTTTTACAGCGAGTTCCTCCTCACCAGACCCGTATATTAGAAACATATCCTTAGTCCTCCTAAGGTATTTCAATATACTTTTAACCACAATCCAATGACTGTTTTCCTGGGTTATTCTGGTATCTACTTATCAAGCTTAGAGCACATGACACATCCGGTCTAGTGCATATCATTGCATACATGATTGACCCAATAGCAAATGCATACGGGACTCTCTTCATTCTCTCTTGTTCATCTTTCGTGGTAGGGCACTGAGATGAACTGAGAGGCGTTCCTCTTTGAATAGGTACCAAACCACTCTTAGAGTTCTCCATCTTGAACCTTTTCAAGACCTTTTCAATGTATGCACTTTGATTCAAACCTATCAGTTTCTTGGATCTATTCCTGTAGAACCCAATCCCCAAAACGTATTGTTCTTCTCCAAGATCCTTAATGGAGAAGCATTTACTTAGCCAAGTTTTGACACCTTCCATTGCCGGAATATCATTTCCAAATAACAATATATCATCCACATATAGTACAAGGAACATGATAGTGCTCCCACTAGATTCCCACTAGATTTCTTATATACACAAGCTTCATCACCATTTTTAATGAAGCCAAATTTCTCAGCTTCCTCATTAAAGCGATGATTCTACATTCTAGATGCTTGTTTCAATCTGTAGATTGATTTCTTTAACTTGCATACCTTTTTAGGATATTTCGGTTCAACAAAACCTTCAGGCTGAACCATATAGACATCTTCCTCAAGATGTCCGTTTAGGAAAGCGGTCTTGACATTCATTTGCCATATTTCATAATCATAATAAGAAGCAATGGCAAGTAATTTCCTAATAGACTTTAGCATTGCCACAGGTGAAAAGGTTTCATCATAGTCAACCCCTTGAGTTTGAGTGAAACCTTTTGCTACAAGTCTAGCTTTATATGTATCCAAGTTTTCATGTATTTCGGTTTTCATTTTAAAAAGCCATTTACAATCAACTAGCCTTGAGCTAGCAGGTTGTGCAACAAGTTCCCAAACTTGGTTGTCATACATGGATTGCATCTCAGCGTTCATGGCTTCCTGCCATTTATCCTTATCAATCCTTGATAAAGCATCTTGGTAGTTTGCTGGTTCATCCAAATCAACCACATAGCAACCATCCATGAGAAACCCATATCTCTCAGGAGGATTACTAATCCTACCAGATCTGCGAACGTCTTGTGTATTTTGATCATCCATTTGATCATTCTCAACATTTTCATGTTGAGTGCTAGTGTCAACCAATTGTGTATCATCTACTTGATCTTGAATCTCTTCAAGATTTATTTTCCTTTCACTTTCGCCTTCCATTAAGAACTTAGTTTCAAGGAATTCTGCCTTCCGAGCAACAAAAACATTCTGCTCGGAAGGATCATAGAAATAATATCCCATATTATCCTTGGGATATTCTATGAAGATACACTTCGTGGATCGAGCATTTAACTTATTAGGGATGTAACGCTTAGGATAAGCTTCACATCCCCATACCTTTAAGTATGATAGAGATGGAGGTTTTCCAAACCACATCTCATGAGGAGTTCGTTCCACTTTCTTGGTTGGGGCCATATTTAAAATACGAGCCGCGGAGCAAAGACAATAACCCCAAAATGATAGAGGTAACGAACTTCTAGCCATCATAGATCGAACCATATCCATTAGGGTTCGGTTCCTCCTTTCGGAAACTCCATTAAGTTGGGGTGTTCCAGGAGGAGTAAGTTGTGAGATAATCCCACAACCTTTAAGATGACTTTGGAAGGCATTGCTTAGGTATTCACCTCCTCTATCGGTACGAAGTACCTTAATTGTCTTATTGAGTTGATTTTGTACTTTGTTTTGATATTCTTTGAATGCTTCAAAAGTTTCGTCCTTGTGTCTTAATAAGTAGACATATCCGAAATGACTGAAGTCATCAATGAAAGTAACGAATTATCTTTCACCATTCCTAGTTATGGGCTTAAAGGGTCCACCCGAATGTATTAATCCCAATAAGTCCTTAGCCCTTTCATAAGTCCCTTTGAAAGGTGCTTTAGTCATTTTGCCTTGTAAACAAGATTCACATACATCAAACGAGTCTAGTTCACTTGATTTCAAAAGGCCATTCTTTTGAAGTGTATGCATTCAATTCTTGTTTATGTGACCAAGGCGACAATGCCATAAGTAGGAATCACTCAAATCCCTTTTGAGTTTCTTGGTATTTGCATGGAACATTGAGCTATTGTATGATGTGTCATCATGAACTAATTCATAAATACCATTCACAGGCGAAGCCTTGAAATAGAACACGTTATCTAAATAAACATGGATATCATCATTAATGAAATTAAGATTAAAACCATATTGTTTCAAACGGGATACAGAAATAATGTTTCGTGATAAATCGGGTGTATACAAAACATTTTTCAAAATAAGCTCCAAACCACTTGGAAGCTTTAAAACAAAGTCTCCTTGAGCTTTCACTTGCACCCTTGCTCCATTTCCCATGAAGAGACTTGTTGTTCCCGCATCCTGATCACTTCTTTTGAACCCCTGCAAAGAATTGCAAATATGAGTTCCACATCCTTTGTCTAATACCCATGTATTAGAAGAAGTAATACTAAGCTCAATGTATACCATATATACATTACCTAATGTTTGCCCTGCATCCCTCTTTTCCTTCAACTCCTTAAGGTAGACCGGGCAGTTTCGTTTCCAGTAACCCATTTCACTGCAACCGAAGCACGGATCTTCCTTGGGGTTAGCTTTACCGGCAACCTTTTGCTTCTTGTTGTTGGTTGGGGTAACCATCTTCCCCTTTCCCTTACCCTTGCCTTGGTAGGAGGGTCCTTTCCTCTTAGCCGCCTTCAGCTTAGAAGTGTTATTGTTTTTGGACCCGCCGTCATTGATCATAAACATGGGTGAAGCCCTTTTACCCATGCTCGCTTCGGCCATCTTTAGCATGGTATGTAATTCGCCAATGCTCTTATCCCATCCATTCATGTTGTAATTCATTACAAATGTGTCAAACCTCTTTGACAAGGAATTAAGGATAAGGTCCGTGGCTAATTCATTAGACATGTTGCAGTTTAGACGGTTCGCTCGATCAATTAGGCTTTTCATCTTAAGGACATAAGATGAAACGGATTGGGAGTCATCCATCCGACATGCATGAAGCGCTCGGACCGTTTCAAAGCGCTCGACACGAGCTTGTTGAAGGAACATCTCCTTCAACTGTGTGATCATGTCATATGCACTATGATGCTCGAAATCCTTTTGGAGTTCTGGTATCATAGTCCCAAGCATGAGGCAAGAAACTTGCACCGAATCGATGCAATATTTCTCCCAATAAGCCATGCCTTCCGTATCATCCTCGTCCAGTTGATCGGGAATGGGGTCTTCCAACACATACGCCTATCCTCTAGTTTGAGGACAATCCTTAGATTGCGGAACCAGTCCATGAAGTTCATATGGTTGAGTTTTTCTTTTTCGAGGATTGACCTCAACGATAGGTTGTTAAATTTGGTAGGTGCGTTAGGAATGTTGTTGTTATTGACGGCCATCTACAAAATTTAACAAAGTTGTTTAAGTATTAATTTTAATTTAATAATCAATACCCTTTAAATCCAATTGATATTTATTAAATTTTAGAATCCAACGGTAAACCAAATTTCGGTTAGGTGACCTTTATCCCGTCATTTGATTTAGCTAGGCAGTCATTATATGACAATTGCAATCCCTTTACAATTTCTAAGTTATGGGATCATGCAATCCTTTTGCATGGCGTATTATCCCATCAACGCCTATTTGTTCATCATGCTTCGGTGACCCTAAGTTCATGATTTCCAAATCAAGTCGTCCTACTTGTGTAAACATGTAAACTTAACATGCAAGTGGTTAGGTGACCTTTATCCCACAAGCATGCAAATTTCACATTAATCATATTAGTTTGTTCATGATGGTTAGGTGACCTTTATCCCATCATGAGTTCCCTAATATGTCTAAGTGTCACACAAAAGGATGGCGTTTAACTTGTCTACCTAGTTTGTTAAATGGATTTTAAGTTTTCATTATTTCTAGTTTGAGAAAACTTTTATGCCATACACCAACATGCATTTAGTGTATGGTACTTATGAAAATCCATTTTCATGTCATGTAATAAAGCTATTTCATTACTTTGATATAAACTATTTTATTTGTACAATCCGTTTCTTGTTCTTAATAACCATTTATTAGCGTCTTTTGGCCATTTCAATTTAACCGATTAAATTGTAGTTTGGTAAATATCATGTTGTTAATAATTTAACCAATTAAATTGTAGTTATGCTTGTTGTAAACTTGTGTGATAACTTGTTGTAGTAACATACACAATCCACAATCATACAAGAAATAAAACAACCTCGCATGCAAACAAATGTGTTCACAATCAAGCCAATTTGGTAGACATTTGTTTAGCCGAAAACAAATGTCACCGGTTAAGGGTTATAACACTAAGTAGGAGATTTCAAAATCTCCCACTTAATCTTGCATCCAAATGCATCTTCCAAGTCTTCATCTTGTATCTTCATTTTTACAAAAATATATCCTAATACATTTTTCTAGAAAATGAAAATACAACCTAATCTATTTTACATACTAAATATAAAATAAATTACATAACCAAATGACTGAATATTACAACAAAATGAATGAATTAATTATTACATACCAAATATAAAATAAATTATTCAAACACACATGCATTCAATCATAAGGTCAAGGCATTGATTGTGAACTACTACATACAACAAATATGACCAATTTGCAAGTTCTAAACCCTCTTGGAACCTCTTAAGAATTCGGCCAAACTAATAAACCCTCCTAAACCTGAAAATTTTTGTATTCCATATTCATGCATGTGCATGGAATGCAAATATAGTGGGTTTAAAGACCATATAAAAGAAGCATAATTCATAGACTTTGGCTCTAGATACCATTGATGGAATTCAACATAATAACAAGTTTCTTAATGTTAATAGAATCATGAAACCAATTCATTTTGAGTTATAACAAGCGAAAGCATAATTACTAAGAAAACAAGTTTATGTGCATAACCATTTAAATTGAATTCCATGTTAATATCAAGTCTTGCATATATGATTACATATAATAACAAGGAGATAAAAGATATATCTCCTTAAGTTAATTGAGGGCTATTTTGATTGATGAAGATGATGGTGATAAATGGAGCTCCAAAATAATGAAACCTCAAGATATTATACCCCAAACTTGTGCACCAACACCCTAACTTTTGATTAGGATTTGTTTGACACTTAAATGAGCTTCCAATAAACTCAAGAACCCCTATTGTTTGCTGCCAAAATTCGGACAGAACTGGTGCAGAAAATGGGAGAGAGTTTTTCACTTGTTTTCTCAATGTTGAGTCAAAGAATGCTTTGTTTTTGAATGACCCATGCATATATGAACTTGTGCCAACACAAGTAACAAGGAAACAAGCATGGGAGAACCTTGGAGACCCCCCAAAACCGTCCACCATGTGGGGTGGTTTTATTTTTATAAAACTTGTATTTTTGTTTTATAAAATCTTGTTACAAAATGCCAAGTATTTTGTAAGTTACTTGCATATTTTATAAACCATTTATAAAATATAAAACAATATAATTATTTAGACCTATAAATAATTAAATTCATAATGTATATAAATTATCCAAATAATTTATCTCAAGTGATTATATTTTAGAAAACCGATTTTCTAAAGTTCAAGTGTCGCGTATTTATTTAACGAGCCAATCGTCAATACTAAATACGTTTAAGGTGTCGGTAAGTTTGTTATTGGGTATGACCCGACTTGGATCATAACATATTAGCCACATTGATTTAATATGTCTCTCGGGCATACGAAATACCTTCAGAAATAATGTTGGGAACTGAAGCATGAGTTAGTATAATATAATGACACTTGATCAACGTGATTATATTATCGTAATTCATGCTGAGTTTATAAATGGAACGTGTTGATTCACAGATCATAACGTCATCATGTGCCATCTTACACGACTCTTATATTCTATTTAATCTCTAAAATATCAAGAAAATATTTCTTGATGATTCGGTCTTTTCCAGGGTATTCTGGTAATTTAACAAATCAAGATCTTACCATTATCATTTTCTTCTTCGAACCTTAACAATGTTCATTCCTAAATTTATATCTGCGAATTCTAGACCATTACAAGCGGTGCTTAATTGCAAGAAGAAGAAACGAAAGGACAAAACTCTGAAATAGAAATTGGGTTATAAATCGCAGCAAATAAAAGAGAGCATTAACTGGGGATGACAATGATTATAGAAGACAGAAGCAGGAACTTCGAAATATAAAGGAAGATATA
Organism: Rutidosis leptorrhynchoides; assembly: GCF_046630445.1. NCBI lineage: Eukaryota > Viridiplantae > Streptophyta > Magnoliopsida > Asterales > Asteraceae > Rutidosis > Rutidosis leptorrhynchoides. The sequence continues at coordinate 295,458,263 of NC_092333.1, forward strand.
AAGCCCAACAACAACCCAGAAATTACAAACCATATATATCGATGCATATAGCAATATAAAGACACGGGATACCTAGAAACACTATAAACGCAAGAGTATAGTAGAAGTAAATAGATTCTTTCAGCGGTAGATGAAAAAGAAGAATGACAGATATGAAGGTGAGGAATATATCGAGAATTAGCACTAGATGGAGTATATTGACGAATACTTTAAAATATGAGTTGAGGGAGAAAGACTAGAAGGTGTGAGTTGTAAGGAAACGAAGGAGGTGGATTTATAGTAAAATATCTGACAGAGAAATCAAGATGGATTATCTCATTAATTCGAAGAGGATCATAATTTCCTTAACCGCCGAAGAATCAAATCCAATATAGATTACAAATATTTCCTTTAAATTCGGAGATCAATTGTGATGACATCAAAAGATATGATGAATCACTATAATCTTATTTCATTCATTTACGATAACTTCACTCATACGCTTCAAGAAATTGAATTATTTATTCATATTTCTTAATCATGATAAAATCCTAACTATCAACTTATATTAGTCATAATAACGTTCTTATTGTTATCCATGACGACCTCTATCAAATTTCGGGGACGAAATTTCTTTAACGGGTAGGTACTGTGACGACCCGGAAATTTCCGATCAAATTTAAACTTTAATCTTTATATTATTCTGACACGATAAGCAAAGTTTGTTAAGTTAAATCTCACACATTTTAAAACTATGTTCATACGTTCATTTAACCTCGACCAAATTACGACGATTCACGAACCATTATATGAACGAACATGATTATATATGTATATGTGTATATATTATAACTTGAAAACATTAACAAAGTATTAGACGTATAATATTTTATATAAACGTATTTGTTTCAAAATACATTCTAATAGTTATCAATGGAATTAAAAGATGATATCAAATGATTGATTTATCAAACACATTGAATTATGATTACGAGTCCCTATTGAGAGGTCCACTTTGATTTAGAAAACCTTTCCTTTTTAACGATATTCGGAATAAATGGTAAAGTGATCTTCGAGTAAGGACAAAGTATCAAGTAGCGAGAGCAAGTCAGATTGGTGGAAATTTCTGTTAAATTTCAATACATGTCTTACAATAATTGTCTCGTGACTGTTGATAAAATAAATTAACTAACCTTCATATTAGGTATTGTGAAAGTGAAATTAGGGAAAATAGGTAAATTAGAAAATAGGTATTGACAAGTTAAATAGATCGACATTTTACATTAAGATGATTCCTTACGTTTGATTTTTCCTTTAGACTTAATCCTACGAGTCATGATTAAAATGGAAATTAAAACCTTGAAACCTGATATGATTCATATATGATTTTACTTTCTTAAACGGAAACGTCTTTTCGATATAATAGACTTTTATTATTAAAAACGTCTTATGACATAACAACTTCTACTATTATAACCTTTGTAATAAAATGATTTTTGAATATAAAATAATTTGGTTATTAAAATGTTTTATGAACGATTGTATATAAATGAACTATATAAATTTTTAAACTTTAAAATACAAATGTTACGAAATAGTAATTCTTAATATTTAAAAGATTTCTAAATATATAAATTTTGAATGACATTAGTTTTGAAAAACTATATTAAGTAAATAGTTCAAATTTATATTTCAAAATGAAAATATAAATATATATAACTTAGTCATAAAACGTCCTGATTTAAAATAATATATTTTGATAAACAACGAGTCACTGATTTATAGAAGCAAATGACCACAACGGTCAATTTTATAAGTTACATTTTTTATAAGGTAATTTATTGATGAGTAAGTCAAATTATTAATAAGGGTACACGTCGCGTAACGTAAAAGGCTAGTTTTCTAAACGTACGAAAGTGCATTCGAAAAACCGAAAGTGGTACATGAGTCGAGTGACAACGTATCATTTGAATAAAAATTACATTTTTACTACGCACGTAAATATAATATAATATTTAATTAATTCTAAAGATTAAACATAATATATATTAGATAATATATAAATTTACGTATTATGTAATGCAAGTAAAAAGGACTGTCGGCAAACTTTTTTATCGTGCATATGGGCTGACAAGTGTTACCATGCGATCGCATGGTTTACACATACAAACCCCATGCGATCGCATGGGGTGTAGATGTTGGAAACAAACTATAAAACGAACGTTTTCTGCTCTGGTTCCCTCATTCAATCTCTCGCACTCTCCACTCTTTATATATATATATATATATATATATATATATATATATATATATATATATATATATATATATATATATATATATATATATATATATATATATATATATATATATATATATATATATTAATATTATTATTAAGATTAATATAATTATTATTAATCATATTATTATTATTATTATTATTATTATTATTATTATTATTATTATTAGTATTATTAATATTTATACCTAAAATACTACGACGAGGTCATGAGTGGGTTATTTTCAAAACTGGTTTTCGAGTAGGATAGGGTTAAGGAAATTATGGGTTATAGCTATGGAGGTAATGGGTATGGTTCATGGGTATGCTCGTGAGGTCAAATTAGTGTTTATCATCTCCGTTGCATTTACGTACCTTTTCTGTAATATTGAATCTCAATATTGATACGTGAGTACTGATAATTTAATTTTTACATACTAATAGTGTATCCCTGACTAGTGCTCTAGTATATAGGATTGTGCATGCTTGTACTTTTGATATTGCCTTTAGTTAGGTTATGTTGAATCCTGGATTAGTTATATATGCAGTTGAGATAAGGTATAAGATATGCATGTCGTTGGAAAGCTAGCGAAAAATTAAGAACTTTTCATTTAGAACTCGAATGTTTTCGATGAACAGATTAGAAATTATAGTCAACTGAATTTTAGTATTGTTGTTAAAATGATTATTATTACTATCGTCATTATTATCGTCGTTACTATTTTTTATCAATTAATTATTATGATTATTATTATGATTATTAATATTATCATTTTTAATATAAGTATAATTATTAAAAGAATTTTTATTGTTATTATTATTATTATTATTATTATCATTATTAATATTATCATTATCATTAATATTTTTATTATTATTATCATTAAAATAGTTATTAGTATTATCATTAATGTTATTATAATAATTATTATTATTAGTATTATTATCATTAAAAATTGATACTAGTATCATCTAACTATTATGACTAATATTATTATCATTTTTATTAATGCGATATAAAAGACGATTAAAAGCTATTAAATGGAACGATTAGGAAATAATGAGTGTGAGTATCATGATGAAATTAAAATATTATAAGATATTGATTTAGACAAAATTATCGTTCTTATTATTTTTATCATTATTATTATTATTAAAAGTATCGTTAGTATTAAAACTATCATTTTAACAAAAATTATCATTTTAATAGAAATGTCATTGTTATTATAAAATATAATTATTATTATCATTTTAAATAGAATTATTATTTTAAAGTTAATATTAAAAAGTATCGTAAATATTAAAGTTATCATAATTAGAATTATCATTTTATCATAATATCATTTTTAGTAATTATAAATATTGATATTTTTATTAATAGAATAATAATAATTATTATTACAAAATAATACAACTTTTACTTACTATTATTATAGATATTATTTTATCAAATAAATATGTAATACAAACATATTTTACTACGTGTAATAAAATTACTTCAATAATACCTATCATATTATCTTTATGATATTAAATGAACTCTATAAATTTTATTACTTAATATATATATATAATTATATTTTATTATATAAATTTTAATATAAAATTTTATTTATTAATAAATGATTTATATAATTTACTTTAATAAATCTTTTAAAAATATTTAAAAATATAAAACGACGATATTTAAACTATATATTAATCATGTATAGATTTTAGAAATTATTTTGAGTCAAATTGACTTTTGTTGACCTTTTGCATATTAACCTCGAGCATTAGGATTGTGGTACACTATGACATAACCTAATTTGTTAGACAAATATTGACCAACATATATATATATATATATATATATATATATATATATATATATATATATATATATATATATATATATATATATATATATATATATATATATATATATATATATATAATTAAGTTAAGTTCGTGAATCCGAGGCCAACCTTGCACTTGTTCAATGACGTTATATGTATTTTTACTACGAAATACAGTATGGTGAGTTTCATTTGCCTTTTTTACCCTTTATATTTTTGGGCTGAGAATACATGCGCAACTTTTATAATTGTTTTATAAAATAGACACAAGTAATCGAAACTACATTATATGGTTGAATGATCGAAGCTGAATATGCCCCTTTTTAGCTTGGTAGCCTAAGAATTTGGGAACAGACCCCCAAATTGACGCGAATCCTAAAGATAGATCTATTGGGCCCAACAAGTCCCATTCTGGAATTTGAAATGCTTTAGTACTTCGATTTTATCATTTTCGATGGGTAAGCTGGAATGATGGGGATATTTTATATGCATCTTGTTAATGTCGGTTACCAGGTGTTCAATCCATATGAATGATTTTTGTCTCTATGCATGAGACGTATATTATGAGAACTGGAAATGAAATTCTTGTGGTCTATTAAAATGATGAAAATGAATGATCATGATAAACTAATGAACTCACCAACCTTTTGGTTGACACTTTAAAGCATGTTTATTCTCAGGTGTTAAAGAAATCTTCCGCTGTGCATTTGCTCATTTAAAAGATATTACTTGGAGTCATTCATGGCATATTTCAAAAGACGTTGCATTTAAGTCGTTGAGTTCAGTAGAGATTATTATTAAGTAAATGACAGATTAGGTCATTTATAGTTGGACATTATGAAATGGTATGCATTGCAGTTAATTTTCAATGGAAAGAGAGTTTATCTTTTAAAAACGAATGCAATGTCTGAATAATGTATCATATAGAGGTCAAATACCTCGTGATGTAATCAACTATTGAGAATCGTTTAAAATGTATATGAATGGGTCCTTTCAGATTTCATTACTAAATTGCCACAGACTGCAAGTGGTTATGATACTATTTGGGTAATAGTCGATCGTCTCACCAAGTCAGCACACTTTCTGCCAATGAGAGAAGATGATAAAATGGAAAAATTGGCACATTTATACTTGAAGGAAGTTGTCTCCATACATGGAATACCAGTCTCTATTATCTCTGATAGGGATGGGAGATTTGTTTCAAGATTCTGGCAGACATTACAGCAAGTATTGGGAACTAATCTAGACATGAGTACTGCCTATCATCCACAAACTGATGGGCAAAGTGAAAGGACGATACAGACCCTTGAAGACATGCTACGAGCATGTGTTATTGATTTCGGAAACAGTTGGGATCGACATCTACCGTTAGCATAATTTTCCTACAACAACAGTTACCATTCGAGTATTGAGATGGAGCCGTTTGAAGCACTTTATGGTAGAAAGTGCAGGTCTCCGATTTGTTGGAGTGAAGTCGGAGATAGACAAATTACGGGTCCGGAGATAATCCAAGAAACTACCGAGAAAATCATTCAAATTCAACAACGGTTGAAAACCGCCCAAAGTCGACAAAAGAGCTACGTGGATATTAAAAGAAAAGATATAGAATTTTAGATTAGAGAGATGGTCATGCTTAAGGTTTCACCTTAGAAAGGTGTTGTTCGATTTGGTAAACGGGGGAAACTAAATCCAAGGTACATTGGACCATTCAAAATTATAGATCGTGTCGGACCAGTAGCTTACCGACTTGACTTACCACAACAACTCGTCGGGGTACATAATACCTTTCATGTCTCGAATCTGAAGAAATGTTTTGCTAAAGAAGATCTCACTATTCCATTAGACGAAATCCAAATCAATGAAAAACTTCAATTCATCGAAGAACCAGTCGAAATAATAGATCTTGAGGTTAAAAGACTTAAGCAAAATAAAATACTGATTGTTAAGGTTCGATGGAATGCTCGTAGAGGACCTGAGTTCACCTGGGAGCGTGAAGATCAGATGAAGCTGAAATACCCGCACTTATTTCCTGATAATGCGTCATCACCTCCAACAGCTTGAAATTTCGGGATGAAATTTATTTAACGGGTAGGTACTGTAGTGACCCGAACTTTTCCATGATTATATATATTAAATGAAAACTATATTTACATGATTAAATGTTTCCAATATGTTAAGCAATCAAACTTGTTAAGACTTGATTATTTGAAATGAGTTTCATGTAGACAATTGACCACCCGAGTTGACCGGCGATTCACGAACATTAAAACTTGTAAAAACTATATGATGATATATATATGGATATATATATGGTTAACATGATATTATGATAAGTAAGTATCTCACTAGGTATATTAACAATGAGTTATATACATAAAAAATGAGATTACTAAGTTAAGAAACTCGAAACGATATATATAACGATTATCGTTATAACAACGCCTTACTAAATACATATGTATCATATTAAGGTAGTATTTCACTATATTTAACATGATAAAATGATAATTATATATATCATTATGTATGTTAACAATGAACTACATATGTAAAACAAGACTACTAACTTAACAATTTCGAAACGAGGCATATATGTAACGATTATCGTTGTAACGACATTTTAATGTATATATATCATATTAAGATATATTCATACATCATAATATCATGATAATGTAATAATTTAACATCTCATTAGATATAATAAACAATGGGTTAACTACATTAAATGAGATCGTTAACTTAAAGGTTTCAAAACAACACTTACATGTAACGACTAACGATGACTTAACGACTCAGTTAAAATGTATATACATGTAGTATTTTAAGATGTATTCATACACTTTTGAAAGACTTCAAGACACATATTAAAGTACTTCTACTTATCAAAAATGCTTACAATTGCATTCTCATTCATTTTCATCAACAATTCTACTCGTATACACCCGTATTCGTACTCGTACAATACACAGCTTCTAGATGTATTTACTATTATTATATACACTCTAATGATCAGCTCTTAGCAGCCCTTGTGAGTTACCAAGATATATGGGAACCATCATTTGACAACTAGCATGACTTATGAGCATGAAAACAAAAACTAGCAACCTTATATTGACTAAGCATTAGGCATTTTTTTCAAACAACACACACATCATATTTCTTTGATTTTCTAATCCAAATTCTCTCCATCTTAACTCTCTCTAAGCTTAAGAACGTCTATGCTTCAGTAATATTGATCATCTAGGTCAATCTAGCTTCAATTACAATCAAGAAACATCATCATTCAATTACACATCAAGAACACTTCACAAATACTTTCAAATTTACTAGCTTACTTCCAATCTTACAAATCTATTTCAAGTGATCATCCAATCTCAAGAAATATTTCTTATTTATAGTAAGATATCTTTCTAATTCAAGGTAATACTCATATTCAAACTTTGATTCAATTTCTATAACTATAACAATCTTATTTCGAGTGGAAATCTTACTTGAACTTGTTTTCATGTCATGATTCTACTTCAAGAACTTTCAAGCCATCCAATAATCCTTTGAAGCTAGATCAATTTTTGTCACTTCCAGTAGGTTTACCTACTAAACTTAAGGTAGTAATGATGTTCATAACATCATTCAATTCATATATATATAACTATCTTATTCAAAGATTTAAACTTGTAATCACTAGAACATAGTTTAATTAATTCTAAACTTGTTCGTAAACAAAGTTAATCCCTCTAATTTAACTTTTAAAATTAACTAAACACATTTTATATATCTATATGATATGCTAACTTAATGATTTAAAACCTGGAAACACGATGAACAACGTAAAACCGGACATACGCTGTCGTAGTAAAACCGCGGGCTGTTTTGGGTTTGATAATTAAAAAAGTATGATAAACTTTGATTTAAAATTTGTTCTTCTAGGAAAATGATTTTTCTTATTAACATGAAACTATATCCAAAAATCATGGTTAAACTCAAAGTGGAAGTATGTTTTTCAAAATGGTCATCAAGACGTCGTTCTTTCGACTGAAATGACTAGCTCTTATAATATTGACTTGTAACCTGCATTTCCAACTATAAACTTATAATTTTTCTGTTTAGTTTCATAAATTTCATTACATTATGAAACCATAGCAACTTGAATCTTTCAAAATGGATTTAAAACGAAGAAGTTATGGGTAAAACAAGATTGGATAATTTTGCTTGTTGTAGCTACATGAAATTTGTAACAAATCTATACAAACCATAACTTAACTAACTTATATTGTATTATACATGTATTCTAACATATATTATGTAATCTTGGGATGCCTTGGACACGTATACAATGTTTTGACATATCATATCGACCCTTCTATATATATTATTTGGGAACAACCATAGACACTCTATATGCAGTAATGCTAGAGCTAGCTATACAGGGTTGAGGTTGATTCCAAAATAATATATATACTTTGAGTTGTGATCTAGCCTGAGACTTGTATACATTGGGTCGTGGATTGATTCGAGATAATATATATTGATTTATTTCTGTACATCTAACTGTGGACAACTAGTTGTAGATTACTAATGTTGGACTGCTAACTTAACAAACTTAAATCATTAAAACGTAATAAAAAATGTTGTGAATATATTTCGATCATACTTTGATATATATGTACATAATTGTTATAGGTTCGTGAATCGACCAGTAGCCAAGACTTATTTTCCCGACGAAGGAAAAATCTGTGAAAGTGAGTTATAGTCCCATTTTTACTATCTAATATTTTTGTGATGAGAATACATGCAGTTTTGAAAATGATTTACAAAATAGACACAAGTATTGAAACTACATTCTATGTTGAATCGTTATACCGGATATCGCCTTGTTGAACTTGGTAGCCTAATAATTGGTGTTTATTATAATTACCACCAATTGATACGAATCCTAAAGATAGATCTATGGGCTTTGACACGCCCCAGTTAGAGAATTTGAACTGCTTTAGTACTTTGTTATTTATATATGGGGATATTCTAGATGCATTTGTTAATGTCGGTTGTAGTGACCCGAACTTTTCCATGTTTATATATATATTAAATGAAATTGTTATTTACATGATTAAGTGTTTCCAACATGTTAAGCAATCAAACTTGTTAAGACTTGATTAATTAAAATAGGTTTCATATAGACAATTGACCACCCAAGTTGACCGGTGATTCACGAACGTTAAAACTTGTAAAAACTATACGATGACATATATATGGGTATATATATAGTTAACATGATTTTATTATAAGTATGTATCTCATTAGGTATTTTAACAATGAGTTATATACATAAAAATGAGACTATTAATTTAAGAAACTCGAAAACGATATATATAACGATTATCGTTATAACAACGTCTTACTAGGTACATATGAATCATATTAAGATATTGATACACTTGGTTAATTATGTTAAATGATAAGTAAATATATTATTAAGTGTATTAACAATGAAATACATATGTAAAAATAAGACTACTAACTTAATGATTTCGAATCGAGACATATATGTAACGATTATCGTTGTAACGACATTTAACTGTATATATATCATACTAAGATATATTATATATCATAATATCATGATAATATAACAATTTAACATCTCATTTGTTATAATAAACAATGGGTTAACAACATTCAACAAGATCGTTAACCTAAAGGTTTCAAAACAACATTTACATGTAACGACTAACGATGACTTAACGACTCAGTTAAAATGTATATACATGTAGTGTTTTAATATGTATTCATACACTTTTGAAAGACTTCAAGACACTTATCAAAATACTTCTACTTAACAAAAATGCTTACAATTACATCCTCGTTCAGTTTCATCAACAATTCTACTCGTATGCACCCGTATTCGTACTCGTACAATACACGGCTTTTAGATGTATGTACTATTGGTATATACACTCCAATGATCAGCTCTTAGCAGCCCATGTGAGTTACCTAACACATGTGGGAACCATCATTTGGCAACTAGCATGAAATATCTCATAAAATTACAAAAATATGAGTAATCATTCATGACTTATTTACATGAAAACAAAATTACATATCCTTTATATCTAATCCATACACCAACGACCAAAAACACCTACAAACACTTTCATTCTTCAATTTTATTCATCTAATTGATCTCTCTCAAGTTCTATCTTCAAGTTCTAAGTGTTCTTCATAAATTCCAAAAGTTCTAGTTTCATAAAATCAAGAATACTTCCAAGATTGCAAGTTTACTTCCAAGTTTTCTAAATCCATTCCAAGTAATCATCTAAGATCAAGAAACCTTTGTTACTTACAATAGGTTATCTTTCTAATACAATGTAATAATCATATTCAAACTTTATTTCAGTTTCTATAACTATAACAATCTTATTTCGAGTGGAAATCTTACTTGAAATTGTTTTCGTGTCATGATTCTGCTTCAAGAACTTTCAAGCCATCCAAGGATCCTTTGAAGCTAGATCTATTTTTTTCATTTCCAGTAGGTTTATCCAAGGAACTTGAGGTAGTAATGATGTTCATAACATCATTCGATTCATACATATAAAGCTATCTTATTCGAAGGTTTAAACTTGTAATCACTAGAACATAGTTTAGTTAATTCTAAACTTGTTCGCAAATAAAAGTTAATCCTTCTAACTTGACTTTTAAAATCAACTAAACACATTTTCTATATCTATATGATATGCTAACTTAATGATTTAAAACCTGGAAACACAAAAAACACCGTAAAATCGGATTTACGCCGTCGTAGTAACACCGCGGGCTGTTTTGGGTTAGTTAATTAAAAACTATGATAAACTTTGATTTAAAAGTTGTTATTCTGGTAAAATTATTTTTATTATGAACATGAAACTATATCCAAAAATTATGGTTAAACTCAAAGTGGAAGTATGTTTTCTAAAATGGTCATCTAGACGTCGTTCTTTCGACTGAAATGACTACCTTTACAAAAACGACTTGTAACTTATTTTTCCGACTATAAACCTATAATTTTTCTGTTTAGATTCATAAAATAGAGTTCAATATGAAACCATAGCAATTTGATTCACTCAAAACGGATTTAAAATGAAGAAGTTATGGGTAAAACAAGATTGGATAATTTTTCTCATTTTTGCTACGTGAATATTGGTAACAAATCTATTCCAACCATAACTTAATCAACTTGTATTGTATATTATGTAATCTTGAGATACCATAGACACGTATACAATGTTTCGACCTATCATGTCGACACATCTATATATATTTCGGAACAACCATAGACACTCTATATGTGAATGTTGGAGTTAGCTATACAGGGTTGAGGTTGATTCCAAAATATATATAGTTTGAGTTGTGATCAATACTGAGATACGTATACACTGGGTCGTGGATTGATTCAAGATAATATTTATCGATTTATTTCTGTACATCTAACTGTGGACAACTAGTTGTAGGTTACTAACGAGGACAGCTGACTTAATAAACTTAAAACATCAAAATATATTAAAAGTGTTGTAAATATATTTTGAACATATTTTGATATATATGTATATATTGTTATAGGTTCGTGAATCAACCAGTGGCCAAGTCTTACTTCCCGACGAAGTAAAAATCTGTGAAAGTGAGTTATAGTCCCACTTTTAAAATCTAATATTTTTGGGATGAGAATACAGGCAGGTTTTATAAATGATTTACAAAATAGACACAAGTACGTGAAACTACATTCTATGTTTGAATTATCGAAATCAAATATGCCCCTTTTTATTAAGTCTGGTAATCTAAGAATTAGGGAACAGACACCCTAATTGACGCGAATCCTAAAGATAGATCTATTGGGCCTAACAAACCCCATCCAAAGTACCGGATGCTTTAGTACTTCGAAATTTATATCATATCCGAAGGGTGTCCCGGAATGATGGGGATATTCTTATATATGCATCTTGTTAATGTCGGTTACCAGGTGTTCACCATATGAATGATTTTATCTCTATGTATGGGATGTGTATTGAAATATGAAATCTTGTGGTCTATTGTTACGATTTGATATATATAGGTTAAACCTATAACTCACCAACATTTTTGTTGACGTTTAAAGCATGTTTATTCTCAGGTGAATACTAAGAGCTTCCGCTGTTGCATACTAAAATAAGGACAAGATTTGGAGTCCATGTTTGTATGATATTGTGTAAAAACTGCATTCAAGAAACTGATTTCGATGTAACATATTTGTATTGTAAACCATTATGTAATGGTCGTGTGTAAACAGGATATTTTAGATTATCATTATTTGATAATCTACGTAAAGCTTTTTAAACCTTTATTTATGAAATAAAGGTTATGGTTTGTTTTAAAAATGAATGCAGTCTTTGAAAAACGTCTCATATAGAGGTCAAAACCTCGCAACGAAATCAATTAATATGGAACGTTTTTAATCAATAAGAACGGGACATTTCATCAGTTACCTGGTGTTTAACCATATGAATGATTTTTATGCAGATTGCATGTTATTGAAAGATGAAATCTTGTGGTCTATTATTACAATTTGATATATAGGTTAAACCTATAACTCACCAACATTTTTTATTGACGTTTAAAACATGTTTATTCTCAGGTGATTATTAAGAGCTTCCGCTGTTGCATGCTAATTTATGGACAAGAGTTGGAGTCAGCATGCTTGTATAATATTGTTTAAAAACTGCATTCGAAGATATATATATTATTGTGTAATATTATTGTAAACTATTATGTAATGGTCGTGAGAAAACGCTATATTTTAGATTATCATTATTTGATAATCGTCGTAATATTTTAAAGGTTATGGTTTGGTTTAAAAATAGAATTCAGTCTTTGAAAAACGTCTCATATAGAGGTCAAAACCTCGTCAATTAATATAGAACGTTTATAATCAATATGAATGGAACATTTCACTTGCTATGTGTTACTAGTTAGAATATAGGATTCAAGTAACTAGTTTACTTCAATAAATTAAGTGTAAAATGGTTCACAAAAGAATAATGGTCAATAATCTATTTGGTCTTGTCTAAGTAACACATTGTGTAACATGTCCAAGTATGACTTAACATTGATGTCTTTACAAACTTAATGTTTATTTTAGAAAGACATCATTCAATTAATCTCTACTTAATTTTAAAGTGAATATGACTTGTGATTAATTGAAACTAGGAAGTTAATGACATGTTGACTAGTCTTTAGGATTGAACCAAATGCATTAATGAACCTACCTAAGTCTTGACCAAACTGAGATTACCCAAAATGTTAATCAAAACACTTCTCCAACAATGTTGGGTTCACTCAATAAGACCAAATCTCACACACCTAATGCATATAGTACTTGTATAGGATATTGAGTTTCTTTTGCAGGTGCTAGATGAAGTAAAGATTCCAAAATATGGTGTTCAAATCTGAGTCAAACGGCTATACAACAGATACATTTTTTGGACTAGGGTACGCACGGTCGAACCACGGTCGACTGTGGCTGTGACCATGTGACAACGGTTAGTTTTTGAATCTCACTATAAATAGATAGCATTGAAGAGCATTTGAAGCTGACCCTCTTGCATATTTCAAAGGCTTATTTCCAGAAATCACAAGGGCTCTAATTACTACTCAAATGTGATCAAGCAAGAGAAGATTCTATGATCTTATAGATATAGAATTTGGTTATTGTAAATTCAATAATCAAAATTGTTTATCTTGTGAGTTTACTTAGTGTGATGTATGTCCAAGTATTATCTTAGGATCATCATTACAAATTGTATGAGTCTTGTAACTTCAATTAGTAGAAGCATAGGCTAGCTTAGTGATCTACTTTCTTAAAGGGACTTAGGAAGTTGATTAATCTTATTTGAAGATTAATACTTGTCCAAGTTGAAGGCCAATTAAGCTAGGTTAGAGTTGGTCTTTCAACGGGATAGAAAGATTAAGTTTGTTGTCTACCAAATAAGTTGAAGACTTGTAAATTGAATCTCCACCGGGTTTGGAGAAAAGTGGTTAGTGAAGAAAGAAATCCCGATTAGTGTAATCGGGGAGTAGATTAAGGTGGATTAGTTAACATCCACTCGAACCACTATAAATCCTTGTGTCTATGTTCTTTACATTACTTTGCTTATCATTTTGAACATATACACCACACACATCAAGTTTAAGTTGAATTGACTGATCATAATTAATCAAATTTGGTGATCAATTTACAAGGTGTTAAAAACGTATTAAGTAATTATTCACCCCCTCTAGTTACTTACAATTGGTATCAGATCGGTTGCTCAAATCATTGCTCTATAAACGTTTTTAGAAGTATCAAAATTCGTTTTGTGCAAAAACTTAAGCCAACGATTCTCGGATCAACTCAAACTATGGGATACTTAGAAGAATTGGTGAAAGAAGCACCAATCTTTGATAGAGAAGATATTAATGTGCAGAAATTAAGATTTGAAGCTTATCTCAAATCTAAAGATTACTACTTGTGGAATATAATCAAAGTGGGAGACTTTGTTCCACAAGCTAGTTCAAGACTAGTGAAGTCAACATTTCAAAACAATGAAGTTTTGAAACAATTTGATGCTATTTCACTACTTCATGAAGTTCTTCCTAATGAAGAAAGAATGAAGATAATTTCATGTGAAAATGCAAAGGAATGTTGGGATTCACTATGCTCTCAAGAAGAAGAAGAAAACTCTAAGAGTTTAAAGGATAAAAGGATAAGAGAGAAATTGATGAAGCTTGGGGATCTTGATAGAGATTGGGAAGATACTCAAGAAAAGGGTTTGGATGGGGATGAAGAGTTTTGCCTCATGGGTTCTTGGAATCATTTCAATCAAGATGGTCAAAGTGAATAAGAGGTTGAATCTCCCTTCAAAGAAGATCATGTCTCAAGCATGGATTGCAATGAGGTACATGTATTATATCCTTCTAATTATGAATAATTGCTAGATGATTACAAAACTATTTAATTTGTATATGATAGTAGTCGTGACAAAGTAAAACTTTTAGAAAAAGAATTACACAAAGTTAAGCAACTTGACTAAGTTTTAATTGATGAAAACAACTCTTTGAAAAGAAAGCTTAAAAAGATTACTATTTATGATTCATCAAATGATAAACTTGAAATGAATTTGTGTCACGACTCTAGCAAATACAAATCATGTAATTAAAGTCCATTGTCTATTATTAGGAGAATTGAGAACATGGGAAAAATGGGCGAAACTAGCAATTCAATGAAAGGGATAAGTCAAAAATTGGGTAACCTTAAAATCAATCAAAACCAATGATCAAAAGGCTAATGAGACTAACCTTCTTAAAAGACTTTGAATTAATGAAAAGTTTTTCATACAAATGCAAAATTATTTTTAAAAATGATTTCAAAAGGAATGTTGAAAGAAGTCTACTTGTATTAGGATTGTGTGTTTGATTGAAACTATGAATTGCATGCTAAATACAAGTTAATGCATTTTGTGTATACTATATGTATAATTGAATATATATATATATATATATATATATATAGTATATTACGTGTCATTGATGATGAAACATCGGGAGGATGTGATCATTCAATGTTAGGAAAATAAAACGTGTCCTCAAGTATTCTATAGAACCTAAAAACCGTCAAAACACGATCAGAAGAAGAAGAAGTGAATAAATGCTTCATCAGGAGATCCACGGCTGAAGCACGGCTGACCGCAGACACGACCGTAGATATCTGTTCCAACCGTCTAGAAGTTTTCCCCCACGGCCAATACCATGGTCAACCGTACATCAACCGTGCGCGGCCTGACACTGTTTTAAATTGAATAAAACCCTCACTTTTTATTTCATTCCAACTCACTTCAAAAGAAATACTCTCTGCACGACTGAGGAGATCGACCGCACATCGAAGAACACACATTCCTTCCATCTCAATTCCTTCTTTCGGTATGATTAATCCTTGTTTTCCTAGCATTAAATTGTGTTTATGATGAACTATTCACTAATCTTGTGAAGAAACCCTAACTAGAATGTCCCAAAACCCAAAATGGTGCAAACAATCAAAATGGTTCTTGAGAACAACTTATAAACGATTGTAGTGATATCTATCTATGCATTGATTTAACTCTGGACAATTCTAGGGTTCATTATACATCTAGGTTAGATTTACATAGAATCATTATTCATATTATATAAACTACATTGTTGCAAATTGAGTGTGATAATGTTAGATGTCAAAACATGTGTTAATGATGATCTTAAAAATTTAAAACACATATGAACTTTGTGAAAATCATAATCTAGTTGCAAACTGATTGACACTAATGAACAGTGGAAATGTGAAGAATATTAACATCAAAAAATTTAACTGTTGATGATTATTAAAATTTGCAAAAACTTGTTGCCTACAATTGAATTATACATACACTCTGAATTAATTTGAAGTATCATTGTGTAGAAAATGGCAAGAGGAAAGGGAAAGAATACCGAACCAAAGAGAAAGGATTCATACAATCCACCAACATTGAGTTGGTTTCTGATCGACAAATTACTGAAGAACAATATTTTCAATATTTTCAAGTGTAACTAATAAAGACTTGTAATCCTAAAATACACTTAGATACATTTAGGATGGTCACCAAGTCCCAACTAGAGATTGCTCTTCCCTTGTGCATCTGTTGGACATTAATGTGTGCTTAAACATTAATCATGCAATATGTTATATTGCAAGTAATGCTAAAGCTTAAACCATAGTGTTGTGAAAATATCCATATGATTGATTTTAGAATAACAATCTCTTGCTATGTGTGGTTATTACATGCTACTTGCTAATATGTTTAATACTCAACAATTTGCTAACTTGATTAACATGCTTGCTATGTGTTACTAGTTAAAATACTAGGATTCAAGTAACTAGTTTAATTCAATAAATTAAGTGTAAAATGGTTCACAAAAGAATAATGGTCAATAATCTATTTGGTCTTGTCTAAGTAACACATTGTGTAACATGTCCAAGTATAACATTGATGTTTTTACAAACTTAATGTTTATTTTAGAAAGACATCATTCAATTAATCTCTACTTAATTTTAAACTGAATATGACTTGTGAATAATTGAAACTAGGAAGTTAATGACATGTTGACTAGTCTTTAGGATTGAACTAAATACATTAATGAACCTAACTAAGTCTTGACCAAACTGAGATTGCGCAAAATGTCAATCAAGATACTTCTCCAAGAATGTTGGGTTTACCACATTTGGAGTGTTATGTCATTTTTACTCAATAAGACCAAATCTCACACACTTAATGCATATAGTACTTGTATAGGATTGGGTTTCTTTTGCAGGTGCTAGATGAAGTAAAGATTCCAAAATATGGTGTTCAAATCTGAGTCAAACGGCTATACAACGAATAAATTTTTGGTCTGGGGTACGCATGGTCGAACCACAGTCGACCGTGCCTGTAACCGCGTGACAACGGCTAGTTTTTAATCTCACTATAAATAGAAAGCATTGAAGAGCATTTGAAGCTGACTCTCTTTCATATTTTAAAGGCTTATTTCCAGAGATCACAAGGGCTCTAATTACTACTCAAATGTGATCAAGCAAGAGAAGATTCTATGATCTTATAGATATAGAATTTGGTTATTTTAAGCTCACTAATAAAAATTATTTATCTTGTGAGTTTACTTAGTGTGATGTATGTCCTAGTATTATCTTAGGATCATCATTACAAATTGTATGAGTCTTGTAACTTCATTTAGTAGAAGCATAGGCTAGCTTAGTGATCTACTTTCTTAAAGGGACTTAGGAAGTTGATTAATCTTATTTGAAGATTAATACTTGTCCAAGTTGAAGACAAATTGAGCTAGGTTAGAGTTGGTCTTTCAAAGGTATAGAAAGATTAGGTTTGTTGTATACCAAATAAGTTGAAGACAAGTTGAGCTAGGTTAGAGTTGGTATTTCAAAGGGATAGAAAGATTAGGTTTGTTGTATACCAAATAAGTTGAAGACTTATAAATCGGATCTCCACCGGGTTTGGAGAAAAGTGCTTAGTGAAGCAAGAAATCCCGATTAGTGTAATCGGGGAGTGGATTAAGGTGGATTAGTTAACATCCACCCGAACCACCTAAAATCCTTGTGTCTATGTTCTTACTTTGCTTATCATTTTGAACATATATACCACACACATCAAGTTTGAGTTGAACTGATTGATCATAGTTAATCAAATTTGGTGATCAATCGAAAAGGTGTTAAAAACGTATTAAGTAACTATTCACCCCCCTCTAGTTACTTACACACACTAATATAAGTCAAGGGAAAATCATAAGAAGAACAATTATCAATTGTAGACATAACAATCCTAGTTTCAATATGAGTAATAGCAGGTTTACTTACTAACAAACCAAACTTAGAAATAACCCTAAGACAAGTATTTTCTTTGGGATAATATAAAACAATAATTTTCTTCAACTAATTCAATCCCAAGAAAATACTTAAGTTTACCCCAATCTTTTATTTTAAATTTAGTTTTCAAAAAAGTTTTACAATTTTCAATATCTTCTGGATTACTACCAGTTAAAATAATATCATCAACATATACAAGTAACTACATGCATTAACTTCCATTACATTTTGTAAATAAAGAATAATCTTTAACACTTTGTTCAAAATCATACTTAGATAAAGCATCACAAAACTTTTCATTCCACTTTCTAGGAGCTCGTTTTAAACCATACAAAGACTTAATAAGTTTACAAACTCTTTTATCATTTTTATCAAAATAATCTTCAGGAAGAGACATATAAACTTCTTCAGTCAAGTCACCATATAAGAATGCATTATTAAAATCAATTTGAAACAAAGACCAATTATTTTGCATAGCAACAGTAATCACAATTCTAATGGTAACCATCTTAACAACAGGAGAGAAAGTTTCATCAAAATCAATACCTTCCTTTTAACTCTAACCTTTAGCTACAAGTCTAGCTTTATACCTATCTATTTCATCAGTTGACTTATATTTAATTCTGTAAACCCACTTGGATCCTATTGGTTTTCTACCTAAAGGTAAATCAGTAATTATCCAGGTATTGTTTCTATTTAGAGCTTCCATTTTATCATTCATGGCTTGAAATCAATTCTGATCTAATGATGCCTCATAGAAAGGTCTAGGTTCATGTCCTTTATTAAGATTAGTAACAAAGCAATAGTTTTCTGAACCAAGTTTACAATAGTTTAAATATTTATTTAAATCATATTTAACATTTCCATTGAGTACAAAATCTTTGTACTTAGATGGAACAACAGTTTGTCTACTAGACCTTCTTAATTGAGGTTGTGGTTCAGGACTATTGAGAATTTCAGTAACAGGAATGTCCTCAGGGATAGCTTGTGTCATAATACTTTCAGCATGAGAAGTTACAGGTACACCATCATCAAGTAAACAATCACTTAATGAGGCATGATTGCCTTCATCCTCAGTGTTGTCTCTTTCTTCATCATTGGGACTTACATGAGAATTTTTATTTGAAACATTTTCAGTTTTAGTAAAATCACAGTCATAAGTATATAAAAAAAATAAGATTATTTAAATCTTTTTCAGTAAAAGCAGTTTTGTAAACATAGTCTAATTTAAAAGGAAAAATATGTTCATAAAATTTAATATCTCTTGAGTAAACAAAACTTTTATTTTCAAGATCAAACAGTTTGTAACCTTTTTTAAAATTTAAATATCCCATAAAAACATATTTTATAGACCTGCTAGAAAATTTGTCATAATTATTCAAAATGGTAGGAAAAACAAAGACAACCAAAAGTTTTAAGATGGAGAGATTAGGACATTTTTTGTAAATCATTTCATAGATTCATTTTCCATTTAGAACAAAAGTGGGTAGCCTGTTAATCAAGTAGGTAGAAGTTTGAATACTTACAGAACACAGATACAAAGGAATATTCCCTTGAAACAATAAAGACCTAGCCACATTCAACAAATGTCTATGTTTTCTTTCAGCAATACCATTTTGTTGAGGAGTATATGCACAAGTTGTCTGGTGAACAATACTCTTTTGATTGACAAAATGATTCATTTTATTGTTAACAAATTCAGTACCATTATCACTTTTAATAGTTTTAATTTTAGTATTAAACTGATTTTGAAACACGTAATAAAAAATTTCAAAGTATTCAAAAGCATCTTCTTTTATTTTTAACAAATATGTCCACACAGCTCTAGTTTGTTTAGCTTGATGACATATGTCACAAGGTTCATTATTATCAATTTTGTTAGAACCAAGATCTTTTCCTAAAACATCAGTTGGATGACCAAGTCTATTATGCCAGATTTTATGTTTAGTTAAATTATGTAAAGACACATTTGAACTAAAATTCTTACCATTTAAACAATCATCAAAGAAATATAGACCATCAAACTCACTACCAGTCCCCATCAACCTTTTTTGAATTAAATCATGTATGTAGCACCTTTTAACATCAAAACTTACAACAAGATTGCAATCTTTAATTAACTTATTGACAGACGGTAAACTAACATTGTATTGTGGAATAACCAGCACATCAAACAGTTCAATTTTATCTGAAAGTTTTAGATTACCAATATGACATTATCAAGTTTAGAGGAATTTGACACCATGTGCTGGTTAGCTCCAGAATCTATAATCCAACCTTTTGATAAAGATTGATTCATATGAAAACAGTTTACAAAAAAGAATTTATTAAAAATGGTGTTAAAGAAAACACTTTTATTTTGAAAACTACCAGCCATATTGGCATTGGCATGATGGGAAACAAGTTTTTCATTAACAAGACTAAGAAGCTTCATGATGTGTTCACTAGTAAGCTGAACAGATGAACTATCAACACACACATTATCAGAAACACAATTATTACTATTAAACCTAGGTGCACCTTGATTAAAAGGTTTTTTAACATAACCAGGTGGGTAACCTATTAGTTCATAGCATCTATCAACAGTGTGGCCAAACATGTTACAATTTGTACATTTTAATAGTGGATTCTTATATTTTTTTCTTGTTATTAGTAGGATTATTACTATTAACAAAATTAGCAGTTTTAGCATTAAAAGCAGAAGACTGTGTTTTATTAACAGAAGGAACATGATCGTAAGTAAGAATTTGACTGTTAATTGGCACATAGACATCATCAAGACCCATTAAAAACTGCATAAGTTTTAAAAATTGATTGTGTTCCTGAAATGACTTATTTGTAGAAAC
This sequence comes from Rutidosis leptorrhynchoides, assembly GCF_046630445.1. Lineage (NCBI taxonomy): Eukaryota > Viridiplantae > Streptophyta > Magnoliopsida > Asterales > Asteraceae > Rutidosis > Rutidosis leptorrhynchoides. The sequence goes on from NC_092333.1 coordinate 295,479,629, forward strand.
TATATCATCAATTTTAATCATATCATCAAATTGTCTCCATATAGCATTCAACTTATGATATATAGCATTCAACTTATGATAATAATCAGATAAAGATTGGCCAGATTGACTACATGAATTAATTTTTTGATATAGATTAAATGTAACAGAAGCATCAATTTTATCATAGGTTTCTTTTAATTCACACCAAACAGATTCTACAGTTTTAGAGAAGATTTGACCATTATAAACATCTTCAGATAATGACAATAAAATCCAGGTAAGAACCGTAAAATTACATCTATTCCATTGACTAAGTAGCACATTATCATCTTCATACTCTTACCTAGGACAAGAACCATCAATAAACCCTAATTTATTTTTAGTTTGTAATGCAAGTTTCATAGCACATGACCACACATTATAATTCTCAGTACCTTTAAGTTTTTGTGTTATCAGTGAAGCACTAGATGTATCACTTGGATGCAAATACAAAGGATCATTAAACTCAAGTTTACTAATCTTAGTAACTCTAGTGTTTGACTCAGTATCACTAACCATGTTAATCAAAAACAAACACGAAAAAAATAAAAAAATATGCAAATAGTAGAACAGAGACCATGTACAAAACGTATAAACCAACAATTTTAACACAGAATAAGCATGTAGAACAGTAAACTTAAACAAATAGCACACAAAAATCCGCAACAAATCCACGGTTCAGACACCTGTAAGGAAAGAAAACAAACCCCAATGGACTAGCTACTAGCCAGGCAACCTGTAGAAATGATTTACACAAATAATACAGGTCAAGATCTTACTACACTTGATCAGGTATTCACAAATCTCTTGGATCTAGATCAAGAGTTGAGCGTAGGGATCTGGTCAATGGTTATAACAAAAGAAAGCACAAATAAACACAAGACCCCCCTTTGAAGATCTGAACAAGGAAGAATCCAAACAGTAGCAGCGGAAGAACACTTTTGTAACGACCCAGAAATTTCTGACCAAATTTAAACTTAATCTTTATATATTTCCAACACGATAAGCAAAGACTGTATTGATGAGTTTCGAAAATTTTGAAATTTTATTCATGTAATCAAATACCCTTTAACTGTGCTCGGCAATTCACGAACATTTATGTGTATATAGATGTGTATATAATATATAATTATATTAATTGAAAACGTTAACAAAGTATTAGATGTATAACACTTTACATGAACGTAATTGTTTCAATATATATTTAATATATTTATCGACGGAATTAAAAGATATTAGCAAAGGATTGAATTGTCGGATGTATTGTGTTATTATGATAAGTCTCTATTGAGAGGCCCATTATGATTTGAGAAATCTTTCCTTTTTAACAATATTCGGAACGAATGGTAAAGTGAATTACATGTGAGAACAAAGTACCAATTATCGATAGTTAGACAAAAGTTAGTGGAGGTTCCTGCTTAACTTTCAACGTGTGCTTTACAATAATTTCTCGTGTATATTGGTAAGATAATCATTAGAAAGGAATATATATATTAATAATATGAATTTATATATGAATTCTATTAATTATATATAAAATGTATAAACAATAACTATTCAGTAAATGTTATCGTAGAATATAATATTACATATATAATAAATAGCATTATATTAAATTAATTACAAGTTTGAATATAATTATTATATTAATATTAATATTATTACTGGTATTATTGTTAATATGTATATTAATATTTGTATTATTAATAATACATATAAAATCTGATTTATATAAGTGACAATACTATTAATACCACTATTATAATTAATAATATTAATATTATTATAACAAATAGGATTATTATTCTCATTAATATTATTATTACCAGTAATTAAAAGTATCATTATTGTTATTATATATTATCATATTATTAGTTATCATTTATTATTAGTCTTTATCAATAACATTATTATTAATAATATTATTATTAGTATTATTGATATTAATAGTATTAATATAATTATATTAGTTAATCATCAAAAATAAGAAAATTATATATATATATATATATATATATACTTAGATACGTATAACCAAATTATAAAATACACATGTATAAATACCCATACATTTATAAAAGGGGATGATTCTAACACACCCTTTTTTGATCTTCACACACCTATTTTAACCTTTTACTCTTCTAATAATACTCCATTTCTTTAAATTGGTGTGTGAGGATCAAAAAATGGTGTGTTAGAATCATCCCCCATTTATAAAATACAGAGTTTATATATATATATATATATATATATATATATATATATATATATATATATATATATATATATATATACATATATATATATATACTTATACATATATAAATATAGATATATATTCGAATTTATATATATAAATGAGTAAAATTGCATAAGCATTCTGTTTGCCATCGTTTTCTAACTACTGTTGATTGGCTTTCCTGTCCAAGAATTCGTACAAATCAGTGATTGTATCATAAACAAATCCACGAAGTTGTTAACCATAAATTCCATTCTTTGTCTGTTCTAATTCTCTTCCTAATTAATTTCTGAACGAACCTACCTGTTCCATACATGTTGACTAAATTTAATTATCTAAAACAATTCATTCAAGAGTTAAAATGATTACACAACCCTTCCATTATCAAATATCATCTGCATCAACAAATATTGGGTCGAATTTAGCTGAAGACTGAGAAAACCCAGTTGGTTTCCCTGTTCGTGTACCTTTTATTCAATCATTCGAATTTGAAACCATTTTCAGAAAGTAATAATGTGGTCTTGCTAGGAATGATTTATGTAGGCTCTCTGAAAAAGTTCATCTTCCAATTCCTTGTATTTAATTCGAATTTGAAGAGTCAAAAGTAAAAATAAAAAGTCAACTGAATGTTTGAAGATCAAATTAGAGCTTTATAAGTTATTTCTGATGAAATTAGGGATTCCTAAAGTTTTTATGGATCATTTGAAATGTAATTCATGTTATAAGTATTTTCTAAAACGCCCTAAAACTCGAATTCAATGTTTGAGTTCTTGTTGTTCTTCACGAAAATGTTACAGCAAGAATATAATTTTTTTCTGTTAATTCAAATCAAACACACAACCTGAGTCATTTCTGATAAGTTATGAGTTAAACAAATGCTTGTTATAATATTAGGGTTGAGTGATTCCTGTCGATTGATTCAAAGAAGAAGGAGATAAAAGAGACAGAAAATATCTCGGGTTATAAGGTTTAGGTTCTTGATTATAACAGAAAAACAGGATCGGTCGAGTGGTTTAGTATTGGTTTGGGTTTACGAGAGGTCACGGGTTCGAACCCGGTATGGAGCAATTCTTTTTACAACAATTTTTAAAAGGGTATAAAGCTTTTATTTTTATTTCAATTATTATTATTATTATTATTATTATTATTATTATTATTATTATTATTATTATTATTATTATTATTATTATTATTATTATTATTATTATTATTATTATTTGTTATTATTGTTATTATTATTTTTTTACTTATTAATTATTGTTATTATTACATGAATTATAATTACTACTAGTATTATTTTTAACATAAGTGTATTTATAAGAATTATCATTTATTATCATAATATTAGATACAATTATGAATATTATTATTATTGTTATGGAACTAATATAAGTTACTATTATTTTCATAAATATTAGTATTAATATCATTCTAAATTTAGTAGCATTATCATTATGTATTATTATTGTCAATATCATTATGATCAATATAATTAAATAATTATAGGCAGTAATATTAATAATATATGTATCATTATTATTATATTATAAAAAATTATTATCATAAGTATTATTAGTAATAAATTTTGATATAAATATTAGTATTGTTATTACTGATATTATCATTATAATCAGATGCAATTTTCATTACTATTATTAATATTATTTTACCAAATAAACATTTTGTATATAAAAACATTTATAAAGTAAAAATACATATAAGTATGTACTAATGATATTAATGACTTTTACAAAAATATACATATATAACAAATTAATATCTATTTTATATATAATACTAATCATATATATATATATATATATATATATATATATATATATATATATATATATATATATATATATATATATATATATATATATATATATATATATATGTAACTATCTAAATAATAAGAAATTTGAATATATACACAAATTGAATATATATATATATATATATATATATATATATATATATATATATATATATATATATATACACAAAAGATAAATAAGATATAAATATGAAATTGTTCAATTACAAATATATGTTTTAATATATAAATATACAAATGATATAGGTTCGTGAATCTGAGGCCAACCCTGCATTGTTCAATATAGTCATATGTATTTTTACTACAAAATACATTAGGTGAGTATCATTTGACTTTTTACCCTTTATATTTTTGGGCTGAGAATACATGCGAAATTTTTATAAATGTTTTACGAAATAGACACAAGTAATCGAAACTACATTATATGGTTGAATGATCGAAGCCGAATATGCCCCTTTTTGCTTGGTAACCTAAGAATTAGTAAATCGATCTACTAATTGACGCGAATCCTAAAGATAGATCTATTGGACCTAACGAACCCCATTCAAAGTACCGGATGCTTTAGTACTTCGATGTTGTTTTATCATGTCCGAAGGATTTCCCGGAATGATAGGGGATATTCTTATATGCATCTTGTTAATGTCGGTTACCAGGTGTTCACCATATGAATGATTTTTGTCTTTATGCATGGGACGTATATTTATGAGAACTGAAAATGAAATTCTTGTGGTCTATTAAAATGATGAAAATGAATGTTTATGATAAACTAATGAACTCACCAACCTTTTGGTTAACACTTGAAAGCATGTTTATTCTCAGGTATGAAAGAAATCTTCCGCTGTGCATTAGCTCATTTTAAGGATATTACTTGGAGTCATTCATGACATATTTCAAAAGACGTTGCATTCGAGTCGTTGAGTTCATCAAGATTATTACTAAGTCAATTATAGTTGGATATGTTATGAATTGGTATGCATGCCGTCAACTGTCGATGAAATGAAAGTTTGTCTTTTAAAAGTGAATGCAATGTTTGTAAAATGTATCATATAGAGGTCAAGTACCTCGCGATGAAATCAATTGTAATGTATTCGTCCAGATGGATTAGGACGGGTCATTAATGTTGGTATCAGATTGGTGGTCTTAGCGAACTAGGTCTTGCATTAGTGTATCTAACTGATAGTTGTTTAGATGCATTAGTGGGTCTGGACTTCGACCGTGTCTACATGTTAAAAGTTTTGCTTATTATTTAGTGTCAAAAATTATTTGCTTATCATCCTTAAAGTCTAGACACGTCTTACTGCCTCTATTGCATAGACAGTGTATAGATAAATTCATATCTTAGTGTATCTGTTATTGTTACCTTTGCCTGATAACTTCCGTAGATTCATCCGTAACTTATGGGATTTTAGTATTATATATGCATATGTAAATTATGTATTGCAGGGTACTAATCTACATCCTATAATCTATTTCTTATCAAAAATCCTTCATCTAATTGTACGAGATGAATCCCTCAACCAGTTCGAATTCCTCAGATTCTAACCGCTATTCCGATATGGAGTTTCACCTAAGCTCCGAAAGCAGTGTCACCAGAATGAATCAACCAATCATCCATCCCCAATTCATCTGATGGGTTCATAGCCTACTGAATCATTGGAGACAAAAAGAAGGTGATCCTTTCCATCAACCGAATTCGCCTCTTGATGATGAACCTGAAGCACTTACCGGTGAACCTGTTCGTAATACCATTTTCTCTCTCATTTTCAGAGTATATCGTCACGATTATATACTATCTCAGATTCTAGATCTTATACATCCGCTTGTTCCAACCGACAATCATCCCGGTGTAATAGAAGAAGTCAACGAGCTTCGCGCTTGAGTAATTAATTTGGAAAATATGGTGCAAAATGTACCAGCTTCAGCAACATCAACGGCACCAACAGTACCACCAACATCAATACCAGTATCATCAACAACCCAAGTTTCAACATTACACACCTCAACATCTCATTATGTACCTCGAGTATAATCATCGTTCTACGAATCGTTCTACATCAATTATCTTCGTTTGACATAGCGATTATGTAATCTCTAAAGTTTTAGAGATTATGTATTCTAGTTTTGACGGTAATCCAAATGATTTTAATTCTATATTAACTCATTAAATCCATGATTACATCTGAAGAAAATATATATGTATATATGTTTTCATAAAGATAGTAATTAAAAATTCTTTTGTACAAACTGTTAATGATGAAAATATTTTAACGGGTAGGTAATACCCGAGGAATATTTAAAATTTCACATTAATAAGTTACACTGTACATTTTTCAAATCTGATTCAACGGTCATTTACTATCCTACTTACATCCATAGATATACGTATCCGTTCACCGCAGAATAACCATTTTCATTCAATTTCATACTTGGATTTTGATCTATCAGAATCCAGCAAGTGGCATAATGAAGAAAACGTTGGACAAAATAAAATTTGTTAGAAACAAACAAATTAACTATGAGAAATTTTGTTAAGAATCCACGCAAACGAAATCCTAGCTAACTGTTAATTCCGTATTACATTTTAATTATCGCAATTTATTTATCGCAATTTATTTTATCGCAATTTTAATTCTCGCAATTTTATTTATCGTCATTTAATTTCTGTTATTTATTTTACGCACTTTATTTATCATCATTTAAATACTGTTATTTACGCATTTAAATATCGGGACACGTGTACAAGGTTTTGACATATCATATCGACGCATCTATATATATTATTTGGAATAACCATAGACACTCTATATGCTGTAATGATCGAGTTCGCTATACAGGGTTGAGGTTGATTCTCAAATAATATATATACTTTTAGTTGTGATCGAGTCTGAGACATGTACACGGGTCACGATACGTATTAATTAATTCAAATATTATAAACTATATATGAATTATTGAGTTAGTAACTGTGGACTGCTAACTGTGGACTACCAAGATTGGACAATTAAAATGAATTAAAATATTGATTATAACATATGAAACTAAATAATTCTTCAAGTTTGCCACATGATTTCATCTTAAACCTCATTTGTATCTTGACGATTACAATCCGCGTTCAAACCTTTCGTGATTCTTGAAAATACCTCAATCGAGTGGATGAACTAACCGCACTTCATCTACGAAAGAAAAGGTTGATGCGTATAGTTATGCACCTGAAAACACTCGGAACCTGAGCAAACATTTAACACGTATCTATACTAGCTCCTTTGATGTTATTATTATCGAAAATAACCTTACAACTCCTGTTCGAGATAGACAGCTTTATCACAGCTCCAGCAAGTCAACTTCGACGTTTCATTCGAAACAACCCTATTATAACCTTGATATATATGCGTGCTCTTTTATTGTTACCGGGGAACCATTTATATTCGACCATATTATCAGCAGACGTACCAGCAACCTCGTTACTTCTTGACTTAAATCTCTCTGATAAATCATTATATTTATTCATTGAAACCCTATCATATACTCATCCGCATCTTGTAACGAGAACTGACATACCAATTACCGGGAATCAGCAATCAGTACTTTGAAAACTCACAGCATATCTACATCAACAGTTATATGTATAAAATTCATCTCTTAGAATTATGATCTTTCATTCTGAAATTCTGAAAAGCACTCAGTCTATAAATCAATACTCTGAATGTTGAAAAAGCTGAATGAAGCAGCAGAAACCTTAGACAACCGTAAACGACCTTAATCATCGGAAGTTTGATGATAAAGAATAGTATGTTGGAAAAGCTCAGAAAGGTTGGAACTGGAAAACGGATTGAGCTAACCACGAAGGAGACCAAGGATAAATACAAGGACCATACCCTATATTCAAAGAATCCAGGTAATTCAGGATCCGTTGAAATCTTTAGAGAATATCTTGCTCCGAAGTCATGTTAAAATCTTGCGGAAAATTTTTCTTCATCAACCTTCGAACTTGGAAATTCCAAAATACCATCATAAATATCTTCGATATTTCTGAGGATATTTTCATAAATATTCTCGTCTGAAATTATACACCTCTTCGTGCTTCCTGTGTTTCATTATATTGGAAACTTCTGTAAAATCTAAGTTTAATTTATGAATTAATTCTGGAGAAATGTAAAGAAATTGATGCATGAATTAGTATAATATAATGACACTTGATCAACGTGATTATATTACAGTAAGCCATGCTGAGTTTCTAATGGAACGTGATGATTCACAGATCATAACATCATCATATGCCATGTTACATAACTCTTTCATTCTGCTTAACTTCTGAACATATCAAGAAAGTATATTCTTGATAGTTCTATTCTCAGTGATTCTGGTAATTTGACTAATCAAATCGTGCTATTTCGTTCTTTCTTGTTTAGAACATTAAGTTCATTCTAAACTCCATACTTACGAATTATGGACCATTATTCGCTTTACTAGAGGTCGAGAAGAGAATAAAAAGGCAAAGAGCTCCAAAATATAAGAGAAAATATAAAGTTCAATAACAACACGGAGACTACAAACCGTGGATATTAATACGAATAGCAATATAAAGACACGGTATAATTAAGAATAGTATCACCCCAAGGTAATAGTAGAAGTAAATAGATTTTTCTGGTGGAATATTGAAAAGAAGGATGACAGAAATGATAATTAGAAAAATATCAAGGATTAGAACGGGATAAAGTATCTTCACAATCTTTGGAATGTATGAACTAAGAAAGAAAGTATAGGCATGGTGAAAATAATGGAACTAGAAAAAGTTTAATTTTATAATGGAAATATCAGACAGAGTAATCAAGGCAGATCACCGTATTTAATTATAGAGATCTTAATTTCCTTATTCGCCGAAGAATCAGATCTTTTAAATTTTGAAAATTTTCTTTAAATCCCTTGAATTTCGGAATTCAACCCTGGTTACATCAAAAGCTAAGATGAATCTCTATTTCTTCATTTCACTCTTTTGTGATAACTTCATTCGTACTCTTTGAATAATCGAATTGTTTTATCCATATTACTCAATGGTGATAAAACTCTATTTATCAACTCATATTCGTCATGAAAATATTTTTATTGTTAGCCATGACCACCTCACTCAAATTTCGGGACGAAATTTCTTTAACGGGTATGTACTGTGACGACCCGAAAATTTCCGACCAAATTTAAACATAATCTTTATATATTTCCAACACGATAAGCAAAGTCTGTATTGATGAGTTTCGAAAACTTTGAAATTTTATTCATGTAATCAAATACCCTTTAACTGTGCTCTATAAATGAGTATATAATATATAATTATATTAATTGAAAACGTTAACAAAGTATTAGATGTATAACACTTTACATGAACGTAATTGTTTCAATATATATTTAATATATTTATCGACGGAATTAAAAGATATTAGCAAAGGATTGAATTATCGGATGTATTGTGTTATTATGATAAGTCTCTATTGAGAGGCCCATTATGATTTGAGAAATCTTTCCTTTTTAACAATATTCAGAACGAATGGTAAAGCGAATTACATGTGAGAACAAAGTACCAATTATCGATAGTTAGACAAAAGTTATTAGAGGTTCCTGCTTAACTTTCAACGTGTGCTTTACAATAATTTCTCGTGTATATTGGTAAGATAATCATTAGAAAGGAATATGTAAAATAAATATACAAAGTAATAAAGTTACTGTTAAAATGAATATATATATATATATATATATATATATATATATATATATATATATATATATATATATATAATATGAATTTATATATGATTTCTATTAATTATATATAAAATGTATAAATAATAACTATTCAGTAAATGTTATCGTAGAATATAATATTACATATATAATAAATAGAATTATATTAAATTAATTACAAGTTTGAATATAATTTTTATATTAATATTAATATTATTACTGGTATTATTGTTAATATTGATATTAATATTTGTATTATTAATAATACATATAAAATCTGATTTATATAAGTGACAATACTATTAATACCATTATTATAATTAATAATATTAATATTATTATAACAAATAGGATTATTATTTTCATTGATATTATTATTACTAGTAATTAAAAGTATCATTATTGTTATTATATATTATCATATTATTAGTTATCATTTAATATTAGTCTTTATCAATAACATTATTATTAATAATATTATTATTAGTATTATTGATATTAATAGTATTAATATAATTATATTAGTTAATCATCAAAAATAAGAAAATTATATATATATATATATATATATATATATATATATATATATATATATGTACTTAGATACGTATAACCAAATTATAAAATACACATGTATAAATACCCATACATTTATAAAATACATAATTTATATATATATATATATATATATATATATATATATATATATATATATATATATATATATATATATATATATATACTTATACAGATATAAATATAGATATATATTCGAATTTATATATATAAATGAGTAAAATTGCATAAGCATTCTGTTTGCCATCGTTTTCTAACTATTGTTGATTGGCTTTCCTGTCCAAGAATTCGTACAAATCAGTGATTGTATCATAAACAAATCCACGAAGTTGTTAACCATCAATTCCATTCTTTGTCTGTTCTAATTCTCTTCCTATTTAATTTCTGAACGAACATGCCTGTTCCATACATGTCGACTAAATTCAATTATGTAAAACAATTCATTCAAGAGTTAAAATGATTACACAACCCTTCCATTATCAAATATCATCTGCATCAACAAATATTGGGTCGAATTTAGCTGAAGACTGAGCAGTTGGTTTCCCTGTTCGTGTACCTTTTATTCAATCATTCGAATTTGAAACCATTTTCAGAAAGTAATAATGTGGTCTTGCTAGGAATGATTTATGTAAGCTCTCTGAAAAAGTTCATCTTCCAATTCCTTGTATTTAATTCGAATTTGAAGAGTCAAACGTAAAAATAAAAAGTCAACTGAATGTTTGAAGATCAAATTAGAGCTTTATAAGTTATTTCTGATGAAATTAGGGATTCCTAAAGTTTTTATGGATCATTTGAAATGTAATTCATGTTATAAGTATTTTCTAAAACGCCCTAAAACTCGAATTCAATGTTTGAGTTCTTGTTGTTCTTCACGAAAATGTTACAGCAAGAATATTTTTTTTTTGTGTTAATTCAAATCAAACACACAACCTGAGTCATTTTTGATAAGTTATGAGTTAAACAAATGCTTGTTATACTATTAGGGTTGAGTGATTCCTGTCGATTGATTCAAAGAAGAAGGAGATAAAAGAGACAGAAAATATTTCGGGTTATAAGGTTTAGGTTCTTGATTATAACAGAAAAACATGATCGATCGAGTGGTTAAGTGTTGGTTTGGGTTTACGAGAGGTAACAGGTTCGAACCCGGTATGGAGCAATTCTTTTTACAACAGTTTTTAAAAGGGTATAAAGCTTTTATTTTTATTTCTATTATTATTATTATTATTATTATTATTATTATTATTATTATTATTATTATTATTATTATTATTATTATTTGTTATTATTGTTATTATTATTTTTGTACTTATTAATTATTATTATTATTACATGAATTATAATTAATACTAGTATTATTATTAACATAAGTGTATTTATAAGAATTATCATTTATTATCATAATATTAGATACAATTATGAATATTATTATTATTGTTATGGAAATAATATAAGTTACTATTATTTTCATAAATATTAGTATTAATATCATTCTAAATTTAGTAGTATTATCATTATGTATTATTATTGTTAATATTATTATGATCAATATAATTAAATAATTATAGGTAGTAATATTAATAATATGAGTATCATTATTATTATATTATAACAAATTATTATCCTAACTATTATTAGTAATAAATTTTTCTATAAATATTAGTATTATTAGTATTATTATTATTGATATTATCATTATAATCAGATGCAATTTTCATTACTATTATTAATATTATTTTACCAAATAAACATTTTGTATATAAAAATATTTATAAAGTAACAATACATATAAGTATGTACTAATGATATTAATGACTTTTACATAAATATATATATATATATATATATATATATATATATATATATATATATATATAACAAATTAATACCTATTTTATATATAATACTAATCAGATATATATATATATATATATATATATATATATATATATGTATGTATGTAACTATCTAAATAATAAGAAATTTGAATATATATATACACAAATTGAATATATATATATATATATATATATATATATATATATATATATATATATATATATATATATATATATATATATGTATATACAAAAGATAAATAAGATATAAATATAAAATTGTTCAATTACAAATATCTGTTTTAAAATATAAATATACAAATGATATAGGTTCGTGAATCCGAGGCCAACCCTGCATTGTTCAATATAGTCATATGTATTTTTACTACAAAATATATTAGGTGAGTATCATTTGCATTTTTATCCTTTATATTTTTGGGCAGAGAATACATGCGAAATTTTTATAAATGTTTTATGAAATAGACACAAGTAATCGAAACTACATTATATGGTTGAATGATCGAAGTCGAATATGCCCCTTTTTGCTTGGTAACCTAAGAATTAGTAAACCGATCTACTAATTGACGCGAATCCTATAGATAGATCCATTGGGCCTAACGAACCCCATCCAAAGTACTGGATGCTTTAGTACTTCGATGTTGTTTTATCATGTCCAAAGGATTTCCCGGAATGATAGGGGATATTCTTATATGCATCTTGTTAATGTCGGTTACCAGGTGTTCACCATATGAATGATTTTTGTCTCTATGTATGGGACGTATATTTATGAGAACTGAAAGGACCCGTTCATATACATTATAAACGATTCTCAATAGTTGATTACATCGCGAGGTATTTGACCTCTATATGATACATTTTACAAACATTGCATTCGTTTTTAAAAGACAAACTTTCTTTACATCGAAAATTGACAGTCATGCATACCATTTCATAATATCCACAATCCAATTATAAATTGACTTAATAATAATCTTTAATGAACTCAATGACTTGAATGCAACGTTCTTCGAAATATGCCATGAAAGACTCCAAGTAATATCTTTAAAATGAGCAAATGCACAGTGAAAGATTTCTTTAATACCTGAGAATAAACATGCTTTCAAGTGTCAACCAAAAGGTTGGTGAGTTCATTAGTTTATCATAATCGGTAATTTTCATCATTTTAATAGACCACAAGATTTTAATTTCCATTTCTCATAAATATACGTCCCATGCATAGAGACAAAAATCATTCATATGGTGAACACCTGGTAACCGACATTAACAAGATGCATATAAAATATCCCCATCATTCCGGGACACCCATCGGACATGATAATTTCGAAGTACTAAAGCATTCTAAATTCCAGAATGGGGCTAGTTGGGCCCGATAGATCGATCTTTAGGATTCGTGTCAATTTGGGTGGTCTGTTCCCAAATTCTTAGGCTACCAAGCTAAAAGGGGCATATTCGGCTTCGATCCATTCAATCATATAATGTAGTTTCAATTACTTGTGTTTATTTTGTAAAACAATTATAAAAATAACGCATGTATTCTCAGTCCCAAAAATATATATTGCAAAAGCATTTAAAAAGGGAACAAATGAAACTCACTTATTGTATTTTGTAGTAAAAATACATATAACGTCATTGAACAAGTGCAAGGTTGGCCTCGGATTCACGAACCTAAATTAATTATATATATTTATATGTTGGTCAATATTTGTCTAACAATTAGGTCAGGTCATAGTATACCACAATCCTAATGCTCGAGACTAATATGCAACAGTCAACAAAAGTCAATTTGACTCGAAATAATTTCCAAAAATTATACATGATTAATATATTTTAAATATCATCATTTTATATTTTTAAAAGATTTATTAGAGTAAATAATATAATTCATTTATTAATAAATAAAATTCTATTTTAAAATTTACATAATAAAATATACTTATATATATATATTAAGTAATAAGATTTATAGAGTTCATTTAATATCATAAAGATAATATGATAGGTATTATTTAAGTAATTTATTACAGGTAGTAAAATATGTTTGTATCACATATTTATTTAACAACATAATATCTATAATAATAATAGTAAGTAAAAGTTGTATTATTTTGTAATAATAATTATTATTATAAAATATCAATATCTATAATTACTAAGATGACATTATGATAAAACGATAATTCTAATTATGATAACTTTAATATTTACAATACTTTTTAATGTTATTTTTAAAATAATAATTCTATTTAAAATGATAATAATAATGATATTTTATAGTAACAATGACATTTCTATTAAAATGATAATTTTTGTTAAAATGATAGTTTTAATGCTAACGATACTGTTAATAATAATAGTAATAATAAAATAATAAGAACGATAATTTTATCTAAATAAATATCTTATTTTAATTTCATCATGATACTCTTACTCATTATTTCCTAATCGTTCCGTTTAATAGTTTTTAATCATCTTTTATATCGCGTTCATATTAATGATAATAATCATAATAATTAGTTGTTACTAATTTTAGTCTTAATTATAATAATACTAATAATAATAAATATTATGATAATATTAATGATATTACTAATAACTATCTTAATGATAATAATAATAATACTAATTATAACTTTAACGATAATAACGATAGTAAAAATAACAATTTTTAATGATAATATAATACATTTTACTGATAATGATGATGATGATGATGATGATGATAATAATAATAATAATAATAATAATAATAATAATAATAATAATAATAATAATAATAATAATAATAATAATTAGATAAAAACTATAACGACGATAATAACGACGATAATAATAATAATCATTTTTAATAATAATACAAATATTCAATTGACTATAACTTTTAATCCGTTCATCGAAACCATACGATATCTAAATGAAAAGTTCTTAATTTTTCGCTAGCTTTCCAATGACATGCATATCTTATACCTTATCTTAACTGCATATGTAACTAGTTCATAATCTATCGTCACTATTTAACGACAATATTAAATATACATGCATGCATAATCCTATATATTCGAGCACTAGTCAGGGATACACTATTAATATATAGAAGTTAAGTTATGAGTGCTCAGTATCAATATTGAGATTCAATATTGCAGGAAAGGTACGTATGTGACGACCCGGAAATTTCTGACCAAATTTAAACTTAATCTTTATATTTTCTGACACGATAAGCAAAGTTTGTTATGTTAAGTCTCAAAAAGTTTGAACTGCTATCATAAATTCAATTGACCTTCGACAATCCCCGACGATTCACGAACAATTACTTGTATATAGATACATGTAAATTGTTATATTATTATTAGATATTATTACTAGTATCATTTCTAGCATTATCATTATTACCGTTATCATTAAAAATCATTCTTATTATTATATTATATTTACTAACAATATTAATTATAATCTATAAAAATAGATATATAAATATAAGAGATATACATATAAAAATAAAAAAATAAAATATATATATATATATATATATATATATATATATATATATATATATATATATATATATATATATATATATATATATATATATATATATATATATATATATATATATATATATATATAACATAACAATATTAATTATAATCTATAAAAATAGATATATAAATATAAGAGAAATACATATAAAAATAAATATATACATATATATATATATATATATATATATATATATATATATATATATATATATATATATATATACAGATATATACATATTTTTATTAGGCAATTAGTATTATTATTTATTATTATCATTTTACTATTATTGTTGTTATTATTAGTATTACAATTATTATTATTATCATTACTATTATTATATATTATTAGTATTATTTTGTTAAAAAATAAATATGAAAGTGGACATATATATATATAAATTGATATATTATTATCATTAAAGTTATTATTAATAATATTAGTATAATTCGTATTAGTGCTATAAAAAAAACACAACACATTAGTGTTATATATTTCATAATAATTATTATTATTATCATTAATAATAATATTATTATTATTATTATACTTTTAATATTACTAGATAAAATATTAAGGATATTATTATTACCAAATTTATTAATCATAATCCATAAATATAAATACATAAATATATAAAATGCAAATACAGATATAATTATAGATATATAAATACTGATATAAAGTCAGATATACAATATATATGAGGCAATTCTTACTTGTTCATCGGTAACTGATCTAGCTCCTGAAATATATAACATTCTTGATCCTTCCTTTTACTAGTCTTCTCGGCTGAAATCCAAAAAGATTCTCCGCTCTGCTCCTACTCCTTCTTCTCCTTTAGGATAGGGTCGTCGTTGGTCCTTTTTTGCACAAAACCTCCTTGAAGTATCAACATATTGTGTGTATATATATATATATATATATATATATATATATATATATATATATATACAGATACGTACAGATTAGATATAAAGGCATATAAATACATATAAACACATATGATACGTATATAATACAGGATGTTATGAGGATTCGGTTTACAGTCGTTATCCAAGATAAAGCTAATTTATTTCTTTGTCTGAAATCAGTACATTTGATTCCAACTTAATCACAACGTAACAAAAGCAGTTAAGAAACCGTACGCCACTTTATTTTTTTTATTTCCCTTTGCTGTTCAACTTTCGAAACCTGTCAAACCATTTGATTACTTAATAATCGAGTTACTCGATGAATTAGATTAACACATTCTGTTTTTGTATTATCATTATCAAATAAAACTCTTACTGTCAAATATCAGATTGAGATTATTTACAGAAAAACTACCTGTCATTTTCTGTTTCGGTTTCAAAATTGAAAAGCAAGAAAATGAATTGAAATCAAAAATGTATTAATGCAAGCATATCATAAATCCCCATTCTAAACTATCTGGAAAGATTCACGACCAAATTCCTTAAATTGATGTCGAATTTTGAAGTCAAACTTTATTTTCAAAAGTCAACAATATTGTTCATCACAAAAATTCAATTTCAATATGTTGTTTTAGATTCAATTGAGCATTCAGAAACTTTCTATGAAGGATTTGGAATGTATCTTATTTTGAAATCGTGAGCTAAAAAGTTCTTAACCCCAAAATCAAGTATGATGTTCTTCAAATTTTTTCGAAGTAACCAGGTCTGTTATTGATTTTTTTCTGTTAATATTAATTTACAATTGAAATTCATTTCTGTATCAATTCTTGATTCTAAAACTAAGTGAGATATTCGTGGATAACAGTACTTGATTTTACTCTGGTCGACATGATCTGTGAAGAAGAAGGAATAAATGGGAACATATAATTACGGGATATGTTAATTAATTTGGGGTTATAATCAGAAAGACGTGGATAGCGTAATGGTTATGTGTGTTGTCGAGTGTTCGGGAGGTCACGAGTTCGAGTCCCGGCTCTGACAATTTAATTCTTTTTAAGCCTTTTAAGGTAGTTCTCATATTTATAATTATTATTATTATTATTATTATTATTATTATTATTATTATTATTATTATTATTATTATTATTATTATTATTATTATTATTATTATTATTATTATTATTATTATTATTATTATTATTATTCATATTTTGATTATCATTTATATTGTGATTGTTATTAATGTTATTACTATGATTATTATTATTGTTATTAATATTATTATTATCATTATTGTAATTAAGTATTAGTAAGTAATATCATTATTGATAATTTTATTATTATTAAATATTAATAATGAGTTTATCATTAATAATACTATCATTTAAGTATTGATATCATTATTATTATTATGAATAATATTACTATCATGAAAATAATAAAATTTATTAGTATTTTCGTTAATATTAGTATTTATACTATTTTAAATTTTTTTAGTCTTATTAATATTGACGTAAGTATTATTATTAATATTAACACTTTCGTTAACATGAATATCATTAACAAGTACTATTATTATTGAAAATTAATATAATTATTATTAAATGTATCATTACTTTAAATCTATATTTTTATAAAAACTATTATTAATACTATCATTTATATTATTAGTACTATGAAAAATTACTATTATTATCAGTATAATTATTCTAAAGTTATTATAACTAGTATTTTGTAAACAATAGAGTAATTACACAAAAGTATATTTAATATACAGAATTTAACTATATTAATTTTTATATACAAAATGAAAACATTTAATTAAATAATGAATTATATATAAATTATTAATATAAATTATATCACTAATAATAATATATATATTTATTCGATTACGATTATACATATTAATGAATCTACAAATAATATAGGTTCGTGAATTCGAGGCCAACCATGCGTTGTTCAATATAGTCATATGTATTTTTACTACAAAATACATTAGGTGAGTTTCATTTACCTTTTTACCCTTTATATTTTTGGGCTGAGAATACATGCGCAATTTTTATAAATGTTTTACAAAATAGACACAAGTAATCGAAACTACATTATATGGTTGAATGATCCAAGACGAATATGTCCCTTTTTGCTTGGTAGCCTAAGAATTAGGGAACATTACTAATTTTGAGAATTAGTGCATCCCTAATTGACGCGAATCCTAAAGATAGAACTATTGGGCCTAACGAACCCCATCCAAAGTACCGGATGCTTTAGTACTTCGATGTTGTTTTATCATGTCCGAAGGATATCCCGGAATGATAGGGGATATTCTCATATGCATCTTGTTAATGTCGGTTACCATGTGTTCAATCCATATGAAAGATATTTTTGTCTCTATGCATGGGACGTATATTTATGAGAACTGAAAATGAAAATCTTGTGGTCTATTAAAATGATGGAAATGATTATTTATGTTAAACTAATGAACTCACCAACCTTTTGGTTGACACTTTAAAGCATGTTTATTCTCAGGTATGAAAGAAATCTTCCATTGTGCATTTGTTCTTATTAGAGATATTACTTGGAGTCATTCATGACAAATTTCAAAAGACGTTGCATTCGAGTCGTCGAGTCCATCAAGATTATTATTAAGTCCATTATAGTTAGATTTATTATGAAATAGTATGCATACCGTCAATTTTCGATGTAAAGCAAGTTTGTCTTTTAAAAACGAATGCAATGTTTGTAAAATGTATCATATAGAGGTCAAGTACATCGCGATGTAATCAACTATTGTAAATCGTTTATAATCGATATGGACTTCATCCGGATGGATTAGGAGGGGTCTCTACAGTTTGTATCAGAGCGGTGGTCTTAGCGAACCAGGTCTTGCATTAGTGTGTCTAGCTGATAGTTGTTTAGATGCATTAGTGAGTCTGGACTTCGACCGTGTGTGCATGTCAAAAGTTTTGCTTATCATTTCTAGTCAGAAATCATCTGCTTATCATCCTTAGAAAATTACCTGCTTATCATTCCTAGTCTAGACACGTTTTACTGCATTGACTGCATGAATAGTGTATAGACAAAAATTCATATCGTAGGGTATCTGTTATTGTGACCTTTGCCTGACAGCTTCCGTAGATTTCTCCGTAACTTATGGGATTTTAGTATTATATATGCATATGTAAATTATGTATTGCAGGGTACTAATCTACATCCTATAATCTATTTCTTATCGAAAATCCTTCATCTGATCGTACGAGATGAATCCCTCAACCAGTTCGAATTCCTCGAATTCCGACAGCTATTCCAATATGGAGTTTCACCTAAGCTCCGAAAGCAGTGTCACCAGAATGAATCAACCAATCATCCATCCCCAATTCATCTGATGGATTCGTAGCCTCCTCAATCATTGGAGACAAGAAGAAGGTGATCCCTTCCATCCACCACATTGCCCTCTTGGTGAAGAACCTGAAGCACTTACCGGCGAATCTATCCGAAACACCATTTTCAGCCTCATTTCCAGAGTAGTTCGACACGATTATATTATATCCACAATTCTAAACCTTATTCATCCGCTCGTTCCGACCGACAATCATCCTAGAATAATAGAAGAAGTTAGCGACCTTCGCGCTCGAGTAATCAATTTGGAGAATATGGTGCAAAATCTACCAGCTTCAGCAACATCACCGGCACTAACAGTACCATCAATAACAACACCAGTACCATCAACAATCCATGCCTCAATATCACCATCTGTACTTCGAGTATGATCTTCGTTCTACGTATCGTTCTACCTCATTTATTTTCGTTCGACATGGCGAATATGTAATCTCTAAAGTTTTAGAGATTATTTATTCTAGTTCCAACTGAAAACTAAATGAGTTTAATATTATGTTAACTCATTAAATCCATGATTATATCTGAAGAAAATATATATGTATATATGTTTTCATAAAGATTGTAATTAAAAATTCTTTTGTATAAACTGTTAATGGTGAATATATTTTAACGAGTAGGTAATACCCGAGGAATATTTAGATTTCACATTAATAAGTTACATTATACGTTCTTCGAATCTGATTCAACAGTCATTTACTATCTAATTTACAACCACCGATATACATATCCGTTCACCGCAGAATAACCCTTTCCATTCAATTTCATATTTGGATTTTGATCTATCAAAATCCAACAAGTGGCATAATGAAGAAAACATTTTACAAAATAAAATTTGTTAGAAACAGACAAATTAACTATGAGGAATTTTGTTAAGAATTCACGCTAACAAAATCCTAGCTAACTGTTCCTAGCTAACTGTTAATTCCGTATTACATTTATTTATCGCAATTTATTTATCGCAATTTATTTATCGCAATTTAATTATCGCAATTTTAATTCTCGCAATTTTATTTATCGTCATTTAATTTCTGTTAATTACTTTACGCACTTTAAATAGAGGGACATGTATACAAGGTTTTGACATATCATATCGACACATCTATATATATTATTTGGAATCACCATAGACACTCTATATGCAGTAATGATCGAGTTTTCTATACAGGGTTGAGGTTGATTCTCAAATAATATATATAGTTTGAGTTGTGATCGAGTCTGAGACGAATACGGGTCACGATACGTATTAATTAATTCGAATATTATATATTAAACTATATATGAATTATTGAATTGCTAACTGTGGACTATCAACTGCGGACTACCAACATTGGACAATTAAAATGAATTAAAATATTGACTATAACATATGAAACTAAAAAATTCTTCAAGTTTGCCACTTGATTTCATCTTAAACCTCATTTGTATCTTGACGATTACGATCCACGTTCAAACCTTTTATGATTCTTGAAAACACCTCAATCGAGAGGATGAACCAACTGCACTTCATCCATGGAAGAAAAGATTTATGCATATAGTTATGCACCTGAAAAATACTCGGAACCTGAGTAAACGTTTAACACGCATATGTGCTAGCTCCTTCGGCATTGCTATTACCGAAAATAACCATGCAATTCCTTTTCAAAGTTGCCAATTATGTCACAGCTTCAGCAAACAAATTTCAACTTTTCATTTGAATAAACCTTATTATAACTTTGATATATAAGTTTACCTTTCATCATCATTACCGAGGAACTATTTATATTCCACCACATTAGAAGTAAACTTGCCAGCAACTCTATTGATCTTTGACTCTCCGAAAAATCTTTATACTCATTGAAACTCTATCATATACTCATTCACATCTTATAACGAGAATTGCCATTCTAATTACCGAGAATTTGCAATCAGTATTTTGAAATCTCGCAGCATGTCTACATCAACAGATATATGTATACATATAACATTTATATCTTAGAATTATGATCTTTTATTCTGAAATTCCGAAAAGCACCCAGTCTATGAATCAATACTCCAAATTTTGAGGAAACTGAATGAAGCAGCAGAAACTGTAGACAATCGTAAACGAGTTTAATCGTCAGAAGTTTGATGATAAAGAATAGTATGTTGGAAAAGCTCAGAAAAGTGGAACTGGAAAACGGATTGAGCTAACCAGGAAGGAAACCGTGGACAAATAACAAAGACTAAACTTGTACATTAAGAATCCTGATGATTCTGTTTCGGATGAAATCTTTAGCGAATACCTTGCTTCTGACTCCAAACTCTTGCGGACAAATTTTCTTCACCATCCTTCGATAATAGAAATTCCAAGATATTATCGTATCTTTCATTATAAATATCCTCCATATTTCTGAAGATATTTTTATAACTATTCTTATCTGAAATCATTAATCTCTTCGTGCTATCAGTGTTACATCATATAGAAACTGTTAGTTTCTATATTCTGTAAACTTTCGAGCTTAAAATATGAATGTTCTTAAAGTAATGTTGGGAACTGAAGCATGAGTTAGTATAAAATAATGACACTTGATCAACGTGATTATATTACAGTAATTCATGCTGAGTTTCTAATGGAACGTGATGATTCACAGATTATAACGCCATCATGTGCCATGTTACACGACTCTTACGTTTTGTCTAATCTATAAACATATCAAGAACATATTTCTTGATAGTCCTATCTTTCCTTGAATTCTGGTAATTTGACAAGTCAAATTGTGCTATTACTGTTTCTTTCTTAGGACATTAACAATGTTCATTCTGAAACTTATATCTGTGAATTCTGGACCATTACAAGAGATGTCCAATCGCAAGAAGAAGAAACGAAGGGACAAAGCTTCGAAATAGAAACTGGAGTAAAAATCGCAGCAAATAGGAGGGAGTATTAACGGTGGATGACAGTGATTATAGGTGAAATGTCCCGTTCTTATTGATTAAAAACGTTCCATATTAATTGATTTCGTTGCGAGGTTTTGACCTCTATATGAGACGTTTTTCAAAGACTGCATTCATTTTAAAACAAACCATAACCTTTATTTCATCAATAAAGGTTTAAAAAGCTTTACGTAGATTATCAAATAATGATAATCTAAAATATCCTGTTTACACACGACCATTACATAATGGTTTACAATACAAATATGTTACAACAAAATAAGTTTCTTGAATGCAGTTTTTACACAATAGCATACAGGCATGGACTCCAAATCTCGTCCTTATTTAAGTATGCGACAGCGGAAGCTCTTAATAATCACCTGAGAATAAACATGCTTAAAACGTCAACAAAAATGTTGGTGAGTTATAGGTTTAACCTATATATATCAAATCATAATAATAGACCACAAGATTTCATATTTCAATATACATCCCATACATAGAGATAAAAATCATTCATATGGTGAACACCTGGTAACCGACATTAACAAGATGCATATATAAGAATATCCCCATCATTCCGGGACACCCTTCGGATATGATATAAATTTCGAAGTACTAAAGCATCCGGTACTTTGGATGGGGTTTGTTAGGCCCAATAGATCTATCTTTAGGATTCGCGTCAATTAGGGTGTCTGTTCCCTAATTCTTAGATTACCAGACTTAATAAAAAGGGGCATATTCGATTTCGATAATTCAACCATAGAATGTAGTTTCACGTACTTGTGTCTATTTTGTAAATCATTTATAAAACCTGCATGTATTCTCATCCCAAAAATATTAGATTTTAAAAGTGGGACTATAACTCACTTTCACAGATTTTTACTTCGTCGGGAAGTAAGACTTGGCCACTGGTTGATTCACGAACCTATAACAATATATACATATATATCAAAGTATGTTCAAAATATATTTACAACACTTTTAATATATTTTGATGTTTTAAGTTTATTAAGTCAGCTGTCCTCGTTAGTAACCTATAACTAATTGTCCACAGTTAGATATACAGAAATAAATCGATAAATATTATCTTGAATCAATCCACGACCCAGTGTATACGTATCTCAGTATTGATCACAACTCAAACTATACATATTTTGGAATCAACCTCAACCCTGTATAGCTAACTCCAACATTCACATATAGAGTGTCTATGGTTGTTCCGAAATATATATAGATGTGTCGACATGATATGTCGAAACATTGTATACGTGTCTATGGTATCTCAAGATTACATAATATACAATACAAGTTGATTAAGTTATGGTTGGAATATATTTGTTACCAATTTTCACGTAGCTAAAATGAGAAAAATTATCCAATCTTGTTTTACCCATAACTTCTTCATTTTAAATCCGTTTTGAGTGAATCAAATTGCTATGGTTTCATATTGAACTATATTTTATGAATCTAAATAGAAAAAGTATAGGTTTATAGTCGGAAAAATAAGTTACAAGTCATTTTTGTAAAGGTAGTCATTTCAGTCGAAAGAACGACGTCTAGATGACCATTTTAGAAAACATACTTCCACTTTGAGTTTAACCATAATTTTTGGATATAGTTTCATGTTCATAATAAAAATCATTTTCTCTGAATAACAACTTTTAAATCAAAGTTTATCATAGTTTTTAATTAACTAACCCAAAACAGCCCGCGGTGTTACTACGACGGCGTAAATCCGGTTTTACGGTGTTTTTCGTGTTTCCATGTTTTAAATCATTAAGTTAGCATATCATATAGATATATAAAATGTGTTTAGTTGATTTTAAAAGTCAAGTTAGAAGGATTAACTTTTGTTTGCGAACAAGTTTAGAATTAACTAAACTATGTTCTAGTGATTACAAGTTTAAACCTTCGAATAAGATAGCTTTATATGTATGAATCGAATGATGTTATGAACATCATTACTACCTTAAGTTCCTTGGATAAACCTACTGGAAAAGAGAAAAATGGATCTAGCTTCAATGGATCCTTGGATGGCTCGAAGTTCTTGAAGCAGAATCATGACACGAAAACAAGTTCAAGTAAGATCATCACTTGAAATAAGATTGTTATAGTTATAGAAATTGAACCAAAGTTTGAATATGATTATTACCTTGTATTAGAATGATAACCTACTGTAAGAAACAAAGATTTCTTGAGGTTGGATGATCACCTTAAAAGATTGGAAGTGAGCTAGCAAACTTGAAAGTATTCTTGATTTTATGTAACTAGAACTTGTAAAATATATGAAGAACACTTAGAACTTGAAGATAGAACTTGAGAGAGATCAATTATATGAAGAAAATTGAAGAATGAAAGTGTTTGTAGGTATTTTTGGTCGTTGGTGTATGGATTAGATATAAAGGATATGTAATTTTGTTTTCATGTAAATAAGTCATGAATGATTACTCATATTTTTGTAATTTTATGAGATATTTCATGCTAGTTGCCAAATGATGGTTCCCACATGTGTTAGGTGACTCACATGGGCTGCTAAGAGCTGATCATTGGAGTGTATATACTAATAGTATGTACATCTAAAAGCTGTGTATTGTACGAGTACGAATACGGGTGCATAAGAGTAGAATTGTTGATGAAACTGAACGAGGATGTAATTGTAAGCATTTTTGTTAAGTAGAAGTATTTTGATAAGTGTCTTGAAGTCTTTCAAAAGTGTATGAATACATATTAAAACACTACATGTATATACATTTTAACTGAGTCGTTAAGTCATCGTTAGTCGTTACATGTAAGTGTTGTTTTGAAACTTTTAGGTTAACGATCTTGTTAAATGTTGTTAACCCAATGTTTATAATATCAAATGAGATTTTAAATTATTATATTATCATGATATTATCATGTATGAATATCTCTTAATAGGATATATATACATTAAATGTCTTTACAACGATAATCGTTACATATATGTCTCGTTTAAAAATCATTAAGTTAGTAGTCTTGTTTTTACATATGTAGTTCATTGTTAATATACTTAATGATATGTTTACTTATCATAGTAACATGTTAACTATATATATATATATCCATATATATGTCATCATATAGTTTTTACAAGTTTTAACGTTCGTGATTCACCGGTCAACTTGGGTGGTCAATTGTCTATATGAAACATATTTCAATTAATCAAGTCTTAACAAGTTTGATTGCTTAACATGTTGGAAACATTTAATCATGTAAATATCAATCTCAATTAATATATATAAACATGGAAAAGTTCGGGTCACTACAGTACCTACCCGTTAAATAAATTTCGTCCCGAAATTTTAAGCTGTTGAAGGTGTTGATGAATCTTCTGGAAATAGATGCGGGTATTTCTTCTTCATCTGATCTTCACGCTCCCAGGTGAACTCGGGTCCTCTACGAGCATTCCATCGAACCTTAACAATTGGTATCTTGTTTTGCTTAAGTCTTTTAACCTCACGATCCATTATTTCGACGGGTTCTTCGATGAATTGAAGTTTTTCGTTGATTTGGATTTCATCTAACGGAATAGTGAGATCTTCTTTAGCAAAACATTTCTTCAAATTCGAGACGTGGAAAGTGTTATGTACAACCGCGAGTTGTTGAGGTAACTCAAGTCGGTAAGCTACTGGTCCGACACGATCAATAATCTTGAATGGTCCAATATACCTTGGATTTAATTTCCCTCGTTTACCAAATCGAACAACGCCTTTCCAAGGTGCAACTTTAAGCATGACCATCTCTCCAATTTCAAATTCTAGATCTTTTCTTTTAATGTCAGCGTAGCTCTTTTGTCGACTTTGGGCGGTTTTCAACCGTTGTTGAATTTGGATGATCTTCTCGGTAGTTTCTTGTATAATCTCCGGACCCGTAATCTGTCTATCCCCCACTTCACTCCAACAAATTGGAGACCTGCACTTTCTACCATAAAGTGCTTCAAACGGCGCCATCTCAATGCTTGAATGGTAGCTGTTGTTGTAGGAAAATTCTGCTAACGGTAGATGTCGATCCCAACTGTTTCCGAAATCAATAACACATGCTCGTAGCATGTCTTCAAGCGTTTGTATCGTCCTTTCGCTCTGCCCATCAGTTTGTGGATGATAGGCAGTACTCATGTCTAGACGAGTTCCTAATGCTTGCTGTAATGTCTGCCAGAATCTTGAAATAAATCTGCCATCCCTATCAGAGATAATAGAGATTGGTATTCCATGTCTGGAGATGACTTCCTTCAAATACAGTCGTGCTAACTTCTCCATCTTGTCATCTTCTCTTATTGGTAGGAAGTGTGCGGATTTGGTGAGACGATCAACTATTACCCAAATAGTATCAAAACCACTTGCAGTCCTTGGCAATTTAGTGATGAAATCCATGGTAATGTTTTCCCATTTCCATTCCGGGATTTCGGGTTGTTGAAGTAGACCTGATGGTTTCTGATGCTCAGCTTTGACCTTAGAACACGTCAAACATTCTCCTACGTATTTAGCAACATCGGCTTTCATACCCGGCCACCAAAAATGTTTCTTGAGATCCTTGTACATCTTCCCCGTTCCAGGATGTATTGAGTATCTGGTTTTATGAGCTTCTCTAAGTACCATTTCTCTCATATCTCCAAATTTTGGTACCCAAATCCTTTCAGCCCTATACCGGGTTCCGTCTTCCCGAATATTAAGATGCTTCTCCGATCCTTTGGGTATTTCATCCTTTAAATTTCCCTCTTTTAAAACTCCTTGTTGCGCCTCCTTTATTTGAGTAGTAAGGTTATTATGAATCATTATATTCATAGATTTTACTCGAATGGGTTCTCTGTCCTTCCTGCTCAAGGCATCGGCTACCACATTTGCCTTCCCCGGGTGGTAACGAATCTCAAAGTCGTAATCATTCAATAATTCAATCCACCTACGCTGCCTCATATTCAGTTGTTTCTGATTAAATATGTGTTGAAGACTTTTGTGGTCGGTATATATAATACTTTTGACCCCATATAAGTAGTGCCTCCAAGTCTTTAATGCAAAAACAACCGCGCCTAATTCCAAATCATGCGTCGTATAATTTTGTTCGTGAATCTTCAATTGTCTAGACGCATAAGCAATCACCTTCGTTCGTTGCATTAATACACAACCGAGACCTTGCTTTGATGCATCACAATAAATCACAAAATCATCATTCCCTTCAGGCAATGACAATATAGGTGCCGTAGTTAGCTTTTTCTTCAATAACTGAAACGCTTTCTCTTGTTCATCATTCCATTCAAATTTCTTCCCTTTATGCGTTAATGCAGTCAAGGGTTTTGCTATTCTGGAAAAGTCTTGGATGAACCTTCTGTAGTAACCAGCTAGTCCTAAAAACTGGCGTATGTGTTTCGGAGTTTTCGGGGTTTCCCACTTTTCAACAGTTTCTATTTTTGCCGGATCCACCTTAATACCTTCTTTGTTCACTATGTGACCGAGGAATTGAACTTCTTCCAACCAAAATGCACACTTTGAAAACTTAGCGTACAATTCTTCCTTCCTCAATACTTCTAACACCTTTCTCAAATGTTCACCGTGTTCTTGGTCATTCTTTGAGTAAATAAGTATGTCATCAATGAAAACAATGACAAACTTGTCAAGGTATGGTCCACACACTCGGTTCATAAGGTCCATGAACACAGCTGGTGCATTAGTTAAACCAAACGGCATGACCATAAACTCGTAATGACCGTAACGTGTTCTGAAAGCAGTCTTTGGAATATCATCTTCTTTCACCCGCATTTGATGATACCCGGAACGTAAGTCAATCTTTGAATAAACAGACGAGCCTTGTAGTTGATCAAATAAGTCATCGATTCTCGGTAGTGGGTAGCGGTTCTTGATGGTAAGTTTGTTCAACTCTCGGTAGTCGATACACAACCTGAATGTACCATCTTTCTTCTTGACAAACAAAACAGGAGCTCCCCACGGTGATGTGCTTGGTCGAATGAAACCACGCTCTAAAAGTTCTTGTAATTGGCTTTGTAGTTCTTTCATCTCGCTGGGTGCGAGTCTGTAAGGAGCACGAGCTATTGGTGCAGCTCCTGGTACAAGATCTATTTGAAATTCAACGGATCGATGTGGGGGTAATCCCGGTAATTCTTTCGGAAATACATCAGGAAATTCTTTTGCGACGGGAACATCATTGATGCTCTTTTCTTCAGTTTGTACTTTCTCGACGTGTGCTAGAACAGCATAGCAACCTTTTCTTATTAGTTTTTGTGCCTTCAAATTACTAATAAGATGTAGCTTCGTGTTGCCCTTTTCTCCGTACACCATTAAGGGTTTTCCTTTTTCTCGTATAATGCGAATTGCATTTTTGTAACAAACGATCTCCGCTTTCACTTCTTTCAACCAGTCCATACCGATTATCACATCAAAACTCCCTAACTCTACTGGTATCAAATCAATCTTAAATGTTTCGCTAACCAGTTTAATTTCTCGATTCCGACATATATTATCTGCTGAAATTAATTTACCATTTGCTAATTCGAGTAAAAATTTACTATCCAAAGGCGTCAATGGACAACTTAATTTAGCACAAAAATCTCTACTCATATAGCTTCTATCCGCACCCGAATCAAATAAAACGTAAGCAGATTTATTGTCAATAAGAAACGTACCCGTAACAAGCTCCGGGTCTTCCTGTGCCTCTGCCGCATTAATATTGAAAACTCTTCTACGGCCTTGTCCATTCGTGTTCTCCTGGTTCGGGCAATTTCTAATAATGTGGCCTGGTTTTCCACATTTATAACAAACTACATTGGCATAACTTGCTCCGACACTACTTGCTCCGCCATTACTCGTTCCGACACCATTTGTTCCTTTCGTTCTATTAACCCCTGGTCCGTAGACCTCACACTTCGCCGCGCTATGACCATTTCTTTTACACTTGTTGCAAAATTTGGTGCAGAACCCCGAGTGATTCTTTTCACACCTTTGGCATAGCTGCTTCTGATTGTTGTTGTTGTTGCGGTTATTATTGTTGTTGGGATGATTGTTGTAGTTGCTATTGTTGTTGTTGTTGTTGTTGTTAGGCTGTTTGTTGTAGTTGCGATTGATGTTGCGATTGTTGGGATAATTGTTGCGATTATTGTTGTAATTGCTGTTGTTGTTGTATTGGTGATTCTTATCACCGTTTTCCTCCCACTTTCTTTTGACTTGCTTCACATTGGCCTCTTCAGCAGTCTGTTCTTTAATTCTTTCTTCAATCTGGTTCACTAGTTTGTGAGCCATTCTACATGCCTGTTGTATGGAGGCGGGCTCGTGTGAACTTATATCTTCTTGGATTCTTTCCGGTAATCCTTTCACAAACGCGTCGATCTTCTCTTCCTCATCTTCGAATGCTCTCGGACACAATAGGCACAATTCTGTGAATCGTCTTTCGTACGTGGTAATATCAAATCCTTGGGTTCGTAACCCTCTAAGTTCTGTCTTGAGCTTATTGACCTTTGTTCTGGGACGGTACTTCTCGTTCATCAAGTGCTTGAATACTGACCACGGTAGTGCGTACGCATCGTCTTGTCCCACTTGCTCTAGATAGGTATTCCACCATGTTAACGCAGAACCTGTGAAGGTATGCGTAGCGTACTTCACTTTGTCCTCTTCAGTACACTTACTTATGGCAAACACAGATTCGACCTTCTCGGTCCACCATTTCAATTCGATCGGTCCTTCGGTTCCATCAAATTCCAAAGGTTTGCAGGCAGTGAATTCTTTGTAGGTGCATCCTACACGATTTCCTGTACTGCTAGATCCAAGGTTATTGTTGGTATGTAGCGCAGCCTGTACTGCGGCTATGTTTGAAGCTAGAAAAGTACGGAATTCCTCTTCATTCATATTCACGGTGTGTCGAGTAGTCGGTGCCATTTCCTTCAAAATAGTCAAATGGAACAAGTTAATCATACAGAATATTAAGAGTAGTTAATAGTATTTTGTAGCATAATATGAACTCATTTATAAAAGCTTTTTCTTCATATTAGCATTTTATAAGTTTAAATTTGGGTAGTACCTACCCGTTAAGTTCATACTTAGTAGCTAATATACAATTCAACTACTACAATTCTATATGAAAAACTGATTATAATAATATTTCGCGTTCAAACTTTTATACAATATTTTACAAACTTACAATACCGCTTATTTTACATAAAGCATGAAATATAGCACACAATAACTTTGATACAAGATAGTTGTGAAGATAATTCTAGCTAGTACACAAGTCGTTCAGCAAAGGCAATAAAGACACGTAATTCATACGTCCAGAAACAAGTCATGCATTCTGGTTTTACTAGGACTACTTCCCATCCTTGGTCTTGTGCAACATAACCGTTATGGCCGTTGATAAGACAGCGTGTTGTAACGTCGTCAAAGGGACGAGGGTTACGTAATGTCCAACAGTCCCGTAATAATCTAAAAACCTCATTTCTTACCCCAATTACCGACTCCGTCACTTGTGGAAACGTTTTGTTTAATAGTTGTAGCCCGATGTTCTTGTTCTCACTTTGGTGAGAAGCGAACATTACTAATCCGTAAGCATAACATGCTTCTTTATGTTGCATGTTAGCCGCTTTTTCTAAATCACGAAGTCCAATATTCGGATATATTGAGTCAAAATAATTTCTTAACCCGTTGCGTAAAATAGCATTTGGGTTCCCCGCAATATATGCGTCAAAGTAAACACATCGTAACTTATGGGTTTCCCAATGTGATATCCCCCATCTTTCAAACGAAAGTCTCTTATAAACCAAGACATTCTTGGAACGTTCTTCGAATGTCTTACAAACTGATCTCGCCTTAAATAGTTGTGCCGAAGAATTCTGGCCGACTCTAGACAAGATTTCATCAATCATGTCTCCGGGTAGGTCTCTTAAAATATTGGGTTGTCTATCCATTTTGTGTTTTTAAACTGTAAAATAGACAAGAGTTAGTTTCATAAAAAAAAAATACTTATTAATACAAGCAATTTTTACATATATCATAAAGCATAAGAACACTATATTACATATATTACACCACACGAATACAACTATCTTATTCCGACTCGCTCGTTTCTTCTTCTTCGGTTTTGGTTCGTTTTGCCAAGTTTCTAGGGATATATGATGTTCCCCTAATACGAGCCATCGTTGTCCACATTGGTTTAGAAAAACCTGGTGGTTTAGAGGTTCCCGGGTCATTGTTACAACTTAAGGACTTCGGGGGTTGACGATACATATAAAGTTCATCGGGGTTGGAATTAGATTTCTCTATTTTTATGCCCTTTCCCTTATTATTTTCTTTTGCCTTTTTAAATTCAGTTGGGGTAATTTCTATAACATCATCGGAATTCTCGTCGGAATCCGATTCATCGGAGAATTGGTAATCCTCCCAATATTTTGCTTCCTTGGCGGAAACACCATTGACCATAATTAACTTTGGTCGGTTGGTTGAGGATTTTCTTTTACTTAACCGTTTTATTATTTCCCCCACCGGTTCTATTTCTTCATCCGGTTCCGATTCTTCTTCCGGTTCCGATTCTTCTTCCGGTTCCGACTCTTCTTCCGGTTCCTCTTCGGGAACTTGTGAATCTGTCCACAAATCATTCCAATTTACATTTGACTCTTCATTATTATTAGGTGAGTCAATGGGACTTGTTCTAGAGGTAGACATCTATCACATAATATCAAACACGTTAAGAGATTAATATATCACATAATATTCATATGTTAAAAATATATAGTTTCCAACAAAAATGTTAAGCAATCATTTTTAAAGAAAACACGGTCGAAGTCCAGACTCACTAATGCATCCTAACAAACTCGATAAGACACACTAATGCAAAATTCTGGTTCTCTAAGACCAACGCTCGGATACCAACTGAAATGTCCCGTTCTTATTGATTAAAAACGTTCCATATTAATTGATTTCGTTGCGAGGTTTTGACCTCTATATGAGACGTTTTTCAAAGACTGCATTCATTTTAAAACAAACCATAACCTTTATTTCATCAATAAAGGTTTAAAAAGCTTTACGTAGATTATCAAATAATGATAATCTAAAATATCCTGTTTACACACGACCATTACATAATGGTTTACAATACAAATATGTTACAACAAAATAAGTTTCTTGAATGCAGTTTTTACACAATAGCATACAGGCATGGACTCCAAATCTCGTCCTTATTTAAGTATGCGACAGCGGAAGCTCTTAATAATCACCTGAGAATAAACATGCTTAAAACGTCAACAAAAATGTTGGTGAGTTATAGGTTTAACCTATATATATCAAATCATAATAATAGACCACAAGATTTCATATTTCAATATACATCCCATACATAGAGATAAAAATCATTCATATGGTGAACACCTGGTAACCGACATTAACAAGATGCATATATAAGAATATCCCCATCATTCCGGGACACCCTTCGGATATGATATAAATTTCGAAGTACTAAAGCATCCGGTACTTTGGATGGGGTTTGTTAGGCCCAATAGATCTATCTTTAGGATTCGCGTCAATTAGGGTGTCTATTCCCTAATTCTTAGATTACCAGACTTAATAAAAAGGGGCATATTCGATTTCGATAATTCAACCATAGAATGTAGTTTCACGTACTTGTGTCTATTTTGTAAATCATTTATAAAACCTGCATGTATTCTCATCCCAAAAATATTAGATTTTAAAAGTGGGACTATAACTCACTTTCACAGATTTTTACTTCGTCGGGAAGTAAGACTTGGCCACTGGTTGATTCACGAACCTATAACAATATATACATATATATCAAAGTATGTTCAAAATATATTTACAACACTTTTAATATATTTTGATGTTTTAAGTTTATTAAGTCAGCTGTCCTCGTTAGTAACCTATAACTAATTGTCCACAGTTAGATATACAGAAATAAATCGATAAATATTATCTTGAATCAATCCACGACCCAGTGTATACGTATCTCAGTATTGATCACAACTCAAACTATACATATTTTGGAATCAACCTCAACCCTGTATAGCTAACTCCAACATTCACATATAGAGTGTCTATGGTTGTTCCGAAATATATATAGATGTGTCGACATGATAGGTCGAAACATTGTATACGTGTCTATGGTATCTCAAGATTACATAATATACAATACAAGTTGATTAAGTTATGGTTGGAATATATTTGTTACCAATTTTCACGTAGCTAAAATGAGAAAAATTATCCAATCTTGTTTTACCCATAACTTCTTCATTTTAAATCCGTTTTGAGTGAATCAAATTGCTATGGTTTCATATTGAACTATATTTTATGAATCTAAATAGAAAAAGTATAGGTTTATAGTCAGAAAAATAAGTTACAAGTCATTTTTGTAAAGGTAGTCATTTCAGTCGAAAGAACGACGTCTAGATGACCATTTTAGAAAACATACTTCCACTTTGAGTTTAACCATAATTTTTGGATATAGTTTCATGTTCATAATAAAAATCATTTTCTCTGAATAACAACTTTTAAATCAAAGTTTATCATAGTTTTTAATTAACTAACCCAAAACAGCCCGCGGTGTTACTACGACGGCGTAAATCCGGTTTTACGGTGTTTTTTGTGTTTCCAGGTTTTAAATCATTAAGTTAGCATATCATATAGATATAGAAAATGTGTTTAGTTGATTTTAAAATTCAAGTTAGAAGGATTAACTTTTGTTTGCGAACAAGTTTAGAATTAACTAAACTATGTTCTAGTGATTACAAGTTTAAACCTTCGAATAAGATAGCTTTATATGTATGAATCGAATGATGTTATGAACATCATTACTACCTTAAGTTCCTTGGATAAACCTACTGGAAAAGAGAAAAATGGATCTAGCTTCAATGGATCCTTGGATGGCTCGAAGTTCTTGAAGCAGAATCATGACACGAAAACAAGTTCAAGTAAGATCATCACTTGAAATAAGATTGTTATAGTTATAGAAATTGAACCAAAGTTTGAATATGATTATTACCTTGTATTAGAATGATAACCTACTGTAATAAACAAAGATTTCTTGAGGTTGGATGATCACCTTAAAAGATTGGAAGTGAGCTAGCAAACTTGAAAGTATTCTTGATTTTATGTAACTAGAACTTGTAAAATATATGAAGAACACTTAGAACTTGAAGATAGAACTTGAGAGAGATCAATTAGATGAAGAAAATTGAAGAATGAAAGTGTTTGTAGGTGTTTTTGGTCGTTGGTGTATGGATTAGATATAAAGGATATGTAATTTTGTTTTCATGTAAATAAGTCATGAATGATTACTCATATTTTTGTAATTTTATGAGATATTTCATGCTAGTTGCCAAATGATGGTTCCCACATGTGTTAGGTGACTCACATGGGCTGCTAAGAGCTGATCATTGGAGTGTATATACTAATAGTATGTACATCTAAAAGCTGTGTATTGTACGAGTACGAATACGGGTGCATAAGAGTAGAATTGTTGATGAAACTGAACGAGGATGTAATTGTAAGCATTTTTGTTAAGTAGAAGTATTTTGATAAGTGTCTTGAAGTCTTTCAAAAGTGTATGAATACATATTAAAACACTACATGTATATACATTTTAACTGAGTCGTTAAGTCATCGTTAGTCGTTACATGTAAGTGTTGTTTTGAAACTTTTAGGTTAACGATCTTGTTAAATGTTGTTAACCCAATGTTTATAATATCAAATGAGATTTTAAATTATTATATTATCATGATATCATCATGTATGAATATCTCTTAATAGGATATATATACATTAAATGTCTTTACAACGATAATCGTTACATATATGTCTCGTTTAAAAATCATTAAGTTAGTAGTCTTGTTTTTACATATGTAGTTCATTGTTAATATACTTAATGATATGTTTACTTATCATAGTATCATGTTAACTATATATATATATATATCCATATATATGTCATCATATAGTTTTTACAAGTTTTAACGTTCGTGATTCACCGGTCAACTTGGGTGGTCAATTGTCTATATGAAACATATTTCAATTAATCAAGTCTTAACAAGTTTGATTGCTTAACATGTTGGAAACATTTAATCATGTAAATATCAATCTCAATTAATATATATAAACATGGAAAAGTTCGGGTCACTACAATAGGAGACAGGAATAGGAACATTGAAATATAAGAGAAAATAAAGCCCAATAACAACACGGAAGTTACAAACCGTGGATATTAATATGAATAGCAAAATAAAGACACGGTATAATTAAGAATGGTATCACCCCAAGGTAATAGTAGAAGTAAATAGATTTTTCTGGTGGGAGATTGAAAAGAAGGATGACAGAAATGATAATTAGAAAAATATCAAGGATTAGAACGGGATTAAGCATTTTCACAATCTTTTGAATGTATGAACTAAGAAAGAAAGTATAGGAATGGTGAGAATAATGGAAGTATCAGACAGAGTAATCGAGGCAGATCACCGTATTTAATTATAGAGATCTTAATTTCCTTACTTGCCGAAGAATCAAATCTTTTAGATTTCGAAGATTTTCTTTTAAATCCTTTGAATTCCGGAATTCAACAGTGACTATGTCAAAAGTTAAGACGAATCTTATTTTTTTCTAAATTCAACCAAGACAACGTCAAAAGTTAAGACGAAACTTTATTTATTCATTTCACTCTTTTGTGAATAGCTTCACTCGTACTCTTCGAATAATCGAATTGTTTTATCCTTATTACTCAATGATGATAAAACTCTATTTATCAACTCATATTCGTCATGAAAACATTTTTATTGTTAGTCATGACCACCTCACTCAAATTTCGGGATGAAATTTCTTTAACGGGTAGGTACTGTGACGACCCGGGAATTTCTGACCAAATTTAAACTTAATCTTTATATGTTTCTGACACGATAAGCAAAGTTTGTTATGTTAAGTCTCAAAGTTTGAACTGCTATCATAAATTCAAATGACCTTCGATAATCCCCGACGATTCACGAACAATTACTTGTATATAGATACATGTAAATTGTTATATTATTATTAGATATTATTACTAGTATCATTTCTAGCATTATCATTATTACCATTATCATTAAAAATCATTCTTATTATTATAGTTGTATTTACTAATAATTTTAATTATAATCTATAAAAATAGATATATAAATATAAGAGATATACATATAAAAATACAAATACAAATATATATATATATATATATATATATATATATATATATATATATATATATATATATATATATATATATATATATATATATATATATATATATATATATATATATATATCATTTCTAGGATCAAGAGGGAAGTAACCATTCGGGGGAAAGCGGGGGGAAGCAAAAACGTTTTTTTTTTTCATTTTTTGAAAAAACTTTATTCACGAACATTATAGATGAGATGAAAATATGAATATTTAGTAGAGACACTTTGTGATAAATGTTTTTAATTTGGCGGGAAAACGCTCGAAGAAGTAATATATAACAATTATCGTGTTTTTCGAGCGTATTTTGAGGTTTTAGCTATCGGGGTTTAGATATTAGGGTTTAGATATTAGGGTTTATAGGGTTTAGATATTAGGGTTTAGAAATTTAAGGTTTAGGGTTTAGATTTAGGGTTTAGATTTAGGATTTAGATTGAGTTTTTAACACGAACGGTTTAGAGTTTAGGGTTTAGGGTTTAGGGTTTAGGGTTTGGTGTTTTGGGTTTATGGAATAAACCCAAAACACCAAACCCTAAACCCTAAACTCTAAATCGGGTTAAATTTTACTTCACAAAACATGAAAAAAACGTTCATATTCTTCACGAACAATATTATCTTGAATGTTCGTGAACAAAGTTTTTTCAAAAAACAAAATTTTTTTTTTTTTGCTTCCCCCGCTTGCCCCCGATTGGTTACTTCCCCATTGATCCTGCCCATATATATATATATATAGGGGCAGGATCAATGGGGAAGTAACCAATCGGGGGGAAGCAAATTTTTTTTTTTTTCGTTTTTGTTGAAATTTTTTTTTCCGGCATCAAGATCACACGAAAATATGAACATTTAGAAAAGACACTTCGTGATGAATGTTATTATTTTGGCGGGAAAACGATCGACAAAAATAACATATCTTTATTAGGTAATTAGTATTATTATTATTTATTATTATTATTATTATTATCATTTTACTATTATTGTTGTTATTATTAGTATTACAATTATTATTATTATCATTACTATTATTAAATATTATTAGTACTATTATGTTAAAAAATAAATATGAAAGTGGATATATATATAAATAGATATATTATTATCATTAAAGTTATTATTAATAATATTAGTATAATTAGTATTAGTGCTATAAAAAAAAAACACAACACATTAGTGTTATATATTTCATAATAATTATTATTATTATCATTAATAATAATATTATTATTATTATACTTGTAATATTACTAGATAAAATATTAAGGATATTATTATTACCAAATTTATTAATCATAATCCATAAATATAAACAAATAAATATATAAAATGCAAATAAAGATATAATTATAGATATATAAATACTGATATAAAGTCAGATATACAATATATATATACAAATGCGTACAGATTAGATATAAAGGCATATAAATACATATAAACACATATGATACGTATATAATACAGGATGTTAAGAGGATTCGGTTTACAGTCATTATCCAAGATAAAGCTAATTTATTTCTTTGTCTGAAATCAGTACATTTGATTCCAACTTAATCACAACGTAACAAAAG
This sequence comes from Rutidosis leptorrhynchoides, assembly GCF_046630445.1. Taxonomy (NCBI): domain Eukaryota; kingdom Viridiplantae; phylum Streptophyta; class Magnoliopsida; order Asterales; family Asteraceae; genus Rutidosis; species Rutidosis leptorrhynchoides. The sequence goes on from NC_092333.1 coordinate 295,518,417, forward strand.
CAGTTAAGAAACCGTACGCCACTTTATTTTTTTTATTTCCCTTTGCTGTTCAACTTACGAAACCTGTCAAACCATTTGATTACTTAATAATCGAGTTACTCGATGAATTGGATTAACACATTCTGTTTTTGTATTATCATTATCAAATAAAACTCTTACAGTCAAATATCAGATTGAGATTATTTACAGAAAAACTACCCGTCATTTTCTGTTTCGGTTTCAAAATTGAAAAGCAAGAAAATGAATTGAAATCAAAAATGTATTAATTCAAGCATGTCATAAATCCCCATTCTAAACTATCTGGAAAGATTCACGACCAAATTCCTTAAATTGATGTCGAATTTTGGAAGTCAAACTTTATTTTCAAAAGTCAACAATATTGTTCATCACAAAAATTCGATTTCAATATGTTATTTTAGATTCAATTGAGCATTCAGAAACTTTCTATGAAGGATTTGGAATGTATCTTATTTTGAAATCGTGAGCTAAAAATTTCTTAACCCCAAAATCAAGTATGATGTTCTTCATATTTTTTTCGAAGTAACCAGGTCTGTTATTGATTTTTTTCTGTTAATATTAATTTACAATTGAAATTCGTTTCTGTATCAATTCTTGATTCAAAAACTAAGTGAGATATTCGTGGATAACAGTACTTGATTTTACTCTGGTCGACATGATCTGTGAAGAAGAAGGAATAAATGGGAACATATAATTACGGGATATGTTTTTTAATTTGGGGTTATAATCAGAAAGACGTGGATGCGTAATGGTTATGTGTGTTGTCGGGTGTTCGAGAGGTCGCGGGTTCGAGTCCCGGCTCTGACGATTTAATTCTTTTTAAGCCTTTTAAGGTAGTTCTCATATTTATAATTATTATTATTATTATTATTATTATTATTATTATTATTATTATTATTATTATTATTATTATTATTATTATTATTGATATTTTGATTATCATTTATATTGTTATTGTTATTAATGTTATTACTATGATTATTATTATTGTTATTAATATTATTATTATCATTATTGTAATTAAGTATTAGTAAGTAATGTCATTATTGATAATATTATTATTATTAAATATTAATAATGTATTTATCATTAATAATACTATCATTTAAGTATTGATATCATTATTATTATTATGAATAATATTACTATCATGAAAATAATAAAATTTATTAGTATTTTCGTTAATATTAGTATTTATACTATTTTAAATTTTTTTAGTATTATTAATATTGACGTAAGTATTATTATTAATATTAACACTTTCGTTAACATGAATATCATTAACAAGTACTATTATTATTGAAAATTAATATAATTATTATTAAAAGTATCATTAGTTTAAATCTATATTTTTATAAAAACTATTATTAATACTATCATTTATATTATTAGTACTATGAAAAATTACTATTATTATCAGTATAATTATTCTAAAGTTATTATAACTAGTATTTTGTAAACAATAGAGTAATTACACAAAAGTATATTTAATATACAGAACTTAACTATATTAATTTTTATATACAAAATGAAAACATTTAATTAAATAATGAATTATATATAAATTATTAATATAAATTATATCACTAATAATAATATATATATTTATTCGATTACGATTATACATATTAATGAATCCACAAATAATATAGGTTCGTGAATTTGAGGCCAACCCTGCGTTGTTCAATATAGTCATATGTATTTTTACTACAAAATACATTAGGTGAGTTTCATTTACCTTTTTACCCTTTATATTTTTTGGCTGAGAATACATGCGCAATTTTTATAAATGTTTTACGAAATAGACACAAGTAATCGAAACTAAATTATATGGTTGAATGATTGAAGTCGAATATGCCCCTTTTTGCTTGGTAGCCTAAGAATTAGGGAACATCACTAATTTTGAGAATTAGTGCACCCCTAATTGACGCGAATCCTAAAGATAGATCTATTGGGCCTAACGAACCCATCCAAAGTACTAGATGCTTTAGTACTTCGATGTTGTTTTATCACGTCCGAAGGATTTCCCGGAATGATAGGGGATATTCTTATATGCATCTTGTTAATGTCGATTACCCGGTGTTCAATCCATATGAATGATATTTTTGTCTCTATGCATGGGATGTATATTTATGAGAACTGAAAATGAAAATCTTGTGGTCTATTAAAATGATGGAAATGATTATTTATGTTAAACTAATGAACTCACCAACCTTTTGGTTGACACTTTAAAGCATGTTTATTCTCAGGTATGAAAGAAATCTTCCGCTGTGCATTTGCTCTTATTAGAGATATTACTTGGAGTCTGATCATATACATACTTATGTATATGTATATTTTTAGTGCGGAAGGCCTTTTAGAGATGAATGCGCAAGATAGATAAACCGCAGTGTGAGTGCGGTAGGATTGCACAGAACATTAAAGAGTGTGAAGGCTTCTCGCAGTATTTGTGCGGAATGCCTAAGTGCCCGCATATTCTTACTTCCGCGTAACTCCTGGACCTATAAATAGGGAGCTTGGCCTCTCATTTAAGGGGGTTGATTCTGGAAGGGTTGCCCTAACCATATTGATTTCTCTCGTGACTTTGCCCGAGACTAAATCATTATTTGGTTAAGGTAATTTACGAAGACCGGGACATGGTTGTTGATCGTTTAGCACTTAACGAAATATGACAATAAGGTCCCAAAACCATAATCGACATCCATTATACCCCCTCATTGCACTCAATCCTTGATTAACCGTAATTGGATAATCTAGGATTGATCAGAGTCATTCATGACATATTTCAAAAGACATTGCATTCGAGTCGTCGAGTTCATCAAGATTGTTATTAAGTCAATTATAATTGGATATATTATGAAATGGTATGCATGCCGTCAATTTTCGATGTAAAGCAAGTTTGTCTTTTAAAAACGAATGCAATGTTTGTAAAATGTATCATATAGAGGTCAAGTACCTCGCGACGTAATCAACTATTGTGAATCGTTTATAATCGATATGGACTTCGTCCGGATAGATTAGGACGGGTCTCTACAACGTAGACGCAACGGAGATGATAAACATCAAATTGATCTCACAAGCATACCCATGAACATTACCCATAACCTTCATAGCTATAACCCATAATTTCCTTAGCTCTATCCCGCTCATAAAACCCGTGTTGAATATAATGCACTCATGACCTCGTCGTCGTATTTTATGTATAATACTAATAATATTAATACTTCTAATAATAATAATAAGATTAATAATAATAATAATAATAATAATAATAATAATAATAATAATAATAATAATCATCATAATAAATAAATAAAATAAATCATACGTAATATATAGAGATGAGAGTTTGAATTTGTGAAATGACTTGGCCGAATTGTTCGACCTTTATAGATCCATTTTTTGTGTCTCGTAGCTCCAAAGTCTCTATTAAAATGTTTCCAGCACATAATTTGCTTTACATGGCTGCTAACGATTATTATATAATATAATTTTATATATATTAAATCTTTATAATTAATTAAATATTATATTATATTTACTTGCATAGTTAACTCGTAATTTTAGCTCCAAAGTCTCGTACGTTGTCACTCGACTCATGTACCACTTTCGGTTTTTCGAGCGCACTTTCGTACGTTTAGGAAACTAACCTTTTACGTTACGCGACGTGTACTCTTATTAATAATTTGACTTACTCATCAATAAATTACCTTATAAAAAATGTAACTTATAAAATTGAGCGTTGTGGTCATTTGCTTCTATAAATCAGTGACTCGTTGTTTATCAAAATATATTATTTTAAATCAGGACGTTTTATGACTAAGTTATATATATTTATATTTTCATTTCGAAATATAAATTTGAACTATTTACTTAATATAGTTTTTCAAAACTAATGTTATTCAAAACTTATATACTTAGAAATCGTTTAAATATTAGAAAGTATTCTTCCGTAACGTTTGTATTTTAAAATTTAATAATGATATAACTCATTTTTACACCAACGTTTATAAAAACATTATATTACATTCAAAAATCATTTTTATTGAAAAGGTTATAATAGTAGAGATTGTTATAAAATGTTTTTAATAATAGAAGTCTATTATATCGAAAAACGTTTTTGTTTAAGAAAGTAAAATACTATATAAATCATAACAGGTTTCAAGTTATTAACTTACAGTTTATTCATGAGTTGTAGGGTTAAGTCAAATGGGTAATTGTACGTATGAAATCATCTTAACATGACAAATGGTTTTACTTTGTCGAGGAACATTATCCCAATTATTTACTCTTCATGATAAAATATTATTAAAGCCTAGTAATTCACCTATCAATAGTTACGAGAAAAATTATTGTAAGGCATGTATTGAAAATCAAACAGGAGTCTCCACTAATCCTTGTCTAGTTCTCGTTAATTGACACCTTATTCTTATATGTAATTTACTTTACCAATTATTTTGAATACCGTTAAAAAGGAAAGGTTTCCTAAATCAAAGTGGACCTCTTAACAGAGACCTGCAATCATACAATGTATCTGATAAATCAAGCATTTGATATTATTTTCTAATTACATCGATAAACATATTGAAACAAATACATTCATGTAAAGTATTATACGTTTAATACTTACTAACGTTTTCAAGTTATAATATATACATATATAATCATACCCATTCCTATAATGGTTCGTGAATCTTTGGAATTTGGTCGAGGTTAAATGAATGTATGAACACAGTTTAAAATTTTTGAGATTCAACTTACAAACTTTCCTTATCGTGTCGGGAATATATAAAGATTAAAGTTTAAATTTGGTCGAAAATTTCCGGGTTGTCACAAGAACTGGAAATGAAATTCTTGTGGTCTATTAAAATGATGAAAATGAATGTTTATGATAAACTAATGAACTCACCAACCTTTTGGTTGACACTTGAAAGCATGTTTATTCTCAGGTATGAAAGAAATCTTCCGCTGTGCATTAGCTCATTTTAAGTATATTACTTGGAGTCATTCATGACATATTTCAAAAGACGTTGCATTCGAGTCGTTGAGTTCATCAAGATTATTACTAAGTCAATTATAGTTGGATATATTATGAAATGGTATGCATGCCGTCAACTGTCGATGAAATGAAAGTTTGTCTTTTAAAAGCGAATGCAATGTTTGTAAAATGTATTATATAGAGGTCAAGTACCTCGCGATGAAATTAATTGTAATGTATTCGTCCAGATGGATTAGGACGGGTCATTAAAACTTTAGGGTTTTGAAACGAAACCCTAATTTCGTGAATCAACGAACCACAATACCACAAGGATCAACAATGGAACCCCAACACAATGAATAAACCCCTCCTTTAAACCGACTGAAAGAAGATGAATCGAAGTACAGAAACCCTAATTTTCAAATCTGAAAATTAGAAATCAATTAAACACTGAATCGGACGATATTAACTTTGCCACTCTGATACCATGAACAAATACACCGAGAAATAATCTTTCAATCACAGGAAGCAAATCTTCCAATCACAGGAAGTCAAAAAATTACAATAAACCAAAAAACCCTAATTACAATCAAAGACTGTAACTAAATAACAGTTCACATAGTCACTCACTAACAAGTTCAACAGATTTTGTAGCGACCCGACCAAATCATGTTTGACGGCGCCGACTACTTAGGTCCCGTTACGTGGTCATAAGTCTTTATCATGACGTTTGACCAAAATATGTCGCATTTATTTCATAAGAAAAAGGATGTTTCAAGTTTACCATTGTAATTCAAAAGACTAGTTACATTACAATGTTTAACGTACGTATGAAACCTATGCGACACAATTTAAAGTAGTCAAAAGACGCTCCAACTATGCATGTATACTCGACATCCAAGCAAGTATCAAAAAGAGTGCGGAAGCATGTATCAAGTAGCTTTCAAGGACCTGAGAAAAACATAGAAATCTGTCAACGAAAACGTTGGTAAAATCATAGGTTTGGGTAAGTAAGTACAAGTGAACCACAAGATTTGCAACAATGAGATAATAGTAATACATTCCAAAAGTTTGTTTCACGAGCACCCAATTATCAATGCTTAACATTCCTTCCATAGAACCCCATCACAATAGTGTTAGAACATACACTGTTTCTCGAAAATACATTTCATTCGTAAACGGTAGCGAACCGTTTGAATGAGGGTTTGTCAAACCCATATGGCCATATAACATAAGTTCTCGCTTACACCCGGCAAGTGTAACTAATGATAATCGAATTGAGGATTTTTGTTCAAACTCGTATGTAGAATGTTTGTTTTCCTGTACTTGTGTTCACTTAGTAAAAAGAAACGTTTATGTTTTCTCATCCCAAATGTAAGTGCAAAAGAGTAAAAGTGGGACTATGATCTCACCTTGAGCGGAAGAGTAAATAAGTACTTCGACAAGTAACGTGTGCAAAGAACAATGCTAGTCTTGACCTAAACAAATAGGTTGTATCAAAAACGATAGTCACGATTGGTCAAAGATGTTCAATTAGTCTTATGGCTCGTTACGACTCGATTATGTAGCATGCGAATCAATTTGTCAAGTTTCATGCAAGATACAAGTATAGAAACAAGTTAGAAATGTTGCATAATCATTTGGTTAAGTTTGACAAAAAGTCAAACTTTGGTCGGTCAAAGTCAACGAAAAAGTCAACACGTTCGGGTCGGGTCCCGAACTATTTTTCTGAGATTTTTAATCATATATGAGCATGTTAGAACAAGTTACATGTGAATCGGAGGTGCGTAGCATAGCAAACATTATTCGAAAATTTACAAAGTTGGACAGACCACTTTGGCACGCCGCGCGGGTATACGGCGTGGCGGGTATATGGCACGCCGCGCCATTACCTGTACAAAGAAATCTGGCAGTTTTTAAGTTTTATGCACGAACCTAACTTCAAACAATCACCATTTATGACCCGCAAACAACCAAAACATGTATCTTATATCGTCGGAAAGGTATTTTGACAAGGAAAACAACTAAACACATTTCAACAATCACATTTACTTTTACAACAACCAAAATCACATTCAAGGCTCCTCATTAAATGCATTCAAGTTCATAAATGAAATTTGATGATTCGGCAACCAATTTACATGAATGATATGCCGTTTCGAAGGTGATCAAGCATACAATACAACCTAACACTTACAAATAACATTTCATGTCATTCAAAGCATTAAATGTTCACATTAAATTCTATCAACCCTAACCAACAACATCAAAATCACTAATCATGTTTATGAAGTTTTCTAAAACAACCTACACATCAAATTGAAGCTAGTGATACTAGGAACACATTTAATACATGCATTTATCACTTTTAACAACATTCAAACAACCAAATCACCAAATCAAACACACCAAAGTTCATATTCAAACTAGTTACTTCAAATAACAAGGTCGAACATATAAATCATATATTCATGTTAGAATTGAGCCATAGACACTAATTAACAACTTTATAAATTAAAAACATCAAGAACACAAAATCTAGTGATTTTAGAAAGTTACCCAAACTTGATGAAATCGGTATGGAATAGAAGAGGAAGATGAGAGGATTCCGAATATGCAATTTGTTTAGATGGATGCTTGCTCGATTTGATTTGGATGATGAATCCTTGAAGTGGTGTTTGAGAGATTTGGTGAAAGTGTTAGAGAAAAAGGAAAAAGAAAAAGAATTAATGAATGGATGAGAGTGGAGGGTTGACTAGTTGACCTAGTCACCTCTTTGCTCTCTTGGCAACAATGGTCCCTCTAGTTCGGTTGCGGGTGCGTGAATTACCTAAACGAGATATTTTAAAATGCGTATTAACGAGGGATGTCATAATCATATAACGGACTTTAAATAGTTAAACAGAAAAGTAAACGGAAAAAGGCGGGATGTTACATTACCTACTCCTTAAAAGAAATTTCTTCCCGAAATTTAAGTAGGCGTAGTAGTTGTTGTTTCTTCCTCGAAATTTTGCGTTTCCGGAATCGGGAATAAGTGAGGGTATTTCTTTTGCGTTTGATCTTGCCTTTCCCAAGTAAACTCGGGTCCTCTTTTGGCATTCCAACGAACCTTGACAATCGGGATTCGGCTTTGTTTCAATGTCTTGACGGAGGTGTCCATAATTTCAACCGGTTCTTCCACAAAATGAAGTTTGTCATCAATAGTAAGTTCTTCGAGAGGGATGATGATATCGGGTTAAGACACTTTTTCAAGTTAGATACATGGAAGGTAGGATGAACGGAGTTCAATTGAGGCGGAAGATCTAAACGATAAGTAACGGTTCCAATACGCTCCAAGATTTCGAAAGGACCAATATACCGCGGATTTAGCTTCCCGCGTTTCCCAAAACGAATTACACCTTTCCAAGGTGCGAATTTTAACATTACTCGATCACCGACTTGAAATTCAAGGTCGTTGCGTCGTTTGTCGGTATAACTCTTTTGACGACTCCGGGCCGTCCGAAGCCTATCTCGGATTTGTACGATCTTCTCGGTGGTTTCGTGAATGAGTTCGGGTCCGGTGATTTGCACGTCGCCTACCTCGGCCCAACAAAGAGGTGAACGACATTTTCGGCCATATAGCGCTTCAAAAGGTGCGGCTTTAATACTCGCGTGATAACTATTGTTGTAAGAGAACTCGGCGAGAGGTAAGTGCTTGTCCCAAGCTTTTCCAAAATCAACCACGCAAGCTCGTAACATGTCCTCTAAGGTTTGAATTGTACGTTCGCTTTGTCCATCAGTTTGAGGATGATATGCGGTGCTCATGTCTAAACGCGTTCCCAACGCTTCTTGCAATGTACGCCAAAATCTAGAAACGAAACGGCCATCTCGGTCGGAGATAATCGATAGAGGTACACCGTGTCGGGCTACGATCTCCTTAATGTAAAGTTGTGCAAGTTTCTCCATTTTGTCCGTTTCTTTCATGGCAAGGAAGTGTGCGGATTTGGTGAGACGGTCAACAATAACCCAAATGGTATCATAACCGCCCGTCGTTTTTGGTAGCTTGGTGATAAAATCCATCGTTATCCTTTCCCACTTCCATTGCGGGATCTCGAGTTGTTGAAGTAGTCCGGGCGGTCTTTGGTGTTCGGCTTTGACTTTGGAACATGTCAAACACTTGGAAACATAAGTAGCTATGTCCCTTTTGATGTTCGGCCACCAATATAGTTGTTTAAGGTCGTGGTACATCTTATTGGCACCGGGGTGAATCGAGTATCGTGACTTATAGGCTTCATCTAAAATAAGGCTTCGTAGGTCCCCATAACTAGGCACCCAAATCCTTCCGGTGTAATATCGGAGTCCGGTCTCCCTAATTTCGAATCGAGAGACGAGAATGTTCAAGAGCTCGTGTGAAAGGTTTTCATCCTTGAGAGCCTCATCTTGGGCTACCCGAATTTGGCTATTAAGGTTTGTGTGGATGGTGATGTTTAAGGCTCGGACACGAAGAGGCACCGCTCTTTCTTTTCGACTTAAGGCATCGGCTACTACGTTTGCCTTCCCGGGATGGTAACGAAGCTCGCAATCGTAATCGTTCAAAGTTTCAATCCACCATCGTTGTCTCATGTTTAGTTGCTTTTGATCGAAGATGTGTTGAAGGCTTTTGTGATCGGTGAAGATAGTACTCTTGGTTCCATAAAGATAGTGTCTCCACATTTTAAGTGCAAAGACAACGGCTCCGAGTTCGAGATCATGAGTCGTGTAATTCCATTCATGAATTTTTAGTTGTCGAGAGGCATAAGCAATGACTTTCTTCCGTTGCATCAATACACACCCAAAACCATGTTTCGAGGCATCGCAATATACAACAAAATCATCATTGCCTTCGGGAAGTGACAAGATAGGAGCGGTGGTTAGCTTTGTCTTCAAGATTTGAAACGCGGATTCTTGCTCGGTCGCCCAAATGAATTTCTTTCCCTTGTGAGTTAATGCGGTTAGAGGATGTGCAACCAAAGAGAAGTTTTCGATGAATCTACGATAGTACCCGGCGAGACCCAAGAATTGACGAATGTGAGTAGGAGTAGTAGGAGTCTCCCATTTACTAATGGCTTCGATTTTCGTGGGATCGACTTTAATACCTTGATCACTTACAACATGACCAAGAAATTGAACTTCCTTCAACCAAAATTCACACTTGGAGAATTTGGCATAAAATCGTTCTTGTCTCAAGAGTTCAAGCACAAGTCGGAGATGTTGTTCGTGCACTTCTTCATTTTTAGAATAGTTCCATATGTCATCGATGAACACAATAACGAATTTATCAAGATACGGTTTGCACACGCGGTTCATAAGATCCATGAACACCGCCGGTGCGTTAGTGAGACCAAATGGCATTACAAGAAATTCATAACTACCATAACGAGTTCGGAAAGCGGTTTTGGAGACATCTCCCCCCTTAACCCTCAATTGATGATAACCCGAGCGGAGATCGATTTTTGAATATACACAAGACCCTTGTAATTGATCAAAGAGGTCATCGATGCGAGGAAGAGGATATCGATTCTTAACCGTCAATTTGTTTAGTTCACGATAGTCAATGCACATTCGTAGGGATCCGTCTTTCTTTTTAACAAACAAAATCGGAGCGCCCCAAGGTGAATGGCTAGGTTGGATAAAACCACGATCAAGTAGTTCTTGGATTTGACTTTGCAATTCTTGCATTTCGGATGGAGCGAGTCTATATGGTGCACGTGCTACGGGTGCGGCTCCCGGAATAAGATCGATTTGGAATTCAACCGGTCGATGAGGTGGAAGACCCGACAATTCATCGGGAAATACATCAGAATAGTCACTAACAATTGGCACATCGTCGATGTGCTTCTCATCGGACTCGACTTTCTTAACGTGAGCAAGGATCGCAAAACAACCCTTACGGAGTAGTTTTCTAACTTTAATACACGAAACGAGGTTGAGTCCGGTGAAACTCTTATCGCCATAGACGATCAAAGGTTCACCATTCTCGATAGGGATTCGGATTGCGTTAAGATCACAAATGATGTGAGATTTCGTTTTGGCTAGCCAATTCATACCGATTATTACATCGAAGCTCCCTAGTTCCATGGGTATCAAGTCAATTTCAAACTCATTACCCAAAATGTTTAACGTACACCCCCGGTAATATGTGTCGGCACTCAATAGTTTTACGCTGGCCACTTCAATGGTATAAGTGGTATCTAGTGGACGTGGTGGAGTATTAAAAGAATGAGTCAAAGTCTTGGATACAAAACTCTTATCGGCACCCGAATCGAATAAACAAGTAACATAAGTGTTGTTGAGAAGAAACGTACCCGTGACCAATTCATTATCATCTCGGGCTTCCTCGGTGTTGATGTTGAAAGCTCGGCCGCGCGTATTGGTGTTATCTTTCCTTTTCGGGCATGCATTTCTATAATGGCCCGTTTGGCCACATTCATAACAAGTGCCCGTTTTTGGTGCATTGGGCCCCTTTCGAGCGATGGGGGCAACACTTTTACACTCATTGGCCTTATGACCAACTCCTTGGCACCGGTGGCAAATTAACTTGCCACATTCACCAAAGTGATGTTTGTTGCATTTGTTGCAAAGAGGTAGGTTCCCGGCATAACCTTTCTTGCCGTCGGAGGTGTAAGGCTTCTTAGCAAAGTTGTTGTTGCTTGATTGGGAGGGTTCCCACTTTCTTTTGTTGCCGCTCGATTTATCCTCGGCCTTAGGTGCCGGAACTACGATTTCGTCAACCGTTTCTATCAATTTGCGGGCCATGTTCAAAGCTTCTTGATGATTAGTGGGTTTGGATGACATTACTCCGTGTTTGATACTCTTTGGAAGGCCATCCATGTAAAGTTCAACCCTTAAAGCTTCGGGGTTCACAAGATTTGGGCACATCAAGGCTAGTTCGGAAAATCGTTGATTATAAGCCTTGAGATCGTTTCCAATCGCCTTTAAAGTTCTTAGCTATTGTTCGAGCCTTCGGGTTTCTTCACGAGGGAAATATTCGACAATCATCTTTTCCCTCAAGTCGGACCAAGAGAGGGCGTGAGCTTCATCGGTACCCACCGATTGTACATAAGTATTCCACCATGTAAGAGCGACACCGACGAAGGTGTGAGTGGAGTATTTGACATTGTCTTGGTCCCGACAACCGCTTATGCTAAAGACGGCTTCCGTTTGCTCAAACCATCGGGTGAGCACGACCGGTCCCCCGGTTCCATCAAAAGTGTGAGGTTTGCACCCCATGAAGGATTTGTAGGAGCACCCTTCGTTTGAGTTACCGGCTCCATTGTTTTTGTTATTGTGATTGTTGTTATTGTTATTGTTGTTGGAAGAGTGACCGGCCATGGCCGCATCCACGGCGATGGCTATCATTCGTTGTAGAGCTTGTTCGGGAGTTTCGGGAGGAGCGCGTCGACGAGCCATTGTTCCTTCAAGACACAAGAATATCGTTGGTTAGTATTCTCAATAATACCAACCGTGATATGGAATAAGGATAAAGATAAAATTTCCTTAACCCGCCTTAAATTCTTTATGTCATAATGCCGGAACGTCCATGTGAACCACCGTAATATAATCCCGGAAATTATATTACCCTGATTCACATGTGCATTTAACACTACTTCATAAAGTCAAGGTGGCGTGTCAATCAAATTTAACAACGTGATATCAAGATCGAATAAGAGTTAGATATGATAGGAGAGTTCGAGTATAATGCACAAATAGTCAAGTAGTTCCTACTTCGGTCTATATGCCGGTTGTAGTCTAGATTCACTAATGTACCCTATGACTCGGGGTCGACACCAATGAACTCTAAATCCCTACAACCAACGCTCTGATACCATCTGTAGCGACCCGACCAAATCATGTTTGACGGCGCCGACTACTTAGGTCCCGTTACGTGGTCATAAGTCTTTATCATGACGTTTGACCAAAATATGTCGCATTTATTTCATAAGAAAAAGGATGTTTCAAGTTTACAATTGTAATTCAAAAGACTAGTTACATTACAATGTTTAACGTGCGTATGAAACCTATGCGACACAATTTAAAGTAGTAAAAAGACGCTCCAACTATGCATGTATACTCGACATCCAAGCAAGTATCAAAAAGAGTGCGGAAGCATGTATCAAGTAGCTTTCAAGGACCTGAGAAAAACATAGAAATCTGTCAACGAAAACGTTGGTGAAATCATAGGTTTGGGTAAGTAAGTACAAGTGAACCACAAGATTTGCAACAATGAGATAATAGTAATACATTCCAAAAGTTTGTTTCACGAGCACCCAATTATTAATGCTTAACATTCCTTCCATAGAACCCCATCACAATAGTGTTAGAACATACACTGTTTCTCGAAAATATATTTCATTCGTAAACGGTAGCGAATCGTTTGAATGAGGGTTTGTCAAACCCATATGGCCATATAACATAAGTTCTCGCTTACACCCGGCAAGTGTAACTAATGATAATCGAATTGAGGATTTTTGTTCAAACTCGTATGTAGAATGTTTGTTTTCCTGTACTTGTGTTCACTTAGTAAAAAGAAACGTTTATGTTTTCTCATCCCAAATGTAAGTGCAAAAGAGTAAAAGTGGGACTATGATCTCACCTTGAGCGGAATAGTAAATAAGTACTTCGACAAGTAACGTGTGCAAAGAATAATGCTAGTCTTGACCTAAACAAATAGGTTGTATCAAAAACGATAGTCACGATTGGTCAAAGATGTTCAATTAGTCCTATGGCTCGTTACGACTCGATTATGTAGCATGCGAATCAATTTGTCAAGTTTCATGCAAGATACAAGTATAGAAACAAGTTAGAAATGTTGCATAATCATTTGGTTAAGTTTGACAAAAAGTCAAACTTTGGTCGGTCAAAGTCAACGAAAAAGTCAACACGTTCGGGTCGGGTCCCGAACTATTTTTCTGAGGTTTTTAATCATATATGAGCATGTTAGAACAAGTTACATGTGAATCGGAGGTGCGTAGCATAGCAAACATTATTCAAAAATTGACAAAGTTGGACAGACCACTTTGGCGCGCCGCGCGGGTATATGGCGCGCCGCGCCATTACCTGTACAGAGAAATCTGGCAGTTTTTAAGTTTTATGCACGAACCTAACTTCAAACAATCACCATTTATGACCCGCAAACAACCAAAACATGTATCTTATATCGTCGGAAAGGTGTTTTGACAAGAAAAACAACTAAACACATTTCAACAATCACATTTACTTTTACAACAACCAAAATCACATTCAAGGCTCCTCATTAAATGCATTCAAGTTCATAAATGAAATTTGATGATTCGGCAACCAATTTACATGAATGATATGCCGTTTCGAAGGTGATCAAGCATACAATACAACCTAACACTTACAAATAAAATTTCATGTCATTCAAAGCATTAAATGTTCACATTAAATTCTATCAACCCTAACCAACAACATCAAAATCACTAATCATGTTTATGAAGTTTTCTAAAACAACCTACACATCAAATTGAAGCTAGTGATACTAGGAACACATTTAATACATGCATTTATCACTTTTAACAACATTCAAACAACCAAATCACCAAATCAAACACACCAAAGTTCATATTCAAACTAGTTACTTCAAATAACAAGGTCGAACATATAAATCATATATTCATGTTAGAATTGAGCCATAGACACTAATTAACAACTTTATAAATTAAAAACATCAAGAACACAAAATCTAGTGATTTTAGAAAGTTACCCAAACTTGATAAAATTGGTATGGAATCGAAGAGGAAGATGAGAGGATTCGGAATATGCAATTTGTTTAGATGGATGCTTGCTCGATTTGATTTGGATGATGAATCCTTGAAGTGGTGTTTGAGAGATTTGGTGAAAGTGTTAGAGAAAAAGGAAAAAGAAAAAGAATTAATGAATGGATGAGAGTGGAGGGTTGACTAGTTGACCTAGTCACCTCTTTGCTCTCTTGGCAACAATGGTCCCTCTAGTTCGGTTGCGGGTGCGTGAATTACCTAAACGAGATATTTTAAAACGCGTATTAACGAGGGATGTCATAATCATATAACGGACTTTAAATAGTTAAACGGAAAAGTAAACGGAAAAAGGCGGGATGTTACAGATTTGAACTTGTTTACACTCATAGTAGCAGTAATCGAATCAATACAGGATGAAACCCTAATAGAGGTAGAGAGAACGATCGAAGGACAAAAACAGATACATATATGAATTATTTTAATAAATTAAATAAATAAAAAACTATTTATAATAACTTAAGTTTCGATACAGCCCCTCAGGTTCATTCTTCAGTTCAGCAACCAAGTCTTTCAAATTCCACTTTGACCACCAAACTTAACTTTCAGAAATGACTCCAAGGACCCTACAATTACACTTAACCCAGAAATAAAAAACTTAACCACAAAATAAATCCATGTTTATATTAGAATATATAAATTTAATAATTTTACTAATGGAACACGTCCAAATGATTTTAGACCACGTCTAATTGAAGTAATGGAACACGTCTAAATGACCTAACGGACCACGTGATAACGGAACACGTCTAATTAACACCCGTCTAACATCTACTGAACACGTCTATTTATCAGAAAGGGACACGTCTAATTGAATTTTTTAGACCGGTGCAAGGAACCGCACTAATTGCCAATATCAATTAGTGTTGTGTCATTTAGACGAGTTATTCAACACGTCTAATTGGCCTTTTTTCACACGTCTAACTGAGCCGATCTATAGTTGTGAATGTTCAAACTATTGTTAATCGATTAATTCTTTCAAGTATTCTTGATATACACTTTAATATCGAGGATTCCGCACTCGATATTAAGTTAACGATTGATTTATTCTGTTTAAATTGATCCTACAGTCATTACATAGTTACTTAGTTTTAAGCCCATGCGTTTTCTACAGGCCGGTAAGTATAATTTTTAGGCGTTGCTAAGTTTGCCATTGACATTGTGGCTATTATATTTCTGAAACTTAACAACTCCTTCCAAATATATCTTACCATACCCAATTATACGACTAAGATTCTGTCTCTATCCATCTTTTAATAATTCAAAACACGAATAAAAAAATAAAAAAAATAAAAAAAAAACATGGGATAAATCGTGCAGTGCAACGTACTGTCTTTATCCACTAGTGGTATATTAAATTTAACACGTAATAAGAGAATAAATCAATTAAGATATGGATATCGATCTGAAACTACTACATGTATAGTAACACAAGCATTAAAAAAGCTTGCTTCCAAATTCTTCAATATCTTTTCCTTTCTTAGAAAATGAAGCTGCAACATCTCTAAGCTCATTTATGCTTCTACCAAGCTGCAATGCAACTTTCATCTCAAACACTTGACCATTTTCTCTACTCTCCACACATCTTTCATTCAAGTTTGATTCAATAGATTCCTCCACCATCTTAAAGAAACCGGCATTGCTTCGATACATTTCAAACACCATCCCTACTTGCCCACCATGTTGTACGCTATTTACAACGCTTGCCATCGCACCACCCATCACACCAAAAACCATGGCCCAAGAATTATTAGAATATGATCCAAGAAAGGTGGTACCAATGGCTCCTAAGCCGGTTAGTATAGGACCCGCTATGGCTAAAGCTTTGTTGAGTTTCAAGGCCTTTTCGCCTAACCTTAAGTAATCTTCTTTATCTTTTACCTCCAAAATCCTACTTATCTCTCTCATCTCCTCTTCTAACTCCAAACTCCAACCATTTTTCTCATGGTTTTCTTTAGTCGATGTCCATCGTTTTTCTGGCCACCATACGGCAGGTTCAGTCTTCGCTGGAAACTTTTCGAGCATGACACCAAGTAAAGGAAGAGGGTATGCCCTATCTATAGCCAAAATCTTCTTCACAGTTTCATTCACATAACTTAGAGTTGGATTGCCTATAGCAATTTTCGTCTTAATTTCGCTTTCAAGTTGCTTGAACAATCTTGAAGCGTTTCTTTGTTCTTCAACCAGTTGTGATGGTTGGATCTTATTCATGATCACCAATATCCCAGTGGCAGCCAAATACAAGAAAGTAGATGATAGCTTAAGTGCCACCAAAGGTGCACCGGGTACAACGGTTAAAGCAGATGCAATACCAGCCATAGTTGTAGCTGAAAGTGTGATGGCGTTTATCGATGTTAACAAAAGACTATTCCAGTAATTTCTTTGTTCTCCAATGTTTTTATGCATCTCCACACGATCCGAAACCGCCTCCAATATCACATAAAGTTTCTCCATCACTTGATGATCATTAGAATCTTTAGGGTTTGTGGTGGGGTCCTTGGATGTAACCATTCTTGGATATCTACCCATTTCTTTGTCCACAAAACCTAAGTTTGACGTGAAGATACCAAGGTTACTACTTGTGCTAATCTTGGGCAAATAGATAGCAGATGTTTTGATCATATGTCTATGGGAAGATAAAGGAAATGAAGGAGCAGATGATGTATTTAACCGCCTCAAGTTTGGAGCTTGATTAATGGCTGCCATATTTACAAGCTAAGCTTATTAATTTTATCGTACAACGAATTGAATTGAAGGTGATATATATATTGATTATGGCTTTTGTTGGTTGTTAGAGGCTTTTGTGTGTGTTGTAGTATAAAATGGCTAGTTCGATTTAAGTGTTTATATATAGATGAAAGGAACTGATTAACTGTTCAAAATATTCAAACGTTGAATGGATATTTTGTGTGTTGACATCAGAATTGCCTAGACTATTTCTTAACCTGCCATATTTTGACCCGGATCAAATGTTGTATGCTTAGAAAATTATGTTTACTTAGAATTATTCAATTGTTTATCACGTAAGTTAAGTTTGATCTGTTTGTGAAAAAAACTATTAACTACTCCGTATGCACGTACATGATGAAAGAGGCTATTATATAATTTAAGATTTTTTTATCTTTTTATTTTATTGATATTGCGAGGAAACTCTCCTATGAACGAACACATTGACTCCCGGTAAAAGATAAAACCACGCGTAAATATATCGTACGGTGAATGTATTTAGGATTTTGCTAAAAATAGTTTTTTAGATTATGTTTAAGACCACCATTAACCCTAACTGTGACGTCAGAGGCAAATGGTGTATTTTTTGTGATGTGGCAAGGTTAGTATTTGACCTTCGTTAATCAAAAAAGTTGAATGCTTCTGTCAAATATTTGTAGAATGATGTGATAAAATTTAATTGGAAATTGAGTGGGGAAAAATAAATTAATAACAACAAAAAAAAAAAAAAAAAAAAAAGATAACAAGATTGGTGGGGTTTTCTGTCATGCCTCCTCCCATTTTAGTCAAATTTGTGACTAGGGATGTGATATGTACACAACCTCATATTATTATGTACACAATCAATATGCTTTACAATATTGTACTGCATAACACTGTAAAACATATAGGTTGTGTACATAATAATATGAGGTTGTGTAAATATCATCACCCTTGTGACTAACGCCTATGTTTGCTGCCCCATTAAATCCGTTACCTTCCGTCAAGTTTGGACCATGTCACCTGACCCTAAAATTTGACGATGCAATATAGAAGGTCTAAAAGTACAAATTTTACAAGTAATCGTCAACTTCCATCTCCAAGCGTTGTTAAATAGTCAACATTAACAAAAAATAACCATTTTAATCAACTAATCATGATTTGTTAGTTATTAGCAAGGTTGAAAAGGACGCGAGACGGGGCCGAAACGGTAGCGACCTCAAAACGTCGCAACGGAAAAAACGGGCTCGAGACGGGGTCGAAACAGATGTTGACTAATGTTGACTTTTATATATATTAATATATATTAACACATATTATAGAGCTAAAAAACCTTCGTTGACAAGTTTGTACCTATAATTGTTATTAGCGTTAATATAATACAAAATGGAATACTTAACTAAGTCAATTTTGATTGATTTGACAGATTTATGACCGATTTTAACAGAATTTCTGACTTTTAACCGGCGTTGACCCAATTTTTCCTGCATTTGGCCTGACTTTTGACCGTTGACCGGCTTATAAGAAAACGGAACGGGGTCGAAACTGTTTAGTCACCAAAACGCCGCAACGGGCGTCGCAACGGACACAACGGACGCCGTTTACAACAGTGGTTATTAGAACTATGTTTAACAAATCATGTAGCAGACCCTTTTTTAAAATGACAAAGACCATTACACTATAGTAGCTACTATTTTTCATCCGTACGCCACTATTTTTTAATCGTACATACATCATCAAATATGCTTTGAAGTGTCGTATTTATCGCTCATTTGGTGATCTAAAGTTAAGAAATTAATAACTGTTGATAAACAAAAGCTGTGAATTTTGAGGGTCAAAACAGACCGAATGTGAGTGTAAAGCGTCTGATGTTAATTATAACTTTGATCGCAAATATATACGTGGTAGCTCATTTAACAATTTTATCTTAATGTGAATGGGAGTTTCTGAATTAATATATAGTGCAAGTGCAAATCAAATATATACTTAAATTATTTAGATATGAAACATGAGTGACACTATATTGGTTTTAACAAATCACACGCGTGCAGTGTATCGTTTTCAAGGACTAATGAGCTACTAATTTAATTTTTTTTTTTTCTTTGGTGTGTCAAATTTTTCTGTGTATTAATTAATTGGTTTAATTAGTAGTTAGTATGCATTCGATACATTCATACATAATACGTCATGAATCATTAATTAACATATATCAGGGCTTGTTTTCTACCTATTAGACGTTTCATACCTTACAGACCATTCACTATGGTGAAGTTGGTGTTGTGATGATGTTGTGAAAAATTGCCGTGCAGTGAGAGTGGGAGTCCCGAGTCCCTACGATAGTGTTGTGGGATAGTTTTGTGAGAAGTGTCATAGAATGTGGTTAGATATGATTTAAGAGTTTTGATTGAACTTGATTCTCAATGACAATATCATTTGATAATAATTTTAAATGAATTCTGAACTTGCGGGCATAGTTCAACGGTTCTCCCCATATACTTTGTGTCATGAGATAGGGAGAGGTCATGGGTTCGATCCTTAAGAATGACATGATTTTCTTTAAACCAATTGAACACCAATAATGGTGGTATATATTGACCCTATAGGGAGGTTTTAATGGATTCGTTCGCGGACCCCTACCCGGAACCACTGCCCCAATGGATGTGTTCTCGGGTACCGTCGATCGGGTTCGGGTTTCCGTCCGAACGTGTGTGTTACGTGCAAATGATGAGTATCGTTGAAAGAAATGATCTACTGATACCAAAAAATCGCCGTTCAAAAAAAAAAAAGTTAAATGAATTCTATAAATCATGAACAATTAATGTATTAAACTTATAAATGAGAAAATAATAAATGAATTCAATTGTTGATAAGTGTTATAGATTTAGTTTAAGGGTGGTATTAAAGGAAAAAGATGCGTTGAACGATTAAGAGAGTATCTCAATTTTAAATAGTTTAAGACAAATTGTTGTGTAACGACCCAACTCGTTATCCAATCAATTACGCAATATATATATATATATATATATATATATATATATATATATATATATATATATATATATATATATATATATATATATATATATATATATATATATATATATATATATATATATATATATTACAACAGAGGGGTGCGCGGCGCGCAGCCCCCTATGTGCGCAGCGCGCACAAGGCCTGACAGCCCGCTGTCCAAATTTTTCAATTTTCGTTTAAAGATCTCCTACTTCCCGACACTTTTAGACTAAACGCTTTTCACAACATTTTATATTAGGTAAAACTAACACGTTCCAATAATAAAATGAGTTTTACGACGCCGAGCCCACATATGCCCAAATTACCCTTAAGTACAAAATTACAAATTTCGACCATATGAGTTTAAGTTCCAAACTAAACTACGAGCACGATGTTTGGGGATAAACTACCCAATCCTAAGTCGAATCCAAAAGTAATCCAAGCAAGCATCAAAAGGGGAAATCATCTAAATCCCGAGCATACCCTTGTCACGTCCGCCTCCGAACCTAAAAATGTAAACAACGAGAGGGTAAACTAATGCTTAGTGAATGCAATACTTATACGCATACATACATTATTCAATCACTTGCATACACCTACACAAACAACGCAATATCATTAGCAAACCGCAATAATCGAATAATCATACGTACAACGTTAATAACACTTACACAACCCACTATACTCAATGTTTACATTCGACTCGATGGTGGCCGACGAAGAGCGATAGGTCAAATACGTTAACCACTCACCACTCATCGCAATACGTACGTGGCCGACGAAGAGCGACGAAAAGTGCAACCGAAACGTTAACACTTACCTCAATCACAAGGATGGCCGACGAAAAGCGAAACCGCTTACCATCCTACGATAAGTGACCAACGAAGAACGAATCCCCAAACGGATAACACTAACCACTTACCCCAACACACACACGTGGCCGACGAAGAGCGATAGGTCAAACATTAATCACTCGCCCTTTAACCAAACACACACATGTGACCGACGAAGAGTGATAGGTCAAACATTAAACACTCGTTACATAACGAAACTCACACATGTGACCGACGAAGAGTGATAGGTCAAACATTAATCACTCGCCACATGCCTCACCTCCAATCGTGGTCGAAAAAGAGTCATTCCTTCCGGATATCACTCACCACATAACGCAAACCAAATATAGCCAACGAAGAGCTATCCACACGGATATCACTCACTATATTTTTTTCAACCCAAATGTGGCCCACGAAAAGCGTATCCTACCAGATAACACTTTCCAGGTTGCACGCAAGCAACTAAATTATATACATACGCATATAAATATTCCACTCACCTCGATTACTTGAAAAGCAATCCCGCTTGAGCTCCTAAACGTCCAAATGCAAATCACCTAAGTAATTCACAAACAAATAAGCTAAACACTCTAGCTTATGCCCAAAACACCATAAGTACAATTTCGACCCATTAACACTTACTTCCACTTTGACTAAGTCAAATCTCACCCGAATATAACGACCCTCAGATTTCCAACATTTATATATCCTTTCATCATTTATTTTGCCCAAACGAATAATTAAAACTTAATGAGTTAACTTTGATCCTTAACTGTCAACTTTAAAAAGTTATAAAACGCACTAAATAACTTTGTGCAACAAATGACGATTAATAAAAGATGTAATTAAAATGATCTTACAAGCGTGGTGTACAAAAAGTAATAACTCAAAACTTAAGGTATTTAAATAATTAATTTGGAACAATTAAGGAGTCATTTTAAACAACCAAAAGATCAAGGACTTAAACGAAAATGTTCCACCTCCTTCCCCTAAACCCTAGCCGAAAATTAAAGGGGTAAAATGCCCATTATACCCTCCCAATTTCGGCCCAAATTATCTCCTCCCTAAACCTAACTTATTCCCTAAGAAAAACCTAACTAAACCCTAATTCTAGATCCTTCCTAGCTCAAGTATAAAAGGAGGTGCAAGGGTTTAGGTTTTTCCCATCTCATTCATCACACAAAAACCCTAAATCTCTCTCCCTCTCTCTTCTTGATTTCGGCAATCATAGCCACCACCACAACATCATCATCTTCAAGCAATCTTCAAGTAATCTTCAAGGGATCTTCATCGTGTTCTTCGTGTTCTTCGTGATCTTCAAGGTGTTCTTAAGTTTTCAAGTACTTTTGATCTTCATCTTCAAGCAATCTTCATCTTTTTCTTGTTAATCTTCAACAAGGTAAAAATCCTAAATCTAAACTTTTAAAGTCTATCTTTTGCAAGGTTGTAAAAGTCGCGAGTCGGGGACGCATCGGTCGAGACCTAAAAAGGACGCGTCGGCCGAGTCGGGGGACGCGTCGGGGACGCATCGGTCGTTGATCAACGTTGACTTTATTAATAATTTCTTAAGTATATATTTATGTATATGTAAAATACTTGATTATCTACCATAAATTTCTTAAATAAGAACTTGAATTTAAAAACAATAAAACTTCAAACTCAATTAATGTTACCGAGCACATAATCAGTAAGGACACAGAGAAAAGAGTGGCCCAAAATATGAAAACAAACCCTAATTATAATATATATCAGATCTTGACGAAAATTTGACTGACTTTGACTGTTTTGACCGTCTTTGACAGACTTTGACCGAACTTTTAGCTCTGAATGTCTTTTGAGTCGTTTTCAGAAAAAACGGGACTGAGAACCCATAAAAATGACGCAACAGCCGATGCTTCGGTCAAGTCGGACGACTTTTACAACACTGATCTTTTGATTCAAGTTTATGTTCATGTTCTGGCTCTTATTCATAAACATACATACTTGTTCATGTAAAATAAAAAAATAAAAACATATACATATACATATACCATACGATTATAAAAAAAATGGGGAAAAGGTTTGATCTTTAAAACTCTAAAAGATTAACAAAGATTGTGTTAAAGTTTAAAAATGGTAACAAGTATATATACATAACATATATAAGTACATGTAATAAAAAAAATATGTATATACTATATATATATATACGGCTCACATATATATAAAAAAAAAAGATTTTTGTTAATCTTAAAAACCCTAAAGATTTGATAAAGATATGTTTGTATTTAAAAAGGAAACAAAATATATACATGATACATATATATACATATACGATCCATATAAAAAAATATAATCTTCTATATATATATATATATATATATATATATATATATATATATATATATATATATATCGGCATACATATATATAAAAAATAAAAATACTATATATATATATACATATATATATATATATATATATATATATATATATATACATATACACGAAATATACATATATACATACTTAAACCCTAATAAAACCTAACCCTAATTATTAAACCCTAATTTACTTAACTAAACCCTAATACATTAATTAAACCCTAATCTTTAAATACTACTTTAATTAATTAAACCTAATTAATTAATAAAACCCTAATACTACTTATACTATATTACTAATACTACCTAACACTTATATTATTACTAACACATACAATATACTACTACTTATATTATATTATACGATTACGATAGTCTTTCACGATAACATGTGATTACTCGAACGTCAACGCTACTTAAGGCCTAGGGTGATCCTTGGTACCACTATGGGACGCTTGTGGATTACGAATGCCAAACTTAGATTTTGGTCAAGAAATCCTGGGCCAACCGGCAACAATTGGTCATTCTGGTGACTCTGCAGTAGAATAGATGTTGGGTATGATGCACAATGTCAAACCCGACTATAGTAATTATACACCTAGTTATCTTCACACTTAATAGGTGGTAGACTTATTAAGGACGACTCACTAGTGTTCGACACTAACTTACTGAAAGTGGAAACTACTAAAAGTGGAAACTTGCTAAAAGTAGAAACTTACTAGGAATGGAAACTTAGTAAAATGAACTATACTTAAAACACTTGCATACTTAAACTTAAATTTGGGCAAAACATTTAACTACTCTTAAATGTCATTAGGTTGACTTTCTGCTCACGTTCATCCAAACTTTCTATTCCGAGGAATAACTCTTCTCCTACTTACTAAGGTGAACTCATAGCCCCACTTTTTATTGCTAGAAAATTTATTTAACCTTTTGGGGTGAGATACATGCTACTTTTACTATTTACAATTTAGACACAAGTACCAACTGTTAAACTATGCTATACCCGGCTATGTCCGACTAAGTCCCTACAGTGATATTTTTAATTGCTCGTTAAATGCATTCTTAATTATTGGGGGTAGGCCTATCGGGAGTAACGTCCCCAATACATTTGACCAAGTCATTGTATTACTTAATAATGAAATTAAACCGACAAGTATAGACACAACTTGTCATTGGGGCAAACTTGAACGTTTAGTCTAAATATCACGAACTGGCATAACTTTTTGATCCCTGCGAGATCAACTTTTAAGATCTTTGTGATCTTCTTTGACAACTAAAGATCTGTGTGATCTACTTTTGAAAAAAAAATCTTGTGATCTAAAAACTACGATAACTACT
Organism: Rutidosis leptorrhynchoides; assembly: GCF_046630445.1. Classification (NCBI taxonomy): domain Eukaryota; kingdom Viridiplantae; phylum Streptophyta; class Magnoliopsida; order Asterales; family Asteraceae; genus Rutidosis; species Rutidosis leptorrhynchoides. The sequence continues at coordinate 295,543,483 of NC_092333.1, forward strand.
TTTGTTAAACCTATGATTTCACTCAACCTTTTTGGTTGACACTTTAGCATGTTTGTCTCAGGTGATGATTGATAAATGCTTACTTACTTACTACTTATGTGATGCTACTTGGACTTAGGATCAAGAGATATCGCATTTATTATTCTTACATTTGAAACAATTACTTTATTGTAATTTCCATTATTGTAACGACATTCATTTTTCGCTGCGTACTCAATAAAGTTTGTTCTTATCATTTAGTATTGTTCTTGTATATTATAATATGTTGGTTTATTTGATATTAGTGACGTTTTCTTCCAGACCCTATCTGGAGGTCGTCACAAAGTGGTATCAGAGCATAACCAGACTGTTATAGAGAACCAGGATTGCATCTTTATGTGTGCCTTACTTGTTAGCTAGGGTGCCTTAACAATCTAGGAAACTATAACCTTTCTAGCCTTAGACTTTAAAGCACTTAGGATTGCCTTGTAATCTTAAAACATATGCTTTACAATCTTATCTTAAAACTGATCAAAATCTCTTTCCTAATGTTAGGATGCCTAACTCTCATCAAGCGAACAAAATGAATCTTTTCAAGCCAACTGAAAAAGGAGCTGAAAGGTCTTCCACTGAAAGACCAGTCTAAAGTCCACCTTATGGCATTGGTAGTCCTCCCACACCAAATTATGGCCCGGATACTCTACCTACTTCTCCTGATTTTCACCCGACTCAAGGATTTGAAAGCAAAGAAAAAAGCCCTGTTAATTCTGCTGACTCTGGCCCTTATCACCCACTGGTATATAAACCGATGAGTACTCCCGAATGGGATGCTCTTCAAGATCTCCCTAACTACGACAGTGACTTCTCAAATTATGAGCCGAAAGAAGAGCCTATTGAAGAATCATCTGAAAACTCAACTCTAAAGAGAAAGCAACCTGAACCCGCTACTACTGGTGAAACCGGTCCATCATTTTGTAATAACATATAGCACGTAATGGTGAAGCGTGATATAATCAACCTTCAGAGTAGTTGTGAGAAGAATAGAGAGTATAGCAGATACCATGTTGCTCGAATAGAAGTGCGTCTAAACAACCTAGAGAAAGAAAACAAAATCTTGAAGGAAATCATCAAAGAGTCCTTCGACTCTCAAACCGAAAGGCTAGAGAAACTTGTGAAGAATAACATGGACAAAGTGATGGAGAAAGTGATGGCTGAGAAAGAGAAGAAATGAAGCGTATCTTGTTCTTTGTTTTCCTATTTTCTATTTTTCTATCTATGTAAAGGCTATGCCTTAAATTATTCCCATTTCCAACTCGTGTAATAAAGGCTTATTTAATGCCTCGTTCTTAATAATATAAAGTGCTTCGTTTATATCCCGCTTAAAATTTTTCAAACTTATGACCTATCAGATTTATCAAACTTCTATACACACTTATGTAGTGAAGAATCATGGTTCGTTCAACCGAACCAACTCTTACCACGATGTTTCATAACTTTCTCGTTTGACCACGTCCATTTCCTAACTTTCACAACTTCCATAACTTTCAAAGATATGAAAGTTGACCAAGTCAATAAAGACTGCAACTTAAAACTAGTCAACCATAACTCGACAAGTTCATAACTGTTTTCATAGATGACATTTCGATCTTCTCCAAGAGTGAGAAAGGACGTGAGCAACATTTGCAAATTTATTCTTGAACTCTTAAGGAAAAAGAACAACTCTACGCAAATTTTTTCAAGTGCAAGTCTTGGCTTAAAACTGACATGTTTTCGATCCAGCTAAGATTACTGCTATCCGTAGTACACTATATTAGAAATCATCATTGATCACATATCCTGACCTTATGGAGTGATCTTGGAATGGAAATATGAATTAGTGAAATATAATGGCGGTGGCCAATGTGATTATATTCCTGTAATTCATAGAAATATTCCAATATCATGACGTATGGAATAGAAAGTGAATCAAAGAAAAACTCTCAAGCTATCTGTTCAAAAACCTAAATGCAAGGGTATGAAAGGAGAAAAATGATCATCTTAATATTAGTAGATACGAAGAACTCATTCTAATCAAACTATATATCTATCTCATACTCATTTAACAAACTTTCATGTACCATGGAAGTTGTAAACGATCGAATCTTGAAATTTTACATTCATTTATCCTCAATGGATATCTCCTGATCATTGATACTTAATCATCACTTGTTATATCCAGATCCTCTCTGTTATTACACTTTCGGTGTAAATTTTCATATGACTTTCAAAAACCCATGTCATTTGAACCCTCGAACGTCGGTATTACAAACACCATGTCCAATATCACAATATCTATGTCGAGATGATAAATATCTCATATGAATAATCTTTTGAAGAATAGAACCTCCATACGTGTATCATTTTGACTATCATAGTCAAGAAACTTCTGTACTCATACATCTACTTATAATAGACTACTTGGCACCATACAAGTAATGGTGTCATACTCAAACAATAATCGATCATTGTCAACTCGAAAATCAAAGGTGAAATGCACTATCTCAAGTTGTGGCTTGAGCTAAATCATCACATCTGAAAAACTGCTGTAACAATTGAAACGATTTCATCATACTTTAACGTATCCTCCTCTCAGACCAACTAAGGCTGAATTCAAACGACCATTACATAGTTGAAAGTCACTGCTTTAGCATTTATTTATACTTGTCTATGCGACTGCCAGATTATTCATGCCGAGTTCTCGAACTCTCACTATCACTCGAACGATTCAAAGTTGCAAATCTTATTTGAAGTTCTTTCATACATAACTCTAAATTCGAGGGATTTACTCATTTGATGATAATCACATTATCTTCCTTCTTACTTTAATGTTAACATTTTGAGTCCAAGAACTCATGCCCTGATAAAAGTCAATTCATTAGTTTTCAATACCTTGAAACAATTATTACACAATTATCCTCCGGAATTTTTAAAATCTTCAATCAATTTTTCTCAAACAAATAAACTCTTAAATACAAATATCTGCTTTCCAAATATTTCTTACGCGTGTCTTTATTTTCAAATTATTCTAGAATTTATAAAGAAAGTGATTTTTCACTTATGTAAATCTATAAAATCTTATACATAAATTTACCTATACATATTTTGACTAGTACATATCAAATTATACTTTCGCTTCTACAAATTACCACTTTGATTAAATCGAAATTACTTTACAAATTTTAAGTAACCCTAGTTTTACTATGAACATCATTTCGTCACCTCCTCTAAAATTACTTGCACTAATTATATAAACATTTTCGCATTTTTATCAATTTACCTTTGTTTTATCAAATTAAACATTCTTTTAATCAACTTTCTTTCGTATTGTTCAAATTATTTCACGTAAAATAATGTGTTGTACGTAACTCAAGTTTTACTAATAGCTCCGCTTCGTTTATATTGTTATATCAAACGTCACAACTTTTCAAAAATTACTTTGGCTTATTATTAAAACTTTCGTATTGCTCTCCAATGTGTTTGGATCACCTTTATTCTCATTCTCCGTGCAAGAACGAGACTTACCTCTTTAAGTGCATCGTCTCTTCCTTGCTATGCTAATCATTAAGAAGTTTCTACTTCCGGTATTTCACGGCTAAACCACAACACCCTCGTAAACATCAATACTACAATCTTTTGAACAAGGAAGCAAAGGTTCCTTCATGGTGGAAACAATACCTTCTAAACAATGATTCACATTCGCATCTGCATTTAAACTCATAAGTAAATAATAGGCTGACTCGCCATTTGTGCGAAAACACTTTTCTTACTCTGAAGGAGTTACTTTAAACATTTATGAAGATACTCTAAACATTTCTCCCTTTTTGGATTGCAACTAGATGGTATTCTAGTCAAATTTTAAAGTATGATTCGACACGAAACTGAAAACATAAATCTTAAAGCTACATCCAGAAACTATTTCCAAGGACAAGTTCTCATGTGTACTGAACGACGTCTTTCATTTAATCCTCATATTATTCTGAGATCAATGAATCCTCAACTAACATCTCATTTGTCTATTAGACATCTCTTGGAAACTAAAGGTATTATGGTTACCTTTCGCAACTTGAAGCTGGTACTATCCCTAACAAACACCAGCCATACATCAAACTACGTAACTGAAATTTTTACGTACTCTACTCTATTTTATCTACCCTACTATTGTGGCATGAACACTCAAGACTCTAATGAGCTCAACGACACATTTAATGCTGATATAGCATCAACTTTTCTTTTAAAGAAAAACTAGCCAAACCACACTCTTGTTATTCCTTGGAAAATCCCCGCATTAATGCACTTGTAAACGACCTATTAAGGTTAAGGATCATGAGATCAAACGTGTAAACAAAGCAATATACTTATTATTAACACTCATTCGAATTCACGTAAGGGCCCCAATTGTACCAGGGAACGTGAAAATCAAACTCTATTGTTAAAATCTATTGGGATTCGCGTAGAAGCCCCTAATATACATGGGAACGCAAAGACCAAATGATACGGAACTACTTCCATCTCTTCTCAACTGCTGATGCAAACGAGAAATCTACTTAAAACTTCGGGACGAAGTTTCCAATAACGGGGAGGTACTATAACAACCCTTAAATTTCCAACATTTATATATCCTTTCATCATTTATTTTGCCCAAACGAATAATTAAAACTTAATGAGTTAACTTTGATCGTTAACTGTCAAATTTAAAAAGTTATAAAACACACTAAATAACTTTGTACAACAAATGAAGATTAATAAAAGATGTAATTAAAATGATCTTACAAGCGTGGTGTACAAAAAGTAATAACTCAAAACTTAAGGTATTTAAATAATTAATTTGGAACAATTAAGGAGCCATTTTAAACAACCAAAAGATCAAGGACTTAAACGAAAATGTTCCACCTCCTTCCCCTAAACCCTAGCCGAAAATTAAAGGGGTAAAATGCCCATTATACCCTCCCAATTTCGGCCCAAATTACCTCCTCCCTAAACCTAACTTATTCCCTAAGAAAAACCTAACTAAACCCTAATTCGAGATCCTTCATAGCTCAAGTATAAAAGGAGGTGCAAGGGTTTAGGTTTTTCCCATCTCATTCATCACACAAAAACCCTAAATCTCTCTCCCTCTCTCTTCTTGATTTTGGCAATCATAGCCACCACCACAACACCATCATCTTCAAGCAATCTTCAAGTAATCTTTAAGGGATCTTCATCGTGTTCTTCGTGTTCTTCATGATCTTCAAGGTGTTCTTAAGTTTTCAAGTGCTTTTGATCTTCATCTTCAAGCAATCTTCATCTTTTTCTTGTTAATCTTCAACAAGGTAAAAACCCTAAATCTAAATCTAAATCACCCATTTATCAACTATTGGGTTACTCAAGAACACATAAATCAAAACTCCAATTATGAACAATAATCAAACTATGAAAACTTGGAGTTAAAACTTACCAATACTACCACAACGTAGCTAGGAGCGAGATGAACAACTTTAACACTCGAGCTTTTGATCGATTCAAACTCCTTCTTCCCCAAATCTACAAATCTCTCTCTAGAAATCTCTCTCTCTCTAGATGAAATGGGAGTGTTTGTGGATGTGAAATATGATCCAAAATTGGATCCCAACCTGATAATATGGCTACACATCCGGCCTCAAGTGGAAAGACCAAAATGCCCTTCATTTAACCAAAAATAGAAACAAGCAGAATTCTATCGAAAGTTAGGTGCGCGGCGCGCACCACTGCCTGTGCGCGGCGCATACAAGCTCAAACTCAGTCTGTCAGTTTCAGTTTAATTCAGTTTGATAATACAACGTTTATGTACACCTGTACACTTGGGTTTAGGGTCTTACAACTCTCCCCCACTTAATTGGATCGCGTCCCCGTGATCCTCGCCACTCTAACTAACAGGACCCACACTCCATGGTCCTTCGACATACGTCCAAATTCGATGTCCACAACAATTCCCACAAATCCGAAGATTTCACACAACTCCCTTAGGAAACTTTACTCAAAAGTTACCCTTCCGATTTAAATCATCATCCGTGATTTACCAAATCTACCAAACCGAGCACTAAGTCTCGCTTCGTCCCCAAACCAGAACGAACTCATGCCTCAACCGCATGACATAAACAAGCTAACATTCTAAATCTCGTACCAAGTTAACAATCCCTTTAGCGTACCTTATCATGTACATTGCTAAAGTAACAACACCCCAATAGTATGGCCAGCAAACAACACAATGGAGCTGACGAAAATGAATCCTCACGATTGGATACCACTTGCCCCACTTCCTCACGCATACGTGGCTGATGAAAAGCGGTAGATCAAACGTTAACCACTTACCACTACGCAACAAGAGGCAGACAAAAAGTGCATCCTTACGGATCACACTTACCTCTCCTCACACATGGCCAAACAAAGGCGATTCCTAACGGAAAATGCATGCCATACACTAATAAGTAGCCAACGAAAAGTGAATCCTAATGGATAACACTTACTACTTATCACACTCCAACCGTGGATAACGAAAAGTGAATCCTCACAATTGGATAGCAGTTGCCACAATACACACAACAAGCTAAGTATATACGCATACTTAGAATCATTCCACTCAACTTGGAATCTCCCGCACACGAACCATACTTATGCACAAACATCGCTAACACGATCGCGCAAGACATAACCTATATCACGCATAGGTTCAACAATACAATTCTCTAAAAGACGACTTTGCACACCATCCCTTAACTACGGGACCTTACCTTGCTCAATGATTCCGCCCATTTATCTCTAAATGAGCTTAACCACATTACTACCTCGAGTAGCAATTCACATCCAAACCAATAAATATAATTTAACCAAAATTCTACTCCACCACAAGTCGACCAATCTAGGTCCCGACACTAATTCCGGATCTACTATGAGCATCATCCGAAGTTTCATACTAAAACCTCCTCGTGTGGGAGTGTAACTCCCCCACTTGGAACTACGTTCCATAACCGCATCGCCATGGTAACATCATCCCGTGATAGTTATCACTTTCCAAAATACGTGATCAATCTATCCATCGGTCGTAGTACCTGAATTCTCAAGAATTCCTTTCGTACACTAGAAATTGACGTTCACCGTCACCCGTTGGCGTCAATTAAGAATGTAACGACCCAAACCTCGTCATATCGAAATATGACCCCAAAAAAAATTTCTGTTTCAATACATCTGGACGGCGACCAGTAATCTGGACTGCGTCCAGCTCTGAAGGGTGGGACGGCATCCAAGCATACTGGACGGCGTCCAAATGAACTGTCAGTTTCTGCTCCCCGTGCTCAGCGGAAAACCCGCTTCCTGACACTTTTAGACGAAACCCTTTTCACAACATGTTAACATAATTAAAACTAAGAGGTTTCCATAATAAAATCAAGTTTTACAACATCGGGCCCACATCGACCGTTTTACGAGTTTCGTTCAAAAATACAAGTTCGACCATAAGAGTTTAAATTCCAAACGAAACCTAGAGCATGGTGTTTGGGGTTAAACTACCCACATCTTGGCCAAACTTCAAAAGCTAAACATTCCAAATGCGTCCCCTATCAAAACAAAGTGGGAGGCCACTAATCCAACCGAACACCCTTACCTTTGTCCATGCCAGAACCTAAAAAGAGTAAACAATGAGAGTGTAAGCAAAGCTTAGTGAGTGCAATAGTTATTCACATACATATATAACCTACTTACTTGCAAACACTTATACCAAATCCGCATACATACTAGCAATATAATTAGCATACCTTCATAACGTATAACGCTAAATTCTCGATAACATAAGCTAGTATAACAATAGCATATAACGCAAACATTACAATATGCTACAACACAAAACACAAATATCGATGTTCACAACATCCATTAGTATCCAAATCCCAAGGCTAGCCCAACGAATGGTATCGTCAACATCGAACTTATTCCCCATCCGTCCTAATTAATGTGGTATCGTCAACATCGAACTTAAACCCACATATGAGGTATCATCAACATCGAACTTAAAACCTCATCGAATGTCACTACAATAGTGGTATGGCTTCGTCAACATCGAACTTTAAATCCATACATGAGGTATCGTCAACATCGAACTTTAACCCTCATCAAACAAACAATATACTCTAGGATATGGTATCGTCAACATCGAACTTTAACCCATACCCCACAAGCAAATAAATCATATACATACATATATAATTATTCCACTCACCTTAACGCCTTTGGTGAGTTAATCAAGCACGCAACCTTCAACGCAACGTACCTAGTACCTTATGTATATAATTAATATACAATTCATTGGACTAAACACCAACAATACACTCTTGTGCATTTAATGACTTAAATGCATTAGTTGACCAATTTATACCAAAACCGTCCATTTAAGGTCAAGACCCATCATATATCACTAAAAGCTAGTGATTATGGTCTAACAACACTGACTAACACAAACTTAGGACATTTCACACTCATCTTGCCCAACTAGGTCAACAATTACCCATTTAATCATTTTAAAGTCAACACACCCATTTCGGGTCATCCACTAACCCAATTAACACACTTTCACATAATATAACGGTGTGCTAGTAATTTACTAACCAATTAAGGCTCATAAGTTCAAATTTACCATTTCAAACCCTAGGTTAGTCATCATTGAGTCTTCGTTGTAGTGACCCGGGAATTCTCGACCAAATTTAAATTTAATCTTTATATGTTTCCAAAACGATAAGCAAAGTCTGTAATGATGAGTCTTAAAATTTTTTGAATTATTTAGATGGATTCATTTGACCTTCGACTGTTCTCCGACGATTCACGAATAATTGTTTGTAAATAAATATGCATATAGAGATGTAAGTATATGTATATGTATATGTATATATATATATATATATATATATATATATATATATATATATATATATATATATATATATATATATATATATATATATATATAAATATTTTTATCCAATATAAGTTATCACATAATATAAATTATAAACGATAACATGTAATATTAGTATATTAACAATTTATACAACCATAATATTACTCTCATTACAATAAGAAGTATTAGTGGTAATATATATAGATATGAAGCGTGATAAATTTAAATTATTATAATATTATCATTATTATTAATAATATTATTGTTCTAAAACTTATAGATATTATTATTATCAATAATAAGATTATTATTACCATTTCATTATTATAAAGTGTTATTATTATTTATAATATTAGGAAGTATTATTATTGTAGTTATATTGAATAACTAAGGAGATTAAATATAATACATATATGTATACATTTATATATATAAATATATATATTTCAATATAGTGTATATATATATATATATATATATATATATATATATATATAGAATTACAAGTTATAATATAATTGACATGATATTATTATTACATTCACTATTATTAATATATATATTATTATTAGCATTAAAATTAGTATTTTTATTAATTGTTATTAAATATTATTATTAAGAATTATTATTATAATAAATTATTATCATTATCAATATTTTAGTTATTAGAAAATAATACAATTATTATAATCAAAAATAATATTTAAAAACATTTTTTTTTTGTTATTTGACAAAGATAATATTAATATTATTATTATTGATTTTATTATTAATATTATTAGAAATTTAATTATTATTAATATAATTATAATCATTAATTATTAATAAATATATCATACGTACTAAAAAGCATGGATTCAGTTTCATATTGCTTTTAAACTGTGCCTGATTATTCTTCTATATCCAAACACAGAGATACATCCAAATGCAGTTAACCAACTCTTGCACTTTCTTTTTTTTTATTATTTTTCTGTACGGGGATATTTTTTTTTGACAATTCAATTTCGATACAAATCAAAAGAAGTATTCAAGGATGTGGATACAATCATTCTACTTCCCATTCTCATTCTCAGTTAACAGAATTAAGAGAAGAGAAACCCAATTTATTTATTTATTTTTTTCTTCATTCATCCACGACCTGTGATAACCATGATTCAAATTCGAATCAACACCAAAAATCTATTACTGTAGGAATGTTAGGAATCCTTCCTTGAAACTATCTGCAAAGTTTGAGGATTCAATTCCTTTTCTTGATTTTCAATTTTGGAGTCAAAGGGTTATGAACAAAAAGTCAAACGGGAGTTCATCGAGTAAATTGAAGTTTTTGAGATTATTTATGTGGAAATTGATGATTCATAGAGCTTCTATGAATCATTTACAACATAATTTATGTTATAAACTTTCTTTAAAACAGCCTTAGAAATCGAAATCAACTTTGAGTTTTATTTTTTTTTCTCGATAAACAGACAGGTCTGTTTCTTTTCTTTTTTTTTATGAATTCGTTATCTATAAATACAAACAAATACAAATGGTTATTCACGTTCCTACTGAACATTTTTAATTCAAATCTTAAGCTGTTATTTGATAATGAAAGAGTTGCTTGATCAACGATTTGAATTGAAAGAGAAGATGGCGAGGACAGAGAAAGAATTCGGGTTAAATATTTTTTTGTTCTGTAATATTACAGAAAATGGGCGTAGCCCAATTGGTTTAAGTGTGTGTCGGGGAAGCGTGAGGTCTTGGGTTCGAACCTGACTGGTGGCAACTAATTTGTTTAAAGCTTTTTGGAGGTAGTCTTATTTATCTATTATTATTATTATTACTTATTAATATTAATCATTATTATTATTATTATTATTATTATTATTATTATTATTATTATTATTATTATTATTATTATTATTATTATTATTATTATTATTATTATTAACATGATTATTATTGTTATAATTTTTATTGTTAAGTTCATTGTTATTATTATTAACATACTACAATTTAGTATTGTTATCATTATATATTATTATTAGTATATTTTTATAAATAATATAAGTGATAATATTGACATGAGTAATATTATTATCGGTAGTATTATTATTATGTAAGTACTAAAATCATTATTATGACTGCCATTAACACTAAAACCAATATTGCTACAAGTATTATTATTATCACCATTAATATAACTATGATTCTTATTATAAATATTATTATTATAAGTAATGTTAATATTAATATTATCATAATCAAATGCAACTTTTATCTACTAGTATTAATATTATATATATCTATAATATACTTATATGTAATAATACATGTAGGTATGAATTAATTATATTAACAACCTTTATATAAATATTTATGTATATAACCAATTAATTATATATATATATATATATGTATATATGTATAAATATACAAATAATAATCATTTTCAAATATATATACAAATTAAATATATAATATAAAAATAAAATTTTTACTAACGTTGTTAAGATTATAGGTATAAAAAAAATTAAAGATTTTATATACGAAAATATATTTAAATTACATAACTTAACTATATTAATATTTTTATGAAAATATATAAATAACTAATGAAATTTACAAATTATTAATATAACAACTACATTACTAATAATAAATAGATTTATTTGATTACGAGAAAATGTTTTAATATATATACAAATGATATAGGTTCGTGAATCCGAGGCCAACCCTGCATTGTTCAACTTAGTCATATGTATTTTTACTACAAAATACAGTATGGTGAGTTTCATTAATCCCTTTTTAAATGATTTCGCAATATATATTTTGGGACTGAGAATACATGCGCTGCTTTTATAACTGTTTTACGTAATAGACACAAGTACTTAAAACTACATTCTATGGCTGGATTATTAAACCGAATATGCCCCTTTTTATTATGTCTGGTAATTTAAGAATTAGGGAACAGACACCCTAATTGATGCGAACTCTAAAGATAGATCTATCGGGCCCAACAAGCCCCATCCAAAGTACCGGATCATTTAGTACTTCGAAATTTATATCATGTCCGAAGGAGGATTCCGGAATGATGGGGATATTCTTATATGCATTTTATGAATGTCGGTTACCAGGTATTCAATCCATATGAATGATATTTTTGTCTCTATGCATGGGACGTATGTTTTATGAGAATTGGAAATATGAAATCTTGTGGTCTATTAAAATTATGAAATGAATATTTATGTTAAACTAATGAACTCACCAACCTTTTGGTTGACACTTTAAAGCATGTTTATTCTCAGGTATGAAAGAAATCTTCCGCTGTGCATTTTGCTCATTTTAGAGATATTACTTGGAGTCATTCATGACATATTTCAAAAGACGTTGCATTCGAGTTGTCACGTTCATCAAGATTATTATTAAGTCAATTATAGTTAGATATATTCTAAAATGGTATGCCTGCCGTCAACTTTTGATGTAATGAAAGATTGTCTTTTCAAAAATGAATGCAATGTTTGTAAAATGTATCATATAGAGGTTAAGTACCTCGCGATGTAATCAACTGTTGTGAATCGTTTATAATCGATATGGACTTCGTCTGGATGCATTAGGACGGGTCTCCACAGTTGGTATCAGAGCGGTGGTCTTAGCGAACCAAGTCTGCATTAGTGTGTCTAACTGATAAGTCGTTAGGATGCATTAGTGAGTCTGGACTTCGACTGTGATGACCCGGAAATTTCCAACCAAATTTAAACTTAATCTATATATGATTTTGATACGGTAAGTAAAGTCTGTACTTTTGAGTCTCAGAAAGTTTTGAACTGATTACATGAATTCATTTGACCTTCGACCATTTCCAACGATTCACGAACAACTAATTGTGAATAGATACATATATATTTAAATGTATCTATATAATAATTTGAAATATAAATTTGAAATAATATATTATTCAAGTATTAGAAATAAATACGTAAAATTAATTAAAATAAGATAATGAAGTTATATGAATATATATATATATATATATATATATATATATATATATATATATTAACAATAAATATTAAAGGATTGTAATACTCATTTGATATTCCGAATAATATTAAGCAAATTAAATTCAAACTTAAGTAATTTTTAAAATAAAAGGTGATTCGAAAATAGGTTAAAAGAATGATAGACTTATTAATTATGTATACTTTAAATTTATTTGTTTCAATATATATAATTAATAATTAATATACCTATCTATGTTATAAAATTTGATAAAACATAATATATAGAATTGTTATAATAATATTGTTAATACTTTTAATATTAATATCAAGACTAGTGTTATTAATATCATTAATTTAAAAACATAATGTATAGATATGATTCTTAAACATAATTAATATTATATGTGTATCATAATATTTATATTTTGTAAATATTAAATATAGATATTATATAAGTAATACATAACGCATAGTTAATAACATGTAATATTAAGATATTAAAATTATATTATAAGTTAAAATCTATTATAGTAATATCATTATCATTTTCTATATTGATATCAAAGTTAATATTATTATCACACATAGGTATAATATTTAATATAAATTGTTATATTATTATTACTAATATTATTATTAATACTAATATTATTATTAGTATTATTATTATTATTATTATTATTATTATTATTATTATTATTATTATTATTATTATTATTATTATTATTATTATTATTATTATTATTGTATTACCAGTTTTTTATTTATTTTAATATAAAAGGTAGTAAATGTATTAGCAAGTTATTTACCTAATTTAATTTATATATAATTGATTCAATACAAAAATGAACGTGTCATTGCTCAGTATCTTCTTTTTATTTTTTTTTATTTTTTATACTATGCAGCTCGTGACCTTCTGTCTGTTATTGTTTTATATGATTTCAATCAACCCTACAAAACAAATTCGAACAATTATTATCTCGTTAGATACATATCAAACTGCAATTTGAGTATTAAAACAGATTTTTTTTATTTTATCAAACACTCTCGTTTAACCCTATTCTTGAATCTTTTTGGCCAAAATTCGAAACTTAATCAATTTACAAAAACTAGAATTGCAGTTGTGTTAGAAATTACTCCCTTAAACTTTCTTCAAAATCCCATCTTCCAATTCTTTGAAACGAAGACGAATTTTGTAGTCAAACTTATAAATTAAAAAGTCAAGCGATATGTTCATAAGGAAATTCAAGTTCGTTTTTGAGTTTATGGAATAATTGATGATTCCTAAAGTTCGTATACATGATTTCAAAACTATTTCGTGTAGAAAACTTCTGTTAAAACGTTCTAAAAATCGAAATTCTATTTTCTTTTTTTTTAAAAAGCTGCGACAGCAGTTCTTATTTTTTTGTTTCTATTTTTTTTATTTTTTTTGATGAATTGATTTCATAGTAGTATCCCACACTAGTTACTTAATTTTAACTCTTAAATCAACTTTGTAACTCGCGATTATAATTGGGATTGAGTTGGGTTCGTTCAATTTTTTTTTTGTGAAGAAGAAGAACAACAGTTTATATGGGTTATATAATTTAGGAGGAAGGTTAAAACAGAAAAACAGGCGACAGCCTGATGGTTAAGGAAGGGTGTAACGAGCGAGAGGTCTCGGGTTCGAGACCCGGCAGAGGCATATCTTTTTAAAATGTGACTTCAAAGGTTGTATCTATTATTATTATTATTATTATTATTATTATTATTATTATTATTATTATTATTATTATTATTATTATTATTATTATTATTATTATTATTATTGCCATTATTGTTATTATTATTATTATTGTTATTGTTAATACTAGTATTAGTAATTAAAATTGTTATCCTATAAATAAAGATTACTCATATAACTATTATTACTACTATTAATAGTATCATTATTGTTATGTTTATTATTATCATTAAGTATTAAAACTATTATTATTAGTATTAACATGGTTATTATTATCATTATATTATATTATTTAAGTAAAGTATCATTTTATTATTAGAACTATTATTATTATTATTATTATTATTATTATTATTATTATTATTATTATTATTATTATTATTATTATTATTATTAATTATTATTTTTACTATTGTTATTTGTATTATTATCATTAGTTATAGACTTATAGTTACTATTATTATCACATGTATTATTATAATTATTATTAGTATTAATGTTAAAATAAGAATTAGTAATCATTATTATGATTAAGATATTATTATTATTATTATTAAGTATCTGAATTATTATTAAGCGTTATGAATATTACTTATTATTGTTACTACTGTTAACATAAGTAGTAGTTACCAACTATTATTATCGTTAACATAACCCTAGTTACAATTATAATAATTATTATTATTGTTACTACTAATACTATTATTATCAATATAAGTATTAATATTAAATAATATGATTATTAATATCATCTTTATTAATCTCAAAAACTATCACTTTTAAGTAAATAAATATTTTGTACATAAAATATATTTATTATATATACTACACTTATATTAAAACTTCACATAACTATAAATATATAAAACCTACTAAAATTATTTATATAAACACTTACAACAACAAATTATCGATTTTTAAATATAATATCAAACAAGTACATATATCAAAATATTAATATAACTATAAAAATATTAACCATTTGAATGAACATACAAATTAAAAATATATATTATTAATATAAAAATAATGTAATTAATAAATTTATATATATATTCATTCGAATACGATTATATGTACTAATGAATATATAAATGATATAGGTTCGTGAATCCAAGGCCTACCCTGCATTGTTCAATGTCGTCATATGTATTTTTACTACAAAATACAGTACTGTGAGTTTCATTTATTCCCTTTTTACTCATTACATTTTTGGGCTGAGAATACATGCAAATACTTTATTAACTGTTTTACAATATTTATATGCGTGAGTTTCATTTGCCTTTTTACCCTTTATATTTTTGGGCTGAGAATACATGCGCAACTTTTATAAATGTTTTACGAAATAGACACAAGTAAAGGTAACTACATTCTATGGTTGGATTATCTAATCGAATATGCCCTTTTTATTAAGTCTGGTAATCTAAGAATTAGGGAACAGACACCCTAATTGACGCGAACTCTAAAGATAGATCTATCGGGCCCAACAAGCCCCATCCAAAGTACCGGATGCTTTAGTACGTCGAAATTTATATCATGTTTGAAGGAGGATCCCGGAATGATGGGGATATTCTTATATACATATTGTGAATGTCGGTTACCAGGTGTTCAATCCATATGAATGATATTTTTGTCTCTATGCATGGGACGTATGTTTATGAGAAATGGAAATATGAAATCTTGTGGTCTATTAAAAATTATGAAATAATTATTTATGTTAAACTAATGAACTCACCAACCTTTTGGTTGACACTTTAAAGCATGTTTATTCTCAGGTATTAAAGAAATCTTCCGTTGTGCATTTGCTCATCTTAGAGATAATACTTGGAGTCATTTATGACATATTTCAAAAGACGTTGCATTCGAGTCATTGCGTCTATCAAGATTATTATTAAGTCAATTATAGTTAGATATATTATGAAATGGTATGCCTGCCGTCAAATTTTGATGTAATGAAAGATTGTCTTTTCAAAAATGAATGCAATGTTTGTAAAATGTATCATATAGTCAAGTACCTCGCGATGTAATCAACTGTTGTGAATCATTTATAATCGATATGGACTTAGTCCGGATGGATTAGGACGGGTCCTTTCAGTTGGTATCATAGCGGTGATCTTAGCGAACCATGTCTGCATTAGTGTGTCTAACTGATAAGTCATTAGGATGCATTATTGAGTCTGGACTTCGACCGTGTCTGCATATCAAAAGTTTTGCTTATCATTTTGTGTCAAAAATTACCTGCTTATTATTCTTAGAGAATCACTTACTTATCATTCTTAGTCTAGACACGTTTTACTGCATTGACTGCATGAATAGTGTATAGACAAAATTCATATCTTAGCGTATCTGTTACTGTAACTTTGCCTGATAACTCCCGTAGATTCCTCCGTAACTTATGGGATTTTAGGATTATATATGCATATGTAAATTATGTATTGCAGGGTACTAATCTACATCCTATAATCTATTTCTTATCAAAAATCCTTCATCTGATCGTACGAGATGAATCCTGCAACCAGTTCGAGTCCCTCAGATTCCGATAGCTATTTCGATAGTTATTCCGACGACTATTCTGACATAGATGTTCACCTAAACTCCGAAAACAACGTCATCGGCATGAATCAACCAATCAACCATTATCAATTTATTTGATGGGTTCGTAGTCGACTTAATTAATGGAAACGTGCAGAAGGCAATCCCTTCCACCAACCGAATTAACCTCACAATGAACCTGAAGCGTTTACCGGCGAACCTGTTCGAGACACCATTTTCAGTCTCATTTCCAGGGTAACTCGACAAGATTATATTCTATCCATAATTCTGAACCTTATTCATCCGCTCGTTCCGATCGACAATCATCCTGGAGTAATAAGTCAACGAACTTCGCGCTCGAATAATCAATTCGGAGAATATGGTGCAAAATGTACCAGCTTCAGCAACATCACCGGCACCAACAGTACCATCAATAACAGTACCAGTACCATCAACAATCCATGCTTCAATATCATCATCTGTACTTTGAGTATGATCTTCGTTCTACGTATCGTTCTACCTCATTTATCTTCGTTCGACATGGCAAATATGTAATCTCTAAAGTTTTAGAGATTATTTATTCTAGTTCCAACCAAAAAGCAAATGAGTTTAATATCATATTAACTCATTAAATCCATGAATACATCTGAAGAAAATATATATGTATATATGTTTTCATAAAGATTGTAATTAAAAATTCTCTTGTACAAACTGTTAATGGTGAAAATATTTTAACGGGTAGGTAATACCCAAGGAATATTTAAATGTCACATTAATAAGTTACATTGTACGTTCTTCGAATCTGTTTCAATAGTCATATACTATCCTACTTACATCCACCGATATACGTATCCGTTCACCAAAGAATAACTATTTTCATTCAAATTCAAATTTCATATTAAGATTTTGACATATCAGAATCCAACAAGTGGCATAATGAAGAAAAAAAAAATGGACACAATAAAAATTGATTAGAAACAGACTAATTAACAATATGAAATTTTGTTAAGAATCCACGCTAACAAAATCCTAGCTAATTGTTCCTAGCTAACTGTTAATTCCGTATTACATTTTATTTATCGCAATTTAATTATCGCAATTTATTTTATCGCAATTTAATTCTCGCAATTTTATTTATTGTTATTTAATTTCTGTTATTTACTTTACGCACTTTATTTATCGTTATTTAATTTCTGTTATTTATTTTACGCACTTTAAATATCGGGACACGTATACAAGGTTTTGACATATCATATTGACACATCTATATACATTATTTGGAATCACCATAGACACTCTATATGCAGTAATGATCGAGTTCTCTATACAGGGTTGAGGTTGATTCTCAAATAATATATATACTTTGAGTTGTGATCGAGTCTGAGACGTATACGGGTCACGATACGTATTAATTAATTCGAATATTATATATTAAATTATATATGAATTATTGGACGGTTAAATGTGGACTATCGACTGTGGACTAATGACATTGGACAATTAAAATAAATTAAAATATTGATTATAACATATGAAACTAAATAATTCTTCAAGACTGCCACTTGATCTCATCTTAAACCTCATTGTATCTCGACGATTACAATCTGCGTTCAAACCTGTCATAATTCCTGAAAACACCTCAATCGAGAGGATGAACCAACCGTACTTCATCTACGGAAGAAAAGATTTATGCATATAGTTATGCACCTGAAAATACTCTGAATCTGATTAAACATTCAATACATATCGGTGCTAACTCCTTTGGCGTTGTTATTACTGAAAATAACTTTGCAATCCCTTTCCAAAGTAGCCAATTTTGTCACAGCTCCAGCAAGTCAACTTCGAATTTTCATTCGAAGTAACCTTACTATAATCCTGATATATATACGATTACCCTTTTGATATCGGAGAATTCTTTTATATTCCACCATATTACCAGCAGACGTACCAGCAACCTCGTTGCTTCTTGGCTTAGATCTCTCTGATAAATCATTATATTTATTCATTGAAACCCTATAATATACTCATCCGCATCTTGTAACGAGAACTACCATACCAATTACCGGGAATCAGCAATCAGTACTTTGAAAACTCACATCATATCTACATCAACAGTTATATGTATGACATTTATCTCTTAGAATTATGATCTCTCATTCTGAAATTTTGAAAAGCACTCTGTCACAAATCAATACTATGAATGTTGAAAAAGTTGAATGAAGCAGCAGAAATCATAGACAACCGTAAACGACCTTAATCATCGGAAGTTTGATGATAAAGAATAGTATGTTAGAAAAGCTCAGAAAAGTTGGAACTGGAAAACGGATTGAGCTAACCACGAAGGAGACCAAGGACAAATACAATGACCAAACCCTATATTCAAAGGATTCAGGTAATTCTGAATCCGTTGAAATCTTTAGAGAATATCTTGCTCCGAAGTCATGTTAAAATCTTGCGGAAAATCTTTCCCCACCAACCATCGAACTTAGAAATTCCAAAATATCATCATCAATATCTTCGATATTTCTGAGGATATTTTCATAAATATTCTCGTCCGAAATTATATACCTCCTCGTGCTTCCTGTGTATCATTATATTGGAAACATTCAATAGAAAATTTAGTACCGAAAAGCAGATTATGCGAAACTATGAAGAAAGCCGTAGACAAATCACAAAGAATAAGTTTGACTTCAAAGAATCTAAATGATTCAATGTCTACTAAAGACTTTAGTGAATAGCTTGCTCCTTACTCTAAACCCTTGCAGATAATAGTTTCTATCATCCTCTGATTTTAGATATTCCGAGATATTATCATATCTTTCATTATAAATATCCTCCATATTTCTGGAGATATTTTTATAACTATTCTTATCTGAAATTATTAATCTTTTCGTGCTATCAGTGTTACATCGTATAGAAACTGTTAGTTTCTATATTCTGTGAACTTTCGAGCTTAAAATATGAATGTTATTGAAGTAATGTTGGGAACTGATGCATGAGTTAGTATAATATAATGACACTTGATCAACGTGATTATATTACAGTAAGTCATGCTGAGTTCTAATGGGACATGATGGTTCACAGTAGATCATACCACCATCATGTGTCATGTTACATAACTCTTTCATTCTAATTAACTTCTGAACATATCAAGAAAGTATATTCTTGATAGCTCTATTCTCAATGATTCTGGTAATTTGACGAATCAAATCGTGCTATTACATTCTTTCTTGATTATAACATTAAATTCATTCGAAACTCCATACTTACAAATTCTAGACCATTACTCGTTTTACTATAGATCGAGAAGAGATTAAAAAGACGAAGAGCTCCGAAACATAAAGGAAGATATAAAACTCAACAACAACACTGAAATTACAATAATTAAAAATTAAAACATCACGACAATTAAAAATTAAAAGATTACAATCAAACTACTCGTCGTCGTCAATTGTCATCTGCAAAGTAGCGTTCACCAGTGATTTCACCATCCGTGAGGTACTCTGGAGACATCGGTATTTCTCTTGATGCCTCAACTGCTGCTTCAGTTGATTCATCGAGGTAACGATAACCCAACGTCTCTTCATCTTCAGGAACCGCATACAAAGAAATGCGTTTACCGCGATCTTCAATGGTATCTTTTATAAAGTACCATTGATCATCAGTACACATAAAACTTGCCCTACAATCCGCATCATAATCGTCTTTATAAAAGAACACAGACGTGAATTCACACGGAACTTTTTCCTTCAGAAAGGATAGCAATTCTTGTAAACCAACATCACGAATGTCGATATCTTCGAACGAAATACTGTCGCCCCACTTATATTCCTTTATTTGATTACGGAAATCACCTCCGTAATGAACATTGAATGAAACAATCATTGGGGGGTAGTGTTAACATTTTGCAGTTTGGGAGTGTTTGATTTTGATTTTGACAAAGGTGGAAATATAAAAGAAATATATGTTTGAGTGTATAAAATGAAGTATATGGTTGGTGTTTTTATAGTGTAAAAGTGACCGTTGGGATAGCCGTTGGAATTTTTTATTTTATTTTACTAACGGCTAAAAATTTGGGCAAGTTTTTGGGCGAAGGTGGACGATGCCCGTTGGGACCTCTCTCATGATAGTTTCATTCGTGCTCTTCGAATAATTGAATTACTTTATCTGTATTATTCTGTAATGATGAAAACTCTATTTATCAGCTCATATTCGTCAAGAAAAACATATTTATTGTTAGCCATGACGACCTCACTCAAATTTCGGGACGAAATTTCTTTAACGGGTAGATACTGTGATGACCCGTAAATTTTCAACCAAATTTAAACCTAATCTATATATGATTTCGATACAGTAAGTAAAGTCTGTACTTTTGAGTCTCAGAAAGTTTTGAACTGTTTACATGAATTCATTTTGAAATGTCCCGTTCTTATTGATTAAAAACGTTCCATATTAATTGATTTCGTTGCGAGGTTTTGACCTCTATATGAGACGTTTTTCAAAGACTGCATTCATTTTTAAAACAAACCATAACCTTTATTTCATAAATAAAGGTTTAAAAAGCTTTACGTAGATTATCAAATAATGATAATCTAAAATATCCTGTTTACACACGACCATTACATAATGGTTTACAATACAAATATGTTACATCGAAATCAGTTTCTTGAATGCAGATTTTACACAATATCATACAAACATGGACTCCAAATCTTGTCCTTATTTTAGTATGCAACAGCGGAAGCTCTTAATATTCACCTGAGAATAAACATGCTTTAAACGTCAACAAAAATGTTGGTGAGTTATAGGTTTAACCTATATATATCAAATCGTAACAATAGACCACAAGATTTCATATTTCAATACACATCCCATACATAGAGATAAAAATCATTCATATGGTGAACACCTGGTAACCGACATTAACAAGATGCATATATAAGAATATCCCCATCATTCCGGGACACCCTTCGGATATGATATAAATTTCGAAGTACTAAAGCATCCGGTACTTTGGATGGGGTTTGTTAGGCCCAATAGATCTATCTTTAGGATTCACATTAATTAGGGTGTTTGTTCCCTAATTCTTAGATTACCAGACTTAATAAAAAGGGGCATATTCGATTTCGATAATTCAACCATAGAATGTAGTTTCACGTACTTGTGTCTATTTTGTAAATCATTTATAAAACCTGCATGTATTCTCATCCCAAAAATATTAGATTTTAAAAGTGGGACTATAACTCACTTTCACAGATTTTTACTTCGTCGGGAAGTAAGACTTGGCCACTGTTGATTCACGAACCTATAACAATATATACATATATATTAAAGTATGTTCAAAATATATTTACAACACTTTTAATATATTTTGATGTTTTAAGTTTATTAAGTCAGCTGTCCTCGTTAGTAACCTATAACTAGTTGTCCACAGTTAGATGTATAGAAATAAATCGATAAATATTATCTTGAATCAATCCACGACCCAGTGTATACGTATCTCAGTATTGATCACAACTCAAACTATATATATTTTGGAATCAACCTCAACCCTGTATAGCTAACTCCAACATTCACATATAGAGTGTCTATGGTTGTTCCGAAATATATATAGATGTGTCGACATGATAGGTCGAAACATTGTATACGTGTCTATGGTATCTCAAGATTACATAATATACAATACAAGTTGATTAAGTTATGGTTGGAATAGATTTGTTACCAATTTTCACGTAGCTAAAATGAGAAAAATTATCCAATCTTGTTTTACCCATAACTTCTTCATTTTAAATCCGTTTTGAGTGAATCAAATTGCTATGATTTCATATTGAACTCTATTTTATGAATCTAAACAGAAAAAGTATAGGTTTATAGTCGGAAAAATAAGTTACAAGTCGTTTTTGTAAAGGTAGTCATTTCAGTCGAAAGAACGACGTCTAGATGACCATTTTAGAAAACATACTTCCACTTTGAGTTTAACCATAATTTTTGGATATAGTTTCATGTTCATAATAAAAATCATTTTCTCAGAATAACAACTTTTAAATCAAAGTTTATCATAGTTTTTAATTAACTAACCCAAAACAGCCCGCGGTGTTACTACGACGGCGTAAATCCGGTTTTACGGTGTTTTTCTTGTTTCCAGGTTTTAAATCATTAAGTTAGCATATCATATAGATATAGAACATGTGTTTAGTTGATTTTAAAAGTCAAGTTAGAAGGATTAACTTTTGTTTGCGAACAAGTTTAGAATTAACTAAACTATGTTATAGTGATTACAAGTTTAAACCTTCGAATAAGATAGCTTTATATGTATGAATCGAATGATGTTATGAACATCATTACTACCTTAATTTCCTTGGATAAACCTACTGGAAAAGAGAAAAATGGATCTAGCTTCAATGGATCCTTGGATGGCTCGAAGTTCTTGAAGCAGAATCATGACACGAAAACAAGTTCAAGTAAGATCATCACTTGAAATAAGATTGTTATAGTTATAGAAATTGAACCAAAGTTTGAATATGATTATTACCTTGTATTAGAATGATAACCTACTGTAAGAAACAAAGATTTCTTGAGGTTGGATGATCACCTTACAAGATTGGAAGTGAGCTAGCAAACTTGAAAGTATTCTTGATTTTATGAAACTAGAACTTTTGGAATTTATGAAGAACACTTAGAACTTGAAGATAGAACTTGAGAGAGATCAATTAGATGAAGAAAATTGAAGAATGAAAGTGTTTGTAGGTGTTTTTGGTCGTTGGTGTATGGATTAGATATAAAGGATATGTAATTTTGTTTTCATGTAAATAAGTCATGAATGATTACTCATATTTTTGTAATTTTATGAGATATTTCATGCTAGTTGCCAAATGATGGTTCCCACATGTGTTAGGTGACTCACATGGGCTGCTAAGAGCTGATCATTGGAGTGTATATACCAATAGTATATACATCTAAAAGCTGTGTATTGTACGAGTAGGAATACAGGTGCATACGAGTAGAATTGTTGATGAAACTGAACGAGGATGTAATTGTAAGCATTTTTGTTAAGTAGAAGTATTTTGATAAGTGTATTGAAGTCTTTAAAAAGTGTATAAATACATATTAAAACACTACATGTATATGCATTTTAACTGAGTCGTTAAGTCATCGTTAGTCGTTACATGTAAGTGTTGTTTTGAAACCTTTAGGTTAACGATCTTGTTAAATGTTGTTAACCCAATGTTTATAATATCAAATGAGATTTTAAATTATTATATTATCATGATATTATCATGTATGAATATCTCTTAATATGATATATATACATTAAATGTCTTTACAACGATAATCGTTACATATATGTCTCGTTTAAAAATCATTAAGTTAGTAGTCTTGTTTTTACATATGTAGTTCATTGTTAATATACTTTATGATATGTTTTCTTATCATAGTATCATGTTAACTATATATATATATATATCCATATATATGTCATCATATAGTTTTTACAAGTTTTAACGTTCGTGAATCACCGATCAACTTGGGTGGTCAATTGTCTATATGAAACATATTTCAATTAATTAAGTCTTAACAAGTTTGATTGCTTAACATGTTGGAAACATTTAATCATGTAAATATCAATCTCAATTAATATATATAAACATGGAAAAGTTCGGGTCACTACAGTACCTACCCGTTAAATAAATTTCGTCCCGAAATTTTAAGCTGTTGAAGGTGTTGACGAATCTTCTGGAAATAGATGCGGGTATTTCTTCTTCATCTGATCTTCACGCTCCCAGGTGAACTCGGGTCCTCTACGAGCATTCCATCGAACCTTAACAATTGGTATCTTGTTTTGCTTAAGTCTTTTAACCTCACGATCCATTATTTCGACGGGTTCTTCGATGAATTGAAGTTTTTCGTTGATTTGGATTTCATCTAACAAAATAGTGAGATCTTCTTTAGCAAAACATTTCTTTAAATTCGAGACGTGGAAAGTGTTATGTACAGCCGCGAGTTGTTGAGGTAACTCTAGTCGGTAAGCTACTGGTCCGACACGATCAATAATCTTGAATGGTCCAATATACCTTGGATTTAATTTCCCTCGTTTACCAAATCGAACAACGCCTTTCCAAGGTGCAACTTTAAGCATGACCATCTCTCCAATTTCAAATTCTATATCTTTTCTTTTAATATCAGCGTAGCTCTTTTGTCGACTTTGGGCGGTTTTCAACCGTTGTTGAATTTGGATGATCTTCTCGGTAGTTTCTTGTATAATCTCCGGACCCGTAATCTGTCTATCCCCCACTTCACTCCAACAAATCGGAGACCTGCACTTTCTACCATAAAGTGCTTCAAACGGCGCCATCTCAATGCTTGAATGGTAGCTGTTGTTGTAGGAAAATTCTGCTAACGGTAGATGTCGATCCCAACTGTTTCCGAAATCAATAACACATGCTCGTAGCATGTCTTCAAGCATTTGTATCGTCCTTTCGCTCTGCCCATCAGTTTGTGGATGATAGGCAGTACTCATGTCTAGACGAGTTCCTAATGCTTGCTGTAATGTCTGCCAGAATCTTGAAATAAATCTGCCATCCCTATCAGAGATAATAGAGATTGGTATTCCATGTCTGGAGACGACTTCCTTCAAATACAGTCGTGCTAACTTCTCCATCTTGTCATCTTCTCTTATTGGTAGGAAGTGTGCTGATTTGGTGAGACGATCAACTATTACCCAAATAGTATCAAAACCACTTGCAGTCCTTGGCAATTTAGTGATGAAATCCATGGTAATGTTTTCCCATTTCCATTCCGGGATTTCGGGTTGTTGAAGTAGACCTGATGGTTTCTGATGCTCAGCTTTGACCTTAGAACACGTCAAACATTCTCCTACGTATTTAGCAACATCGGCTTTCATACCCGGCCACCAAAAATGTTTCTTGAGATCCTTGTACATCTTCCCCGTTCCAGGATGTATTGAGTATCTGGTTTTATGAGCTTCTCTAAGTACCATTTCTCTCATATCTCCAAATTTTGGTACCCAAATCTTTTCAGCCCTATACCGGGTTCCGTCTTCCCGAATATTAAGATGCTTCTCCGATCCTTTGGGTATTTCATCCTTTAAATTTCCCTCTTTTAAAACTCCTTGTTGCGCCTCCTTTATTTGAGTAGTAATGTTATTATGAATCATTATATTCATAGATTTTACTCGAATGGGTTCTCTGTCCTTCCTGCTCAAGGCATCGGCTACCACATTTGCCTTCCCCGGGTGGTAACGAATCTCAAAGTCGTAATCATTCAATAATTCAATCCACCTACGCTGCCTCATATTCAGTTGTTTCTGATTAAATATGTGTTGAAGACTTTTGTGGTCGGTATATATAATACTTTTGACCCCATATAAGTAGTGCCTCCAAGTCTTTAATGCAAAAACAACTGCGCCTAATTCCAAATCATGCGTCGTATAATTTTGTTCGTGAATCTTCAATTGTCTAGACGCATAAGCAATCACCTTCGTTCGTTGCATTAATACACAACCGAGACCTTGCTTTGATGCATCACAATAAATCACAAAATCATCATTCCCTTCAGGCAATGACAATATAGGTGCCGTAGTTAGCTTTTTCTTCAATAACTGAAACGCTTTCTCTTGTTCATCATTCCATTCAAATTTCTTCCCTTTATGCGTTAATGCAGTCAAGGGTTTTGCTATTCTGGAAAAGTCTTGGATGAACCTTCTGTAGTAACCAGCTAGTCCTAAAAACTGGCGTATGTGTTTCGGAGTTTTCGGGGTTTCCCACTTTTCAACAGTTTCTATCTTTGCCGGATCCACCTTAATACCTTCTTTGTTCACTATGTGACCGAGGAATTGAACTTCTTCCAACCAAAATGCACACTTTGAAAACTTAGCGTACAATTCTTCCTTCCTCAATACTTCTAACACCTTTCTCAAATGTTCACCGTGTTCTTGGTCATTCTTTGAGTAAATAAGTATGTCATCAATGAAAACAATGACAAACTTGTCAAGGTATGGTCCACACACTCGGTTCATAAGGTCCATGAACACAGCTGGTGCATTAGTTAAACCAAACGGCATGACCATAAACTCGTAATGACCGTAACGTGTTCTGAAAGCAGTCTTTGGAATATCATCTTCTTTCACCCGCATTTGATGATACCCGGAACGTAAGTCAATCTTTGAATAAACAGACGAGCCTTGTAGTTGATCAAATAAGTCGTCGATTCTCGGTAGTGGGTAGCGGTTCTTGATGGTAAGTTTGTTCAACTCTCGGTAGTCGATACACAACCTGAATGTACCATCTTTCTTCTTGACAAACAAAACAGGAGCTCCCCACGGTGATGTGCTTGGTCGAATGAAACCACGCTCTAAAAGTTCTTGTAATTGGCTTTGCAGTTCTTTCATCTCGCTGGGTGCGAGTCTGTAAGGAGCACGAGCTATTGGTGCAGCTCCTGGTACAAGATCTATTTGAAATTCAACGGATCGATGTGGGGGTAATCCCGGTAATTCTTTCGGAAATACATCGGGAAATTCTTTTGCAATGGGAACATCATTGATGCTCTTTTCTTCAGTTTGTACTTTCTCGACGTGTGCTAGAACAGCATAGCAACCTTTTCTTATTAGTTTTTGTGCCTTCAAATTACTAATAAGATGTAGCTTCGTGTTGCCCTTTTCTCCGTACACCATTAAGGGTTTTCCTTTTTCTCGTATAATGCGAATTGCATTTTTGTAACAAACGATCTCCGCTTTCACTTCTTTCAACCAGTCCATACCGATTATCACATCAAAACTCCCTAACTCTACTGGTATCAAATCAATCTTAAATGTTTCGCTAACCAGTTTAATTTCTCGATTCCGACATATATTATCTGCTGAAATTAATTTACCATTTGCTAATTCGAGTAAAAATTTACTATCCAAAGGCGTCAATGGACAACTTAATTTAGCACAAAAATCTCTACTCATATAGCTTCTATCCGCACCCGTATCAAATGAAACGTAAGCAGATTTATTGTCAATAAGAAACGTACCCGTAACAAGCTCCGGGTCTTCCTGTGCCTCTACCGCATTAATATTGAAAACTCTTCCACGGCCTTGTCCATTCGTGTTCTCCTGGTTCGGGCAATTTCTAATAATGTGGCCTGGTTTTCCACATTTATAACAAACTACATTGGCATAACTTGCTCCGACACTACTTGCTCCGCCATTACTCGTTCCGACACCATTTGTTCCTTTCGTTCTATTAACCCCTGGTCCGTAGACCTCACACTTCGCCGCGCTATGACCATTTCTTTTACACTTGTTGCAAAATTTGGTGCAGAACCCCGAGTGATTCTTTTCACACCTTTGGCATAGCTGCTTCTGATTGTTGTTGTTGTTGCGGTTATTATTGTTGTTGGGATGATTGTTGTAGTTGCTGTTGTTGTTGTTGTTGTTGTTGTTGTTGTTGGGCCGTTTGTTGTAGTTGCGATTGATGTTGCGATTGTTGGGATAATTGTTGCGATTATTGTTGTAATTGCTGTTGTTGTTGTATTGGTGATTCTTATCACCGTTTTCCTCCCACTTTCTTTTGACTTGCTTCACATTGGCCTCTTCAGCAGTCTGTTCTTTAATTCTTTCTTCAATCTGGTTCACTAGTTTGTGAGCCATTCTACATGCCTGTTGTATGGAGGCGGGCTCGTGTGAACTTATATCTTCTTGGATTCTTTCCGGTAATCCTTTCACAAACGCGTCGATCTTCTCTTCCTCATCTTCGAATGCTCCCGGACACAATAGGCACAATTCTGTGAATCGTCTTTCGTACGTGGTAATATTAAATCCTTGGGTTCGTAACCCTCTAAGTTCTGTCTTGAGCTTATTGACCTCGGTTCTGGGACGGTACTTCTCGTTCATCAAGTGCTTGAATGCTGACCACGGTAGTGCGTACGCATCATCTTGTCCCACTTGCTCTAGATAGGTATTCCACCATGTTAACGCAGAACCTGTGAAGGTATGCGTAGCGTACTTCACTTTGTCCTCTTCAGTACACTTACTTATGGCAAACACCGATTCAACCTTCTCGGTCCACCGTTTCAATCCGATCGGTCCTTCGGTTCCATCAAATTCCAAAGGTTTGCAGGCAGTGAATTCTTTGTAGGTGCATCCTACACGATTTCCTGTACTGCTAGATCCAAGGTTATTGTTGGTATGTAGCGCAGCCTGTACTGCGGCTATGTTTGAAGCTAGAAAAGTACGGAATTCCTCTTCATTCATATTCACGGTGTGTCGAGTAGTCGGTGCCATTTCCTTCAAAATAGTTAAATGGAACAAGTTAATCATACAGAATATTAAGAGTAGTTAATAGTATTTCGTAGCATAATATGAACTCATTTATAAAAGCTTTTTCTTCATATTAGCGTTTTATAAGTTTAAATTCGGGTAGTACCTACCCGTTAAGTTCATACTTAGTAGCTAATATACAATTCAACTACTACAATTCTATATGAAAAACTGATTGTAATAATATTTCGCGTTCAAACTTTTATACAATATTTTACAAACTTACAATACCGCTTATTTTACATAAAGCATGAAATATAGCACACAATAACTTTGATACAAGATAGTTGTGAAGACAATTCTAGCTAGTACACAAGTCATTCGGCAAAGGCAATAAAGACACGTAATTCATACGTCCAGAAACAAGTCATGCATTCTGGTTTTACTAGGACTACTTCCCATCCTTGGTCTTGTGCAACATAACCGTTATGGCCGTTGATAAGACAGCGTGTTGTAACGTCATCAAAGGGACGAGGGTTACGTAATGTCCAACAGTCCCGTAATAATCTAAAAACCTCATTTCTTACCCCAATTACCGACTCCGTCACTTGTGGAAACGTTTTGTTTAATAGTTGTAGCCCGATGTTCTTGTTCTCACTTTGGTGAGAAGCGAACATTACTAATCCGTAAGCATAACATGCTTCTTTATGTTGCATGTTAGCCGCTTTTTCTAAATCACGAAGTCCAATATTCGGATATATTGAGTCAAAATAATTTCTTAACCCGTTGCGTAAAATAGCATTTGGGTTCCCCGCAATATATGCGTCAAAGTAAACACATCGTAACTTATGGGTTTCCCAATGTGATATCCCCCATCTTTCAAATGAAAGTCTCTTATAAACCAAGACATTCTTGGAACGTTCTTCGAATGTCTTACAAACTGATCTCTCCTTAAATAGTTGTGCCGAAGAATTCTGGCCGACTCTAGACAAGATTTCATCAATCATGTCTCCGGGTAGGTCTCTTAAAATATTGGGTTGTCTATCCATTTTGTGTTTTTAAACTGTAAAATAGACAAGAGTTAGTTTCATAAAAAAATACTTATTAATACAAGCAATTTTTACATATATCATAAAGCATAAGAACACTATATTACATATATTACACCACACGAATACAACTATCTTATTCCGACTCGCTCGTTTCTTCTTCTTCGGTTTTGGTTCGTTTTGCCAAGTTTCTAGGGATATATGATGTTCCCCTAATACGAGCCGTCGTTGTCCACATTGGTTTAGAAAAACCTGGTGGTTTAGAGGTTCCCGGGTCATTGTTACAACTTAAGGACTTCGGGGGTTGACGATACATATAAAGTTCATCGGGGTTGGAATTAGATTTCTCTATTTTTATGCCCTTTCCCTTATTATTTTCTTTTGCCTTTTTAAATTCAGTTGGGGTAATTTCTATAACATCATCGGAATTCTCGTCGGAATCCGATTCATCGGAGAATTGGTAATCCTCCCAATATTTTGCTTCCTTGGCGGAAACACCATTGACCATAATTAACTTTGGTCGGTTGGTTGAGGATTTTCTTTTACTTAACCGTTTTATTATTTCCCCCACCGGTTCTATTTCTTCATCCGGTTCCGATTCTTCTTCCGGTTCCGATTCTTCTTCCGGTTCCGACTCTTCTTCCGGTTCCTCTTCGGGAACTTGTGAATCAGTCCACAAATCATTCCAATTTACATTTGACTCTTCATTATTATTAGGTGAGTCAATGGGACTTGTTCTAGAGGTAGACATCTATCACATAATATCAAACACGTTAAGAGATTAATATATCACATAATATTCATATGTTAAAAATATATAGTTTCCAACAAAAATGTTAAGCAATCATTTTTAAAGAAAACATGGTCGAAGTCCAGACTCACTAATGCATCCTAACAAACTCGATAAGACACACTAATGCAAATTTTCTGGTTCTCTAAGACCAACGCTCGGATACCAACTGAAATGTCCCGTTCTTATTGATTAAAAACGTTCCATATTAATTGATTTCGTTGCGAGATTTTGACCTCTATATGAGACGTTTTTCAAAGACTGCATTCATTTTTAAAACAAACCATAACCTTTATTTCATAAATAAAGGTTTAAAAAGCTTTACGTAGATTATCAAATAATGATAATCTAAAATATCCTGTTTACACACGACCATTACATAATGGTTTACAATACAAATATGTTACATCGAAATCAGTTTCTTGAATGCATATTTTACACAATATCATACAAACATGGACTCCAAATCTTGTCCTTATTTTAGTATGCAACAGCGGAAGCTCTTAATATTCACCTGAGAATAAACATGCTTTAAACGTCAACAAAAATGTTGGTGAGTTATAGGTTTAACCTATATATATCAAATCGTAACAATAGACCACAAGATTTCATATTTCAATACACATCCCATACATAGAGATAAAAATCATTCATATGGTGAACACCTGGTAACCGACATTAACAAGATGCATATATAAGAATATCCCCATCATTCCGGGACACCCTTCGGATATGATATAAATTTCGAAGTACTAAAGCATCCGGTACTTTGGATGGGGTTTGTTAGGCCCAATAGATCTATCTTTAGGATTCACATTAATTAGGGTGTTTGTTCCCTAATTCTTAGATTACCAGACTTAATAAAAAGGGGCATATTCGATTTCGATAATTCAACCATAGAATGTAGTTTCACGTACTTGTGTCTATTTTGTAAATCATTTATAAAACCTGCATGTATTCTCATCCCAAAAATATTAGATTTTAAAAGTGGGACTATAACTCACTTTCACAGATTTTTACTTCGTCGGGAAGTAAGACTTGGCCACTGTTGATTCACGAACCTATAACAATATATACATATATATTAAAGTATGTTCAAAATATATTTACAACACTTTTAATATATTTTGATGTTTTAAGTTTATTAAGTCAGCTGTCCTCGTTAGTAACCTATAACTAGTTGTCCACAGTTAGATGTATAGAAATAAATCGATAAATATTATCTTGAATCAATCCACGACCCAGTGTATACGTATCTCAGTATTGATCACAACTCAAACTATATATATTTTGGAATCAACCTCAACCCTGTATAGCTAACTCCAACATTCACATATAGAGTGTCTATGGTTGTTCCGAAATATATATAGATGTGTCGACATGATAGGTCGAAACATTGTATACGTGTCTATGGTATCTCAAGATTACATAATATACAATACAAGTTGATTAAGTTATGGTTGGAATAGATTTGTTACCAATTTTCACGTAGCTAAAATGAGAAAAATTATCCAATCTTGTTTTACCCATAACTTCTTCATTTTAAATCCGTTTTGAGTGAATCAAATTGCTATGATTTCATATTGAACTCTATTTTATGAATCTAAACAGAAAAGGTATAGGTTTATAGTCGGAAAAATAAGTTACAAGTTGTTTTTGTAAAGGTAGTCATTTCAGTCGAAAGAACGACGTCTAGATGACCATTTTAGAAAACATACTTCCACTTTGAGTTTAACCATAATTTTTGGATATAGTTTCATGTTCATAATAAAAATCATTTTCTCAGAATAACAACTTTTAAATCAAAGTTTATCATAGTTTTTAATTAACTAACCCAAAACAGCCCGCGGTGTTACTACGACGGCGTAAATCCGGTTTTACGGTGTTTTTCTTGTTTCCAGGTTTTAAATCATTAAGTTAGCATATCATATAGATATAGAACATGTGTTTAGTTGATTTTAAAAGTCAAGTTAGAAGGATTAACTTTTGTTTGCGAACAAGTTTAGAATTAACTAAACTATGTTATAGTGATTACAAGTTTAAACCTTCGAATAAGATAGCTTTATATGTATGAATCGAATGATGTTATGAACATCATTACTACCTTAATTTCCTTGGATAAACCTACTGGAAAAGAGAAAAATGGATCTAGCTTCAATGGATCCTTGGATGGCTCGAAGTTCTTGAAGCAGAATCATGACACGAAAACAAGTTCAAGTAAGATCATCACTTGAAATAAGATTGTTATAGTTATAGAAATTGAACCAAAGTTTGAATATGATTATTACCTTGTATTAGAATGATAACCTACTATAAGAAACAAAGATTTCTTGAGGTTGGATGATCACCTTACAAGATTGGAAGTGAGCTAGCAAACTTGAAAGTATTCTTGATTTTATGAAACTAGAACTTTTGGAATTTATGAAGAACACTTAGAACTTGAAGATAGAACTTGAGAGAGATCAATTAGATGAAGAAAATTGAAGAATGAAAGTGTTTGTAGGTGTTTTTGGTCGTTGGTGTATGGATTAGATATAAAGGATATGTAATTTTGTTTTCATGTAAATAAGTCATGAATGATTACTCATATTTTTGTAATTTTATGAGATATTTCATGCTAGTTGCCAAATGATGGTTCCCACATGTGTTAGGTGACTCACATGGGCTGCTAAGAGCTGATCATTGGAGTGTATATACCAATAGTATATACATCTAAAAGCTGTGTATTGTACGAGTAGGAATACGGGTGCATACGAGTAGAATTGTTGATGAAACTGAACGAGGATGTAATTGTAAGCATTTTTGTTAAGTAGAAGTATTTTGATAAGTGTATTGAAGTCTTTCAAAAGTGTATAAATACATATTAAAACACTACATGTATATGCATTTTAACTGAGTCGTTAAGTCATCGTTAGTCGTTACATGTAAGTGTTGTTTTGAAACCTTTAGGTTAACGATCTTGTTAAATGTTGTTAACCCAATGTTTATAATATCAAATGAGATTTTAAATTATTATATTATCATGATATTATCATGTATGAATATCTCTTAATATGATATATATACATTAAATGTCTTTACAACGATAATCGTTACATATATGTCTCGTTTAAAAATCATTAAGTTAGTAGTCTTGTTTTTACATATGTAGTTCATTGTTAATATACTTTATGATATGTTTTCTTATCATAGTATCATGTTAACTATATATATATATATATCCATATATATGTCATCATATAGTTTTTACAAGTTTTAACGTTCGTGAATCACCGATCAACTTGGGTGGTCAATTGTCTATATGAAACATATTTCAATTAATCAAGTCTTAACAAGTTTGATTGCTTAACATGTTGGAAACATTTAATCATGTAAATATCAATCTCAATTAATATATATAAACATGGAAAAGTTCGGGTCACTACACATTTGACCTTCGACCATTTCTAACGATTCACTAACAACTAATTGTGAATAGATACATATATATTTAAATGTATCTATATAATAATTTGAAATATAAATTTGAAATAATATATTATTCAAGTATTAGAAATAAATACGTAAAATTAATTAAAATAAGATAATGAAGTTATATATATATATATATATATATATATATATATATATATATATATATATATATATATATATATATATATTAATAATAAATATTAAAGGATTGTAATACTCATTTGATATTTCGAATAATATTAAGCAAATTAAATTCAAACTTAAGTAATTTTTAAAATAAAAGGTGATTCGAAAATAGGTTAAAAGAATGATAGAGTTATTAATTATGTATACTTTAAATTTATTTGTTTCAATATATATAATTAATAATTAATATACCTATCTATGTTATAAAATTTGATAAAACATAATATATAGAATTGTTATAATAATATTGTTAATACTTTTAATATTAATATCAAGACTAGTGTTATTAATATCATTAATTTAAAAACATAATGTATAGATATGATTCTTAAACATAATTAATATTATATGTGTATCATAATATTTATATTTTGTAAATATTAAATATAGATATTATATAAGTAATACATAACGCATAGTTAATAACATGTAATATTAAGATATTAAAATTATATTATAAGTTAAAATCTATTATAGTAATATCATTATCATTTTCGATATTGATATCAAAGTTAATATTATTATCACACATAGGTATAATATTTAATATAAATTGTTATATTATTATTACTAATATTATTATTATTACTAATATTATTATTAGTAGTATTATTATTATTATTAATATTATTATTATTATTATTATTGTATTACCAGTTTTTTTTATTTTAATATAAAAGGTAGTAAATGTATTAGCAAGTTATTTACCTAATTTAATTTATATATAATTGATTCAATACAAAAATGAACGCGTCATTGCTCAGTATCTTCTTTTTATTTTTTTTTATTTTTTTTATACTATGCAGCTCATGACCTTCTGTCTGTTATTGTTTTATATGATTTCAATCAACCCTACAAAACAAATTCGAACAATTATTATCTCGTTAGATACATATCAAACTGCAATTTGAGTATTAAAACAGATTTTTATTTTATTTTATCAAACACTCTCGTTTAACCCTATTCTTGAATCTTTTTGGCCAAAATTCGAAACTTAATCAATTTACAAAAACTAGAATTGCAGTTGTGTTAGAAATTACTCCCTTAAACTTTCTTCAAAATCCCATCTTCCAATTCTTTGAAACGAAGACGAATTTTGTAGTCAAACTTATAAATTAAAAAGTCAAGCGATATGTTCATAAGGAAATTCAAGTTCGTTTTTGAGTTTATTGAACAATTGATGATTCCTAAAGTTCGTATACATGATTTCCAAACTATTTCGTGTAGAAAACTTCTGTTAAAACGTTCTAAAAATCGAAATTCTATTTTCTTTTTTTTAAAAAGCTGCGACAGCAGTTCTTATTTTTTGTTTCTATTTTTTTTTTTGATGAATTGATTTCATAGTGGTATCCCACACTAGTTACTTAATTTTAACTCTTAAATCAACTTTGTAACTCGCGGTTATAATTGGGATTGAGTTGGGTTCGTTCAAATTTTTTTTTTTGTGAAGAAGAAGAACAACAGTTTATATGGGTTATATAATTTAGGAGGAAGGTTAAAACAGAAAAACAGGCGACAGCCTGATGGTTAAGGAAGGGTGTAACGAGCGAGAGGTCTCGGGTTCGAGACCCGGCAGAGGCATATCTTTTTAAAATGTGACTTCAAAGGTTGTATCTATTTTTATTATTATTATTATTATTATTGCCATTATTGTTATTATTATTGTTATTGTTATTGTTAATACTAGTATTAGTAATTAAAATTGTTATCCTATAAATAAAGATTACTAATATAACTATTATTACTACTATTAATAGTATCATTATTGTTATGTTTATTATTATCATTAAGTATTAAAACTATTATTATTAGTATTAACATGGTTATTATTATCATTATATTATATTATTTAAGTAACGTATCATTTTATTATTAGAACTATTATTATTATTATTATTAATTATTATTTTTACTATTGTTATTTGTATTATTATCATTAGTTATAGACTTATAGTTACTATTATTATCACATGTATTATTATAATTATTATTTTTATTAATGTTAAAATAAGAATTAGTTATCATTATTATGATTAAGATATTATTATTATTATTATTATTATTATTAAGTATCTGAATTATTATTATTAAGCATTATGAATATTACTTATTATTGTTACTACTATTAACATAAGTAGTAGTTACCAACTATTATTATCGTTAACATAACCCTAGTTACAATTATAATAATTATTATTATTGTTACTACTAATACTATTATTATCAATATAAGTATTAATATTAAATAATATGATTATTAATATTATCTTTATTAATCTAAAAAACTATCACTTTTAAGCAAATAAATATTTTGTACATAAAATATATTTATTATATATACTACACTTATATTAAAACTTCACATAACTATAAATATATAAAACCTACTAAAATTATTTAT
Organism: Rutidosis leptorrhynchoides; assembly: GCF_046630445.1. Classification (NCBI taxonomy): domain Eukaryota; kingdom Viridiplantae; phylum Streptophyta; class Magnoliopsida; order Asterales; family Asteraceae; genus Rutidosis; species Rutidosis leptorrhynchoides. The sequence continues at coordinate 295,580,803 of NC_092333.1, forward strand.
ATAAACACTTACAACAACAAATTATCAATTTTTAAATATAATATCAAACAAGTACGTATATCAAAATATTAATATAACTATAAAAATATTAACCATTTGAATGAACATACAAATTAAAAATATATATTATTAATATAAAAATAATGTAATTAATAAATTTATATATATATTCATTCGAATACGATTATATGTATTAATGAATATACAAATGATATAGGTTCGTGAATCCAAGGCCTACCCTGCATTGTTCAATGTCGTCATATGTATTTTTACTACAAAATACAGTACTGTGAGTTTCATTTATTCCCTTTTTACTCATTACATTTTTGGGCTGAGAATACATGCAAATACTTTATTAACTATTTTACAATATTTATATGCGTGAGTTTCATTTGCCTTTTTACCCTTTATATTTTTGGGCTGAGAATACATGCGCAACTTTTATAAATGTTTTACGAAATAGACACAAGTAAACGAAACTACATTCTATGGTTGGATTATCTAATCGAATATGCCCTTTTTATTAAGTCTGGTCATCTAAGAATTAGGGAACAGACACCCTAATTGACGCGAACTCTAAAGATAGATCTATCGGGTCCAACAAGCCCCATCCAAAGTACTGGATGCTTTAGTACTTCGAAATTTATATCATGTTCGTAGGAGGATCCCGGAATGATGGGGATATTCTTATATACATATTGTGAATGTCGGTTACCAGGTGTTCAATCCATATGAATGATATTTTTGTCTCTATGCATGGGACGTATGTTTATGAGAAATGGAAATATGAAATCTTGTGGTCTATTAAAAATTATGAAATGATTATTTATGTTAAACTAATGAACTCACCAACCTTTTGGTTGACACTTTAAAGCATGTTTATTCTCAGGTATTAAAGAAATCTTCCGCTGTGCATTTGCTCATCTTAGAGATAATACTTGGAGTCATTTATGACATATTTCAAAAGACGTTGCATTCGAGTCATTGCGTTCATCAAGATTATTATTAAGTCAATTATAGTTAGATATATTATGAAATGGTATGCCTGCCGTCAACTTTTGATGTAATGAAAGATTGTCTTTTCAAAAACGAATGCAATGTTAGTAAAATGTATCATATAGAGGTCAAGTACCTCGCGATGTAATCAACTGTTGTGAATCGTTTATAATGGATATGGACTTAGTCCGGATGGATTAGGACGGGTCCTTTCATCGACCGTGTCTGCATGTTAAAAGTTTTGCTTATCATTTCGTGTCAAAAATTACCTGCTTATCATTCTTAGGGAATCACTTGCTTATCATTCTTAGTCTAGACACATTTTACTGCATTGATTGCATGAGTAGTGTGTAGACAAAAATTCATATCTTAGCGTATCTGCTAATTCATATCTTAGCGTATCTACTACTGTTGACTCTGCCTGACAGCTTCCTTAGATTCCTCCGTAACTTATGGGATTTTAGTATTATATATGCATATGTAAATTATGTATTACAGAGTACTAATCTACATCCTATAATCTAATTCTTATCGAAAATCCTCCATTCTGATCGTATGGGATAAATCCTTTAACCAGTTCGAGTCCCTCGAATTTCGATAACTATTCTGATAGTTATTCCGACAGCTATTCCGACGTGGATGTTCACCTAAGCTCCGAAAGCAGGGTCACCAGAATGAATCAACCAACCAACCATCCCCAATTCATATGATGAGTTCGTAGTCTACTTAATCATTGGAGACAATAAGATTCGATCCTTTCCACCTACCAACCTGCACTCTTGGCAAAGAACCTGATGCACTTATCGGCGAACCTATTAGAAACACCATTCTCATATTCATTTTCAGAGTATCTTACCACGATTATATTCTATATAAAATTCTAGATCTTATCCATCCGCTCGTCCGAACCTACAATCATCCCGGAATAATGGAAGAAGTCAACGAGCTTCGCGCTTGATTAATCAATCTAGAAAATATGGTGCAAAACGTACCAGCTTCAGCAACATCACCGACACCAACAGTACCACCAACATCAATACCAGTATCACCAACAACCCAAATTTCAACATCACATGCCTCAACATCTCATTATGTACCTCGAGTATAATCAACGTTCTACATATCGTTCTACATCAATTATCTTCGTCCTTCATGGCGATTATGTAATCTCTAATGTTTTAGAGATTATGTACTCTAGTTCTAGCCGAAAATCTGATAAGTTTAATATCACATTGACTCATTAATTCCATGATTACATCTGAAGAAAATATATATGTATATATATTTTCATAAAGATTGTAATTAAAAATTCTTTCGTACAAACCATTAATGGTGAAAATATTTTAACGGGTAGGTAATACTCGAGGAATATTTAGATTTCACATTAATAAGTTATACTGTACATTCTTCGAACCTGATTCAACAGTCATTTACTATCTTACTTACAACCACCTATATACGTATCCGTTCACCGCAGAATAACCATTTTCATTCAATTTCATATTTGGATTTTTACTTATCAGAATCCAACAAGTGGCATAATGAAGAAAACATATGACAAAATAAAATTTGTTAGAAACAGACTAATTAACTATGAGAAATTGTGTTAAGAATTCACGCTAACTGTTCCTAGCTAATTGTTCCTAGCTAACTGATTACATTTTATTTATCGCAATTTAATTATCGCAATTTACATTCTCGCAATTTTATTTATTGTCATTTAATTTCTGTATTTAATTTACGCACTTTAAATATCGGGACACGTATACAAGGTTTTGACATATCATATCGACGCATTTATATATATTATTTGGAATAACCATAGACATTCTATATGCAATAATGATCAAGTTCTCTATACAGGGTTGAGGTTGATTCTATAATAATATATATAATTTGAGTTGTGATCGAGTCTGAGACATGTACACGGGTCACGATACGTATTAATTAATTCGAATATTATATAATAAACTATATATGAATTATTATTTGTACACTGCTAACTGTGGACTATCGACTGTGGACTAATAATGTTGGACAATTAAAATGAATTAAAATATTGATTATAACATATGAAACTAAACAATTCTTCAAGTTTGCCACTTGATTTCGTCTTAAACATCATTTGTATCTTCACGATTACAATCTATGTTCAAACCTTTCAAGATTCTTGAAGAAAAAAAAAACCTCAATCAATAGGATGAATCAACCATACCTCATCTTTGGAAGAAAAGATTTATGCATATAGTTATGCACCTGAGAAACTCTCAACAATTGAGTAAAAGTTTAACACGTAGCCGCATCAGATCCTTTGGCATTTATTAGCAAAAATAACTTTACGATCCCTTTTCAAAGTAGCCAATTTTGTCACTGCCCCAGCAAGTCAACTTCGACTTGTCATTCGAAGTAGTCTTATTATAATCCTGATATATACGATTACCTTTTTGATACCGGAGAATTCTTTTATATTCCACCATATTACCAGTAGACGTACCAGCAACCTCATTGCTTCTTGGCATAAATCTCTCTGACAAATCATTATATTTATTCATTGAAACCCTATCAGATACTCATCCGCATCTTGTAACGAGAACTGCCATACCAATTATCGGGAATCAGCAATTAGTATTTTGAAAACTCACATCATATCTACATCAACAGTTATATGTATGACATTTATCTCTTAGAATTATGATCTCCCATTCTGAAATTCTGAAAAGCACTCAGTCATAAATCAATACTATGAATGTTGAAAAAGTTGAATGAAGCAGCAGAAATCATAGACAACCGTAAACGCCCTTAATCATCGGGAGTTTGATGATAAAGAATAATATGTTGGAAAAGCTCAGAAAAGTTGGAACTGGAAAACGGATAGAGTTAACCATGAAGGAGACCAAGGACAAATACAAGGACCAAACCCTATATTCAAAGAATCCTGGTAATTCTGAATCCGCTGAAATCTTTAGAGAATATCTTGCTCCGTCATGTTAAAATCTTGCGGAAAATCTTTCTCCATCAACCATCAAACTTAGAAATTCTAAAATATCATCATCAATATCTTCGATATTTTTGAGGATATTTTCAAAAAAAAAAAAAAATATATTCTCGTCCGAAATTATATACCTCTTCGTGCTTCCTGTGTATCATTATATTGGAAACATTCAAGAGGAAATTTAGTACTGAAAAGCAGATTATGCGAAACTATGAAGAAAGCCGTGGACAAATCACAAAGAATAAGTTTGACTTCAAAGAATCTAAATGATTCAATGTCTGCTGAAGTCTTTAGCGAATATCTTGCTCGTTACTCTAAGCCTTTGCAGACAATAGTCTCCATCATTCTCTGATCTTAGATATTCAAAGATATTATCGTATCATTCATTATAAATATCCTCCATAATTCTGAAGATATTTTTATAATTATTCTTATCTGAAATCATTAATCTCTTCATGCTATCAGTGTTACATCATATAGAAACTGTTAGTTTCTATATTATGTAAAACTTTCGAATTTAAAATATGAATGTTATTGAAGTAATGTTGGGAACTGATGCATGAGTTAGTATAATATAATGACACTTGATCAACGTGATTGTATTACAGTAAGTCATGCTGAGTTTCTAATGAGACGTGATGATTCACAGATCATAACGTCATCACGTGCCATGTTACATAACTCTTTCATTCTGCGTAACTTCTGAACATATCAAAAATATATATTCTTGATAGTTCTATACTCAGTGATTCTAATAATTTGACAAATCAAATCGTGCTAATATCTTCTTTCTTATTTAGAACATGATGTTTATCCGAAATTCCATACTTACGAATTCTGGACCATTACTCGCTTTACTAGAGGTCGGGAGAATAATAAAAAGGCAAAGAGATCCTAAATATAAGAGAAAATATAAAGCCCAATGACAACACCGAAATTACAAACCGTGGATATCAGTACGTATAGCAATATAAAGACACGGGAGGATTATAAATACAATAATCCCTAGAGCATAATAGAAATAAACAGATTCTTCAGGTGGGAGTTGGAAAAAAAGAACGATCATTGCGATAGTTAGAATAAGAACAAGGATCAGAACAGGGTTAAGCATTTTCATAAATCCTTTGAATTTGGGAATTGAGTATAGAAGTGGTAAAAATAAATGGAACGGAAAAGGTAAATTTATAAAGAAAATATCAGACGTAGTAATCGGGGCAGATCACCGTATTTAATTAAAGAGATCTTAATTTCAATAAATCCCGAAGAATCAGATCTTATAGATCTTCAAGATTTTCTTTAAATCCCTTGAATTTCGGAATTCAACCAAGGCATTGTCGAAAGTTAAGACGCGCCTTATTTTCTAAATTCAAACCTGTCTACGTCAAAAGTTAAAAACAAATCTTTGTTTATCATTTCATTCTTTTGTGAATAGCTTCACTTGTGCTCTTCGAATAATCAAATTGTTTTATCCATATTACTCAATGATGATAAAACTCTATTTATCAACTCATATTCATCATGAAAACATTTTTATAGTTAGTCATGACGACCTCACTCAAATTTCGGGATGAAATTTCTTTAACGGGTAGGTACTGTAGTGACCCGGGAATTCTCGACCAAATTTAAATTTAATCTTTATATGTTTCCGAAACGATAAGAAAAGTCTGTAATGATGAGTCTTAAAATTTTTGAATTATTTAGATGGATTCATTTGACCTTCGACTGTTCTCCGACGATTCACGAATAATTGTTTGTAAATAAATATGCATATAGAGATGTAAGTATATGTATATGTATATATATATATATATATATATATATATATATATATATATATATATATATATATATATATATATATAAATATATAAATATTTTTATCCAATATAAGTTATCACATAATATAAATTATAAACGATAACATGTAATATTAGTATATTAACAATTTATACAACCATAATATTACTCTCATTACAATAAGAAGTATTAGTGGTAATATATATAGATATGAAGCGTGATAAATTTAAATTATTATAATATTATCATTATTATTAATAATATTATTATTATAAAACTTATAGATATTATTATTATCAATAATAAGATTATTATTACCATTGCATTATTATAGAGTGTTATTATTATTTATAATATTAAGAAGTATTATTATTGTAGTTATGTTGAATAACTAAGGAGATTAAATATAATACATATATGTATACAGTTATATATATAAACAGATATATTTAAATATAGTGTATATATAAATATATATACATATATATATATATATATATATATACATATATATATATATATATATATATATATATATATATATATATATATATATACATATATATATATATAATTACAAGTTATAATATAATTGACATGATATTATTATTACATTCACTATTATTAATATATATATTATTATTAGCATTAAAATTAGTATTTTTATTAATTGTTATTAAATATTATTATTAAGAATTATTATTATAATAAATTATTATCATTATCAATATTTTAGTTATTAGTAAATAATACAATTATTATAATCAAAAATAATATTTAAATTTTTTTTTTTGTTATTTGACAAAGATAATATTAATATTATTATTATTGATTTTATTATTAATATTATTAGAAATTTAATTATTATTAATATAATTATAATCATTAATTATTAATAAATATATCATATGTACTAAAAAGCATGGATTCAGTTTCATATTGCTTTCAAACTGTGCCTGATTATTCTTCTATATCCAAACACAGAGATACATCCAAATGCAGTTAACCAACTCTTGCACTTTCTTTTTTTATATTATTTTTCTGTACGGGGATATTTTTTTTTGTCAATTCAATTTCGCTACAAATCAAAAGAAGTATTCAAGGATGTGGATACAATCATTCTACTTCCCATTCTCATTCTCAGTTAACAGAATTAAGAGAAGAGAAACCCAATTTATTTATTTTTTTTTTCCTTCATTCATCCACGACCTGTGATAACCATGATTCAAATTCGAATCAACACCAAAAATCTATTAATGTAGGAATGTTAGGAATCCTTCCTTGAAACTATCTGCAAAGTTTGAGGATTCAATTCCTTTTCTTGATTTTCAATTTTGGAGTCAAAGGGTTATGAACAAAAAGTCAAACGGGAGTTCATAGAGTAAATTGAAGTTTTTGAGATTATTTATGTGGAAATTGATGATTCATAGAGCTTCTATGAATCATTTACAACATAATTTATGTTATAAACTTTCTTTAAAACAGCCTTAGAAATCGAAATCAACTTTGAGTTTTATTTTTTTTTCTCGATAAACAGACAGGTCTGTTTCTTTTTTTTATTTATGAATTCGTTATCTATAAATACAAACAAATACAAATGGTTAATCACGTTCCTACTGAACATTTTTAATTCAAATCTTAAGCTGTTATTTGATAATGAAAGAGTTGCTTGATCAACGATTTGAATTGAAAGAGAAGATGGCGAGGACAGAGAAAGAATTCGGGTTAAATATTTTTTTGTTCTGTAATATTACTGAAAATGGGCGTAGCCAAATTGGTTTAAGTGTGTGTCGGGGAAGCGTGAGGTCTTGGGTTTGAACCCGACTGGTGGCAACTAATTTGTTTAAAGCTTTTTGGAGGTAGTCTTATTTATCTATTATTATTATTATTATTACTTATTAATATTAATCATTATTATTATTATTATTATTAACATGATTATTATTGTTATAATTTTTATTGTTAAGTTCATTGTTATTATTATTAACATACTACAATTTAGTATTGTTATCATTATATATTATTATTAGTATATTTTTATAAATAATATAAGTGATAATATTGACATGAGTAATATTATTATCGGTAGTATTATTATTATGTAAGTACTAAAATCATTATTATGACTGCCATTAACAGTAAAACCAATATTGCTACAAGTATTATTATTATCACCATTAATATAACTATGGTTCTTATTATAAATATTATTATTATAAGTAATGTTAATATTAATATTATCATAATCAAATGCAACTTTTATCTACTAGTATTAATATTATATATATATATATCTATAATATACTTATATGTAATAATACATGTAAGTATGAATTAATTATATTAACAACCTTTATATAAATATTTATGTATATAACCAATTAATTATATAAATATATATATATATATATATATATATATATATATATATATATATATATATATATATATATATATATATATATATATGTATGTATAACTATACAAATAATAATCATTTTCAAATATATATACAAATTAAATATATAATATAAAAATAAAAGTTTTACTAACGTTGTTAAGATTATAGGTATAAAAAAAAATATAGATTTTATATACGAAAATATATTTAAATTACATAACTTAACTATATTAATATTTTTATGAAAATATATAAATAACTAATGAAATTTACAAATTATTAATATAACAAATACATTACTAATACTAAATAGATTTATTTGATTACGAGAAAATGTTTTAATATATATACAAATGATATAGGTTCGTGAATCCGAGGCCAACCCTGCATTGTTCAACTTAGTCATATGTATTTTTACTACAAAATACAGTATGGTGAGTTTCATTAATCCCTTTTTAAATGCTTTCGCAATATATATTTTGGGACTGAGAATACATGCGCTGCTTTTATAACTGTTTTACAAAATAGACACAAGTACTTAAAACTACATTCTATGGCTGGATTATTAAACCGAATATGCCCCTTTTTATTATGTCTGGTAATCTAAGAATTAGGGAAAGACACCCTAATTGACGCGAACTCTAAAGATAGATGTATCGGGCCCAACAAGCCCCATCCAAAGTACCGGATGCTTTAGTACTTTGAAATTTATATCATGTCCGAAGGAGGATCCCGAAATGATGGGGATATTCTTATATGCATTTTGTGAATGTCGGTTACCAGGTGTTCAATCCATATGAATGATATTTTTGTCTCTATGCATGGGATGTATGTTTTATGAGAATTGGAAATATGAAATCTTGTGGTCTATTAAAATTATGAAATGATTATTTATGTTAAACTAATGAACTCACCAACCTTTTGGTTGACACTTTAAAGCATGTTTATTCTCAGGTATGAAAGAAATCTTCCGCTGTGCATTTTGCTCATTTTAGAGATATTACTTGGAGTCATTCATGACATATTTCAAAAGACGTTGCATTCGAGTCATCGCGTTCATCAAGATTATTATTAAGTCAATTATAGTTAGATATATTATGAAATGGTATGCCTGCCGTCAACTTTTGATGTAATGAAAGATTGTCTTTTCAAAAACGAATGCAATGTTTGTAAAATATATCATGTAGAGGTCAAGTACCTCGCGATGTAATCAACTGTTGTGAATCGTTTATAATCGATATGGACTTCGTCTGGATGCATTAGGACGGGTCTCCACATTCGTGACCCAAACTCACCCAAAACCTCCAACTCACAAACAAACGGGTTTTTAAGTTCATCACTAACCCAAACCCTAACCCTTAAATAATTAAAGCAAGGAAATCGAAGTTAAGGCATACCACTACAATCAAAACGTAGCTAGGGAGTAGATAAACAGCTTTAAAACATGCACTTTGACCTGAAACTAGCTTCTTCCTCTTTGGATTGAGCTTTCTCACACTAAAACCCTTTTCTCTCTCTAGAATTTAAGTGGATAGGAAGTGGTGGTTGAAAATGGAGTGATGACACTCAATGAACTGATCTAGGGGCCTTAAAATCGTTACATAAGTGAAATTACCAAAAAGCCCCTTTAATATAACCAAAGTAAGACAGGTGGCCCGCCAGTACATCTGGACGGCGTCCAGAATACTGGACGACGTCCAGTCCTTCAACACAGGAGAGCATCCCAAACATTGGACGGCATCCCAACCATTTGGGAAAACAGGATGTTACAAAGCAACGACATAAAGCCAACACAACACGCACCTTGTACAACCGTACAATGCTACTAAAAGGTAGACTTTTCTAACCATTGGGTTCACACGACCCATCACCACATCTTGCTCCAACCTTGAGCATACTAAGGATCTTGACCTATCCTTAAACACTTCGAGCGAAGAGTTCCCCACAAATGACACCAACTTTATTCTTGCAACCCTCCGATTGCCATAACTTGTCAAAGTTCCACCTAGTCACTCATGTACCTAAGCGTCTCTCTCCGGTACCCTAAGTACAATGTAACCACAACATCGTCGGCGTCGAACATTACGCTTGCAGGTATGAAAGAGGCACCTGACATCGCGTCACATAGACTCCACTACCAACATTCATCGAGACCGAAGGGCTCGACTTTGAGGGTTCCATTCATCCGATGTCACCCATCACAACACTAAAGCGACTTTAAGTCATCCGTACCCGACGAAACTTATGTTTCATCAATTACGACACAAAAGCGACTACGCGCTACCAAAACAACACCAAAGCCCATTCTCATGGCTTGGTAAAATCTTTCGCCCAATACTAAGGAATGCTTGGAAGCACCAAGTCTTACGCCCTTCGCCCTTCAATCTGACCATCATCATAGGGTAATTCCATAAGCAATGCCACCCTTCATTACACTACGCACTAACACAAATGCATCAAACAAAATCATAAGTACGTTTCAACAGAAATATCGAAAAGTATCTGAACATCGTCGTCGAGTTCTCATGCATCACCAACTAATTCCGGACACGCTGACTTTCGATGTCCCTCCTTCCGGCAATTAAAACACATAACCTTGTTAGACTTCACATTCATACATTCACGCGACAAATGACCCCGTTGTCTGCAATTATAACACGTGGGTATAAAACCACCGGTACCACTGTTCTTCATGCTTCCGACACCCTCTGAAATACTTTTACTCTTTTTGTTCGAATGCATTGTAGTTTCGGACTTCCGCTTACTAACATCAGAACCACTCTTTTTCAGAACAAGCGTCTCAAAACCCTTTGCCATGTCAAACAACTCGTCAAAAGTTTTCACCGAGTTCCTACTAATCTTTTCTTTGTAATGATCATTCAAGGTTCGGTAAAAGTCTTCCTTCAACATGTGGTCATTCCCGACATACTCCGGGCAAAATTGGGTCTTCTATAAGAAAACAGATTTGAGAGTGTTTAAATCCATTGACCCTTGCCTCAAAGCATGCAACTCGTCCTTAAGCTTAGAAAGATCGACTGAAGTTCGGTATTCCTTGAAAAATTCCGCCTTAAACTCGTCCCATGTGAACTCCATACATTGTTCCTCACCATAGAGTTGGATTTTCGCATCCCACCACTACTTGGCGTCACCCCTTAACATACTACTACCATACCTCGTCTTCTTATCGGGAGTGCACTCACTAGTACGAAAGGCCCCCTCCATATCATATCGGAGATCCATCGAGCACTCTTGAGTGGGTCTCGTTCGCCATCAAAAGTGGGAGTTGAGCATCCTTGAAGTTTTTGTAGTAGAAGTCTCGCCTTCCCATATTATCTTCGAGAAGAACAATCTTCACTTGTTCCTTGACTGGATCAACTACTTCCTCGTTAATCAAATCTAGGAACATCTTCCTAACATCCTCTAGAAAGGCCGCACGATGCCTTTGCATAATGGCCTCAACCTTGGCCATGAACTTGGAGTCTTCACTTTGATCTTCGTTATCATGTCCGTTCCTTGTCTTCATTCTAAGAAATGAACTCGGTTAGGAACGCAACACAAATAAATTACATACACTGCCAAGATCTATATTCACAATCATATAAATATGTCACCGTTCGTACACCCCATCTAGTTCAATACTTCTTGTACATCACTTGCTTGACTTGGCTTGCAACAGTAATAATGGTCGTGAATTATTATTACGCTCACACACCATGCCGAGCTCATGAATACAATGACCATCTCGCTAGATGTTCAACACAAAACAACATGATTAGTAACAATATAATCAATACATAGCTAGTTCACCTATTCTCCAAGGCACTAACTAAAACTCGAACCGACCCACAATCCTACAAGTCCCGCAACAAATAAGCACACACAAAAGTCTAAGTCTAGGCGCATATCTCAAGTCACCTAAATCCCTTAGACCATGCTCTGATACCACTTGTAACGACACAACCCGTTATCCAACCAATTACGCAAATTTTTTTTACAACAGAGGGGTGCGCGGCGCGTAGCCACCTATGTGCGCGGCGCGCACAAGGCCTGACAGCCCGCTGTCCAAATTTTCCAATTTTCGTTTAAAGATCTCCCACTTCCCGACACTTTTAGACTAAACGCTTTTCAGAACATTTTATATTAGGTAAAACTAACACGTTCCAATAATAAAACGAGTTTTACGAAACTGGGCCCACATATGCCCAAATTACCCTTAAGTATAAAATTACAAATTTCGACCATATGAGTTTAAGTTCCAAATAAAACTACGAGCATCATGTTTGGGGATAAACTACCCAATCCTAAGTCGAATCCAAAAGTAATCCAAGCAAGCATCAAAAGGGGAAATCATCTAAATCCCGAGCATAACCTTGCCACGTCCGCCTCCGAACCTAAAAATATAAACAACGAGAGGGTAAGCTAATGCTTAGTGAATGCAATACTTATACGCATACATACATAATTCAATCACTTGCATACACCTACACAAACAACGCAATATCATTAGCAAACCTCAATAATCGAATAATCATACGTACAACGTTAATAACATGTACACAACCCAATATACTCAATGTTGACATTCGACTCGATGGTGGCCGACGAAGAGCGGTAGGTCAAATTCATTAACCACGCATTACCCATCGCAATGCTTACGTGGCCGATGAAGAGCGGTAGGTCAAAATCATTAACCACTCACCGCTACGCACCATGAGGCCGACGAATAGTGCAACCGAAACGTTAACACTTACCTCAATCACAAGGATGGCCGACGAAAAGCGAAACCGCTTACCATCCGATGATAAGTGGCCAACGAAGAGCGAATCCCTAAATGGATAAGACTCACCACTTACCCCAACACACACATGTGGCCGACGAAGAGCGATAGGTCAAACATTAATCACTCGCCGCATAACTAAACACACACATGTGACTGATGAAGAGTGATAGGTCAAACATTAATCACTCGTCACATAACCAATCTCATACATGTGACTGACGAAGAGTGATAGGTCAATCATTAATCACTCGCCACATGCCTCACCTCCAATCGTGGTCGACAAAGAGTTATTCCTTCCGGATATCACTCACCACATAACGCAAACCAAATATCTAATGCCCCGTCCTAATCCATCTGGACGAATACATTACATTTGGTTACATCGCGAGGTACTTGACCTCTATATGATACATTTTACAAACATTGCATTCGTTTTTGAAAGACTAACTTTCATTACATCGAAAGTTGACGGCATGCATACCATTTCATAATATATCCAACTATAATTGACTTAATAATAATCTTGATGAACTCAACGATTCGAATGCAACGTCTTTTAAAATATGTCATGAATGACTCCAAGTAATATCTCTAAAATGAGCAAATGCACAGCGGAAGATTTCTTTCATACCTGAGAATAAACATGCTTTAAAGTGTCAACCAAAAGGTTGATGAGTTCATTAGTTTATCATAATCGATCATTTCATAATTTAAATAGACCACAAGATTTCCTTTATTCAATAATCATACACTTGTAAGTGTTTAAAAATCATTCATATAGATTGAACACCTGGTAACCTACATTAACATAATGCATATAGAATATCCCAAAACAGAAATCCATCTGTATAATATAAACTCAAAGTACTAAAGCATACCATTTTCCAGTATGGGGGGAGTTAGTGCCCGTAGATCTACCTTTAGGATTCGCGTCAATTAGGGTGTCTGTTCCCTAATTCTTAGGTTAACAAGCTAAAATAGTGATATTCGATTTCGATAATCCAACCATAGAATGTAGTTTCGATTACTTGTGTCTATTTCGTAAAACAGTTATAAAAACAGCGCATGTATTCTCAGTCCCAAAAATATATATTGCAAAAGCATTTAAAAAGGGAGCAAATGAAACTCACAATACGATATTTTGTAGTAAAAATATGCATACGACGGAACTGAACAATGAAAGGTTGACCTCGGATTCACTAACATATATCAGTTGTATATATTAAAACGTATAATGAAATATGATGGCATTCGTACTAGGTTATATATATTAATTATTTAATATATTACTTAGTTGAAATATTAATGTATTTATTGTTTCTAATGTTATATATATATATATATATATATATATATATATATATATATATATATATATATATATATATATATATATATATATATATATATATATATATATTATTTTTATATCAAAGTAGTAATTTAGATTTAGTTATGATGTATTAATAAATGTATATTTCTATATAAATATCTTTTGTTTGTAAAAATAATGGTTATAATAATACTAAAATAATTTGTAGTAATACTAATAATAATATTAAATATAATAATAATAATAATAATAATAATAATAATAATAATAATAATAATAATAATAATAATAATAATAATAATAATAATAATAATGATAATAATAATAATAATGGTAATTGTAATACTACCTCGAGGAAGTAATCCTTAAAAGAATAATGCCCAAGTCCGGGTTTGAACCCGCGACGTCCCGCTAACCCGATAACATCCTTAACCATTCATCCGTTCCCATTTTTCTGGAATTATTCCTAATCTAGTTATATCTATCCCATTTCTATTTCAGTTTCCTTTTTCATCTTCTCTTTTTATTTTTTTTATTTTTTTATTTTTTTTACTATCTAATGAATCATCATCATTGATCGTATCACCATACACGAATCATCATCGTCATATACATTCATCATACACCATCATCATTTATTATCATTAATCAACGTTTTACTCATCATCATTTACATAACAACAACATCATCATCATAATCTTATATCATTATCATCATCATCACTTAATCAATATCATCACCATTATTAATTCATTATCGTACGTCCATCACCAACACATTTTACTTCATTATCCTTACGTAACATCACCATCATCTTTATCATTCGAATTGTCATCATCATAATCTTATATCATTCATCATCATACTAATCACTTCTCATAATCATCACCTAAATCGTTCACTAACAAAACAGGAAAATATCAAACGAAATGGCAGCCGCCTAGTAGTAACCAGTCGAGCAAGTTTGGGTTTTTAATATGGCCAAACGACAGCTTCTTTGATAACCCAATACAATACTCATTGCAGTCCAAATAGAAAATAGAGGCCAACAAGGAATTCAGTAATTATCAATCAACTTGTAATCTATACGCGTTTTTTTTTTTTACGTGGAGGTAGTGGAATGTGGGTGTCGGCCACATAGGAAGAGTAAACATGCAAAAGCAATGGTCTTCAATTAGTAATTGACGATTGTGATCTTCGTGGGGTACCATGCTTTGGTAAATGTCGGCCACAAATTTTTAACTTGATCCAATTGTGTACATAAATAATATCGCATAGATTATTTATGTTGTTTATTTCCAAGCTGGAAAAACCCAAGTAAGTGATTTTGCTTTTCATTTTATTCTTCTGTTTTGTAAGCTTAATAAACGCATCTTTCCACGGTTTATTTGCATCGATTAAACAGAAATTAGTAGATGCAGTAACCGCGAAAGAATATGTATGTCTTTGATTTTATAATGAAAAGCATATACAACGATTTGAGACAATGGTTGTAGGTACAGCAGTTTGCAAGGTGGTTTCATGGTGGTTTTAAGGTGGACAAGAGTGATGGTTGTAGGTGACTCAAGGTGGCGGTTCTTAAATGGTGAGGTTTTTTCGGTTTTGCTCGACATCAACAGAAACAGAAAGTTAAAGCGAGTAAGGACAAATGATTCGAGTAAAACGATTTAATATGTGTTGGGTTTGGTTCTCTAAACCGAACAGAAAGATTGTGCAGGTTTTGGTGTTTTGCTCGATGAAACATGAAAGAAACAGAATTTAGTACATATGATGGTGATAACAAAAAAAAAAAAATATTGTGGTTCTTGGTTTTGGGATTGATTGAAGGCATTAAACAGTAACGAAGGTAGTTCTAAGGGTTTTCAAGCGTATTAGTTGTGGTGGTTATTTGATGATGTATTAGTGTAGATGGTGACTGTTATGGGTTCGAACAAGATATAAAAAACGCAAGTGGTTTTCGGTTGTTAATCGTGAAATGTCCCGTTCATATTGATTATAAACGTTCCATATTAATTGATTTCGTCACGAGGTTTTGACCTCTATATGAGACGTTTTTCAAAGACTGCATTCATTTTTAAAACAACCATAACCTTTATTTTATCTATAAAGGTTTAAAAAGCATTACGTAGATTATCAAATAATGATAATCTAAAATATACCGTTTACATACGACCATTACATAATGGTTTACAATAAGAATACATTACATTAAAAATAAGTTTCTTGAATGCAGTTTTTATATTATATCATACAAGCATGGACTCCAAATCTTGTCCTTATTTTAGTATGCAACAGCGGAAGCTCTTAATAATCACCTGAGAATAAACATCTTAAAACTTCAACAAAAATGTTGGTAAGTTATAGGTTTAACCTATATATTATCAAATCATAATAATAGACCACAAGATTTCTTATTTCAATATACATCCCATACATAGAGATAAAAATCATTTATATGGTAAATACCTGGTAACCGACATTAACAAGATGCATATAAGAATATCCCTGATCATTCCGGGAAATCCTTCGGACATGATAAAATCGAATTTGAAGTACTAAAGCATCCGGTACTTGGATGGGGTTCGTTAGGCCCAATAGATCTATCTTTAGGATTCGCGTCAATTAGTAGATCGGTTTACTAATTCTTAGGCTACCAAGCAAAATGGGCATATTCGGCTTCGATCATTCACCCATATAATGTAGTTTCATTTACTTGTGTCTATTTCGTAAAATATTTATAAAACTGCATGTATTCTCATCCCAAAATATTAGATTTTAAAAGTGGGACTATAACTCACTTTCACAGATTTTTACTTCGTCGGGAGTAAGACTTGGCCACTGGTCGATTCACGAACTATAAAAAAAATATATATATATATATATATATATATATATATATATATATATATATATATATATATATATATATATATATATGTATCAAAGTATGTTCAAAATATATTTACAACATTTTTAATACATTTTGATGTTTTAAGTTTATTAAGTCAGTTGTCCTCGTTAGTAACCTACAACTAGTTGTCCATACTTAGATGTACAGAAATAAATTTATATATATTATCTTGAATCAATCCACGATCCAGTGTATACACGTCTCAGGCTAGATCACAACTCAAAGTATATATATTTTTGGAATCAACCTCAACCCTGTATAGCTAACTCAAACATTACTGCATATAGAGTGTCTATGGTTGTTCCAAATAATATATATACATGGGTCGATATGATATGTCAAAACATTTGCATACGTGTCTATGGTATCCCAAGATTACATAATATATTAGAATACATGTATAATACAATATAAGTTAGCTAGGATATGATTTGTATAGAATTGTTACAATATTTCCCGTAGCTACAACAATCAAAAAATATCCAATCTTGTTTTACCCATAACTTCTTCGTTTTAAATCCGTTTTGAGTGAATAAAATTTCTATGGTTTCATATTGAACTCTATTTTATGAATCTAAATAGAAAAATTATAGGTTTTTAGTTGTAAATATAAGTTACAAGTCATTTTTTGTAAGAGGTAGTCATTTCAGTCGAAAGAACGACGTCTTGATGACCATTTTGAAAAACATACTTCCACTTTGAGTTTAACCATGATTTTTGGATATAGTTTCATGTTCCTAAGAAAAATCATTTTCCCAGAAGAACAACTTTTAAATCAAAGTTTATCATAGTTTTTAATTATCAAACCCAAAACAGCCCGCGGTGTTACTACGACGGCGTATGTCCGATTTTACGGTATTTTTCGTGTTTCCAGGTTTTAAATCATTAAGTTAGCATATCATATAGATATAGAACATGTGTTTAGTTGATTTTAAAAGTCAAGTTAGAAGGATTAACTTTTGTTTGCGAACAAGTTTAGAATTAACTAAACTATGTTCTAGTGATTTCAAGTTTAAACCTTCGAATAAGGTAGTTTTATATATATGAATCGAATGATGTTATGAACATCATTACTACCTCAGGTTTTGTGGATAAACCTACTGAAAACGAGAAAAATAGATCTAGCTTCAAAGGATCATTGGATGGCTTGAAAGTTCTTAAAGTAGAATCATGACACAAAAACAAGTTCAAGCAATATTTTCACTCGAAATAAGATTGTTATATTATAGAATTTGAATCAAAGTTTGAATATGAGTATTACCTTGTATTGGAAAGATATCTTACTGTAAATAAGAAAGATTTCTTGAGGTTGGATGATCACTTTACAAGATTGGAAGTAAGCTAGCAAACTTGGAAGTATTCTTCATTTTATGAAACTAGAACTTATAGAATTTATGAAGAACACTTAGAACTTGAAGATAGAACTTGAGAGAGATCAATTAGATGAAGAAAATTGAAGAATGAAAGTGTTTGTAGGTGTTTTTGGTCGTTGGTATATGGATTAGATATAAAGGATGTGTAATTTTGTTTACATGTAAATAAATCATGAATGATTACTAATATTTTTGTAATTTTATGAGATATTTCATGCTAGTTGCCAAATGATGGTTCCCACATGTGTTAGGTGAATTACATGGGCTGCTAAGAGCTAATCATTGGAGTGTATATACCAATAGTACATACATCTGAAAGCTGTGTATTGTACGAGTGCGAATATTGGTGCATACGAGTAGAATTGTTGATGAAACTGAATGAGGATGTAATTGTAAGCATTTTTGTTAAGTAGAAGTATTTTGATAAGTGTCTTAAAGTCTTTGAAAAGTGTATGAATATATATTAAAACACTACATGTATATACATTTTAACTGAGTCTTTAAGTCATCGTTAGTCGTTACATGTAAATGTTGTTTTGAAACCTTTAGGTTAACGATCTTGTTAAATGTTGTTAACCCGTTGTTTATTATATCTAAAGAGATGTTAAATTATTACATTATCATGATATTATGATATATTAATATATCTTAGTATGATATATATACAGTTAAATGTTGTTACAACGATAATCGTTACATATATGTCTCGTTTCGAAATCATTAAGTTAGTAGTCTTGTTTTTACATATGTAGTTCATTGTTAATACACTAAATGACATGTTTACTTATCATTTATCATGATTAAACATAGTGTAACAATATTTTAATATGATTCATATGTATTTAGTAAGACGTTGTTATAACGATAATCGTTATATATGTCGTTTCGAGTTTCTTAATTCAATAAACTCAATTTTATGTATATAACTCATTTTTAAAATACCTAATGAGATACTTACTTATCATAATATCATGTTAACTATATATATAATCATATATATTTCATCATATAGTTTTTACAAATTTTAACGTTCTTGAATCACCGGTCAACTTGGGTGGTCAATTGTCTATATGAAACCTATTTCAATTAATTAAGTCTTAACAAGTTTGATTGCTTAACATGTTGGAAACACTTAATCATGTAAATAAAAATTTCATTTAATATATATAAACATGGAAAAGTTCGGGTCACTACAGTACCTACCCGTTAAATAAATTTCGTCCCGAAATTTTAAGCAGTTGGAGGTGTTGACGTATCTTCTAGAAATAAGTGCGGGTATTTCTTCTTCATCTGATCTTCTCGTTCCCAGGTGAACTCGGGTCCTCTACGAGCATTCCATCGAATTTTAACAATTGGTATCTTGTTTTGCTTAAGTCTTTTAACCTCACGATCCATTATTTCGACGGGTTCTTCGACGAATTGAAGTTTTTCGTTGATTTGGATTTCGTTTAATGGAATAGTGAGATCTTCTTTAGCAAAACATTTCTTCAAATTTGAGACGTGGAAAGTGTTATGTACAGCCGCGAGTTGTTGTGGTAATTCAAGTCGGTAAGCTACTGGTCCGACACGATCACTAATCTTGAATTGTCCTATATACATTGTATTTAATTTCCCTCATTTACTAAATCGAACAACGCCTTTCCAAGGTGCAACCTTAAGCATGATCATCTCTCCAATTTCAAATTCTATATCTTTTCTTTTAATGTCGGCGTAGCTCTTTTGTCGACTTTGGGCGATTTTCAACCGTTGTTGAATTTGGATGATCTTCTCGGTAGTTTTTTGTATTATCTCCGAACCCGTAATCTGTCTATCCCCCACTTCACTCCAACAAATCGGAGACCTGCACTTTCTACCACAAAGTGCTTCAAACGGCGCCATCTCAATGCTTGAATGGTAGCTATTGTTGTAGGAAAATTCTGCTAACAGTAGATGTCAATCCCAACTGTTTCCGAAATCAATAACACATACTCGTAGCATGTCTTCAAGCGTTTGTATGATCCTTTCACTCTGCCCATTAGTTTGTGGATGATAGGCAGTACTCATGTCTAGACGAGTTCCTAATGCTTGCTGTAATGTCTACCAGAATCTTGAAATAAATCTGCCATCCCTATCAAAGATAATAGAGATTGGTATTCCATGTATGGAGATGACTTCCTTCAAATACAATCGTGCTAACTTCTTCATCTTGTCATCTTCTCTTATTGGCAAGAAGTGTGCTGATTTGGTGAGACGATCAACTATTACCCAAATAGTATCAAAACCACTTGCAGTCCTTGGCTATTTAGTAATGAAATCCATGGTAATGTTTTCCCATTTCCATTCTGGGTTTCGGGTTGTTGAAGTAGACCTGATGATTTCTGATGCTCAGCTTTGACCTTAGAACACGTCAAATATTCTCCTACGTATTTAGCAACATCTGCTTTCATACCCGGCCTCCAAAAATGTTTCTTGAGATCCTTGTACATCTTTATCGTTCCAGGATGTATTGAGTATCTGGTTTTATGAGCTTCTCTAAGTACCATTTCTCTCATATCTCCAAATTTTGGTACCCAAATCCTTTCAGTCCTATACCGGGTTTCGTTTTCTCGAATATTAAGATGCTTCTCCGATCCTTTGGGTATTTCATCCTTTAAATTTCCCTCTTTTAAAACTCATTGTTGCGCCTCCTTTATTTGAGTAGTAAGGTTAGTGTGAATCATTATATTCATAGCTTTTACTCGAATGGGTTCTCTGTCCTTTCTGCTCAAGGCATCGGCTACCACATTTGCCTTCCCCGGGTGATAACGAATCTCAAAGTCGTAATCATTCAACAATTCAATCCATCTGCGCTTCCTCATGTTCAGTTGTTTCTGATTAAATATGTGTTGAAGACTTTTATGGTCGGTATATATAATACTTTTGGCCCCATATAAGTAGTGCCTCCAAGTCTTTAATGCAAAAACAACCGCGCCTAATTCCAAATCATGCGTCGTATAATTCTGCTCGTGAATCTTCAATTATCTAGACGCATAAGCAATTACTTTCGTTCGTTGCATTAAGACACAACCGAGACCTTGCTTTGAGGTGTCACAATATATCACAAAATCATCATTCCCTTCAGGTAATGACAATATAGGTGCCGTAGTTAACTTTTTCTTCCACAATTGAAACGCTTTTTCTTGTTCATCCTTCCATTCAAATTTCCTCCTTTTATGCGTTAATGCAGTCAAGGGTTTTGCTATTTTGGAAAAATCTTGGATGAATCTCCTGTAATAACCAGCTAGCCCTAAAAATTGGCGTATGTGTTTCGGAGGTTTCGGGGTTTCCCACTTTTCAACGGTTTCAATCTTTGCTGGATCCACCTGAATACCTTGTTTGTTCACTATATGACCGAGGAATTGAACTTCTTCTAACCAAAATGCACACTTTGAAAACTTAGCGTACAGTTTTTCTTTTCTCAACAACTCTAGCACTTTTCTCAAATGTTCTTCGTGCTCTTGATCATTCTTCGAGTAAATAAGTATGTCATCGATGAAAACAATGACAAACTTGTCAAGATATGGCCCACACACTGGTTCATGAGGTCCATGAACACAGCTGGTGCGTTAGTCAATCCAAACGGCATAACCATAAACTCGTAATGACCGTAACGCGTCCTAAAAGCAGTCTTCGGAATGTCATCCTCTTTCACCCGCATTTGGTGATATCCAGAACGTAAATCGATTTTCGAATAAACTGACGAGCCTTGTAGTTGATCAAATAAGTCATCGATTCTTGGTAATGGGTAACGGTTCTTGATGGTAAGTTTTTTCAACTCTCGGTAGTCGATACACAACCTGAATTTACAATCTTTCTTCTTGACAAACAGAACAGGAGCTCCCCATGGTGATGTACTTGGTCGAATGAAACCACGCTCTAAAAGTTCCTGTAACTGACTTTGTAATTCTTTCATTTCGCTGGGTGCGAGTCTGTATAGAGCACGAGCTATTGGTGCAAGTTCTATTTGAAATTCAACGGATCGATGTGGAGGTAATCCCGGTAATTCTTTCGGAAATACATCGAAAAATTCTTTTGCGACGGGAACATCACTGATGTTCTTTTCTTCGGGTTTAACTTCCTTGATGTGTGCTAGAATGACGTAAACACCTTTTCTTATTAGTTTTTGCGCCTTCAAACTACTAATAAGATTTAACTTCGCGTTGTTCTTTTCTCCGTACACCATTAAAGGTTTTCCTTTTTCACGCATAATACGAATAGCATTTTTATAACAAACGACCTCTGCTCTTACCTTCTTCAACAAGTCCATGCCAATTATTACATCAAAACTCCCTAAGTCGACTAGTATTAAATCAATCTTAAACGTTTCATCACCCAGTTTAATTTCTCTATCCCGACATATATTATCTGCTGAAATTAATTTACCATTTGCTAATTCGAGTAAAAATTTATTATCCAAAGGCGTCAATGGGCAACTTAATTTAGCACAAAATTCTCTACTCATATAGCTTCTATCCGCACCCGATTCAAATAAAACATAAGCAGATTTATCGTCAATAAGAAACGTACCCGTAACAAGTTCCGGGTCTTCCTGTGCTTCTGCTGCATTAATATTGAAAACTCTTCCACGGCCGTGCCCATTAGTATTCCCCTGATTTGGGAAATTTCTAATAATGTGGCCTGGTTTTGCACATTTATAACGAATTGCGTTGGTATTACTTGCTCTGACACTATTCGTTCCGGCATTACTTGTTCCGACACTATTTGTTCCTTTAGTTCTGTTAAACTTTGGTCCATAGACCTCACACTTTGTTGTGCTATGACCATTTCTTTTACACCTGTTGCAAAATGTCGTGCAAAACCCCTGATGATTTTCTTTACACCTATGACATGGCTGTTTTTGGTTTTTGTTGCCGTTGTTGTTATTGAGGTTGTTGTTGGGATTGTTATTGTTGTTGAAATGGTTGTTGTAGTAGTTGTTGTTGTTGTTGTTGGGATGTTTATTGTAGTTATTGTTAGGATTGCGGTTATTGTTGCAATTGTTGTTGCGGTTGTTGTGATAGTTGTTGCGATTGTGGTTGTAATTGTTATTGTTGTTATACTTTTCCTCCCACTTCCTCTTGAGTTGTTTCGTGTTGGCTTCTTCAGCCGCCTGCTCTTTAATTCTTCCCTCAATCTGATTTATGAGTTTATGAGCCATTCAACTTGCTTTTTGTATGGAAGCGGGCTCGTGTGAACTCACATCTTCTTGAATCCTTACTGGTAACCCTTTTACAAATGCGTCGATCTTCTCTTCTTCATCTTCGAACGCTCCCAGACACAATAGGCACAACTCTGTGAATCGTCGTTCATACGTGGTAATGTCAAACCCTTGTGTTCGTAACTCTCTAAGCTCTACCTTGAGCTTATTGACTTCGTTTCTAGGACGGTACTGTTCGTTCATCAATTGCTTGAATGCCGACCACGGTAGTGCGTAAGCAGCATTTTGTCCTACCTGTTCAAGATAGGTGTTCCACCATATTAACGCAGTACCTGTGAAGGTATGCGTAGCGTACTTAACTTTATCCTCTTCAGTACACTTACTTATGGCAAACACCGATTCGACTTTCTCGGTCTACCATTTCAATCCAATTGGTCCTTCAGTTCCATCAAATTCCAAAGGTTTGCAGGCAGTGAATTCTTTGTAGGAGCATCCTACACGATTTCTTGCGCCGTTAGCTGCATTGCTAGATTCAGAGTTATTGTTGGTATGTAGCACAGCCTGTACTGCGGCTATGTTTGCAGCAAGAAAGGTACGAAATTCCTCTTCGCTCATATTCATGGTGTGTCGAGTAGTCGGTGCCATTTCCTTCAAAATAGCCAACTGAATTGAGTTAATCATACAGAATATTAAGAGTAGTCAATAGTATTTCGTAGCATAATATGAACTCATTTATAAAAGTTTTTTCTTCATATTAGCGTTTTATAAGTTTAAATTCGGGTACTACCTACCCGTTAAGTTCATACTTAGTAGCTAATATACAATTCAACTACTACAATTCTATATGAAAAATTGATTATAATAATATATCACATATAAATATTCTTCAAATTAGAAGATTGCTATATTACATATAACATGAAATATAGTTAATACGCAAGTTGTTCAGCAAAGGAAATAAATACACGTAATTCATAAGTCCAGAAACAAGTCATGCATTCTGGTTTTACTAAGATGGCTTCCCATCCTTGGTCTTATGGAAAATAACCATTATGACCATTGGCTAGGCAGCATGTTGTAATGTCGTCAAAAGGACGAGGGTTTCGTAATGTCCAACAGCCCCGTAATAATCTAAAAACCTTGTTTCTCACCCCAACTACTGAATCCGTCACTTGTGGGAAGGTTTTATTTAAAAGCTGCAATCCGATGTTCTTTTTCTCACTTTGGTAAGAAGCGAACATCACTAACCAGTAAGCATAACATGCTTCTTTATGTTGCATGTTAGAAGCTCTTTCTAATTCACAAAATCCTATGTTGGGATATGTTGAGTCAAAATAGGTTCTTAACCCGTAGCGTAAAATTGCATTTGGGTTCCCCGCATTTAACGCTTTAAAGAAAACACGGCGTAACTTACGGTCTCCCCAATGTGATATACCCCACCTATCAAAGGAAAGCCTTTTATAAACTAAGGCATTTCTGGAAAGTCTTTCAAATGTTTGACAAGTTAATTTTGCCATAATTAATTGTGTTGATGAAATCTGATCGACTCTAGACAAGATTTCCTCAATCATATCCTCTGGAAAATCTTCTAAAATATTCGGTTGTCTACCCTTAACATCCATTTTGTTTTTATACTATAAATTAGACAAGGATTAGATTCATAAAAGATAATTAACAAACAATACAAGCAATTTTTACATAGAACATAAAAGTACAAGCAAAGTACAATACATATAATACACAACATGATTACAACCCTCTAATCTGAATCACTGGTTTATTCTTCTTCGAACTTGGTTCGTTTTCCTAATTTTCTAGGAATATATGGTGTTCCTATAATACGAGCCGTCGTTTTCCACAATGGTTAAGAAAAACCTGGTGGTTTAGAGGTTCCCGGGTCATTGTTACATTTTAGGAAATACGGATGTTGCCGATACATATAAAGTTCATCGGGGTTGGAATCGGGTTTCTCTATTTTTATACCTTTTCCCTTATTATTTTCTTTCACTTTATTAAATTGGGTCGAGGTAATTTCTATAACATCATCGGAATCCTCATCAGGATCCGATTCATCAGAAAATTGGTAATCTTCCCAATATTTTGCTTCCTCGGCGGAAACACCATTGACCATTATTAACTTTGGTCCATTGGTTGAGGATTTTCTTTTATTTAATCGATTTACTATAGGTATCAATATTTCTTCCTCCGGAACCTCTTCTTCTTCCGGGTCCTCCTCTTCCAGTTCCTCCTCTTCCGGTTCCTCTTCTTCCAGTTCCTCCTCTTCCGGTTCCTCCTCTTCCGGTTCCTCCTCTTCCGGTTCCTCTTCTTCCGGTTACTCTTCGGGAATTTGTGAATCTTCCCAAAATATATTCGACTCATCATTATTATTAGGTGAATCAATGGGATTTGTACTAGTGGTAGACATCTATCACACAATATCAAACACATTAAGAGGTTAATATATCACATAATATTTACATGTTAATAATATATAGTTTCTAACAAAACTGTTAAGCAATCGTTTTTAAAGAAAATACGGTCGAAGTCCAGACTCACTAATGTGTCCTAACAAACTCAATAAGACACACTGATGCAAATTACTAGTTCTCTAAGACCAACGCTCGGATACCAACTGAAATGTCCCGTTTATATTGATTATACACGTTCCATATTAATTGATTTCGTCGCGAGGTTTTAACCTCTATATGAGACGTTTTTCAAAGACTGCATTCATTTTTAAAACAACCATAACCTTTATTTTATCTATAAAGGTTTAAAAATCATTACGTAGATTATCAAATAATGATAATCTAAAATATACCGTTTACATACGACCATTACATAATGGTTTACAATAAGAATATATTACATCAAAAATAAGTTTCTTGAATGCAGTTTTTACATAATATCATACAAGCTTGGACTCCAAATCTTGTCCTTATTTTAGTATGCAACAGCGGAAGCTCTTAATAATCACCTGAGAATAAACATGCTTAAAACGTCAATAAAAATGTTGGTGAGTTATAGGTTTAACCTATATATTATCAAATAATAATAATAGACCACAAGATTTCATATTTCAATATACATCCCATACATAGAGATAAAAATCATTCATATGGTGAACATCTGGTAACCGACATTAACAAGATGCATATAAGAATATCCCCTATCATTCCGGGAAATCCTTCGGACATGATAAAAATGAATTCGAAGTACTAAAGCATCCGGTACTTTGGATGGGGTTCGTTAGGCCCAATAGATCTATCTTTAGGACTCGCGTCAATTAGTAGATCGGTTTACTAATTCTTAGGCAACCAAGTAAAAGGGGCATATTCGGCTTCGATCATTCACCCATATAATGTAGTTCATTTACTTGTGTCTTTTTCATAAAACATTTATAAAATTGCATGTATTCTCATCCCAAAATATTAGATTTTAAAAGTGGGACTATAACTCACTTTCACATATTTTTACTTCGTCGAGAGTAAGACTTGGCCACTGGTCGATTCACGAACCTATAACAAATATATACATATATATATCAAAGTATGTTCAAAATATATTTATAACATTTTTAATACATTTTGATGTTTTAAGTTTATTAAGTCAGCTGTCTTCGTTAGTAACCTACAACTAGTTGTCCATAGTTAGATGTACAGAAATAAATTGATATATATGATCTTGAATCAATCTACGACCCAGTGTATACACGTCTCAGGCTAGATCACCACTCAAAGTATATATATTTTTGGAATCAACCTTAACCCTGTATAGCTAACTCAAACATTACTGCATATAGAGTGTCTATGGTTGTTCAAAATAATATATATATACATGGGTCGATATGATATGTCAAAACATTTGCATACGTGTCTATGGTATCCCAAGATTATATAATATATTAGAATACATGTATAATACAATATAAGTTAGCTAGGATATGATTTGTATAGAATTGTTACAATATTTCCCGTAGCTGCAACAATCAAAAAAATCCAATCTTGTTTTACCCATAACTTCTTCGTTTTAAATCCGTTTTGAGTGAATAAAATTGTTATGGTTTCATATTGAACTCTATTTTATGAATATAAACAGAAAAAGTATAGGTTTATAGTTAAAAATATAAGTTACAAGTCGTTTTTGTAAGAGGTAGCCATTTCGATCGAAAGAACGACGTCTTGATGACCATTTTGGAAAACATACTTCCACTTTGAGTTTAACCATGGATTTTGGATATAGTTTCATGTTCCTAAGAAAAATCATTTTCCCAGAAGAACAACTTTTAAATCAAAGTTTATCATAGTTTTTAATTATCAAACCCAAAACAGCCCACAGTGTTACTACGACGGCGTATGTCCGGTTTTATGGTGTTTTTCGTGTTTTCAGGTTTTAAATCATTAAGTTAGCATATCATATAGATATAGAACATGTGTTTAGTTGATTTTAAAAGTCAATTTAGAAGGATTAACTTTTGTTTGCGAACAAGTTTAGAATTAACTAAACTATGTTCTAGTGATTTCAAGTTTAAACCTTCGAATAAGGTAGTTATATATATATATATATATGAATCGAATGATGTTACGAACATCATTACTACCCCAGGTTTTGTGGATAAACCTACTGGAAATGAAAAAAATAGATCTAGCTTCAAAGGATCCTTGGATGGCTTGAAAGTTCTTGAAGAAGAATCATGACACGAAAACAAGTTCAAGTAAGATTTCCACTCAAAATAACATTGTTATAGTTATAGAAATTGAATCGAAGTTTGAATATGAGTATTACCTCGTATTAGAAATATATCTTACTGTAAATAAGAAAGATTTCTTGTGGTTGGATGATCACTTTGCAATATTGGAAGTAAGCTAGCAAACTTGGAAGTATTCTTGATTTTATGAAACTATAACTTATAGAATTTATGAAGAACACTTAGAACTTGAAGATAGAACTTGAGAGAGATCAATTGGATGAAGAAAATTGAAGAATGAAAGTGTTTGTAGGTGTTTTTGGTCGTTGATATATGGATTAGATATAAAGGATGTGTAATTTTGTTTACATGTAAATAAGTTATGAATTATTACTAATATTTTTGTAATTTTATGAGATATTTCATGCTAGTTGCCAAATGATGGTTCCCACATGTGTTAGGTGACTTACATGAGCTGCTAAGAGCTGATCATTGGAGTGTATATGCCAATAGTATATACATCTAAAAGCTGTGTATTGTACGAGTACGAATACGGGTGCATACGAGTAGAATTATTGATGAAACTGAACGAGGATGTAATTGTAAGCATTTTTGTTAAGTAGAAGTATTTTGATAAGTGTCTTGAAGTCTTTCAAAAGTGTATGAATACATATTAAAACACTACATGTATATAAATTTTAACTGAGTCGTTAAGTCATCGTTAGTCGTTACATGTAAATGTTGTTTTGAAACCTTTAGGTTAACAATCTTGTTAAATGTTGTTAACCCATTGTTTATTATATCTAAAGAGATGTTAAATTATTACATTATCATGATATTATGATATATTAATATATCTTAGTATGATATATATACAGTTAAATGTTGTTACAACGATAATCGTTACATATATGTCTCGTTTCGAAATCATTAAGTTAGTTTTCTTGTTTTTACATATGTAGTTCATTGTTAATACATTTAATGACATGTTTACTTATCATTTATCATGATTAAACTTAGTGTAACAATATCTTAATATGATTCATATGTATTTAGTAAGACGTTGTTATAACGATAATCGTTATATATATCGTTTCGAGTTTCTTAATTCAATAAACTCAATTTTATGTATATAACTCATTGTTAAAATACCTAATGAGATACTTACTTATCATAATATCATGTTAAATAAATAAATATATATATATATATATATATATATATATATATATATATATATATATATATATATATATATATATATATATATATATATATAATCATATATATGTCATCATATAGGTTTTACAAGTTTTAACGTTCGTGAATCACTGGTCAACTTGGGTGGTCAATTGTCTATATGAAACCTATTTCAATTAATCAAGTCTTAACAAGTTTGATTGCTTAACATGTTAGAAATACTTAATCATGTAAATAACAATCTCATTTAATATATATAAACATGGAAAAGTTCGGGTCACTACAAATCGAATGGGTGGTCTAGTGATGGTGGGTTTCGAACGTGATCGTGTTTTGTTGTTCGAGGTGATGACAGCTGGCGAATAGAAGGAAGAAGAAGATGAATAATAAGCTACAAATTGTTGTAAAAATAGATACAATAAAAACTGCTGAGGTAACATATATTTGATACCTTATGTATTTTAAAGTAGCTAAGTTTGATATAGATGGCTCGATGGATGTATATGAGAGTAATTATATGTGTTGGTCAAATATGAACGCGAATAGAAACAAAGGAAAGCTGCAAAGCAAACAGTTGACTTCTGTGATGGGGTTGATGATAACTCTTGGTGATTCGAAGGTTGAAACAAAAAGAAAGACAAAAGGAGGTGATGGAGATGTGATAGTTGAGGGTTGTAGTGATGGTGGTAGTTTGGGTTGGTAACGGAAGAGAACCTGAAGCAAAAAGTGGGGGTTGTTGTGGATGCATAAGGAGATGGCGGTAATGAGGTTAGTGAGGGTGAATCCTGTATGTGTGATTATATATATTATATATATATATATATATATATATATA
The DNA here is from genome assembly GCF_046630445.1 of Rutidosis leptorrhynchoides. Classification (NCBI taxonomy): domain Eukaryota; kingdom Viridiplantae; phylum Streptophyta; class Magnoliopsida; order Asterales; family Asteraceae; genus Rutidosis; species Rutidosis leptorrhynchoides. The sequence continues at coordinate 295,611,285 of NC_092333.1, forward strand.
TATATATATATATATATATATATATATATATATATATACAATATAGAATATATGTCAAGTTGGTTTTAAAAGAGACACAGTTTTTACATCCGTGAATATACAGAAGTCATCCCACCTGTTCTTGACCCTAATACTAGTTTATTTCAATTATTAAAGTGAGATTGTGATCTCTAATTTGGGCGTACATGTTTGGGTGTACATGTGTACACGTTTAGGTCCTTGTGTTTATTATAGAGTATCACTTTCATGTTCCAAATTACTAGCAACATACACACTTAACTCTTATTTTGTACCGCTATTTCATGCTCCATTGTTAATCAGTAATATATAAAAGTGTTCATAAAAATCCCAAATTTTTAGCTTAGATATTATTAATTATTTCAATCATTAACTATTTGACACATGATTAAAAAGGTTCGTTAATTATTTATTTTATGTGTCAAATTATATGTACGTAGTACTAAAATTTAATCTAAAAAGGTAAAAATATTTTTATCAAATCTAAAATCTTCGCATTCGATTTATAGTTCAACTTTTATTTTAAATCTTTATAAACTCGTATTAGATCTGTTTGAACATTAACGAAATGCCAACCGAGTATTACAATCGTTTACTATTTAAGCTCGAAATCGTTTATTTTTTTATATATCCTCTTTCTATAAATAAACAGTTTTAATAGCATCTTTAACTACTAACATAAATACATTATATATTGTTTTACATAGTTATTTCCAACAATAAAATCATATATTATTTCAAATAATAATTCAAATTATTATATATATATATATATATATATATATATTTATATACAAATAGTTGTTCGTGAATCGTCGGGAATGGTCAAAGTCAAATGATTTCAATAAAATAGTTCAAAAATTTTGAGACTCAACTTTACATACTTTGCTTATCGTGTCGAAATCATATAAGAATAAAGTTTAAATTTGGTCAGAAATTTCCGGGTCGTCACAAAATATAGCCAACGAAGAGCTATCCATACGGATATCACTCACTATATTTTTCCCAACCCAAATGTGGCCCACGAAAAGCGTATCCTACCTGATAACACTTGCCAGGTTGCACGCAAGCAACCAAATTATATACATACGCGTATAAATATTCCACTCACCTCGATTACTTGAAAAGAAATCCCGCTTGAGCTCCTAAACGTCCAAATGCAAATCACCTAAGTAATTCACAAACAAATAAGCTAAACATTCTAGCTTATGCCCAAAACACCATAAGTGCAATTTCGACCCATTAGCACTTACTTCCACTTTGACTAAGTTAAATTTCACCCGAAAACCCCCATAATCACAATCGACTAGTGATTATGTTCCAACCACTCATTTTACTCAAGGTTTCATCATCAAAACATATTACTTGCATCAATATACACAAAACCCATTTTGGCCTAATCTCTAGTCAAAACACTCATTTTGTAAGCTTACACAATTAATCACTTATAACCTAAGTTAACTAGTGATATTAACACCCGAACATGATTATCCACTAATCAATTTCATCATCCAACCCAAAACCCACCAACAATGGTCATCAACACCATTTACTAGCTCAATCACCCATTTATTAACTATTGGGTTTACTCAAGAACACATAAAACCCCAATTATGAACAATAATCAGACTATGATAACTCAGAGTTAAAACTTACCAATACTACCACAACGTACCTAGGAGCGAGATGAACAACTTTAACACTCGAGCTTTTGATCGATTCAAGCTCCTCCTTCCCAAATATCCAAATCTCTCTCAAGAAATCTCTTTCTCTCTCTCTCTAGATGAAATGGGAGTGTTTGTGGATGTGAAATATGATCCAAAATTGGATCCCAAACTGACAATATGGCTACACATCCGGCCTCAAGTGGAAAGACCAAAATGCCCTTCATTTAACCCGAAATAGAAACAAGCAGAATTCTGTCGCAGGTTAGCTGCGCGGCGAGCAACATTGCCTGTGCGCAGCGCGCACATCTCAAACTCAGTCTTTCAGTTTCAGTTTAATTCAGTTTGATAATACAACTTTTGTGTACACCTGTACACTTGGGTTTAGGGTCTTACAACTCTCCGACACTTAATTGGATCACGTCCCCGTGATCCTCGCCACTCTAACTAACAGGATCCACACTCCATGGTCCTTCGACATACATCCAAATTTGATGTCCACAACAATTCCCACGAATCCGAAGATTTCACACAACTCCCTTAGGAGACTTTACTCAAAAGTTACCCTTCCGATTTAAATCATCATCCTTGATTTACCAAATCTACCAAACCGAGCACTAAGTCTCGCTTCATCCCCAAACCGGAATGAACTCATGCCTCGACTGATCCAAAGACTAATTGAGGCCATCCCACAGATTTCTCATCCGTGTTCCGGGTCTGTAGAGATTATTTTGTGATGCCCCGTCCAAATCGTTTGCATTCTAAAAGTTGTTGTTTATCACGAGCACCCAATTATCAAGACTTAACTGCATACGAACCCCATTATCATAGTGTTAGAACCTAGACTATACCCGAAAATATATTTCATCTGCTAACAGTAGCGAACCGTCCGAATGAAGGCTCGTCAAGCCCGTATGGATCCACACAACATAAGTTCTCGCTTACACCCTGCAAGTGTAACTAATGATAATTGAATTGAGGCTTTTTGTTCTAACTCGCACGTGGAATGTTTGTTTTCGTACTTGTGTTCAAAGCATAAAAGTATAAAACGTATATGTTTCTCATCCCATGATTTAAAGATTAAAAGTTGTTAAAAAGGTGGAACTATGATCTCACCGTAGTTGCACGCCAAAGTACTTCATTTTAAACATTGTGCAATGAAAGTTGTTTAGTCTTGACCTAAACAAGTAAGTTATATCAATACCGGGTAAGACACAAGGTCGGTCGAAATGTGTGCAATTAGTCCTATGGCTCGTTACGATTCGATTATATAGCATGTGAGTCAAGTTGTCAAGTTTCATGCAAGATATAAGTATAAAAGAAGGTTAGAATGATTGCATAAGTCTTTGGTTAAGTTTGACTAAAAGTCAAACTTGGTCAAAGTCAAAGTCAAAGTCTATGGGGTCGGGTCGGGTATCCGACTGTTGTTCATCAATAAGTGGTCATATATAAGCATGTTGGCCAAGCTTCATGTTAATCGGAGTTGCGAGTAAGCGCGAACAAAATTGTGAAAAACACAAAAAAATTGGGACAGAGATATTCTCGTTATAGCGAGATTTTGTGCACACCAGGGCTCGCTATAGCGAGGCCCCTTGTTTCAGGTGCTGAAGTGCTGAAATTTTCAAGTGCACGAACCAAACTTCTTTCAAACACAACTTATGAACCGAAAACACTCAAAACGCATGCCATACATCGTTGGAAAAGTAGTTTAACAAGGAATACAACTAAACACATCAAAAGATCATTGAATGTTCATTATCAAATGTTCAAAGTTCATAATTTGAATCTAACAATTCAGACGTTAAACGTACACATATAGTATGCCATTTTGAAGGTAATCATACATACAACACAACTAAACATTTACTAACACCGCTCATTATCGTTTAAGACCTCAAATGTTTATATCAAAACCTATCAAACCCTAACCAAGAATCACAAAATCAATAATCATGTTAATTTGAGATTTTCATGTCATCCAACATAACAAATCGAAGCATATGAAGTAACTAACTCTTTGAACACAAGAACATTAACATCTAAACACATTTCATCATCCAAAATCAAAGATTTGATAAACCCATTTCAAGTGTTCATGCTAGTCATTCAAAACAAACAAATCGAGAAAACCATTTACATACACAACAACCTAGTGAGCCATAGACACTAAATAACACTATTTCAAGTCTATAAAACGAATTTAGAGAAAATCTAGAGTTTTTAGAAACCTTACTCTAAGTAGTGAAATTAGTATCAAAACGTAGAGGAGGATCCAAGGATTCCGAATATGTAATTTATTTTGTTGTAAGCTTGCTAGATTGAATTTAGATGATGAATTAATGAATTGGGTGAAAATGAGTGTTCTTGTAACTAGAGAGAAAAGAGTGGTGGGAGGTGGGTGGTGAATGAATGGTGGGGAAGAGTGGGTTGTCTAGTTGACCTAGTCACTAGTTTGCCCACTTCACAACTTTAGTCCCTCGAGTTTAAAACCGGGTGCGTGAATTAACCGAACGAATTATTTAAAAATACGCAAATTAACGAGAGATGTTATAATTAAATAACGGACTTTAAATTAGTTAAATGGAAAGATTAAAACGCTAATTAATGGAAGACACGAATTTAGATAACGAAAGATATTATCTAAAAAAAGACGGGCATTAAAATAAATTAACGGAAAAAGATGGGTTATTACATGAAATGTCCCGTTCTTATTGATTAAAAACGTTCCATATTAATTGATTTCGTTGCGAGGTTTTGACCTCTATATGAGACGTTTTTCAAAGACTGCATTCATTTTTAAACAAACCATAACCTTTATTTCATCAATAAAGGTTTAAAAAGCTTTACGTAGATTATCAAATAATGATAATCTAAAATATCCTGTTTACACACGACCATTACATAATGGTTTACAATACAAATATGTTACAACAAAATAAGTTTCTTGAATGCAGTTTTTACACAATATCATACAAGCATGGACTCCAAATCTTGTCCTTATTTAAGTATGCGACAGCGGAAGCTCTTAATAATCACCTGAGAATAAACATGCTTAAAACGTCAACAAAAATGTTGGTGAGTTATAGGTTTAACCTATATATATCAAATCGTAACAATAGACCACAAGATTTCATATTTCAATACACATCCCATACATAGAGATAAAAATCATTCATATGGTGAACACCTGGTAACCGACAATAACAAGATGCATATATAAGAATATCCCCATCATTCCGGGACACCCTTCGGATATGATATAAATTTCGAAGTACTAAAGCATCCGGTACTTTGGATGGGGTTTGTTAGGCCCAATAGATCTATCTTTAGGATTCGCGTCAATTAGGGTGTCTGTTCCCTAATTCTTAGATTACCAGACTTAATAAAAAGGGGCATATTCGATTTCGATAATTCAACCATAGAATGTAGTTTCACGTACTTGTGTCTATTTTGTAAATCATTTATAAAACCTGCATGTATTCTCATCCCAAAAATATTAGATTTTAAAAGTGGGACTATAACTCACTTTCACAGATTTTTACTTCGTCGGGAAGTAAGACTTGGCCACTGTTGATTCACGAACCTATAACAATATATACATATATATTAAAGTATGTTCAAAATATATTTACAACACTTTTAATATATTTTGATGTTTTAAGTTTATTAAGTCAGCTGTCCTCGTTAGTAACCTATAACTAGTTGTCCACAGTTAGATGTACAGAAATAAATCGATAAATATTATCTTGAATCAATCCACGACCCAGTGTATACGTATCTCAGTATTGATCACAACTCAAACTATATATATTTTGGAATCAACCTCAACCCTGTATAGCTAACTCCAACATTCACATATAGAGTGTCTATGGTTGTTCCGAAATATATATAGATGTGTCGACATGATAGGTCGAAACATTGTATACGTGTCTATGGTATCTCAAGATTACATAATATACAATACAAGTTGATTAAGTTATGGTTGGAATAGATTTGTTACCAATTTTCACGTAGCTAAAATGAGAAAGGTTATCCAATCTTGTTTTACCCATAACTTCTTCATTTTAAATCCGTTTTGAGTGAATCAAATTGCTATGGTTTCATATTGAACTCTATTTTATTAATCTAAACAGAAAAAGTATAGGTTTATAGTCGGAAAAATAAGTTACAAGTCGTTTTTGTAAAGGTAGTCATTTCAGTCGAAAGAACGACGTCTAGATGACCATTTTAGAAAACATACTTCCACTTTGAGTTTAACCATAATTTTTGGATATAGTTTCATGTTCATAATAAAAATCATTTTCTCAGAATAACAACTTTTAAATCAAAGTTTATCATAGTTTTTAATTAACTAACCCAAAACAGCCCGCGGTGTTACTACGACGGCGTAAATCCGGTTTTACGGTGTTTTTCGTGTTTCCAGGTTTTAAATCATTAAGTTAGCATATCATATAGATATAGAACATGTGTTTAGTTGATTTTAAAAGTCAAGTTAGAAGGATTAACTTTTGTTTGCGAACAAGTTTAGAATTAACTAAACTATGTTCTAGTGATTACAAGTTTAAACCTTCGAATAAGATAGCTTTATATGTATGAATCGAATGATGTTATGAACATCATTACTACCTTAATTTCCTTGGATGAACCTACTGGAAAAGAGAAAAATGGATCTAGCTTCAATGGATCCTTGGATGGCTCAAAGTTCTTGAAGCAAAATCATGACACGAAAACAAGTTCAAGTAAGATCATCACTTGAAATAAGATTGTTATAGTTATAGAAATTGAACCAAAGTTTGAATATGATTATTACCTTGTATTAGAATGATAACCTACTGTAAGAAACAAAGATTTCTTGAGGTTGGATGATCACCTTACAAGATTGGAAGTGAGCTAGCAAACTTGAAAGTATTCTTGATTTTATGAAACTAGAACTTTTGGAATTTATGAAGAACACTTAGAACTTGAAGATAGAACTTGAGAGAGTTCAATTAGATGAAGAAAATTGAATAATGAAAGTGTTTGTAGGTGTTTTTGGTCGTTGGTGTATGGATTAGATATAAAGGATATGTAATTTTGTTTTCATGTAAATAAGTCATGAATGATTACTCATATTTTTGTAATCTTATGAGATATTTCATGCTAGTTGCCAAATGATGGTTCCCACATGTGTTAGGTGACTCACATGGGCTGCTAAGAGCTGATCATTGGAGTGTATATACCAATAGTACATACATCTAAAAGCTGTGTATTGTACGAGTACGAATACGGGTGCATACGAGTAGAATTGTTGATAAAACTGAACGAGAATGTAATTGTAAGCATTTTTGTTAAGTAGAAGTATTTTGATAAGTGTATTGAAGTCTTTCAAAAGTGTATAAATACATATTAAAACACTACATGTATATACATTTTAACTGAGTCGTTAAGTCATCGTTAGTCGTTACATGTAAGTGTTGTTTTGAAACCTTTAGGTTAACGATCTTGTTAAATGTTGTTAACCCAATGTTTATAATATCAAAAGAGATTTTAAATTATTATATTATCATGATATTATGATGTACGAATATCTCTTAATATGATATATATACATTAAATGTCTTTACAACGATAAACGTTACATATATGTCTCGTTTCAAAATCATTAAGTTAGTAGTCTTGTTTTTACATATGTAGTTCATTGTTAATATAATTAATGATATGTTTACTTATCATAATATCATGTTAACTATATATATAACCATATATATGTCATCATATAGTTTTTTTTTACAAGTTTTAACGTTCGTGAATCACCGGTCAACTTGGGTGGTCAATTGTCTATATGAAACCTATTTCAATTAATCAAGTCTTAACAAGTTTGATTGCTTAACATGTTGGAAACATTTAATCATGTAAACATCAATCTCAATTAATATATATAAACATGGAAAAGTTCGGGTCACTACAGTACCTACCCGTTAAATAAATTTCGTCCCGAAATTTTAAGCTGTTGAAGGTGTTGACGAATCTTCTGGAAATAGATGCGGGTATTTCTTCTTCATCTGATCTTCACGCTCCCAGGTGAACTCGGGTCCTCTACGAGCATTCCATCGAACCTTAACAATTGGTATCTTGTTTTGCTTAAGTCTTTTAACCTCACGATCCATTATTTCGACGGGTTCTTCGATGAATTGGAGTTTTTCGTTGATTTGGATTTCATCTAACGGAATAGTGAGATCTTCTTTAGCAAAACATTTCTTCAAATTCGAGACGTGGAAAGTGTTATGTACAGCCGCGAGTTGTTGAGGTAACTCAAGTCGGTAAGCTACTGGTCCGACACGATCAATAATCTTGAATGGTCCAATATACCTTGGATTTAATTTCCCTCGTTTACCAAATCGAACAACGCCTTTCCAAGGTGAAACTTTAAGCATGACCATCTCTCCAATTTCAAATTCTATATCTTTTCTTTTAATGTCAGCGTAGCTCTTTTGTCGACTTTGGGCGGTTTTCAACCGTTGTTGAATTTGGATGATCTTCTCGGTAGTTTCTTGTATAATCTCCGGACCCGTAATCTGTCTATCCCCCACCTCACTCCAACAAATCGGAGACCTGCACTTTCTACCATAAAGTGCTTCAAACGGCGCCATCTCAATGCTTGAATGGTAGCTGTTGTTGTAGGCAAATTCTGCTAACGGTAGATGTCGATCCCAACTGTTTCCGAAATCAATAACACATGCTCGTAGCATGTCTTCAAGCGTTTGTATCGTCCTTTCGCTCTGCCCATCAGTTTGTGGATGATAGGCAGTACTCATGTCTAGACGAGTTCCTAATGCTTGCTGTAATGTCTGCCAGAATCTTGAAATAAATCTGCCATCCCTATCAGAGATAATAGAGATTGGTATTCCATGTCTGGAGACGACTTCCTTCAAATACAGTCGTGCTAACTTCTCCATCTTGTCATCTTCTCTTATTGGTAGGAAGTGTGCTGATTTGGTGAGACGATCAACTATTACCCAAATAGTATCAAAACCACTTGCAGTCCTTGGCAATTTAGTGATGAAATCCATGGTAATGTTTTCCCATTTCCATTCCGGGATTTCGGGTTGTTGAAGTAGACCTGATGGTTTCTGATGCTCAGCTTTAACCTTAGAACACGTCAAACATTCTCCTACGTATTTAGCAACATCGGCTTTCATACCCGGCCACCAAAAATGTTTCTTGAGATCCTTGTACATCTTCCCCGTTCCAGGATGTATTGAGTATCTGGTTTTATGAGCTTCTCTAAGTACCATTTCTCTCATATCTCCAAATTTTGGTACCCAAATCCTTTCAGCCCTATACCGGGTTCCGTCTTCCCGAATATTAAGATGCTTCTCCGATCCTTTGGGTATTTCATCCTTTAAATTTCCCTCTTTTAAAACTCCTTGTTGCGCCTCCTTTATTTGAGTAGTAATGTTATTATGAATCATTATATTCATAGATTTTACTCGAATGGGTTCTCTATCCTTCCTGCTCAAGGCATCGGCTACCACATTTGCCTTCCCCGGGTGGTAACGAATCTCAAAATCGTAATCATTCAATAATTCAATCCACCTACGCTGCCTCATATTCAGTTGTTTCTGATTAAATATGTGTTGAAGACTTTTGTGGTCGGTATATATAATACTTTTGACCCCATATAAGTAGTGCCTCCAAGTCTTTAATGCAAAAACAACTGCGCCTAATTCCAAATCATGCGTCGTATAATTTTGTTCGTGAATCTTCAATTGTCTAGACGCATAAGCAATCACCTTCGTTCGTTGCATTAATACACAACCGAGACCTTGCTTTGATGCGTCACAATAAATCACAAAATCATCATTCCCTTCAGGCAATGACAATATAGGTGCCGTAGTTAGCTTTTTCTTCAATAACTGAAACGCTTTCTCTTGTTCATCATTCCATTCAAATTTCTTCCCTTTATGCGTTAATGCAGTCAAGGGTTTTGCTATTCTGGAAAAGTCTTGGATGAACCTTCTGTAGTAACCAGCTAGTCCTAAAAACTGGCGTATGTGTTTCGGAGTTTTCGGGGTTTCCCACTTTTCAACAGTTTCTATCTTTGCCGGATCCACCTTAATACCTTCTTTGTTCACTATGTGACCGAGGAATTGAACTTCTTCCAACCAAAATGCACACTTTGAAAACTTAGCGTACAATTCTTCCTTCCTCAATACTTCTAACACCTTTCTCAAATGTTCACCGTGTTCTTGGTCATTCTTTGAGTAAATAAGTATGTCATCAATGAAAACAATGACAAACTTGTCAAGGTATGGTCCACACACTCGGTTCATAAGGTCCATGAACACAGCTGGTGCATTAGTTAAACCAAACGGCATGACCATAAACTCGTAATGACCGTAACGTGTTCTGAAAGCAGTCTTTGGAATATCATCTTCTTTCACCCGCATTTGATGATACCCGGAACGTAAGTCAATCTTTGAATAAACAGACGAGCCTTGTAGTTGATCAAATAAGTCGTCGATTCTCGGTAGTGGGTAGCGGTTCTTGATGGTAAGTTTGTTCAACTCTCGGTAGTCGATACACAACCTGAATGTACCATCTTTCTTCTTGACAAACAAAACAGGAGCTCCCCACGGTGATGTGCTTGGTCGAATGAAACCACGCTCTAAAAGTTCTTGTAATTGGCTTTGCAGTTCTTTCATCTCGCTGGGTGCGAGTCTGTAAGGAGCACGAGCTATTGGTGCAGCTCCTGGTACAAGATCTATTTGAAATTCAACGGATCGATGTGGGGGTAATCCCGGTAATTCTTTCGGAAATACATCGGGAAATTCTTTTGCAATGGGAACATCATTGATGCTCTTTTCTTCAGTTTGTACTTTCTCGACGTGTGCTAGAACAGCATAGCAACCTTTTCTTATTAGTTTTTGTGCCTTCAAATTACTAATAAGATGTAGCTTCGTGTTGCCCTTTTCTCCGTACACCATTAAGGGTTTTCCTTTTTCTCGTATAATGCGAATTGCATTTTTGTAACAAACGATCTCCGCTTTCACTTCTTTCAACCAGTCCATACCGATTATCACATCAAAACTCCCTAACTCTACTGGTATCAAATCAATCTTAAATGTTTCGCTAACCAGTTTAATTTCTCGATTCCGACATATATTATCTGCTGAAATTAATTTACCATTTGCTAATTCGAGTAAAAATTTACTATCCAAAGGCGTCAATGGACAACTTAATTTAGCACAAAAATCTCTACTCATATAGCTTCTATCCGCACCCGAATCAAATAAAACGTAAGCAGATTTATTGTCAATAAGAAACGTACCCGTAACAAGCTCCGGGTCTTCCTGTGCCTCTACCGCATTAATATTGAAAACTCTTCCACGGCCTTGTCCATTCGTGTTCTCCTGGTTCGGGCAATTTCTAATAATGTGGCCTGGTTTTCCATATTTATAACAAACTACATTGGCATAACTTGCTCCGACACTACTTGCTCCGCCATTACTCGTTCCGACACCATTTGTTCCTTTCGTTCTATTAACCCCTGGTCCGTAGACCTCACACTTCGCCGCGCTATGACCATTTCTTTTACACTTGTTGCAAAATTTGGTGCAGAACCCCGAGTGATTCTTTTCACACCTTTGGCATAGTTGCTTCTGATTGTTGTTGTTGTTGCGGTTATTATTGTTGTTGGGATGATTGTTGTAGTTGCTGTTGTTGTTGTTGTTGTTGTTGTTTGGCCGTTTGTTGTAGTTGCGATTGATGTTGCGATTGTTGAGATAATTGTTGCGATTATTGTTGTAATTGTTGTTGTTGTTGTATTGGTGATTCTTATCACCGTTTTCCTCCCACTTTCTTTTGACTTGCTTCACATTGGCCTCTTCAGCAGTCTGTTCTTTAATTCTTTCTTCAATCTGGTTCACCAGTTTGTGAGCCATTCTACATGCCTGTTGTATGGAGGCGGGCTCGTGTGAACTTATATCTTCTTGGATTCTTTCCGGTAATCCTTTCACAAACGCGTCGATCTTCTCTTCCTCATCTTCGAATGCTCCCGGACACAATAGGCACAATTCTGTGAATCGTCTTTCGTACGTGGTAATATCAAATCCTTGGGTTCGTAACCCTCTAAGTTCTGTCTTGAGCTTATTGACCTCGGTTCTGGGACGGTACTTCTCGTTCATCAAGTGCTTGAATGCTGACCACGGTAGTGCGTACGCATCATCTTGTCCCACTTGCTCTAGATAGGTATTCCACCATGTTAACGCAGAACCTGTGAAGGTATGCGTAGCGTACTTCACTTTGTCCTCTTCAGTACACTTACTTATGGCAAACACCGATTCAACCTTCTCGGTCCACTGTTTCAATCCGATCGGTCCTTCGGTTCCATCAAATTCCAAAGGTTTGCAGGCAGTGAATTCTTTGTAGGTGCATCCTACACGATTTCCTGTACTGCTAGATCCAAGGTTATTGTTGGTATGTAGCGCAGCCTGTACTGCGGCTATGTTTGAAGCTAGAAAAGTACGGAATTCCTCTTCATTCATATTCACGGTGTGTCGAGTAGTCGGTGCCATTTCCTTCAAAATAGTTAAATGGAACAAGTTAATCATACAGAATATTAAGAGTAGTTAATAGTATTTCGTAGCATAATATGAACTCATTTATAAAAGCTTTTTCTTCATATTAGCGTTTTATAAGTTTAAATTCGGGTAGTACCTACCCGTTAAGTTCATACTTAGTAGCTAATATACAATTCAACTACTACAATTCTATATGAAAAACTGATTATAATAATATTTCGCGTTCAAACTTTTATACAATATTTTACAAACTTACAATACCGCTTATTTTACATAAAGCATGAAATATAGCACACAATAACTTTGATACAAAATAGTTGTGAAGACAATTCTAGCTAGTACACAAGTCGTTCAGCAAAGGCAATAAAGACACGTAATTCATACGTCCAGAAACAAGTCATGCATTCTGGTTTTACTAGGACTACTTCCCATCCTTGGTCTTGTGCAACATAACCGTTATGGCCGTTGATAAGACAGCGTGTTGTAACGTCATCAAAGGGATGAGGGTTACGTAATGTCCAACAGTCCCGTAATAATCTAAAAACCTCATTTCTTACCCCAATTACCGACTCCGTTACTTGTGGAAATGTTTTGTTTAATAGTTGTAGCCCGATGTTCTTGTTCTCACTTTGGTGAGAAGCGAACATTACTAATCCGTAAGCATAACATGCTTCTTTATGTTGCATGTTAGCCGCTTTTTCTAAATCACGAAGTCCAATATTCGGATATATTGAGTCAAAATAATTTCTTAACCCGTTGCGTAAAATAGCATTTGGGTTCCCCGCAATATATGCGTCAAAGTAAACACATCGTAACTTATGGGTTTCCCAATGTGATATCCCCCATCTTTCAAACGAAAGTCTCTTATAAACCAAGACATTCTTGGAACGTTCTTCGAATGTCTTACAAACTGATCTCGCCTTAAATAGTTGTGCCGAAGAATTCTGGCCGACTCTAGACAAGATTTCATCAATCATGTCTCCGGGTAGGTCTCTTAAAATATTGGGTTGTCTATCCATTTTGTGTTTTTAAACTGTAAAATAGACAAGAGTTAGATTCATAAAAAAAATACTTATTAATACAAGCAATTTTTACATATATCATAAAGCATAAGAACACTATATTCCATATATTACACCACACGAATACAACTATCTTATTCCGACTCGCTCGTTTCTTCTTCTTCGGTTTTGGTTCGTTTTGCCAAGTTTCTAGGGATATATGATGTTCCCCTAATACGAGCCGTCGTTGTCCACATTGGTTTAGAAAAACCTGGTGGTTTAGAGGTTCCCGGGTCATTGTTACAACTTAAGGACTTCGGGGGCTGACGATACATATAAAGTTCATCGGGGTTGGAATTAGATTTCTCTATTTTTATGCCCTTTCCCTTATTATTTTCTTTTGCCTTTTTAAATTCAGTTGGGGTAATTTCTATAACATCATTGGAATTCTCGTCGGAATCCGATTCATCGGAGAATTGGTAATCCTCCCAATATTTTGCTTCCTTGGCGGAAACACCATTGACCATAATTAACTTTGGTCGGTTGGTTGAGGATTTTCTTTTACTTAACCGTTTTATTATTTCCCCCACCGGTTCTATTTCTTCATCCGGTTCCGATTCTTCTTCCGGTTCCGATTCTTCTTCCGGTTCCGACTCTTCTTCCGGTTCCTCTTCGGGAACTTGTGAATCAGTCCACAAATCATTCCAATTTACATTTGACTCTTCATTATTATTAGGTGAGTCAATGGGACTTGTTCTAGAGGTAGACATCTATCACATAATATCAAACACGTTAAGAGATTAATATATCACATAATATTCATATGTTAAAAATATATAGTTTCCAACAAAAATGTTAAGCAATCATTTTTAAAGAAAACACGGTCGAAGTCCAGACTCACTAATGCATCCTAACAAACTCGATAAGACACACTAATGCAAATTTTCTGGTTCTCTAAGACCAACGCTCTGATACCAACTGAAATGTCCCGTTCTTATTGATTAAAAACGTTCCATATTAATTGATTTCGTTGCGAGGTTTTGACCTCTATATGAGACGTTTTTCAAAGACTGCATTCATTTTTAAACAAACCATAACCTTTATTTCATCAATAAAGGTTTAAAAAGCTTTACGTAGATTATCAAATAATGATAATCTAAAATATCCTGTTTACACACGACCATTACATAATGGTTTACAATACAAATATGTTACAACAAAATAAGTTTCTTGAATGCAGTTTTTACACAATATCATACAAGCATGGACTCCAAATCTTGTCCTTATTTAAGTATGCGACAGCGGAAGCTCTTAATAATCACCTGAGAATAAACATGCTTAAAACGTCAACAAAAATGTTGGTGAGTTATAGGTTTAACCTATATATATCAAATCGTAACAATAGACCACAAGATTTCATATTTCAATACACATCCCATACATAGAGATAAAAATCATTCATATGGTGAACACCTGGTAACCGACAATAACAAGATGCATATATAAGAATATCCCCATCATTCCGGGACACCCTTCGGATATGATATAAATTTCGAAGTACTAAAGCATCCGGTACTTTGGATGGGGTTTGTTAGGCCCAATAGATCTATCTTTAGGATTCGCGTCAATTAGGGTGTCTGTTCCCTAATTCTTAGATTACCAGACTTAATAAAAAGGGGCATATTCGATTTCGATAATTCAACCATAGAATGTAGTTTCACGTACTTGTGTCTATTTTGTAAATCATTTATAAAACCTGCATGTATTCTCATCCCAAAAATATTAGATTTTAAAAGTGGGACTATAACTCACTTTCACAGATTTTTACTTCGTCGGGAAGTAAGACTTGGCCACTGTTGATTCACGAACCTATAACAATATATACATATATATTAAAGTATGTTCAAAATATATTTACAACACTTTTAATATATTTTGATGTTTTAAGTTTATTAAGTCAGCTGTCCTCGTTAGTAACCTATAACTAGTTGTCCACAGTTAGATGTACAGAAATAAATCGATAAATATTATCTTGAATCAATCCACGACCCAGTGTATACGTATCTCAGTATTGATCACAACTCAAACTATATATATTTTGGAATCAACCTCAACCCTGTATAGCTAACTCCAACATTCACATATAGAGTGTCTATGGTTGTTCCGAAATATATATATATGTGTCGACATGATAGGTCGAAACATTGTATACGTGTCTATGGTATCTCAAGATTACATAATATACAATACAAGTTGATTAAGTTATGGTTGGAATAGATTTGTTACCAATTTTCACGTAGCTAAAATGAGAAAGGTTATCCAATCTTGTTTTACCCATAACTTCTTCATTTTAAATCCGTTTTGAGTGAATCAAATTGCTATGGTTTCATATTGAACTCTATTTTATTAATCTAAACAGAAAAAGTATAGGTTTATAGTCGGAAAAATAAGTTACAAGTCGTTTTTGTAAAGGTAGTCATTTCAGTCGAAAGAACGACGTCTAGATGACCATTTTAGAAAACATACTTCCACTTTGAGTTTAACCATAATTTTTGGATATAGTTTCATGTTCATAATAAAAATCATTTTCTCAGAATAACAACTTTTAAATCAAAGTTTATCATAGTTTTTAATTAACTAACCCAAAACAGCCCGCGGTGTTACTACGACGGCGTAAATCCGGTTTTACGGTGTTTTTCGTGTTTCCAGGTTTTAAATCATTAAGTTAGCATATCATATAGATATAGAACATGTGTTTAGTTGATTTTAAAAGTCAAGTTAGAAGGATTAACTTTTGTTTGCGAACAAGTTTAGAATTAACTAAACTATGTTCTAGTGATTACAAGTTTAAACCTTCGAATAAGATAGCTTTATATGTATGAATCGAATGATGTTATGAACATCATTACTACCTTAATTTCCTTGGATGAACCTACTGGAAAAGAGAAAAATGGATCTAGCTTCAATGGATCCTTGGATGGCTCAAAGTTCTTGAAGCAAAATCATGACACGAAAACAAGTTCAAGTAAGATCATCACTTGAAATAAGATTGTTATAGTTATAGAAATTGAACCAAAGTTTGAATATGATTATTACCTTGTATTAGAATGATAACCTACTGTAAGAAACAAAGATTTCTTGAGGTTGGATGATCACCTTACAAGATTGGAAGTGAGCTAGCAAACTTGAAAGTATTCTTGATTTTATGAAACTAGAACTTTTGGAATTTATGAAGAACACTTAGAACTTGAAGATAGAACTTGAGAGAGTTCAATTAGATGAAGAAAATTGAATAATGAAAGTGTTTGTAGGTGTTTTTGGTCGTTGGTGTATGGATTAGATATAAAGGATATGTAATTTTGTTTTCATGTAAATAAGTCATGAATGATTACTCATATTTTTGTAATCTTATGAGATATTTCATGCTAGTTGCCAAATGATGGTTCCCACATGTGTTAGGTGACTCACATGGGCTGCTAAGAGCTGATCATTGGAGTGTATATACCAATAGTACATACATCTAAAAGCTGTGTATTGTACGAGTACGAATACGGGTGCATACGAGTAGAATTGTTGATAAAACTGAACGAGAATGTAATTGTAAGCATTTTTGTTAAGTAGAAGTATTTTGATAAGTGTATTGAAGTCTTTCAAAAGTGTATAAATACATATTAAAACACTACATGTATATACATTTTAACTGAGTCGTTAAGTCATCGTTAGTCGTTACATGTAAGTGTTGTTTTGAAACCTTTAGGTTAACGATCTTGTTAAATGTTGTTAACCCAATGTTTATAATATCAAAAGAGATTTTAAATTATTATATTATCATGATATTATGATGTACGAATATCTCTTAATATGATATATATACATTAAATGTCTTTACAACGATAAACGTTACATATATGTCTCGTTTCAAAATCATTAAGTTAGTAGTCTTGTTTTTACATATGTAGTTCATTGTTAATATAATTAATGATATGTTTACTTATCATAATATCATGTTAACTATATATATAACCATATATATGTCATCATATAGTTTTTTTTTACAAGTTTTAACGTTCGTGAATCACCGGTCAACTTGGGTGGTCAATTGTCTATATGAAACCTATTTCAATTAATCAAGTCTTAACAAGTTTGATTGCTTAACATGTTGGAAACATTTAATCATGTAAACATCAATCTCAATTAATATATATAAACATGGAAAAGTTCGGGTCACTACATTACATTACCTACACCTTAAAAGAAATTTTGTCCCAAAATTTAGTTGGAAGTAGTAGTCGTTGTTTCTTCCTCGAGACATTGCGTTGCCAATTATATGAATAAGTGAAGGTACTTCTTTTGCATTTGATCTTGTCCTTCCCACGTAACTCGGGTCCTCTTTTAGCATTCCAATGAACTTTGACAATCGGGATTTTACTTTGTTTCAAGGTTTGGCTTCACGATCCATAATTTCAACCGGTTCTCCTATGAAGTGGAGTTTGTCATCGATAGTAAGCTTTTCGAAAGAAATAACAAGTTCTTGTTCGGCAAGACGCTTCTTCAAGTCCGATACATGGAATGTAGGATGAACGGGACTTAGTTGAGTCGAAAGGTCTAAACGTTAAGCGATGAGTCCAATACACTCCAAGATTTCAAAAGGATCAATATACCGCAGATTTAGCTTTCCATGTTTCCCGAAGCGGATTACACCTTTCCAAGGTGCGACTTTTAACATTACGCGGTCACCCACTTGAAATTCGAGAGATTTACTCTAACATCGTCATAGCTCTTTTGACGACTACTAGCCGTCTTAAGCCTTTCTCGGATTTGAACGACCTTCTCGGTTGTTTCATGAATGAGTTCGGGTCCGGTGATTTGTTCGTCACCTACTTCGTCCCAACGAATAGGAGGACAATATTTGTGGCCAAATAAAGCTTCGAAAGGTGCAGCGTTAATACTCGAATGATAACCATCGTTGTAAGAGAAATCGGTTAAAATCAACAATACAAGTTCGTAATATATTTTCCAAGGTTTGAATCATACATTTGTTTTGTTCCTCGGTTTGTGGATGATACGCGGCACTCATGTTTAAACGTGTTCCCAAGGCTTCTTGTAAGACATCCCAAAATCTAGAAGTGAAATGAGCATCTCGATCCAAAACGAGGTACATTCTTATAAGATATATTTGAACAAGTTTGTTAGGACTTGAAAACGTTTGTTAGAACAAGTTTCTTATAGGTTTCTAAAAACGTTCGTTAGGACTATTCACATGTAAAGACCCGTCCTAATCCATAAGAACGAATACAATAACATATGAATACATTGCGAGGTATTTGACCTCTATATGATACATTTTACAAACATTGCATTCGTTTTAAAAGACAAACTCTTATTACATCAAAAGTTAACAGGTATGCATACCATTTCATAATATTCAACCTATAAATGACCTAAACTGTCATTTACTTAATAATAATCTCTATTGAACTCAATTACTTGAATGCAACGTCTTTTGAAATATGCCATGAATGACACCAAGTAATATCTTTAAAACGAGCAAATGCACAGCGGAAGATTTCATTAATACCTGAGAATAAACATGCTTTAAAATGTCAACCAAAAGGTTGGTGAGTTCATTAGTTTATCATAATCGATCATTTCTATAATTTTAATAGACCACAAGATTTTTATTTCCATTTCTCATAAATATACTTCCTATATATAGAGACAAAAATCATTCATATGGATTGAACACCTGGTAATCGATCTTAACAAGATGCATATAGAATATCCTCATCATTCCGGGACAACTTCGAACGTGATAAATTCGCCATCATTCCGGGACAACTTCGGACATGATAAATTCGTCATCATTCCGGGACAACTTCGGACATGATAAATTCGCCATCATTCCGGGACAACTTCGGACATGATAAATTCGAAGTACTAAAACATCCGGTACTTTGGATGGGGTTTGTTGGGCCTGATAGATCTATCTTTAGGATTCGCGTCAATTAGGGTGTCTGTTCCATAATTCTTAGATTACCAGACTAAAAGGGGCATATTCGATTTCGATCATTCAACCATAGAATGTAGTTTCAATTACTTGTGTCTATTTCGTCAAACATTTATAAAAGTGCATGTATTCTCAGTCCCAAAAATATATATTGCAAAAGCATTTAAAAAGGGAGCAAATGAAACTCACAATACTGTATTTTGTAGTAAAAATACATATGACGACATTGAACAATGCAAGGTTGGCCTCGGATTCACGAACCTATATTAAGTATATATATAATTATATGTTGGTCAATAACTGTCTAACAATTTAAGTCAAGTCATAGTGTATCACAATCCTAATGCTCGAGATCGATATGCAAAAGTCAACAAAAGTCAATTTAACCCAAAATGACTTTCAAAAACTACACATGTTTATTATATATCTTAAATATAGTCGTTTATATATATATATATAAATATATTTATCACATTTTATACAAACGATTTATTAATAAATAAAAGTTATATTAAAGTTTGTATATGATAAAAATATACTTATATATATCTCAAGTAATAAGATTTACACAGTTTACACAAAATCATAAATATATAGTGGTATGTACTATTAATGTAATTATATTACGTATGGTAAAAATATCTTTATATCCTGGTTCCAGTTTCTCGAACACCTTTTCATACGCTTAGAAAACTAGCCTTTTACATTACGCGACGTGTACCTTTATTAATAATTAGACTTAATCATCGTTAAATTACTTTATGAAAAATGTAACTTATATAATTGAGTGTTGTGGTCATTTTCTTTTATAAATCAATGTCTCGTTGTTCAATAAAATATATTATCTTAAATTAAACGTTTTATGACTAAGTTGATATCACTTTGTAAAAAATATATATATATTAATTTGGAAATATAAATATATATTAGAAATATCTATATAATGTTTAATTTTTCAAAACTAGTTGTTTTTCAAAGTTCCTTTTAAAATCGTTTACAAAATATTATAATACGTAACATTTATTCTTTAAAACTCAATTTGATGTTATTCATTTATGCGTCAACATTTATTCTAAAAACATATCTAAATATTAATCGAGTCAAATGACCAATGTTACTATCGTTTACTTAACTAATTTAAAAGCATATATATTTAACGAACACGTTTTAAATACAAGTTGCAAGTTATCTATATATTTAACAATCAATATTCTAACTTACGTTTATTTAATCAAAAACATTTTGAATAAACAAGTTCTATTATATTGAAAAGCATTTTTGTACATTTGGAACTACATCAATTGATTACTATGTAATTTAGTCTTCCACTAACATTTTTCTAACTCTCGTTAATTGACATATTTGTTCTTACTTGTAAATCATTTTACTATCTTCCGAATATTGTTAAAATGGGAGGATTTCTCAAATCAATGTGGACCTCTCAACAAAGACTAGTAATCATAATTCAATGTATCTGATAATTTAATCATTTGATATTATCTTCTTATTCTATCGATAAACATATTGAAACAAATACGTTCATCTAAAGTATTATAAGTTTAATACTTTGTTAATATTCTCAAGTTGCATATAAATTTATAATCATATCTATTTACATAATGGTTCGTGAATAATCGGAATTTGTTCGGGGTTAAATGAATGTATGAACATAGTTTAAAATTCTTGAGATTTTAACTCAACAAACTTTGCTTATCGTGTCGGAATAATATAAAGATAAAGTTTAGATTTGGTCGGAAATTTCTGGGTTGTCACAGTACCTACCCGTTAAAGAAATTTCGTCCCCGAAATTTGATCGAAATCGTCATGGGTAACAATAAGAATGTTATTATGACTAATATAAGTTGATAAATAAAGTTTTATCATCATTGAGTAAACAATTTGATTTTGTGAAGAGTACTAATGAAACTAACGCAAAATAGTGAAATGAGTAAGTGTAGGTTTGTCATATCTTTCGACTTAGATAGGATTGAATTCCGGAGTTCAAGGGATTTAGAAAAAATCTTTGTAATAAGATTTGATTCTTCAGTAATTAAGGAAATTAGGATCCACTTTGATTAAATGCGATAATCTGTCTCGATTACTCTGTCAGATATTTCACTATAAATAACATATGAATACATTGCGAGGTATTTGACCTCTATATGATACATTTTACAAACATTGCATTCGTTTTAAAAGACAAACTCTTATTACATCAAAAGTTAACAGGTATGCATACCATTTCATAATATTCAACCTATAAATGACCTAAACTGTCATTTACTTAATAATAATCTCTATTGAACTCAATTACTTGAATGCAACGTCTTTTGAAATATGCCATGAATGACACCAAGTAATATCTTTAAAACGAGCAAATGCACAGCGGAAGATTTCATTAATACCTGAGAATAAACATGCTTTAAAATGTCAACCAAAAGGTTGGTGAGTTCATTAGTTTATCATAATCGATCATTTCTATAATTTTAATAGACCACAAGATTTTTATTTCCATTTCTCATAAATATACTTCCTATATATAGAGACAAAAATCATTCATATGGATTGAACACCTGGTAATCGATCTTAACAAGATGCATATAGAATATCCTCATCATTCCGGGACAACTTCGAACGTGATAAATTCGCCATCATTCCGGGACAACTTCGGACATGATAAATTCGTCATCATTCCGGGACAACTTCGGACATGATAAATTCGCCATCATTCCGGGACAACTTCGGACATGATAAATTCGAAGTACTAAAACATCCGGTACTTTGGATGGGGTTTGTTGGGCCTGATAGATCTATCTTTAGGATTCGCGTCAATTAGGGTGTCTGTTCCATAATTCTTAGATTACCAGACTAAAAGGGGCATATTCGATTTCGATCATTCAACCATAGAATGTAGTTTCAATTACTTGTGTCTATTTCGTCAAACATTTATAAAAGTGCATGTATTCTCAGTCCCAAAAATATATATTGCAAAAGCATTTAAAAAGGGAGCAAATGAAACTCACAATACTGTATTTTGTAGTAAAAATACATATGACGACATTGAACAATGCAAGGTTGGCCTCGGATTCACGAACCTATATTAAGTATATATATAATTATATGTTGGTCAATAACTGTCTAACAATTTAAGTCAAGTCATAGTGTATCACAATCCTAATGCTCGAGATCGATATGCAAAAGTCAACAAAAGTCAATTTAACCCAAAATGACTTTCAAAAACTACACATGTTTATTATATATCTTAAATATAGTCGTTTTTATATATATATAAATATATTTATCACATTTTATACAAATGATTTATTAATAAATAAAAGTTATATTAAAGTTTATATATGATAAAAATATACTTTTATATATCTCAAGTAATAAGATTTACACAGTTTACACAAAATCATAAATATATAGTGGTATGTACTATTAATGTAATTATATTACGTATGGTAAAAATATCTTTATATCACATATTTATTTGATAAAATTATATTGATAATAATAATAAGTAAAGTTGCAATAATTTATAATAATAATATTAATTATTTTTAATAATAATAATAAGATAATAATAATAATAATATTTATATTTACTAATGAAGATATTAATTATGATAAAATGGTAATTCTAATCATGATAATCTTAATAATAACGATACTTTTTAATATTAGCTGTAATAATTATAATATTTTATAAAAGTAATAATCCTATTCAAAATGATAAATTTTTAATAATAATAATACTAAAATGATAATAATAATAATGATATTTTATAATAACAATAATATTTCTATTAAAAATGATAATTTTAATAAAAATGATGGTTTTAATATTAATGATACTTTTTATAATAATAATAATGACGATAAAAATAATAAAATGATAGTTTTGATAAAAATATTAATTATTTTAAAATATTTATAATAATAATCAAAATAATAATAATAATAATAATAATAATAATAATAATAATAATAATAATAATAATATTGATTATTAGATAATAATAATAATAACGACAATAACGATAACGATAACGATAGCAATAGCGATAATGATAACGATAACGATAACCATTTTAACAATAATACATTAAAATTATATATAATTCAATTGACTATAACTTTTAATCCATTCATTGAAACCATTCGATATCTAAATGAAAAGTTATTAATTTTTCGCCAGCATTCCAACGACATGCATATCATATACCTTATCTCAATTACATATGTAACAAATTCATAATCTATCATAAGCGATCAAATGACAAAATTAAACATACAAGCATGCATAAACATATATACTCGAGCACTAGTCAGGATACACTATCAATATATAAAAGTTAAGTTATGAGTGCTCACATATCAATATTGAGATTCAATATTGCAGGAACGGTACGTAGACGCAACGGAGATGATAAATACTAGATTGACCTTACGAGCATACCCCCGAACATTACCCATAACCTCCATAGCTATAACCCATAATTTCCTTAGCTCTATCCCTCTCAAAAAATCCGTTTTGAAAATAAAGCACTCATGACCTCGTCTTAGTATTTTATGTATAATAATAATAATATAATAATAATAATAATAATAATAATAATAATAATAATAATATTAATAATAATAATAATAATATTAATACTAATAATAATAATAAGATTAATAATAATAATAATAATAATAATAATAATAATAATAATAATAATAATAATAATAATAATAATAATAATATATGTAGATTGAGAGAGAATGAGATCGAAATAAGTATGCAAACTGAATCCAATTGCGTTCGATTTAT
Source organism: Rutidosis leptorrhynchoides (assembly GCF_046630445.1). NCBI lineage: Eukaryota > Viridiplantae > Streptophyta > Magnoliopsida > Asterales > Asteraceae > Rutidosis > Rutidosis leptorrhynchoides. The sequence continues at coordinate 295,635,356 of NC_092333.1, forward strand.
AAACTTGGCACTCCTCCCCTCTTCATGTGACCGCATGACTTTTGTGAGGATTTTTCATGCGATCGCATGACACTTTCTTACAGCTCATACTCGCTTATCGTTATATGCTGACGGTTTATATAATATAATATATATAATATATTTAATTTAACTAATTAATTATATATTATATTATATTTACATGCAAAGTTGATTAGTAAAATTTGTTCCGATGACTCGTATGTTTACTCTCGACTTATGTCCTGGTTCCAGTTTCTCGAACACCTTTTCATACGCTTAGAAAACTAGCCTTTTACATTACGCGACGTGTACCTTTATTAATAATTAGACTTAATCATCGTTAAATTACTTTATGAAAAATGTAACTTATATAATTGAGTGTTATGGTCATTTTCTTTTATAAATCAATGTCTCGTTGTTCAACAAAATATATTATCTTAAATTAAACGTTTTATGACTAAGTTGATATCACTTTGTAAAAAATATATATATATTAATTTGGAAATATAAATATATATTAGAAATATCTATATAATGTTTAATTTTTCAAAACTAGTTGTTTTTCAAAGTTCCTTTTAAAATCGTTTACAAAATATTATAATACGTAACATTTATTCTTTAAAACTCAATTTGATGTTATTCATTTATGCGTCAACATTTATTCTAAAAACATATCTAAATATTAATCGAGTCAAATGACCAATGTTACTATCGTTTACTTAACTAATTTAAAAGCATATATATTTAACGAGCACGTTTTAAATACAAGTTGCAAGTTATCTATATATTTAACAATCAATATTCTAACTTACGTTTATTTAATCAAAAACATTTTGAATAAACAAGTTCTATTATATCGAAAAGCATTTTTGTACATTTGGAACTACATCAATTGATTACTATGTAATTTAGTCTTCCACTAACATTTTTCTAACTCTCGTTAATTGACATATTTGTTCTTACTTGTAAATCATTTTACTATCTTCCGAATATTGTTAAAATGGGAGGATTTCTCAAATCAATGTGGACCTCTCAACAAAGACTAGTAATCATAATTCAATGTATCTGATAATTTAATCATTTGATATTATCTTCTTATTCTATCGATAAACATATTGAAACAAATACGTTCATCTAAAGTATTATAAGTTTAATACTTTGTTAATATTCTCAAGTTGCATATAAATTTATAATCATATCTATTTACATAATGGTTCGTGAATAATCGGAATTTGTTCGGGGTTAAATGAATGTATGAACATAGTTTAAAATTCTTGAGATTTTAACTTAACAAACTTTGCTTATCGTGTCGGAATAATATAAAGATAAAGTTTAGATTTGGTCGGAAATTTCTGGGTTGTCACAGTACCTACCCGTTAAAGAAATTTCGTCCCCGAAATTTGATCGAAATCGTCATGGGTAACAATAAGAATGTTATTATGACGAATATAAGTTGATAAATAAAGTTTTATCATCATTGAGTAAACAATTTGATTTTGTGAAGAGTACTAATGAAACTAACGCAAAATAGTGAAATGAGTAAGTGTAGGTTTGTCATATCTTTCGACTTAGATAGGATTGAATTCCGGAGTTCAAGGGATTTAGAAAAAATCTTTGTAATAAGATTTGATTCTTCAGTAATTAAGGAAATTAGGATCCACTTTGATTAAATGCGATAATCTGTCTCGATTACTCTGTCAGATATTTCACTATAAATCCACCCCTTCGTTTCCTTTCAACTCACACTTTCTATTCTTTCCCCCACTACTCATACTTTAAAGCATTCGTCAATATGCTCCATCGCGTTTTGATCCTTGATATACTCCTAACTTTCATATCTGTCATCCTTCTTTTTCATCTACCACCGGAGGATTTTATTTACTTTTACTATTACCTTGGGGTTATAGTATTTTTAATTCTCCCGTGCCTTTACGTTGAAATACATATTGATATGCATGGTTTGTAATTTACGTGTTGTTATCGAGATTTATATTTTCTTTATATTCAAGGGTTCCATACTTTTGTCTCCTCTTCCCGACTTCTAGTCAAGCGAATAACAGTCCAGAATTCGTAGGTATGGATTTCGAAATGAACATAGTTAATGTTCTAAGAAGGAGAACGTAATGGCACGATCTTGATTTGTCAAATTACCAGAATATCCTAGAAAAGACCGAATCATCAAGAAATATTTTCTTGATATGTTTAGAGGTTAAGTAGAATACAAGAGTCATGTAACATGGCACATGATGACGTTATGATCTATGAATCATCACGTTCCATTTAGAAACTCAGCATGACTTACTGTAATATAATCACGTTGATCAAGTGTCATTATATTATACTAACTCATACATCAATTTCCAACACTACTTCAAAACATTCATAATTTCAACTCGAAGGTTTACAGAATATAGAAACTAAACAGATTCCTTTATGATGTAATACAGATAATGCGAAGAGATAAATGATTTCAGATAAGAACATATATGAAAATATCTCAGAAATATCAAGGATATTTTTAATGAAGGATACGATGATATCTTAGAATTTCTAATATCAAAGGATGATGAAGAAGATTTATCCGTAAAGGTTTAGAGTAAGAAGTAAGGTATTCGTTAATGACTTCAGCAGAAACCGAATCATTTGGATTCTTTGGAGGCAGGTTTAGTCTTTGTGATTTGTCCACATCTTCCTTCATGATTTGCTCAATCCGTTTTCCAGTTCCAATTTTTCTGAGCTTTGCCAACATAATATTCTTCATCATCAAACTTTCGACTGTTAAGATCGTTTACAGGTTTTGCTGCTTCATTCAGCTTTTTCAAAACTCAGAGTATTGATTAGTAGACTGGGTGCTTTTCCGAATTTCAGAATGGAAGATCATAATTCTAAGCGATAAATGTTATACGTATAATTTTTGATGTAAAAACGTTGCGAGATTCAAAATACAGATTTGTTGATTTCCGATAATTGGTATGGCAATTCTTGTTACAAGATGCGGATGAGTTTATGATAGGGTTTTAATGAACAAATATAATGGTTTCTCGGAGACACTTAAACCAATGAGTAATGAAGTTGCTGATAATTTACTGCTAATGTGGTGGAATATAAATGATTCCCTGGTAACGATGACGAAAGGAAAACTTATATATCGAGGTTATAAAAGGCTAATTCAAATGAAAATTCAGAATTGACTTGCTGGAGCTGTGAAAAAATTGGCAAATTTGGAGAGAGATTGTAAAGTTATTTTCGGTAATAACAACGCCAAAAGAGCTAGCACAGATATGTGTTAAACGTTTACTCAGTTTCTGAGAGTTTTTCAGATGTATAGCTATATGCTTAAATCTTTCCTTCTGTAGATGAAGTGCGGTTGGATCATCCTCTTGATTGAGGTGTTTTCAAGAATCATGAAAGGTTTGAATGCATATTGTAATCGTCACGATACAAATGAGGTTTAAGATGAAATCAAGTGGCAAACTTGAAGGAATGTTTAGTTTCATATGTTATAATTAATATTTTAATTCATTTTATTTGTCCAATGTTAGTAGTCCATAGTTAATAATCCACAATTAGTAGTTCAACAATTCATATATAGTTTAATATATAATATTCGAATTAATTAATACGTGTCGTGACCCATTATATACATGTCTCAGACTCGATCACAACTCAAAGTATATATTTTATTTAGAATCAACCTCAACCCTGTATAGCTAACTCGAGCATTACTGCATATAGAGTGTCTATGGTTATTCCAAATAATATATATAGATGATGTCAATATGATATGTCAAAACATTGTATATGTGTCCCGATATTTAAAGTGCGTAAAATAAATAACAGAAATTAAATGACAATAAATAAAAATTTCGAGAATTAAAATTGCGATAAATAAATTGTAATAAGGAATTAACATTTAGCTAGGAACAGTTAGCTAGGATTTCGTTAGCGTGGATTCTTAACAAAATTTCTCATAGTTAATTTGTTTGTTTCTAACAAATTTTATTTTGTCCAATATTTTCTTCATTATGCCACTTGTTGAATTCTGATAGGTCAAAATTCAAATATGAAATTGAATGAAAATGGTTATTTTGCGGTGAATGGATAAGCATATCTGTGGATGTAAGTAGGATAGTAAATGACTGTTGAATCAAATTCGAAGAATTTATAGTGTAACTTATTAATGTGAAATCTAAATATTCCTCGAGTATTACCTACCCGTTAAAATATTTTCACCATTAACGGTTTGTACAAAAGAATTTTAATTACAATCTTTATGAAAATATACTTACATATATATTTTCTTCAGATGTAATCATGAATTTAATGAGTCAATATGATATTAGACTCATTTGATTTACCGTTAGAATAAGAATATATAATCTCTAAAACATTAAAGATTATATAATCGCCATGTCAAACGAAGATAAATAATGTAGAATGATTCGTAGAACGATGATTATGCTCAAGGTACAGAATGAGATATTGGGGCATGTGATGCTGAAACTTGTGTTGTTGGTGGTACTGTTGATGCCGGTGATGTTGCTGAAGCTGGTATGTTTTGCACCATATTCTCCAAATTGATTACTCGAGCGCGAAGTTCGTTGGCTTCTTGTATTACTCCGGGATGATTGTCGGTCGGAACGAGCAGATGAATAAGGTTTCGAATTTTGAGATAGTATATAATCATGGCGAGATATTAAGAAAATGATGGTAAAAATGGTGTTTCGGACTGGTTTGCCGGTAAGTGCTTTAGATTCTTCGCCAAGAGTGCAGGTTGGTGGGTGGAGAGGATCACCTTCTTCTTATTTCCATTGATTAAGTCAACTACGAACCCATCCCCAATTCATTCAGAATTGAAGATGACTGAATTATTGATCCATTCTGGTTATACTGCTTTCAGAGTTCAAGTGTGTTTCCATACCGGAATAGCTGTCAGAATCCGAGGAACTTGAACTAGTGACGAGTTCCATTTCGTACGATTGAATAAAGAATTTTTGATATGAAATGATTTTCGGCTATCGGATGGTATTCTAATTACATAGAATATCAATATATAGAGAACAAAGGATTTTGTAGATTACGGAGGGATTTACAGAATATGTCAGGCAAAGTTTTACAGTAACAGATACGCTAAGATATGAATTAGCAGATATGCTAAGATATGAGTTTTGTCTATACACTAATCATGCAATCAATGCAGTAAGATGTGTCTAGAATAAGAATGATAAGCAGGTAATTTCCTAAGGATGATAAGTAGGTAATTTTCGACACGAAATGATAAGTAAAACTTTTGACATGCAGACACGGTCGAAGTCCAGACTCACTAATGCATCTAAACAACTATCAGTTAGACACACTAATGCAAGACCTGGTTCGCTAAGACCACCACTCTGATACCACATGTAAAGACCCAACCTAATCCATAAGAACGAATACAATAACATATGAATACATTGCGAGGTATTTAAACTCTATATGATACATTTTACAAACATTGCATTCGTTTTAAAAGACAAACTTTTATTACATCGAAAGTTGACAGGTATGCATACCATTTCATAATATTCAACCTATAAATGACCTAAACTGTCATTTATTTAATAATAATCTCTATTGAACTCAACTACTTGAATGCAACGTCTTTTGAAATATGCCATGAATGACTCCAAGTAATATCTTTAAAATGAGTAAATGCACGGCGGAAGATTTCCTTAATACCTGAGAATAAACATACTTTAAAGTGTCAACCAAAAGGTTGGTGAGTTCATTAGTTTATCATAATCGATCATTTCTATAATTTTAATAGACCACAAGGATTTTATTTCCATTTCTCATAAATATACGTCCCATACATAGAGGCAAAAAATAATTCATATGGATTAAACACCTGGTAATCGACCTTAACAAGATGCATATAGAATATCCCCATTATTCCGGGACAACTTCGGACATGATAAATTCGCCATCATTCCGGGACAACTTCGGACATGATAAAGTCGCCATCATTCCGGGACAACTTCGGACATGATAAATTCGAAGTACTAAAACATCCGATACTTTGGATGGGGCTTGTTGGGCCCGATAGATCTATCTTTAGGATTAGCATCAATTAGGGTGTCTGTTCCCTAATTCTTAGATTACCAAACTAAAAGGGGCATATTCGATTTCGATCATTCGACCATAGAATGTAGTTTCAATTACTTGTGTCTATTTCCGATGGAATTTAACAAGTTTCATAAACAACATGTTCTTATAGTTAACTTAATCATTAAACCAATTTAATGTAGTTAAAACAAGCGGAAGCATTATGTAATGTAGATGTTAACATGTTAAGCAATTAAGTTAAATTCCATGATAATATCAAGTCTTGGATAAGTGCTTACATATATATATTAAGAAGGAAGATGTAGTACCTCCTCAAGTTAATTGAGGGTGAGTTTGAAGAACAAGAAGATGAACAATTTGATTAAAAGCCCAAGCTATTGTTGCACCAACACCACCCTTAATGTAGTTAGGCTTTAGAACCTTAATGAGCTAGGTAACCAAGCTTGAAACCCACTTGTTTCCTCTACTATAATGCGGACAGCAGCTGCCCAAAAGATGATGACGAATGAAGCCTCAAAATGATGAAACCTCAAGGAGAAATACCCCAAACTTATCACCAACACCTTGAAGTTTATTTAGGATTTTATTACACTATAAATTGAGCTTTCTATTAAACTCAAAACTCCCTCTTATTCCCTCAAAAGTCTCGGCAGTTTCAGCACCAAGGAAGGAGAGTTTTTTAGTGTATTACTTGAACTTTGAAATGCATGTACACTTTATTTTGGTCAAGCATCAAAAACAAAGAACTTGTGGCATATGTTGGAAGTAACATCAAGCATGGGGTGGACATATTGGGCTTGCCAAAACCGTCCCCCATGAGGGGATCTTTTATAGAATTTGCAACTTTCAATTTTTTTTATAAACTTGTTGTAAAATAATATACCATGCATTTGTTACTTATATTTTATAAACCCTTTTATAAAATGTATCACAACATAACTATTTAATCTTGTAAATAATCAAATCCTTATCATATAAATTATCCAAATAATTTATCTCAAGTAATAATATTTTAGAAAACCGATTTTCTAAAGTCCAAGTGTGGTGTATTTATCTAACGACCCAATCGTTAAGATTAAATAAATATAAGGTATTGGTAAGCTTGTTATTGGGTATGACCCAACTTGGATCATAACACATTAGCCACATTAATTTAATATGTCTTTCGGGCATACGGAATACCTTCAATCTCCCACTTGCACGAGAAACATAAGAAATTAAAGCAAGTGATGGATACCACCTAACGACCGTCCATCACCCCCAATATGTTATGACTTTGTGCCATTCAATAACATCATCCTTTTCGAGTTCCCATCTCGAATATGAATAGGTGAATCTATTCATTATATCCTTTCGTCCTAGATGTCATGTTAAATCCAAGAGATACAGAGTGATCACTCTCTTTTAGATTTAACTTTATCAGGCCTTAGACATCTGACTCTCAATGAATAAGAGGGACAAATCCCATCTTGACTACATACGTCCTAAATATATACTTTGTATTATACTTGAGCTCTTCCTTATGAACTACCATATTTCAAAATAGCGAAGGAAAGAATCAAGGTACAATACTTGGTAAATACTCGAATCCAATATGTATCTTAGGTCAGAGGATACAATGATATTTGCCTTTACTCAAGATTATATGTGATCAACCACAAAGGCTCCATTTAGTAAGTCTTGAGGGCGGGTCTTCCAATATTTGTATCCCACATATATCTATGAACCTTGGTAGCAACCTTGCCCCACATTCATCCCGTGAATGTATACCAATCCAAGTTCATAATAGTCTAAAGCTCACACTTGTTCCCACAAATGTGATCGACTAAGGAATTTAGAATAATTACTTATTCATGGATAAAATATGCAAAATAGGAACATAACTCAAAATAAATTAATGCCATAATTATATTAATGAGTATGAACAATTTCGTTCCATTACAATACTTAAAACAGATCACAACCAATCACTAGAATATCGAAGCCCTAATGCACTAACATACCCTTGATGTTTTGCACCATGTAAGAGCTTCGTGAGTGGATCCGCTATATTAAGATCTATGTGAACTTTGCAAATACATATCTTTCCCTTGTCAACTTCATCCCTTATGTAGTTGAATCTCCGCTCAATGTTACGGGTCTTTTGGTGAGCACGAGGTTCTTTGATTTGAGCAATCGCACCCTCGTTGTCACAATAGATCTCAAGAGGGTCCTGAATGGAAGGGACTACTCCTAAGTCGTCGATGAATTTCTTCATCCATGCAGCTTCCTGAGCTATCAATGATGCGGCGATGTACTCCGACTCTGTAGTGGATAAAGCAACAACATCCTGTTTTGAACTCTTCCAAGAGAACGCACCTTCATTTAACGTGAAGACATAACCGGATTGTGATCGAGAATCATCTCTATCAGTTTGGAAACTCGCATCTACGTAACCTTTTACAGCGAGTTCCTCCTCACCAGACCCACATATCAGAAACATATCCTTAGTCCTCCTAAGGTATTTCAATATACTTTTGACAGCAATCCAATGACTGTTTCCTGGGTTATTCTGGTATCTACTTGTCAGGCTAAGAGCGCATGACACGTCCGGTCTAGTGTATATCATTGCATACATGATTGACCCAATAGCAGATGCGTACGGGACTTTCTTCATTCTCTCTTGTTCATCTTTCGTGGTAGGACACTGAGATGAACTGAGAAGCATTCCTTTTTGAATAGGTACCAAACCTTTCTTAGAGTTGTCCATCTTGAACCTTTTCAACATCTTTTCAATGTATGCACTTTGATTCAAACCTATCAGTTTCTTGGATCTATCCCTGTAGATCCCAATTCCCAAAACGTATTGTGCTTCTCCAAGATCCTTAATGGAGAAGCATTTACTTAACCAAGTTTTAACTCCTTGCATTGCCGGAATATCGTTCCCAAATAATAATATATCATCCACATATAATACAAGGAACATGATAGTGCTCCTACTAGCTTTCTTGTATACACAAGCTTCATCACCATTTTTAATGAAGCCAAATTTCTTGGCCTCCTCAATGAAACGATGATTCCACATTCTAGATGCTTGTTTCAATCCGTAGATTGACTTCTTTAACTTACATACCTTTTTAGGATATTTCGGATCAACAAAACCCTCAGGCTGAACCATATAGACATCTTCCTCAAGATGTCCATTTAGAAAAGCGGTCTTGACATCCATCTACCATATTTCATAATCATAATGAGCAGCAATGGCAAGTAATATCCTAATAGACTTTAGCATTGTCAAAGGCAAAAAAGTTTCATCATAGTCAACCCTTGAGTTTGAGTGAAACCTTTTGCTACAAGTCTATCTTTATATGTATCCAAGTTTCCATGTATTTCGGTTTTCATTTTGAAAAGCCATTTACAATCAACTAGCCTTGAGCCAGTAGGTTGTGCAACAAGTTCCCAAACTTGGTTGTCATACATGGATTGAATCTCAGCGTTCATGGCTTCCTGCCATTTATCTTTATCAATCCTTGATAATGCATCTTGGTAGTTTATTGGTTCATCCAAATCAACCACATAGCAACCATCCATGAGAAACCCATATCTCTCAGGAGGATTACTAATCCTACCAGATCTGCGAACGTCTTGTGTATTTTGATCATCCATTTGATCACTCTCAACATTTTCATGTTGAGTGCTAGTGTCAACCAATTGTGTATCATCTACTTGATCTTGAACCTCTTCAAGATCTATCTTCCTTTCACTATCACCTTCCATTAGGAACTTAGTTTCAAGGAATTCAGCCTTCCGAGCAACAAATACATTCTGCTCGGAAGGATCATAGAAATAATATCCCATATCATCCTTGGGATATCCTATGAAGATACACTTCGTGGATCGAGCATTCAACTTATTAGGGACGTAACGCTTAGGATAAGCTTCACATCCCCATACCTTTAAGTATGATAGAGATGGAGGTTTTCCAAACAACATCTCATGAGGAGTTCGTTCCACTTTCTTGGTTGGGTCCATATTTAGAATACGAGCCGCGGAGCATAGACAATAACCCCAAAATGATAGAGGTAATGAGCTTCTAGCCATCATAGATCAAACCATATCCATTAGGGTTCGGTTCCTTCTTTCAAAAACTCCATTAAGTTGGGGTGTTCCAGGAGGAGTGAGTTGCGAGATAATCCCACAACTTTTAAGATGATCTTAGAAAGTATCACTTAGGTATTCACCTCCTCTATTGGTACGAAGTACCTTGATTGTCTTATTGAGTTGATTTTGTACTTCATTTTGATATTCCTTGAATGCTTCAAAAGTTTCGTCCTTGTGTCTTAATAAGTAGACATATCCGAAACGACTAAAGTCATCAATGAAAGTAACGAAGTATCTTTCACCATTCCTAGTTATGGGCTTAAAGGGTCCACATACATCCGAATGTATTAATTCCAATAAGTCCTTAGCCCTTTCATAGGTCCCTTTGAAAGGTGCTTTAGTCATTTTGCCTTGTAAACAAGATTCACATACATCAAACGAGTCTAGTTCATTTGATTTCATAAGTCCATTCTTTTAAAGTGTATGCATTCGGTTCTTGTTTATGTGACCAAGGCGACAATGCCATAAGTAGGAATCACTCAAATCCATTTTGAGTTTCTTGGTGTTTGCATGGTATATTGAGCTATTGTATGATATGTCATCATGAACCAATTCATAAATACCATTCAAAGGCGAAGCCTTATGAAACAACCCAACCCGTATTTCATACAATTTTTTTTTTATAACAATACACATTTACGCGCCATTTAAATGATGTAAACCATTCCACACGTTCCATTAAAACATTCAACAAGTTTAATGTTACAAAGGTACAAAGGCCATTAACCAAATGTATTACAAGTTTGACCCATTCAAAAACAATAGTTTTAATCCAAACAACACTTCGAGCATAGTTTGGGGCTAAACTACCCAAATTGCTAGGCCAACTTCAAAAGCTTCAACAAGCATCATCACGGGACAACTAGTGCCCAACAACCCCTTTTCCCTTATCCGCACCTGCATCTAAAAAGATAAACAACGAGAGGGGTAAGCTATTGCTTAGTGAATGCATATATTATACATGTTCATATACAACCTACTTACTTGCAAACACTTACACAATGTAGTGACACGAACTTTTCCATGTTTATATATATTAATTGAGATTGATATTTACATGATTAAATGTTTCCAACATGTTAAACAATCAAACTTGTTAAGACTTGATTAATTGAAATATGTTTCATATAGACAATTGACCACCCAAGTTGATCGGTGATTCACGAACGTTAAAACTTGTAAAAACTATATGATGACATATATATGGATATATATATATATAGTTAACATGATACTATGATAAGAAAACATGTCATAAAGTATATTAACAATGAACTACATATGTAAAAACAAGACTACTAACTTAATGATTTTTAAACGAGACATATATGTAACGATTATCGTTGTAAAGACATTTAATGTATATATATCATATTAAGAGATATTCATACATGATAATATCATGATAATATAATAATTTAAAATCTCATTTGATATTATAAACATTGGGTTAACAACATTTAACAAGATCGTTAACCTAAAGGTTTCAAAACAACACTTACATGTAACGACTAACGATGACTTAACGACTCAGTTAAAATGTATATACATGTAGTGTTTTAATATGTATTTATACACTTTTGAAAGACTTCAATACACTTATCAAAATACTTCTACTTAACAAAAATGCTTACAATTACATCCTCGTTCAGTTTCATCAACAATTCTACTCGTATGCACCCGTATTCGTACTCGTACAATACACAGCTTTTAGATGTATGTACTATTGGTATATACACTCCAATGATCAGCTCTTAGCAGCCCATGTGAGTCACCTAACACATGTGGGAACCATCATTTGGCAACTAGCATGAAATATCTCATAAAATTACAAAAATATGAGTAATCATTCATGACTTATTTACATGAAAACAAAATTACATATCCTTTATATCTAATCCATACACCAACGACCAAAAACACCTACAAACACTTTCATTCTTCAATTTTCTTCATCTAATTGATCTCTCTCAAGTTCTATCTTCAAGTTCTAAGTGTTCTTCATATATTCTACAAGTTCTAGTTACATAAAATCAAGAATACTTTCAAGTTTGCTAGCTCACTTCCAATCTTGTAAGGTGATCATCCAACCTCAAGAAATCTTTGTTTCTTACAGTAGGTTATCATTCTAATACAAGGTAATAATCATATTCAAACTTTGGTTCAATTTCTATAACTATAACAATCTTATTTCAAGTGATGATCTTACTTGAACTTGTTTTCGTGTCATGATTCTGCTTCAAGAACTTCGAGCCATCCAAGGATCCATTGAAGCTAGATCCATTTTTCTCTTTTCCAGTAGATTTATCCAAGGAACTTAAGGTAGTAATGATGTTCATAACATCATTCGATTCATACATATAAAGCTATCTTATTCGAAGGTTTAAACTTGTAATCACTAGAACATAGTTTAGTTAATTCTAAACTTGTTCGCAAACAAAAGTTAATCCTTCTAACTTGACTTTTAAAATCAACTAAACACATGTTCTATATCTATATGATATGCTAACTTAATGATTTAAAACCTGGAAACACGAAAAACACCGTAAAACCGGATTTACGCCGTCGTAGTAACACCGCGGGCTGTTTTGGGTTAGTTAATTAAAAACTATGATAACCTTTGATTTAAAAGTTGTTATTCTGAGAAAATGATTGTTATTATGAACATGAAACTATATCCAAAAATTATGGTTAAACTCAAAGTGGAAGTATGTTTTCTAAAATGGTCATCTAGACGTCGTTCTTTCGACTGAAATGACTACCTTTACAAAAACGACTTGTAACTTATTTTTCCGACTATAAACCTATACTTTTTCTGCTTAGATTCATAAAATAGAGTTCAATATGAAACCATAGCAATTTGATTCACTCAAAACGGATTTAAAATGAAGAAGTTATGGGTAAAACAAGATTGGATAATTTTTCTCATTTTAGCTACGTGAAAATTGGTAACAAATCTATTCCAACCATAACTTAATCAACTTGTATTGTATATTATGTAATCTTGAGATACCATAGACACGTATACAATGTTTCGACCTATCATGTTGACACATCTATATATGTTTCGGAACAACCATAGACACTCTATATGTGAATGTTGGAGTTAGCTATACAGGGTTGAGGTTGATTCCAAAATATATATAGTTTGAGTTGTGATCAATACTGAGATACGTATACACTGGGTCGTGGATTGATTCAAGATAATATTTATCGATTTATTTCTGTACATCTAACTGTGGACAACTAGTTGTAGGTTACTAACGAGGACAGCTGACTTAATAAACTTAAAACATCAAAATATATTAAAAGTGTTGTAAATATATTTTGAACATACTTTGATATATATGTATATATTGTTATAGGTTCGTGAATCAACCAGTGGCCAAGTCTTACTTCCCGACGAAGTAAAAATCTGTGAAAGTGAGTTATAGTCCCACTTTTAAAATCTAATATTTTTGGGATGAGAATACATGCAGGTTTTATAAATGATTTACAAAATAGACACAAGTACGTGAAACTACATTCTATGGTTGAATTATCGAAATCGAATATGCCCCTTTTTATTAAGTCTGGTAATCTAAGAATTAGGGAACAGACACCCTAATTGACGCGAATCCTAAAGATACATCTATTGGGCCTAACAAACCCCATCCAAAGTACCGGATGCTTTAGTACTTCGAAATTTATATCATATCCGAAGGGTGTCCCGGAATGATGGAGATATTCTTATATATGCATCTTGTTATTGTCGGTTACCAGGTGTTCACCATATGAATGATTTTTATCTCTATGTATGGGATGTGTATTGAAATATGAAATCTTGTGGTCTATTGTTACGATTTGATATATATAGGTTAAACCTATAACTCACCAACATTTTTGTTGACGTTTAAAGCATGTTTATTCTCAGGTGAATATTAAGAGCTTCCGCTGTTGCATACTAAAATAAGGACAAGATTTGGAGTCCATGTTTGTATGATATTGTGTAAAAACTGCATTCAAGAAACTGATTTCGATGTAACATATTTGTATTGTAAACCATTATGTAATGGTCGTGTGTAAACAGGATATTTTAGATTATCATTATTTGATAATCTACGTAAAGTTTTTTAAACCTTTATTTATGAAATAAAGGTTATGGTTTGTTTTAAAAATGAATGCAGTCTTTGAAAAACGTCTCATATAGAGGTCAAAACCTCGCAACGAAATCAATTAATATGGAACGTTTTTAATCAATAAGAACGGGACATTTCAGTTGGTATCCGAGCGTTGGTCTTAGAGAACCAGAAAATTTGCATTAGTGTGTCTTATCGAGTTTGTTAGGATGCATTAGTAAGTCTGGACTTCGACCGTGTTTTCTTTAAAAATGATTGCTTAACATTTTTGTTGGAAACTATATATTTTTAACATATGAATATTATGTGATATATTAATCTCTTAACGTGTTTGATATTATGTGATAGATGTCTACCTCTAGAACAAGTCCCATTGACTCACCTAATAATAATGAAGAGTCAAATGTAAATTGGAATGATTTGTGGACTGATTCACAAGTTCCCGAAGAGGAACCGGAAGAAGAGGAACCGGAAGAAGAGTCGGAACCGGAAGAAGAATCGGAACCGGAAGAAGAATCGGAACCGGATGAAGAAATAGAACCGGTGGGGGAAATAATAAAACGGTTAAGTAAAAGAAAATCTTCAACCAACCGACCAAAGTTAATTATGGTCAATGGTGTTTCCGCCAAGGAAGCAAAATATTGGGAGGATTACCAATTCTCCGATGAATCGGATTCCGACGAGAATTCCGATGATGTTATAGAAATTACCCCAACTGAATTTAAAAAGGCAAAAGAAAATAATAAGGGAAAGGGCATAAAAATAGAGAAATCTAATTCCAACCCCGATGAACTTTATATGTATCGTCAACCCCCGAAGTCCTTAAGTTGTAACAATGACCCGGGAACCTCTAAACCACCAGGTTTTTCTAAACCAATGTGGACAACGACGGCTCGTATTAGGGGAACATCATATATCCCTAGAAACTTGGCAAAACAAACCAAAACCGAAGAAGAAGAAACGAGGGAGTCGGAATAAGATAGTTGTATTCGTGTGGTGTAATATATGTAATATAGTGTTCTTATGCTTTATGATATATGTAAAAATTGCTTGTATTAATAAGTATTTTTTTATGAAACTAACTCTTGTCTATTTTACAGTTTAAAAACACAAAATGGATAGACAACCCAATATTTTAAGAGACCTACCCGGAGACATGATTGATGAAATCTTGTCTAGAGTCGGCCAGAATTCTTCGGCACAACTATTTAAGGCGAGATCAGTTTGTAAGACATTCGAAGAACGTTCCAAGAATGTCTTGGTTTATAAGAGACTTTCGTTTGAAAGATGGGGGATATCACATTGGGAAACCCATAAGTTACGATGTGTTTACTTTGACGCATATATTGCGGGGAACCCAAATGCTATTTTACGCAACGGGTTAAGAAATTATTTTGACTCAATATATCCGAATATTGGACTTCGTGATTTAGAAAAAGCGGCTAACATGCAACATAAAGAAGCATGTTATGCTTACGGATTAGTAATGTTCGCTTCTCACCAAAGTGAGAACAAGAACATCGGGCTACAACTATTAAACAAAACGTTTCCACAAGTGACGGAGTCGGTAATTGGGGTAAGAAATGAGGTTTTTAGATTATTACGGGACTGTTGGACATTACGTAACCCTCGTCCCTTTGATGACGTTACAACACGCTATCTTATCAACGGCCATAACGGTTATGTTGCACAAGACCAAGGATGGGAAGTAGTCCTAGTAAAACCAGAATGCATGACTTGTTTCTGGACGTATGAATTTCGTGTCTTTATTGCCTTTGCCGAACGACTTGTGTACTAGCTAGAATTGTCTTCACAACTATCTTGTATCAAAGTTATTGTGTGCTATATTTCATGCTTTATGTAAAATAAGCGGTATTGTAAGTTTGTAAAATATTGTATAAAAGTTTGAACGCGAAATATTATTACAATCAGTTTTTCATATAGAATTGTAGTAGTTGAATTGTATATTAGCTACTAAGTATGAACTTAACGGGTAGGTACTACCCGAATTTAAACTTATAAAACGCTAATATGAAGAAAAAGCTTTTATAAATGAGTTCATATTATGCTACGAAATACTATTAACTACTCTTAATATTCTGTATGATTAACTTGTTCCATTTAACTATTTTGAAGGAAATGGCACCGACTACTCGACACACCGTGAATATGAATGAAGAGGAATTCCGTACTTTTCTAGCTTCAAACATAGCTGCAGTACAGGCTGCGCTACATACCAACAATAACCTTGGATCTAGCAGTACAGGAAATCGTGTAGGATGCACCTACAAAGAATTCACTGCCTGCAAACCTTTGGAATTTGATGGAACCGAAGGACCGATCGGATTGAAACGGTGGACCGAGAAGGTTGAATCGGTGTTTACCATAAGTAAGTGTACTGAAGAGGACAAAGTGAAGTATGCTACGCATACCTTCACAGGTTCTGCGTTAACATGGTGGAATACCTATCTAGAGCAAGTGGGACAAGATGATGCGTACGCACTACCGTGGTCAGCATTCAAGCACTTGATGAACGAGAAGTACCGTCCCAGAACCGAGGTCAATAAGCTCAAGACAGAACTTAGAGAGTTACGAACCCAAGGATTTGATATTACCACGTACGAAAGACGATTCACAGAATTGTGCCTATTGTGTCCGGGAGCATTCGAAGATGAGGAAGAGAAGATCGACGCGTTTGTGAAAGGATTGCCGGAAAGAATCCAAGAAGATATAAGTTCACACGAGCCCGCCTCCATACAACAGGCATGTAGAATGGCTCACAAACTAGTGAACCAGATTGAAGAAAGAATTAAAGAACAGACTGCTGAAGAGGCCAATGTGAAGCAAGTCAAAAGAAAGTGGGAGGAAAACGGTGATAAGAATCACCAATACAACAACAACAGCATTTACAACAATAATCGTAACAATTATCCCAACAATCGCAACTACAACAAACGGCCCAACAACAACAACAACAACAACAGCAACTACAACAATCATCCCAACAACAATAATAACCGCAACAACAACAACAATCAGAAGCAGCTATGCCAAAGGTGTGAAAAGAATCACTCGGGGTTCTGCACCAAATTTTGCAACAAGTGTAAAAGAAATGGTCATAGCGCGGCGAAGTGTGAGGTCTACGGACCAGGGGTTAATAGAACGAAAGGAACAAATGGTGTCGGAACGAGTAATGGCGGAGCAAGTAGTGTCGGAGCAAGTTATGCCAATGTAGTTTGTTATAAATGTGGAAAACCAGGCCACATTATTAGAAATTGCCCGAACCAGGAGAACACGAATGGACAAGGCCGTGGAAGAGTTTTCAATATTAATGCGGTAGAGGCACAGGAAGACCCGGAGCTTGTTACGGGTACGTTTCTTATTGACAATAAATCTGCTTACGTTTTATTTGATTCGGGTGCGGATAGAAGCTATATGAGTAGAGATTTTTGTGCTAAATTAAGTTGTCCATTGACGCCTTTGGATAGTAAATTTTTACTCGAATTAGCAAATGGTAAATTAATTTCAGCAGATAATATATGTCGGAATCGAGAAATTAAACTGGTTAGCGAAACATTTAAGATTAATTTGATACCAGTAGAGTTAGGGAGTTTTGATGTGATAATCGGTATGGACTGGTTGAAAGAAGTGAAAGCGGAGATCATTTGTTACAAAAATGCAATTCGCATTATACGAGAAAAAGGAAAACCCTTAATGGTGTACGGAGAAAAGGGCAACACGAAGCTACATCTTATTAGTAATTTGAAGGCACAAAAACTAATAAGAAAAGGTTGCTATGCTGTTCTAGCACACGTCGAGAAATTACAAACTGAAGAAAAGAGCATCAATGATGTTCCCATTGCAAAAGAATTTCCCGATGTATTTCCGAAAGAATTACCGGGATTACCCCCACATCGATCCGTTGAATTTCAAATAGATCTTGTACCAGGAGCTGCACCAATAGCTCGTGCTCCTTACAGACTCGCACCCAGCGAGATGAAAGAACTGCAAAGCCAATTACAAGAACTTTTAGAGCGTGGTTTCATTCGACCAAGCACATCACCGTGGGGAGCTCCTGTTTTGTTTGTCAAGAAGAAAGATGGTACATTCAGGTTGTGTATCGACTACCGAGAGTTGAACAAACTTACCATCAAGAACCGCTACCCACTACCGAGAATCGAAGACTTATTTGATCAACTACAAGGCTCGTCTGTTTATTCAAAGATTGACTTACGTTCCGGGTATCATCAAATGCGGGTGAAAGAAGATGATATTCCAAAGACTGCTTTCAGAACACGTTACGGTCATTACGAGTTTATGGTCATGCCGTTTGGTTTAACTAATGCACCAGCTGTGTTCATGGACCTTATGAACCGAGTGTGTGGACCATACCTTGACAAGTTTGTCATTGTTTTCATTGATGACATACTTATTTACTCAAAGAATGACCAAGAACACGGTGAACATTTGAGAAAGGTGTTAGAAGTATTGAGGAAGGAAGAATTGTACGCTAAGTTTTCAAAGTGTGCATTTTGGTTGGAAGAAGTTCAATTCCTCGGTCACATAGTGAACAAAGAAGGTATTAAGGTGGATCCGGCAAAGATAGAAACTGTTGAAAAGTGGGAAACCCCGAAAACTCCGAAACACATACGCCAGTTTTTAGGACTAGCTGGTTACTACAGAAGGTTCATCCAAGACTTTTCCAGAATAGCAAAACCCTTGACTGCATTAACGCATAAAGGGAAGAAATTTGAATGGAATGATGAACAAGAGAAAGCGTTTCAGTTATTGAAGAAAAAGCTAACTACGGCACCTATATTGTCATTGCCTGAAGGGAATGATGATTTTGTGATTTATTGTGATGCATCAAAGCAAGGTCTTGGTTGTGTATTAATGCAACGAACGAAGGTGATTGCTTATGCGTCTAGACAATTGAAGATTCACGAACAAAATTATACGACGCATGATTTGGAATTAGGCGCGGTTGTTTTTGCATTAAAGACTTGGAGGCACTACTTATATGGGGTCAAAAGTATTATATATACCGACCACAAAAGTCTTCAACACATATTTAATCAGAAACAACTGAATATGAGGCAGCGTAGGTGGATTGAATTATTGAATGATTACGACTTTGAGATTCGTTACCACCCGGGGAAGGCAAATGTGGTAGCCGATGCCTTGAGCAGGAAGGACAGAGAACCCATTCGAGTAAAATCTATGAATATAATGATTCATAATAACATTACTACTCAAATAAAGGAGGCGCAACAAGGAGTTTTAAAAGAGGGAAATTTAAAGGATGAAATACCCAAAGGATCGGAGAAGCATCTTAATATTCGGGAAGACGGAACCCGGTATAGGGCTGAAAGGATTTGGGTACCAAAATTTGGAGATATGAGAGAAATGGTACTTAGAGAAGCTCATAAAACCAGATACTCAATACATCCTGGAACGGGGAAGATGTACAAGGATATCAAGAAACATTTTTGGTGGCCGGGTATGAAAGCCGATGTTGCTAAATACGTAGGAGAATGTTTGACGTGTTCAAAGGTCAAAGCTGAGCATCAGAAACCATCAGGTCTACTTCAACAACCCGAAATCCCGGAATGGAAATGGGAAAACATTACCATGGATTTCATCACTAAATTGCCAAGGACTGCAAGTGGTTTTGATACTATTTGGGTAATAGTTGATCGTCTCACCAAATCAGCACACTTCCTGCCAATAAAAGAAGATGACAAGATGGAGAAGTTAGCACGACTGTATTTGAAGGAAGTCGTCTCCAGACATGGAATACCAATCTCTATTATCTCTGATAGGGATGGCAGATTTATTTCAAGATTCTGGCAGACATTACAGCAAGCATTAGGAACTCGTCTAGACATGAGTACTGCCTATCATCCACAAACTGATGGGCAGAGCGAAAGGACGATACAAACGCTTGAAGACATGCTACGAGCATGTGTTATTGATTTCGGAAACAGTTGGGATCGACATCTACCGTTAGCAGAATTTTCCTACAACAACAGCTACCATTCAAGCATTGAGATGGCGCCGTTTGAAGCACTTTATGGTAGAAAGTGCAGGTCTCCGATTTGTTGGAGTGAAGTGGGGGATAGACAGATTACGGGTCCGGAGATAATACAAGAAACTACCGAGAAGATCATCCAAATTCAACAACGGTTGAAAACCGCCCAAAGTCGAAAAAAGAGCTACGCTGACATTAAAAGAAAAGATATAGAATTTGAAATTGAAATTGGAGAAATGGTCATGCTTAAAGTTGCACCTTGGAAAGGCGTTGTCCGATTTAGTAAATGAGGGAAATTAAATCCAAGGTATATTGGACCATTCAAGGTTATTGATCGTGTCGGACCAGTAGCTTACCGACTTGAGTTACCTCAAAAACTCGTGGCTGTACATAACACTTTCCACGTCTTGAATTTGAAGAAATGTTTTGCTAAAGAAGACCTCACTATTCCGTTAGACGAAATCTAAATCAACAAAAAACTTCAATTCATCGAAGAACCCGTCAAAATAATGGATCGTGAGGTTAAAAGACTTAAGCAAAACAAGATACCAATTGTTAAGGATTGATGGAATGCTCGTAGAGGACCCGAGTTCACTTGGGAACGATAAGATCAGATGAAAAAGAAATACCCGCACTTATTTCCAGAAGATACGTCAACACCTCCAACAGCTTAAAATTTCGGGACGAAATTTATTTAACGGGTAGGTACTGAAGTGACCCGAACTTTTCCATGTTTATATATATTAATTGAGATTGATATTTACATGATTAAATGTTTCCAACATGTTAAACAATCAAACTTGTTAAGACTTGATTAATTGAAATATGTTTCATATAGACAATTGACCACCCAAGTTGATCGGTGATTCACGAACGTTAAAACTTGTAAAAACTATATGATGACATATATATGGATATATATATATATAGTTAACATGATACTATGATAAGAAAACATATCATAAAGTATATTAACAATGAACTACATATGTAAAAACAAGACTACTAACTTAATGATTTTTAAACGAGACATATATGTAACGATTATCGTTGTAAAGACATTTAATGTATATATATCATATTAAGAGATATTCATACATGATAATATCATGATAATATAATAATTTAAAATCTCATTTGATATTATAAACATTGGGTTAACAACATTTAACAAGATCGTTAACCTAAAGGTTTCAAAACAACACTTACATGTAACGACTAACGATGACTTAACGACTCAGTTAAAATGTATATACATGTAGTGTTTTAATATGTATTTATACACTTTTGAAAGACTTCAATACACTTATCAAAATACTTCTACTTAACAAAAATGCTTACAATTACATCCTCGTTCAGTTTCATCAACAATTCTACTCGTATGCACCCGTATTCGTACTCGTACAATACACAGCTTTTAGATGTATGTACTATTGGTATATACACTCCAATGATCAGCTCTTAGCAGCTCATGTGAGTCACCTAACACATGTGGGAACCATCATTTGGCAACTAGCATGAAATATCTCATAAAATTACAAAAATATGAGTAATCATTCATGACTTATTTACATGAAAACAAAATTACATATCCTTTATATCTAATCCATACACCAACGACCAAAAACACCTACAAACACTTTCATTCTTCAATTTTCTTCATCTAATTGATCTCTCTCAAGTTCTATCTTCAAGTTCTAAGTGTTCTTCATATATTCTACAAGTTCTAGTTACATAAAATCAAGAATACTTTCAAGTTTGCTAGCTCACTTCCAATCTTGTAAGGTGATCATCCAACCTCAAGAAATCTTTGTTTCTTACAGTAGGTTATCATTCTAATACAAGGTAATAATCATATTCAAACTTTGGTTCAATTTCTATAACTATAACAATCTTATTTCAAGTGATGATCTTACTTGAACTTGTTTTCGTGTCATGATTCTGCTTCAAGAACTTCGAGCCATCCAAGGATCCATTGAAGCTAGATCCATTTTTATCTTTTCCAGTAGGTTTATCCAAGGAACTTAAGGTAGTAATGATGTTCATAACATCATTCGATTCATACATATAAAGCTATCTTATTCGAAGGTTTAAACTTGTAATCACTAGAACATAGTTTAGTTAATTCTAAACTTGTTCGCAAACAAAAGTTAATCCTTCTAACTTGACTTTTAAAATCAACTAAACACATGTTCTATATCTATATGATATGCTAACTTAATGATTTAAAACCTGGAAACACGAAAAACACCGTAAAACCGGATTTACGCCGTCGTAGTAACACCGCGGGCTGTTTTGGGTTAGTTAATTAAAAACTATGATAACCTTTGATTTAAAATTTGTTATTCTGAGAAAATGATTGTTATTATGAACATGAAACTATATCCAAAAATTATGGTTAAACTCAAAGTGGAAGTATGTTTTCTAAAATGGTCATCTAGACGTCGTTCTTTCGACTGAAATGACTACCTTTACAAAAATGACTTGTAACTTATTTTTCCGACTATAAACCTATACTTTTTCTGTTTATATTCATAAAATAGAGTTCAATATGAAACCATAGCAATTTGATTCACTCAAAACGGATTTAAAATGAAGAAGTTATGGGTAAAACAAGATTGGATAATTTTTCTCATTTTAGCTACGTGAAAATTGGTAACAAATCTATTCCAACCATAACTTAATCAACTTGTATTGTATATTATGTAATCTTGAGATACCATAGACACGTATACAATGTTTCGACCTATCATGTCGACACATCTATATATGTTTCGGAACAACCATAGACACTCTATATGTGAATGTTGGAGTTAGCTATACAGGGTTGAGGTTGATTCCAAAATATATATAGTTTGAGTTGTGATCAATACTGAGATACGTATACACTGGGTCGTGGATTGATTCAAGATAATATTTATCGATTTATTTCTGTACATCTAACTGTGGACAACTAGTTGTAGGTTACTAACGAGGACAGCTGACTTAATAAACTTAAAACATCAAAATATATTAAAAGTGTTGTAAATATATTTTGAACATACTTTGATATATATGTATATATTGTTATAGGTTCGTGAATCAACCAGTGGCCAAGTCTTACTTCCCGACGAAGTAAAAATCTGTGAAAGTGAGTTATAGTCCCACTTTTAAAATCTAATATTTTTGGGATGAGAATACATGCAGGTTTTATAAATGATTTACAAAATAGACACAAGTACATGAAACTACATTCTATGGTTGAATTATCGAAATCGAATATGCCCCTTTTTATTAAGTCTGGTAATCTAAGAATTAGGGAACAGACACCCTAATTGACGCGAATCCTAAAGATAGATCTATTGGGCCTAACAAACCCCATCCAAAGTACCGGATGCTTTAGTACTTCGAAATTTATATCATATCCGAAGGGTGTCCCGGAATGATGGGGATATTCTTATATATGCATCTTGTTATTGTCGGTTACCAGGTGTTCACCATATGAATGATTTTTATCTCTATGTATGGGATGTGTATTGAAATATGAAATCTTGTGGTCTATTGTTACGATTTGATATATATAGGTTAAACCTATAACTCACCAACATTTTTGTTGACGTTTAAAGCATGTTTATTCTCAGGTGAATATTAAGAGCTTCCGCTGTTGCATACTAAAATAAGGACAAGATTTGGAGTCCATGTTTGTATGATATTGTGTAAAAACTGCATTCAAGAAACTGATTTCAATGTAACATATTTGTATTGTAAACCATTATGTAATGGTCGTGTGTAAACAGGATATTTTAGATTATCATTATTTGATAATCTACGTAAAGTTTTTTAAACCTTTATTTATGAAATAAAGGTTATGGTTTGTTTTAAAAATGAATGCAGTCTTTGAAAAACGTCTCATATAGAGGTCAAAACCTCGCAACGAAATCAATTAATATGGAACGTTTTTAATCAATAAGAACGGGACATTTCACACAATACCACATACAAACTAGCAATTCGACAGCTATGCAAACATCATGCATAAACTAATATCCGCAATTCACAATATGCTAGCAATAACAATAGCATATGGTTCACAATTTAATATGCTAAATACAGATTCACACAACCATGGTTAACCAATCTCACAAGGGAACGGTACTTGAAAGACCGCCGGAGTTCATAACATCCATTAGTGTTACTTAAACATCGCGTAATCACTAATCCCCTGGGTGATGTCTTGAACACCGCGACTAACTCACCCCCATGACAATGTGGCGTCTTGAACACCGCGACGATTCCACATGTCAATTAAAACAATGAGTGGTGTCTTGAACACCGCGACAATTCCACTCCCATGACAATGTGGTGTCTTGAACACCGTGACAATACCACATGTCAATCAAACAATGAGTAGTGTCTTGAGCACCGCGATAATGCTACTTGTTACTTAGAATGTGGTGTCTTGAACATAGCGACAATTCCACATTCATACTTCACAAATAAATACATTATATACGTACACGCATAATTATTCCACTCACCTTAATACCAAGATGATGATTATGCACTTCCAAAACTTCAAAGCAACATACCTAATACATTAAGTACACATTCAATACACAACTTGTGGAACCAACCACAATACTTACACTTGAGCATTTAATGACCCAATTGCATTAAATAACTCAACTACACCAAAACCGTCCATAAATGGCCAAGACTCATCTAAAATCACTAAAAGCTAGTGATTAGAGTCTACTAACACCAACTAACACAGTTGATTGGTATTTCATACCCATCTCACCCAAGTAGGTCAACAATCACCCATTTGACCCATTTCAACACTTAGACTTACAAGTTTTGGTCAAACTTAACCCATTAACACGCTTCATCATTTCACAAGTGTATAAGTGACAAACAACACAATTAACACTTACAAATCTCAATTTGCATGACCAAACCCTAGATTAACACCATTTGGGTTTCCTTACATCAAATTAACATAAATTCACCCATTAAATCCCCAAATGGGTCTTACAAGTCTCAAATGACCAAACCCTAGCCATAGATTAACTAAAACTCAAAACATGGAGTTAAGACTTACCAACACTATCCACTCGTAGCTAAGAACGAGGGGAAAAACTTTACTTCTTGCTCTAAAGATCGAATCCCAAATCTTCACTCGCAAATCTAACCTTGAATCTAAATGGGTTTTGTGTTTTGAGAGGAAATAGAGAAAGAAAATAGAAAAGAAATGAATAAAAATGGATAAGTGGTTGAGATTTAGAGTTCCAATCAGATCCATACGCAAAAAGATGGAATTACCCTTGCCTTAAAACTCAAAATATCAAAAAAATCATCAAAAATCTGTCCCCAGCCGCAAATTGCGCCTGCTGGCCGCAATTTACGCCCAGGCCTCAAAAACGGCAGCCCAAAGGCTCCCATTTGGGTCCTGAACGGACTTTTGACCACCAGCCAGCCGCAAATTGCGCCTGGCAGCCGCAATTTGCGCCTGGCACATTTTTCCCCGGTTTTTGAACTTGTTTTGGTCGTAACTTTTTGACCGTAACTCCGTTTTCGATGAATCAAATATCGTTGGAAACGTAATAAGATTTACTTTCTAATGGTAAGGTTTTAAAACATCAACTCAAACTTTATTTGGGGTCAAAAAGGTACATACACACCTTGTAACTCAAACAACGTCCAGTTTTCTTCGACATTCGAACAAGCAACACGTGCATGCTTGGTACCCTTCATACACGCATCGTACAAATATCTTTATACAATTATACAACCAAGTATGAACATTCTAAAGATCAATTACGTACCTCGGACATGTATGATGAAAAACGGGATGTTACAACTCTCCCCCACTTGAATCGGATCGCGTCCTCGAGATCCAAGCCGCATGACAAGCTGGAAGGTAAACCAAAACAAACTCTTCAGATTCTCATGTAAACTCGGAGCCCTTTCGATGATGCCATTGGACTTTAAAAGTCCTCACCTCTTTGTTACGCAATAATTTAACCTTTTCATCAAGAATAGCTATCGGTTCTTCCACATACTCTAGCTTGTTGTTCAAAGTAATCTCATCTAATGGCACCCAAGTCGAGTCATCTGCAAGACACTTACGGAGATGGGAAACATGAAACGTGTTATGGATTCCCGCAAGCTCTTCGGGTAACTCTAGCCTATATGCAACCTCACCAACACGCGCCAAAATCTTGAAAGGACCAATAAACCGAGGAGCTAATTTTTCTCGTTTTCGAAACCGAATAACACCTTTCCATGGCGAAACCTTAAGCATCACCATGTCGCCTTCTTGAAACTCAATCGGTCGCCTTCCGTTATCGGCATAAGATTTTTGTCTATCTTGCGCCGCCTTAAGTCGAGCCCGAATCATCTCAATCTTACTTTTCGTCTCTAAAACCAAATCGGTACTCTCAATTTCTCTTTGACCCACTTCACCCCAACAAATAGGAGTTCAACACCTATGCCCATAAAGCATCTCATAAGGTGGCATTCCAATACTAGTGTGGTAACTATTATTGTACGAGAATTCCACCAATGGTAAGTGCTCATCCCAACTACCGTCGAAATCAATAACACACGCCCTTAACATATCCTCCAACATTTGATTTGTACGCTCGGTTTGACCGTCCGTTTGAGGATGATACGCCGTGCTCATTTTCAATTGAGTACCCGTATCTTCATGAAACTTATTCCAAAATCGAGACGTGAAACGAATATCTCGATCCGAAACAATAGATATAGGAACCCCATGCCTCGATATCACCTCCTTGATAAACAACTTAGACAAAGTCTCCGACGATATCGTTTCCCAAATGGGAAGAAACAAAGCACTCTTCGTCAATCGATCAACTATCACCCAAATCGTATCATATTGGGTTCTTGTCGTCTTTGGTAACTTGGTAATGAAGTCCATGGTAATGTGCTCCCATTTCCATTTCGGGACTTCTAATGGTTGCAACTTACCATACGGCTTTTAGTGTTCGGCCTTAACTTGCAAACACGTGACGCATTGTTCAACATACTTAACAACATCACGTTTCATGCCGGGCCACCAATACTCTTTCTTCAAATCATAATACATTTTTGTTGCACCCGGATGAATGGAATACTTTGACTTATGTGCTTCATCAAGTAGCGCCTTTCGGTAATCGCCCATCCTAGGTACCCACACTCTACCTTGATAATACAACAAACCATGCGGGCCTAAGGTAATGGACTCCATTTGCCCCATGATTCGTTCTTCATGTTTATTGTTAACAAAAGCTTCGATTTTAATCTCACCAAGCTTTACAAGAAAATCGTTAGTAATAATCATGCGTAACGATCCTACTCGTATCGGCGGATGTTGACTCTTTCTACTTAACGCATCCGCGACCACATTCGCCTTGCCCGGATGATAAAGTATCTCACAATCATAATCCTTTACCACATCCATCCACCTACGTTGATGATAATTCAAATCTCGTTGATTAAAGAGATGTTTCAAACTCTTATGATGCGAATAAATCGTACACTTGACACCATACAAGTAGTGGCGCCAAATTTTCAACGCATGTACCACAGCTGCCAATTCAAGATCATGAGTCTTGTATCTCTTTTCGTGTTCTTTTAATTATCGAGAGGCGTAAGAGATGACTTTACCTCTTTGCATTAGAACACACCCGATTCCATTTAATGAGGCATCACAATAAACCGTCATATCTTCGATTCCCTCCGGTAATACCAACACCGGAGCTTGACACAATTTCTCCTTTAGCAATTGGAAAGCAATTTCTTGCTCGTTTTTCCAATTAAACCTCACGTTCTTCCTCGTTAACTTCGTCAATGGAGAAGCAATTTTAGAAAAGTCTTGGATAATGAAAGGACCCGTTCATATCGATTATAAATGATTCACAATAGTTGATTACATTGCGAGGTAATTGACCTCTATATGATACATTTTACAAACATTGCATTTGTTTTTAAAAGACAAACTTTCATTACATCGAAAGTTGACGGCAAGCATACTATTTCATAATACCTCCAACTATAATTGACTTAATAATAATCTTGATGAACTCAACAACTCGAATGCAACGTTTTTTGAAATATGTCATGATTGACTCCAAGTAATATCTCTAATATGAGCAAGTGCACAGCGAAAGGTTTCTTTCATACCTGAGAATAAACATGCTTTCAAGTGTCAACCAAAAGGTTGGTGAGTTCATAGGTTTATCATAACAATCGTTTCAATATATTAATAGACCACAAGATTTCTGTTTATAAATATATGTACACTCGCAAGTGTATAAAACCGTTCTGCTTATGTTGAGGCCTCAGTAACCAACCTTAACAATAATATAATAAGTCATCTTCGCAAAGATGGATATGTACACTAGCAAGTGTATAAATAATCCTCGAAGTACTAAACATCCGCCCACTAGTTCTTATGTCTAGTGCAGCCTACAGGATGGGGGTGTTAAGCCCGATAGATCTATATTTAGGATTCACGCTTACATGCGCTTATAATATGTAACTAAATTACCTAGCACATCAATCCGCAGAATATCATTTTTAATTACTTGTCTCTATTTCGTAAAGCATTTATAAAAACAGCGCATGTATTCTCAGCCCAAAAATATAAATTGCAAAGCAATTAAAAAGGGAGCAAATGAAACTCACCTGACAACTTCAGAAATAAATCACAGAGATGTGACCGAATATCGGAATGCAAGTAACCGTAGACCTCAACCTAGAGAACATATTTTGGTCAATAAGTGTCTAATAAGCTAGGTCAGTCCATAGGGTAAGTATAGTCCTATTGCTCAAGTCCGACTCATAAATTTAGCAAAAGTCAACAAAAGTCAACATAAGTCAAATGTAAGTCAAACGCAAGTCAAACACAGTCAACATGGTTAACATAAGTCAAAAATCTCATAATATTACTCAACTTGGTCAAATAGTCAAACATAGGTCAAACAACATGTTTTAGTTCATAAATGGTCAATTACACAATCATAGTTTATTGTCATGCATAACGTTCATGTACATGTAGCAAACTTCGCATAATATCTCATAGCACAAAATTCATGGTAACATGGCAAACTCCAGATCACAAATAGACTCAAAATAGATTCCAAAAATTCTGGCCAAGGTCTCATACTATGTCTACAAGTCAGGAATCAGAAGGGTACATTTATCGTTTACTAAATCAGTTTCTGACCGCGCACTGATATCGTAATGGCTATAACCGGAGCTAGGGACATGGAATTAATACAAGGTCAGTGGTCATGGTTCAAGGACAAGTCAAAATATAATATATCCAAAAATAAGTAACTTTGGTTTAGCCAATTGGTACAGTTTATTCAATAAAGTTGGATGTCCTGTTTCAGTTCATTTCAGAAATTACCAAAACTATGGCCTTAGTGTGCACAATGCATACGTTTTCAGAGGTTTCAATAAACTAAACATATATCACATATCATGTAAATATTCATATTCCAGAAGCATTCATGTTAATTCACAAAACACAAACCACAGAGTACAAATCAGAGAAAAAGTGGAAGATTCGGTCCTAGTTTAGCTAGTCACTTTCGCATACAATTAGCCGAAGATATAGATACAATTAGACCATGATATCTACACGAAAAGTGAATTAATTTCTGTTTATATTTCAGATATGAAAAGATCTCATCTCATAATTCAATACATTTTAGCATACAAGTCCGTTTTCATGCATGTGCTGGAGAAATCTACATTTTCATTCGATTAGGCATAACATGAGTTTTACTCAAGTAAATGACATGATATCCTAGTGTAACCTGAGTGTTTTTGAATTTTCTATCCAATGGTAATCAACACATAAGCCAATTCGTGACCCATCAATACCAGTTTTCTGATCAAGCATAAAAACACAACGATAATTCAAACGGTCATAACATAAGCATACGGAAATGAAATCAAGCGAATCCAAAGCCTAAAATCAATAGTTTTTCATGAGGATTCTGAATATCACATAATATCATGCAATTTAAAAATTAAAATTTCTGTTACCATCAAATACAAATTCGTGATTTATCAAAAAGTCATCAAACGATCAAATTAACGAATACTATCATGCATACATACAAGGACTTGAGCACTAGACACTATATCTACCCTAAAATGTAACAAAAACATGAAAACCCAAAAATTAGAGTTTTTGAAACTTACCCTAATCAAGAAATTGTTGGTATATATGTGTAGAGGTCTTCGAGAGGAGTCCGAATATGTAAACGATTTTATGATCAAGTGATTATTGAAGGTGTTCTCGAGTGATTCTTTCTATGGTGTTTATGTATTGTTTAAGAAGCTAGATTATGATGGGTTTTTGCTGAGATGAGGAGGTTGAGAAGAGATTTCAAGTGTGTGTGTTTTATAGAGTAAGAAATGAGGATTGGAATTGAAATAATGGTTAAGTGTGTATGTAGTTAGGCGTCATTTTTGATTCCTTATAAAGGGATTCCTAAGTTGAATTTTGAGCTAGAAGTTTAATACTAGAAGTTAAGAAATGTTTAAACATGTTTCCCCATGATTAATAGATTGAAAATGATGTTTTACTATTGGTATATACGAATAGTAAATACATTTAGAAATTGTATATAGTACATGTCTCATGAGTCATATATAATAACAAAGATGTCATTTTCCATGATAAAAGGTTGAAAATGATGTTTTTCTATTGGTATATTCCAATAGTAAATACATCTAGCAACTGTGTATAATACGGTTATAAATACCGTATGAATACAAGTAGAATTCTTGAGAAAATCGAATGCGAATACGAGTATAGCTATCTTTGTTGAGTATAAATATGTTAGTACAAGTATTTAAGTCTTTCAAAAGTGTGTATATTACATATTAATACAATACATATATATTCTTTTTAACATAAGGGTTATTACGTCGTTAAGCGTTACATATATATAATGTTTCGAAATCCTTAAGTTAGTAGTCTCATTATATATATATAACCCATTGTTAATATATTTAATGAGATACTTAATTATCATATATTCAAGTTAGATATAATCCATATATATCCATATATATACATAAGTATATAATTAATACAAGTTATGACGTTCGTGAATCGTCGGACAAATGGATGGTCAATTGTTTGTATAAAACTCATTTTTAAAAGTTTTAAAACTTGTCAAAATTCATTGCTTATCATGACGAAATCATATAGAGAATTGGTTTAAAATAAGTTAAAATTTTCCGGGTCGTCACAGTACCTACCCGTTAAAGAAATTTCGTCCCGAAATTTGATCGAGGTAGTCGTGGCTATCAATAAGAATGTTTTCATGACGAATATGGTTGATAAATAGAGTTTCATCATTGTTGAGTAATATGGATAAAACAATTCGATTACGCGAAGAGTATAAGTGAAGCTATCGCAAAGGATTGAAATATAGAAATAGAAATTCGTCTTATCTTTTGACGTAGGTTGATTTCTAGAATTCAGGGAATTTAAAGAAATCTTCTAATCAGAAAGGAAATGTAATAGCAAGATCTGATTTGTTAAATTACCAAAAATCACGAAAAGATAGAAATATCAAGAAAATATTTTTCTTAACACGTTTAGAGGTTAAGTAGAATGAAAGAGTCGTGTAACATGGCACCTGATGAGGATATGATTTGTGAACCATCATCACGTTCCATTAGAAATTCAGCATGACTTACTGTAATATAATCACGTTGGCCGGGCGTCATTATATTATACTAACCCATGCTTCAATTTCCAACACTTCTCTACAATTCATTCATAATTTATACTTAGATTTTACAGAAGTTTTCAATATAATGGAATACAGAAAACACGATGAGGTAGATAATTTCGGACAAGAATATTTATGAAAATATCCTCAGATATATCGAAGATATTTATGATGACATTTTTGGAATTTCTAAGTTCGAAGGTTGATGAAGAAGAGTTTTCCGCAAGATTTTAACATGACTTCGGAGAGTGATATTCTCTAAAGATTTCATCGGATCCAAAATTACCTGGATTCTTTGAATATAGGGTTTGGTCCTTGTATTTGTCCTTGGTCTCCTTTATGGTTAGCTCAATTCATTTTTTTTCAGTACCAAATTTTCTATCGAGCGTTCCCAACATTCCATTCTTTATCATCAAACTCTTGGCCATTTAGGCCATCTACAATTTTACTGTTTCCTCTGCATTTAATGCAGTTATATCTGAATCATCGATTATCAATCCGAGGTGGTTTCAAGAGAATTTTGTTTTTAGATGATTAAACGCTGATGGTAATATGGTGGCATATAAAAGGTTCCCCGGTAACAATAAAAGAGCACGCATATATATCAAGGTTATAATATGATTATTTCGAACGAAAAGTTGAAGTTGACTTGCTAGAGCTGTGACAAAATTGGCTATCTTAAAAAGGGATTGTAAAGTTATTTTGGGTAATAACAACACTAAAGGAGCTAGCACAGATACGTGTTAAACGTTTACTCAGGTTCCGAGTGTTTTCAGGTGGATAACTACATGCGTCAATCTTTTCTTCCGTAGATGAAGTGCGGTTGGTTCATCCCCTCAATTGAGGTATTTTCAAGAATCATGAAAAGTTTGAACGCAGATTGTATTCATCAAGATACAAATGAGGTTTAAGATGAAATCAAGTGGCAAACTTGAAGATATGTTTAATTTCATATGTTATAATCAATATTTTAATTCATTTTAATTGTCCAATGTCATTAGTCCACAGTCGATAGTCCACATTTAACAGTCCAGTAATTCATATATAGTTTAATATATTATATTCGAATTAATTAATACGTGTCGTGACCCGTATACGTCTCAGACTCGATCACAACTCAAACTATATATATTATTGTAGAATCAACCTCAACCCTGTATAGCTAACTCCAGCATTACTGCATATAGAGTGTCTATGGTTATTCCAAATAATATATATAGATGCGTCGATATGATATGTCAAAACCTTGTATACGTGTCCCGATATTTAAAGTGCGTAAAATAAATAACATAAATTAAATGACGATAAATAATATTGCGAGAATTAAAATTGCGATAAATAAATTGTGATAAATAAATGTAATTGGAATTAATAGTTAGCTAGGAATAGTTAGCTAGGATTTTGTTAGCGTGGATTCTTAATAGAATTTCTCATAGTTAATTTGTTTGTTTCTAACAAATTTTATTTTGTTCAATGTTTTCTTCATTATGCCACTTGTTGGATTCTGGTAAATCAAAATCCAAATATGAAATTGGATGAAAATGGTTATTCTGTGGTGAACGGATACGTATATCGGTGGTTGTAAGTAGGATAGTGAATGACTGTTGAATCAGCTTCGACGAATGTACAATGTAACTTATTAAGGTGAAATCTAAATATTCCTCGGGTATTACCTACCCGTTAAAATATTTTCGCCATTAACAGTTTGTACAAAAGAATTTTTAATTACAATCTTTATAAAAACATATATACGTATATATTTTCTTCAGATGTAATCATGGATTTAATGAGTCAATATGATATTAATCTCATTTGCTTTTTGGTTAGAACTAGAGTACATAATCTCTAAAACATTAGAGATTACATAATCATCATGTCGAACGAAGATAAATGATGTAGAACATCATGTAGAACGATGATTATACTCGAGGTACAGAATGAGATATTGAGGCATGTGATGTTGAAACTTTAGTTGTTGGTGGTACTGCTGATGCTGGTGATATTGCTGAAGCTGGTAAGTTTCGCACCATGTTTTCTAAATTGATTACTCGAGCGCGAAGCTCGTTGACTTCTTCTATTATTCCGAGATGATCATCGGTCGAAACGAGCGGATGAATAAGGTTTAGAATTTTAGATAGAATATAATCGTGGTGAGACATTTGGGAAATGAGGGTGAATATGGTGTTTCGGACTGGTTCGTTGGTAAGTGCTTCAGGTTCATCGCCAAGAGGTAAGTTCGGTTGGTGAAAAGGATCGCCTTCTTCGCGTCTCCATTGATTAAGTCGACTACGAACCCATCAGATGAATTGGGGATGGCTGATTGATTGATTCATTCTGGTGACACCGCTTTCGGAGCTTTGGTGAATATCCATGTCGGAATAGCTATCGAAATCTGAGGGACTCGAACTGGTTGAGGGATTCATCTCGTACAATCAGATGAAGGATTTTCGATAGGAAATAAATTATAGGATGTAGATTAGTACCCTGTAATACATCATTTACATATGCATATATAATACTAAAATCCCATAAGTTACGGAGGAATCTACGGAAGCTGTCATGCAAAGGTAACAATAACAGATACGCTAAGATATGAATTTTGTCTATACACTATTCATGCAGTCAATGCAGTAAAATGTGTCTAGACTAAGAATGATAAGCCAATAATTTTCGACACTAAATGATAAGCAAAACTTTTGACATGCAGACACGGTCGAAGTCCAGACCCACTAATGCATCTAAACAACTATCAGTTAGACACACTAATGCAAGACCTGGTTCGCTAAGACCGCCGCTCTGATACCAACTGAAAGGACCCGTTCATATCGATTATAAATGATTCACAATAGTTGATTACATCGCGAGGTAATTGACCTCTATATGATACATTTTACAAACATTGCATTCGTTTTTAAAAGACAAACTTTCTTTACATTGAAAGTTGACGGTAAGCATACTATTTCATAATACCTCCAACTATAATTGACTTAATAATAATCTTGATGAACTCAACGACTCGAATGCAACGTCTTTTGATATATATGTCATGATTGACTCCAAGTAATATCTCTAATATGAGCAAATGTACAGCGGAAGATTTCTTTCATACCTAAGAATAAACATGCTTTCAAGTGTCAACCAAAAGGTTGGTGAGTTCATAGGTTTATCATAACAATCGTTTCAATATATTAATAGACCACAAGATTTCCGTTTATAAATATATGTACACTCGCAAGTGTATAAAACCGTTCTGCTTATGTTGAGGCCTCAGTAACAAACCTTAACAATAATATAATAAGTCATCTTTGCAAAGATGGATATGTACACTAGCAAGTGTATAAATAATCCTCGAAGTACTAAACATCCGCCCACTAGTTCTTATGTCTAGTGCAGCCTACAGGATGCGGGTGTTAAGCCCGATAGATCTATCTTTAGGATTCGCGCTTACATGCTCTTATAACATGTAACTAAATTACCTAGCACATCAATCCGCAGAATATCATTTTTAATTACTTGTCTCTATTTCGTAAAGCATTTATAAAAACAGCGCATGTATTCTCAGCCCAAAAATATAAATTGCAAAGCAATTAAAAAGGGAGCAAATGAAACTCACCTGACAAATTCAGAAATAAATCACAGAGATGTGACCGAATATCGGAATGCAAGTAACCGTAGACCTCAACCTAGAGAACATATTTTGGTCAATAAGTGTTTAATAAGCTAGGTCAGTCCATAGGGTAAGTATAGTCCTATTGCTCAAGTCCGACTCATAAATTTAGCAAAAGTCAACAAAAGTCAACGCAAGTCAAATGTAAGTCAAACGCAAGTCAAACACAGTCAACATGGTTAACATAAGTCAAAAATCTCATAATATTACTCAACTTGGTCAAATAGTCAAACATAGGTCAAACAACATGTTTTAGTTCATAAATGGTCAATTACACAATCATAGTTTATTGTCATGCATAACGTTCATGTACATGTAGCAAACTTCGCATAATATCTCATAGCACAAAATTCATGGTAACATGGCAAACTCCAGATCACAAATAGACTCAAAATAGATTCCAAAAATTCCGGCCAGGGTTTCATACTACGTCTACAAGTAGGGAATCAGAAGGGGTACATTTATCGTTTACTAAATCAGTTTCTGACCGCGCACTGATATCGTAATGGCTATAACCGGAGCTAGGGACATGGAATTAATACAAGGTCAGTGGTCATGGTTAAAGGACAAGTCAAAATATAACATATCCAAAAATAAGTAACTTTGGTTTAGCCAATTGGTACAGTTTATTCAATAAAGTTGGATGTCCGGTTTCAGTTCATTTCAGAAATTACCAAAACTATGGCATTAGTGTGCACAATGCATATGTTTTCAGAGGTTTCAATAAACTAAACATATATCACATATCATGTATAGATTCATATTCCAGAAGCATTCATGTTAATTCACAAAACACAAACCACATAGTACAAATCAGAGAAAAAGTTGAAGATTCGATCCTAGTTTAGCTAGTCACTTTCGCATGCAATTAGTCGAAGATATAGATACAATTAGACCATGATATCTACACAAAAAGTGAATTAATTTCTGTTTATATTTCAGATATGAAAAGATCTCATCTCAGAAGTCAATACATTTTAGCATACAAGTCCGTTTTCATGCATGTGCTGGAAAAATCTACATTTTCATTCGATTAGGCATAACATGAGTTTTACTCAAGCAAATGACATGATATCCTAGTGTAACCTGAGTGTTTTTGAATTTTCTATCCAATGGTAATCAACACATAAGCCAATTCGTGACCCATCAATACCAGTTTTCTGATCAAGCATAAAAACACAACGATAATTCAAACGGTCATAACATAAGCATACGGAAACGAAATCAAGCGAATCCAAAGCCTAAAATCAATAGTTTTTCATGAGGATTCTGAATATCACATAATATCATGCAATTTAAAAATTAAAATTTCTGTTACAATCAAATACAAATTCGTGATTTATCAAAAAGTCATCAAACGATCAAATTAACGAATACTATCATGCATACATACAAGGACTTGAGCACTAGACACTATATCTACCCTAAAATGTAACAAAAACATGAAAACCCAAAAATTAGAGTTTTTGAAACTTACCCTAATCAAGAAATTGTTGGTATATATGTGTAGAGGTCTTCGAGAGGAGTCCGAAATATGTAAACGATTTTATGATCAAGTGATTATTGAAGGTGTTCTCGAGTGATTCTTTCTCTGGTGTTTATGTATTGTTTAAGAAGCTAGATTATGATGGGTTTTTACTGAGATGAGGAGGTTGAGAAGAGATTTCAAGTGTGTGTGTTTTATAGAGTAAGAAATGAGGATTAGAATTGAAATGGAAATGGTTAAGTGTGTATGTAGTTAGGCGTCATTTTTTATTCCTCATAAAGGGATTCCTAAGTTGAATTTTGAGCTAGAAGTTTAATACTAGAAGTTAAGAAATGTTTAAACATGTTTCCCCATGATTAATAGATTGAAAATGATGTTTTACTATTGGTATATACGAATAGTAAATACATCTAGAAATTGTATATAGTACATGTCTCATGAGTCATATATAATAACAAAGATGTCATTTTCCATGATAAAAGGTTGAAAATGATGTTTTCCTATTGGTATATTCTAATAGTAAATACATCTAGCAACTGTGTATAATACGGTTATAAATACCATATGAATACGAGTAGAATTCTTGAGAAAATCGAATGCGAATACGAGTATAGCTATCTTTGTTGAGTATAAATATGTTAGTACAAGTATTTAAGTCTTTCAAAAGTGTGTATATTACATATTAATACAATACATATATATTCATTTTAACATAAGGGTTATTACGTCGTTAAGCGTTACATATATATAATGTTTTGAAATTCTTAAGTTAGTAGTCTCATTATATATATATAACCCATTGTTAATATATTTAATGAGATACTTAATTATCATATATTCAAGTTAGATATAATCCATATATATCCATATATATACATAAGTATATAATTAATACAAGTTATGACGTTCGTGAATCGTCGGACAAATGGATGGTCAATTGTTTGTATAAAACTCATTTTTAAAAGTTTTAAAACTTGTCAAAATTCATTGCTTATCATGACGAAATCATATAGAGAATTGGTTTAAAATAAGTTAAAATTTTCCGGGTCGTCACAGATAAACCGTCGATAATAACCAGCCAATCCGAGAAAACTTCGAATTTCCGTAGGTGTAGTCGGTTTTCCCCAATTTTTCACCGTCTCTATCTTCCCCGGATCTACTTGAATACCTTCTCGATTCACAATATGGCCAAGGAATTGCACTTCCCTTAGCCAAAATTCACATTTGGAGAATTTTGCATACATCTTCTCCTTCCGCAACATCTTCAACACTTCACGCAAATGGTGCTCATGTTCCTTCATACTCTTAGAATAAACAAATATGTCGTCAATGAACATAATTACCGACTTGTCCAACATAGGTTGGCACACTCGGTTCATAAGATCCATGAATGCCGCCGGTGCATTTGTAAGACCAAATGGCATAACCACAAACTCATAATGCTCGTAACGCATTCGAAAAGCCGTTTTCTCTATGTCTTCCTCACGGACCCGCACTTGGTGATAGCCGGACCGTAAGTCAATTTTAGAAAAATACGTTGCACCTTGGAGTTGGTCAAACAAATCGTCAATCCGAGGCAATGGATAACGATTATGATCGTCACTTTGTTCAACTCCCGATAATCGATGCACATTCGCATACTACCATCCTTCTTTTTCACAAATAAAACCGGAGCACCCCATGGCAAGGAACTCGGTCGAATGAAACCTTTTTCAAGCAACTCTTGAGTTTGATTTAACAACTCTTGCATTTCCATCGGCGCTAAACGATAAGGAGTTTTAGCAATGGGAGTAGCTCCCGGAACCAACTCAATGCGAAATTCAACTTGTCTTTCCGCCGGAACACCCGGTAACTCATCCGGAAAAACGTCTTCGAATTCATTAACCACCAGAATTTCACGAATAGATGGTGGTTCATCACGAGTATCAACTACATGGGCAAGAAAAACCATACCACCACTCTTAAGAAAACGTCGCGCCCGTGCATAAGTGCATAATGGTACGAGTCTTTTTCGCTTATCGCCATGAATGATCAACTCTCCCCCACTAGGGGTCTTCACACGAATGAACTTATCATGGCATGCAATATCGTCTCTATAACGATCGAGCCAATCCATACCAACAACAATATCAAACTCACCTAAAGTCATTGGGATAAGATCAATTTTAAACGTTTCGGTACCAAATACAACATTACAATCCTTACACACATCAACCCCTGGCACCGTCTTGCCATCCGCTATTTCGACTTCTACTGGATGACTTAACTTAGCTAGCGGTTTGTTAAGCTTAGACAAAAATCGAGACGACACAAAAGACAAATTAGCACCGCCATCAAATAATATCCTTGCCGGATTACAGTTAACCATGAAAGTACCTGAGACAACTTCGTTGGATTTCTTGGCCTCACCATTGGTCATCAAATAATTTCGCACCTTAGCCGTGCCCGCCGCCTTCTCCAACCTATTAACATTATCATTATTCAATTCGCGACACTCCGGCCTTCGGTGCCCTTCTTTACCAAAATTGTAACAAGTAAGTTTGGTTGTAGTAGATGGTTTGGTGCAATCACGGGCCATATGCCCCTTTCGTCCACAGTTGTGACAAGAATAAGGAAAATCTCCGGAAGCACCTTTCTTCACATTACCAACACTCTCGGAGCCCTTCTTGTTCTTCTTGTTTGAAAAGTTCGAATGACTAGTAGCTTCGAACTTCCTCTTGCCAAAAGTAAAGCCACTCTTTCTCAACACAAGCGCCTCAAAACCTTTGGCCATATTGAAAAACTCATCAAAACTCTTCACCACATTTACGCTAATCTTCTCTTGATAACTATCATTCAAGATTCGATAGAAGTCTTCCTTCAACATTTTATCATTCCCGACATACTCCGGGCAAAATTGGGTCTTGGACAAGAAAACGGATTTGAGAGTGTTCAAATCCATCGACCCTTGCCTCAAGGAACGTAACTCGTCCTTAAGTCTAGTAAGATCAGCCGAAGTTCGGTACTCTTGGAAAAACTCCGCCTTGAACTCATCCCAAGTAAAGTCCATACATTGTTCTTCACCATAAACTTGGATTTTCGCATCCCACCAAAACTTAGCATCACCTCTCAACATGCTACAACCATACCTCGTCTTTTTATCAAGAGGGCATTCACAGGTACGAAAAGCCCCTCCATATCGGAGATCCATCGGGTACTCTTAAGTGGGTCCCGTTCGCCCTCAAAAGTAGGAGGTTGAGCATCTTTAAAGTTCTTATAGAAAAAGTCTCGCTTTCCAACTTTATCCTCTTGAAGGACAACCTTAATTTGTTCCTTTACTACATTGACTAATTGCTCGTCAATTGTATCTAGAAATATCTTCTTAATATCTTCTAGGAAAGCCGCATGATGACTTTTCAAAATGGCCTCCACCTTGGCCGTAAACTCAGAGTCCTCCTTCGAGCCTCCGCCATCGGTATCGTGTCCGTTTCTCATCTTCATTCTATAAAACGGAATTTGGTTAAACAACGGAATGGAAAGACATGTCTTAAACATACACATACACTTCACCGCCCCATCTTGCTCAACAATCATCGTACATCGCTCGTTTGACACGATATGAACCCGTAACAATGGTAGCTAGTCATTGCTACGTGAGCACGTCACATTAACTTGCTAGTACAACGTCTATCTCGCTTGATGATTGCAAACACAACATAAAACAATTAGCGCAGGGTTAGTTCACATAAACCTAGGCACTAACCAATCCCGGTTCGACCCGTCTCCTACAAGTCCCGCAATATACGCATACACAATAAAGTCTAAGTATAGGTACCTATCTCAAGTTTCCTAAATCCCTTAGACCATGCTCTGATACCACTTGAAATAACCCAACTCATATTTCATACGATTTTTTTTTTTATAACAATACACATTTACGCGCCATTTAAATGATATAAACCATTCCACACGTTCCATTAAAACATTCAACAAGTTTAATGTTACAAAGGCACAAAGGCCATTAACCAAATGTATTACAAGTTTGACCCATTCAAAAACAATAGTTTTAATCCAAACAACACTTTGAGCATAGTTTGGGGCTAAACTACCCAAATTGCTAGGCCAAATTCAAAAGCTTCAACAAGCATCATCACGGGACACCTAGTACCCAACAACCCCTTTTCCCTTATCCGCACCTGCATCTAAAAAGATAAACAACGAGAGGGGTAAGCTATTGCTTAGTGAATGCAATAATTATACATGTTTATATACAACCTACTTACTTGCAAACACTTACACAATACCACATACAAGCTAGCAATTCGACAACTATGCAAACATCATGCATAAACTAATATCCGCAATTCACAATATGCTAGCAATAACAATAGCATATGGTTCACAATTTAATATGCTAAATACAGATTCACACAACCATGGTTAACCAATCGCACAAGGGAACGGTACTTGAAAGACCGCCGGAGTTCATAACATCCATTAGTGTTACTTAAACACCGCGTAATCACTAATCCCCTGGGTGATGTCTTGAACACCGTGACTAACTCACCCCCATGACAATGTGGCGTCTTGAACACCGCGACGATTCTACATGTCAATCAAAACAATGAGTGGTGACTTGAACACCGCGACAATTCCACTCCCATGACAATGTGGTGTCTTGAACACCGTGACAATACCACATGTCAATCAAACAATGAATAGTGTCTTGAGCACCACGACAATGCTACTTGTTACTTAGAATGTGGTGTCTTGCACACTGTGACAATTCCACATTCA
This sequence comes from Rutidosis leptorrhynchoides, assembly GCF_046630445.1. Lineage (NCBI taxonomy): Eukaryota > Viridiplantae > Streptophyta > Magnoliopsida > Asterales > Asteraceae > Rutidosis > Rutidosis leptorrhynchoides. The sequence goes on from NC_092333.1 coordinate 295,677,426, forward strand.
TACTTCACAAATAAATACATTATATACGCACACGGATAATTATTCCACTCACCTTAATACCAAGATGATGATTATGCACTTCCGAAACTTCAAAGCAACGTACCTAATACATTAAGTACACATTCAATACACAACTTGTGAAACTAACCACAATACTCACACCTGAGCATTTAATGACCCAATTGCATTAAATAACTCAACTACACCAAAACCGTCCATAAATGGCCAAGACTCATCTTAAATCACTAAAAGCTAGTGATTAGAGTCTACTAACACCAACTAACACAGTTGATTGGTATTTCATACCCATCTCACCCAAGTAGGTCAACAATCACCCATTTAACCCATTTCAACACTTAGACTTACAAGTTTTGGTCAAACTTAACCCATTAACACCCTTTCATCATTTCACAAGTGTATAAGTGACAAACAACACAATTAACACTTACAAATCTCAATTTGCATGACCAAACCCTTGATTAACACCATTTGGGTTTCCTTACATCAAATTAACCCAAATTCACCCATTAAATCCCCAAATGGGTCTTACAAGTCTCAAATGACCAAACCCTAGCCATAGATTAACTAAAACTCAAAATATGGAGTTAAGACTTACCAACACTATCCACTCATAGCTAAGAACGAGGGGAAAAACTTTACTTCTTGCTCTAAAGATCGAATCCCAAATCTTCACTCTCAAATCTAATCTTGAATCTAAATGGGTTTTGTGTTTTGAGAGAAACTAGAGAAAGAAAATGGTAAAGAAATGAATAAAAATGGATAAGTGGTTGAGATTTAGAGTTCCAATCAGATCCATACGCAAAAAGATGGAATTACCCTTGCCTTAAAACTCAAAATATCAAAAAAATCATCAAAAATCCGTCCCCAGCTGCAAATTGCGCCTGCTGGCCGCTATTTACGCCCAGGCCGCAAAAACGGCCGCCCAAAGGCGCCCATTTAGGTCCTGAAAGGACTTTTGGACCCCAGCCAGCCGCAAATTGCGCTTGGCAGCCGCAATTTGCGCCTGGCACATTTTTTCCCAGTTTTTGAACTTGTTTTGGTCATAACTTTTTGACCGTAACTCCGTTTTCGATGAATCAAATATCGTTGGAAACATAATAAGATTTCCTTTCTAATGGTAAGGTTTTAAAACATCAACTTAAATTTATTTGGGGTCAAAAAGGTACATACACACCTTGCAACTCAAACAACATCCAGTTTTCTTCGACATTCGAACAAGCAACACGTCCATGCTTGGTACCCTTCATACACGCATCGTACAAACATCTTTATACAATTATACAACCAAGTATGAACATTCTAAATATCAATTACGTACCTCGGACATGTATGATGAAAAACGGGATGTTACACCTTAAAATAGAACACATTATCTAAAGAAACATGGATATCATCATTAATGAAATTAAGATTAAAACCACACTGTTTCAAACGGGATACAGAAATAATGTTTCGAGATAAATCTGGTGCATACAAAACATTTTTCAAAATAAGCTCCAAACCACTTGGAAGTTTCAAAATAAAGTCTCCTTGAGCTACTACGTGCACCTTAGCTCCATTTCCCATGTAGAGACTTGATGTTCCCGCTTGTTGTTTACTTCTTTTGAACCCCTGCATAGAATTGCAAATGTGAGTTCCACATCCCGTGTCTAATACCCATGTATTAGAAGAAGTAATACTAAGCTCAATGTATACCATATATACATTACCTGAGGTTTGCCCTGCATCCCTCTTTTCTTTCAACTCCTTTAGGTAGACCGGGCTGTTGCGTTTCCAGTGACCCATTTCACCGCAACCAAAGCACAGATCTTCCTTGGGGTTAGCTTTACCGGCAACCTTTTACTTTTTGTTATTGTTGGTTGGGGTAACCATCTTCCCCTTTCCCTTGCCCTTGCCTTGGTAGGCGGGTCCTTTCCTCTTAGCCACCTTTGGCTTAGAAGTGTTATTGTTTTTGGACCCGCCTTCATTGATCATAAACATTGGTGAAGCCCTTTTACCCATGCTCGCTTCTACCATCTTAAGCATGGCGTGTAATTCACCAATGCTCTTATCCCATCCATTCATGTTGTAATTCATTACAAATGTGTCAAACCTTTTTGACAAGGAATTAAGGATAAGGTCCGTGGCTAATTCATTAGACACGTTGCAGTTTAGACGGTTCGCTCAATCAATTAGGCTTTTCATCTTAAGGACATAAGATGAAACGGATTGGGAGTCGTCCATCCGACATGCATGAAGCGCTCAAACCGTTTCGAAGCGCTCGACACGAGCTTGTTGAAGGAACATCTCCTTCAACTGTGTGATCATGTCTTATGCACTATGATGCTCAAAATCCTTTTGGATTTCGGGTATCATAGTCCCAAGCATGAGGCAAGAAACTTGCACCAAATCGGTGCAATATTTCTCCCAATAAGCCATGCCTTCCGTATCATCCTCGTCCGGTTGATCGGGAATGGGGTCTTCCAATACATACGCCCTATCCTCTAGTTTGAGGACAATTCTTAGATTGCGAATCCAATCCATGAAGTTCGTATGGTTGAGTTATTCATTTTCGAGGATTGACCTCAACGATAGGTTGTTAAAGTTGATTGGTGCGTTTGGAATGTTGTTGTTATTGGCGGCCATCTACAAAATTTAACAAAGTTGTTTAAGTATTAATTTTAATTTAACAATCAATACCCTTTAAATCCAATTGATATTTATTAAATTTTAGAATCCAACGCTAAATCAAATTTCAGTTAAGTGACCTTTATCCCGTCATTTGATTTAGCTAGGTAGTCATTGTATGACAATTGCAATCCTTTTGCAACTTCTAAGTTATGGGATCATGCAATCCTTTTGCATGGCATATTTATCCCATCAACGCCTATTTGTTCTTCATGCTTCGGTGACCCTAAGTTCATGATTCCCAAATCAAGTCGTCCTACTTGTGTAAACATGTAAATTTAACATACAAGTGGTTAGGTGACCTTTATCCCACAAGTGTGCGAAATTCACCTTAATCATATTAGTTTGCTCATAATGGTTAGGTGACCTTTATCCCATTATGAGTTCCCTAATATTTTTAAGTGTCACATAAAAGGATGGTTTTTTAACTTGTTTGCCTTGTCAATTAAAGGGATTTTAAGTTTCCATAATTTCTAGTTTAAGAAAACTTTTATGCCATACACCAACATGCATTTAGTGTATGGTACTTATGAAAAACCATTTTCATGTCTTGTAATTTAGTCAATTACTTTATATAAACCATTTTATATATGTGATTCAATAACCATTTATTATAATCCTTTTAGTGTTCTTAATGACCATTTATTAATGTCCTTTTGCCATTTTTAATTTAACCAATTAAATCGTCATTTTGCATGACGTTAATAATGTCTAATTTAACCAATTAAATTGTCATTTTGCTTGTTCTTAACTTGTGATTAACTTGTAGTAACCAAACATACAAACACAATATACAACCATGCATGCAAAACTAATGTGTTCACAATCAAGCCATTTTGGTAGACATTTGTTTAGCCGAAAAAAAATGTCACCTGTTAAGGGGTTATAATACAATGTAGGAGATTTTAAATCTCCACTTAATCTTGCATCCAAATGCTCCTTCTTGTGTTCTTCAAGTCATCATCTTGCATCTTCATTTTTACAAAATATATCCTAATACATTTTTCTAAAAAATGAAAATACAACCTAATCTATTTTACATACCAAATATAAAATAAATTACATAACCAAAATTAATATTACATACCAAATAAATAATTAATTTTACAAACCAAATTGAATGAATATTACAACCATATCAAAATAATAAATAAACCAAACAAATATCCATTCAAACACAAGGTCTTGGCTAGATTGTGAACAAAAACATACAACCAAATATGACCAATTTGCAAGTTCCAAACCCTTTTAGAACCCTTAGAAATCGGCCAACCATAGCAACCCTCCCAAACTCGAAAATTTTTGCATTCCATTTTCATGCATGTACTTAGAATGCAAATTTAATGGGTTTAAAGATCATATAAGAAGCATAATCCATAGACTTCAGCTCTTGATACCATTGATGGAATTTAACAAGTTTCATAAACAACATGTTCTTATAGTTAACTTAATCATTAAACCAATTTAATGTAGCTAAAACAAGCGGAAGCATTATGTAATGTAGATGTTAACATGTTAAGCAATTAAGTTAAATTCCATGATAATATCAAGTCTTGGATAAGTGCTTACATATATATATTAAGAAAGAAGATGTAGTACCTCCTCAAGTTAATTGAGGGTGAGTTTGAAGAACAAGAAGATGAACAATTTGATTAAAAGCCCAAGCTATTGTTGCACTAACACTACCCTTAATGTAGTTAGGCTTTAGAACCTTAATGAGCTAGTTAACCAAGTTTGAAACCCACTTGTTTCCTCTACTATAATCCGGACAGCAGCTGCCCAAAAGATGATGACGAATGAAGCCTCAAAATGATGAAACCTCAAGGAGAAATACCCCAAACTTATCACCAACACCTTGAAGTTTAGTTAGGATTTTATTACACTATAAATTGAGCTTTCTATTAAACTCAAAACTCCCTCTTATTCCCTCAAAAGTCTCGGCAGTTTCAGCAGCAAGGAAGGAGAGTTTTTTAGTGTATTACTTGAACTTTGAAATGCATGTACACTTTATTTTGGTCAAGCATCAAAAACAAAGAACTTGTGGCATATGTTGGAAGTAACATCAAGCATGGGGTGGACATATTGGGCTTGCCAAAACCGTCCCCCATGAGGGGATCTTTTATAGAATTTGTAACTTTCAATTTTTTTTATAAACTTGTTGCAAAATAATATACCACGCATTTGTTACTTGTATTTTATAAACCCTTTTATAAAATGTATCACAACATAACTATTTAATCTTGTAAATAATCAAATCCTTATCATATAAATTATCCAAATAATTTATCTCAAGTAATAATATTTTAGAAAACCGATTTTCTAAAGTCCAAGTGTGGCGTATTTATCTAACGACCCAATCGTTAAGATTAAATACATATAAGGCGTTGGTAAGCTTGTTATTGGGTATGACCCGACTTGGATCATAACACATTAGCGACATTAATTTAATATGTCTCTCGGGCATACGGAATACCTTCAATTTCGTCAAACATTTATAAAAGCGCATGTATTCTCAGTCCCAAAAATATATATTGTAAAAGCATTTAAAAAGGGTGCAAATGAAACTCACAATACTGTATTTTGTAGTAAAAATACGTATGACGACATTAAACAATGCAAGGTTGGCCTCGGATTCACGAACCTATATTAAGTATATATATAATTTTATGTTGGTCAATAACTGTCTAACAATTTAAGTCAAGTCATAGTGTATCACAATCCTAATGCTCGAGATCGATATGTAAAAGTCAACAAAAGTCAATTTGACCAAAAATGACTTTCAAAAACTACACATGGTTATTATATATCTTAAATATAGTCGTTTATATATATTTAAATATATTTATCAGATTTTATACAAACCATTTATTAATAAATAAAAGTTATATTAAAGTTTATATATGATAAAAATATACTTTTATATATCTCAAGTAATAAGATTTATACAGGTACTCAAAATCATAAATATATAGTGGTATGTACTATTAATGTAAATATATTACGTATGGTAAAAATATCTTTGTATCACATATTTATTTGATAAAATAATATTGATAATAATAATAAGTAAAGTTGCATTAATTTATAATAATAATATTAATTATTTTTAATAATAATAATATTAATTATTTTTAATAATAATAATAAGATAATAATAATAATAATAATAATATTTATATTTACTAATGATGATATTAATTATGATAAAATGGTAATTCTAATCATGATAATTTTAATAATAATGATAAAATAAAATGATAATAATAATAATGATATTTTATAATAATAATGATATTTCTATTAAAAATGATAATTTTAATAAAAATGATGGTTTTAATATTAATGATACTTTTAATAATAATAATGACGATAAAAATAATAAAATGATAGTTTTGATAAAAAATATTAATTATTTTAAAATATTAATAATAATAATAATGATATTATTGATTATTAGAAAATAATAATAATAACGATAATAACGACAATAACGATAACGATAACGATAACGATAACGATAACCATTTTAACAATAATACATTAAAATTATAGATAATTCAATTGACTATAACTTTTAATCCATTCATCGAAACCATTCGATATCTAAATGAAAAGTTATTAATTTTTCGCCAACTTTCCAACGACATGCATATCGTATACCTTATCTCAATTGCATATGTAACAAATTCATAATCTATCATAAGCTTTCAAATGACAAAATTAAATATACAAGCATGCATAAACATATATACTCAAGCACTAGTCAGGGATACACTATCAATATATAAAAGTTAAGTTATGAGTGCTCACATATCAATATTGAGATTCAATATTGCAGGAAAGGTACGTAGACGTAAGGAGATGATAAATACTAGATTGACCTTACGAGCATACCCCCGAATATTACCCATAACCTCCATAGCTATAACCCATAATTTCCTTAGCTCTATCTCTCTAGAAAAATCAGTTTTGAAAATAAAGCACTCATGACCTCGTCTTAGTATTTTATGTATAATAATAATAATAATAATAATAATAATAATAATAATAATAATAATAATAATAATAATAATAATAATAATACTAATAATAATAATAATAATAATAATAATAATAATAATAATAATAATAAGATTAATAATAATAATAATAATAATAATAATAATAATAATAATAATAATAATAATAATAATAATATATGTAGATTGAGAGAGAATGAGATCGAAATAAGTATGCAAACTGAATCCAATTGCGTTCGATTTATAAACTTGGCACTCCTCCCCTCTTCATGCGACCGCATGACTTTTGTGAGGATTTGTCATGCGATCGCATGACACTTTCTTACAGCTCATACTCGCTTATCGGTATATACCGACGGTTTATATAATATAATATATATAATATATTTAATTTAACTAATTAATTATATATTATATTATATTTACATGCAAAGTTGATTAGTAAAATTTGTTCCGATGACTCGTACGTGTAGTGACCTGAACTTTTCCAGGTTTATATATATTAATTGAGATTGATATTTACATGACTAAATGTTTCCAAAGTATTAAGCAATCAAACTTGTTAAGACTTGATTAAATGAAATACGTTTCATATAGACAATTGATCACCCAAGTTGACCGGCGATTCACGAACGTTACAAAATTGTAAAAACTACATGTTGTGGTATATATAGACATATATATATGGTTGACATGAGATTATGATGAGTAAGTATCTCACTAAGTATATTAACAATGTGTGATGTACATAAGAAATGAGATTACTAAGTTAAGAAACTCGAAATGATATATATAACGATTATCGTTATGATAACGTCTACTAAATATATATGTATCATATTAAGATATTGATACACTATATTTAACATGATAAAATGATATTTAAATATATCATTAAGTGTGTTAACAATGAACTACATATGTAAAAACAAGACTACTAACTCAAGAATTACGAAACGAGACTTATATGTAACAATTATCGTTGTAACGATATTTTAATGTATATATCATATTAAGAGATATTCATACATCATAATATCATGATAATATAATAATTTAACATCTCATTTGATATAATAAACATTGGGTTAACAACATTAATTGAGATCGTTAACTTAAAGGTTTCAAAACAACACTTACATGTAACGACTAACGAAGACTTAACGACTCCATTAGAATGTATATACATGTTGTGTTTTGATATGTATTCTTACACTTTTGAAAGACTTCAAGACACATATCAAAGTACTTCTACTTAACAAAAATTCTTACAATTACATCCTCGTTCAGTTTCATCAACAATTTTACTCGTATGCACCCGTATTCGTACTCGTACAATACACAGCTTTTAGATGTATGTACTATTGGTATATATACTCCAATGATCAGCTCTTAGTAGCCCATATGAGTCACCTAACACATGTGGGAACCATTATTTGGCAACTAGCATGAAATATCTCATAAAATTACAAAAATATTAGTAATTATTCATGACTTATTTACATGAAAACAAAATTACATATCCTTTATATCTAATCCATACACCAACGACCAAAAACACCTACAAACACTTTCATTCTTCAATTTTCTTCATCTAATTGATCTCTCTCAAGTTTCATCTTCAAGTTCTAAGTGTTCTTCATAAATTCCATAAGTATAGTTTCTTAAAAATCAAGAATACTTCCAAGTTTGCAAGTCTACTTCCAAGCTTTCTAATCCATTCCAAGTAATCATCTAAGATCAAGGAACCTTTGTTATTTACAGTAGGTTATCTTTATAATTCAAGGTAATATTCATATTCAAACTTTGATTCAATTTCTACAACTATAACAATCTTATTTCGAGTGAAAATTTAACTTGAACTGTTTTCGTGTCATGATTCTGCTTCAAGAACTTTCAAGCCATCCAAGGATCATTTGAAGCTAGATCCATTTTTCTTATTTCTAGTAGTTTTATCCAGAAAACTTGAGGTAGTAATGATGTTCATAACATCATTCGATTCATACATATAAAGCTATCTTATTCGAAGGTTTAAACTTGTAATCACTAGAACATAGTTTAGTTAATTCTAAACTTGTTTGCAAACAAAAGTTAATCCTTCTAACTTGACTTTTAAAATCAACTAAAACATGTTCTATATCTATATGATATGCTAACTTAATGATTTAAAACCTGGAAACACGATGAACACCATAAAATCGGATATACGCTGTCGTAGTGAAACCGGGGGCTGTTTTGGTTTGGATAATTAAAAACTATGATAAACTTTGATTTAAAAATTGTTCTTCTGGAAAAATGATTTTTCATATGAACATGAAACTATATCCAAAAATCTTGGTTAAACTCAAAGTGAAAGTATGTTTTTCAAAATGGTCATCAAGATGTCTTTCTTTCGACGAAAATGACTACCTCTTTAGTAATTGACATGTAACTTAAATTTCCGACTATTAACCTATACTTTTTATGTTTGGATTCTTAAATTAGAGTTCAATATGAAACCATAACAATTTGATTCACTTAAAACGGATTTAAAATGATGAAGTTATGGGTAAAACAATATTGGATATTTTTGATCTTTTTAGCTACGGGAAATGTTTAACAAATCTATACAAATCATATCCTAGCTAACTTATATTGTATTATACATGTATTCTAATATATTATGTAATCTTGGGATACCATAGACACGTATGCAAATGTTTTGACATATCATATCGACCCATGTATATATATTATTTGGAACAACCATAGACACTCTATATGCAGTAATGTTGGAGTTAGCTATACAGGGTTGAGGTTGATTCCAAAAATATATATACTTTGAGTTGTGATTTAGCCTGAGACCTGTATACACTGGGTCATGGATTGATTTAAGATAATATATATCGATTTATTTCTGTACATCTAACTGTGGACAACTAGTTGTAGGTTACTAACGAGGACAGCTGACTTAATACACTCAAATCTTTAAAACATAATAAAAATGGTTGTAATTATATTTTGATCATACTTTGATATATATGTACATATTTGTATAGGTTCGTGAATCGATCCGTGGCCAAGTCTTATTTCCGAGGAAGAAAATATCTGTGAAAGTTAGTTATAGTCCCACTTTTAAAATCTAATATTTTTGGGATGAGAATACATGCAGGTTTTATAAATGATTTACAAAATAGACACAAGTACGTAAAACTACATTCTATGGTTGAATTATCAAAATCAAATATGCCCCTTTTTATTAAGTCTGGTAATCTAAGAATTAGGGAACAGACACCCTAATTGACGCGAATCCTAAAGATAGATCTATTGGGCCTAACAAACCCCATCCAAAGTACCGGATGCTTTAGTACTTTGAAATTTATATCATATCCGAAGGGTGTCCCAGAATGATGGGGATATTCTTATATATGCATCTTGTTAATTTCGGTTACCAGGTGTTCACCATATGAATAATTTTTATCTCTATGTATGGGATGTGTATTGAAATATGAAATCTTGTGGTCTATTGTTACGATTTGATATATATAGGTTAAACCTATAACTCACCAACATTTTTGTTGACATTTAAAGCATGTTTATTCTCAGGTGAATACTAAGAGCTTCCGCTGTTGCATACTAAAATAAGGAAAAGATTTGGAGTCCATGTTTGTATGATATTGTGTAAAAACTGCATTCAAGAAACATATGTCGATGTAATATATTTCTATTATAAACCATTATGTAATGGTCGTGTGTAAACAGTATATTTTAGATTATCATTATTTGATAATCTACGTAATGTTTTTAAAACCTGTATTGATAAAATAAAGGTTATGGTTATTTTAAAAATGAATACAGTCTTTGAAAAACGTCTCATATAGAGGTCAAAACCTCGTAACGAAATTAATTAATATGGAACGTTTATAATCAATATGAACGGGACATTTTAGTTGGTATCCGAGCGTTGGTCTTAGAGAACCAGAAAATTTGCATTAGTGTGTCTTATCGAGTTTGTTAGGATGCATTAGTGAGTCTGGACTTCGATCGTGTTTTCTTTAAAAATGATTGCTTAACATTTGTGTTGGAAACTATATATTATTAACATGTAAAAATTATGTGATATATTAATCTCTTAACATGTTTGATATTGTGTGATAGATGTCTACCTCTAGCATAAATCCTATTGACTCACCTAATAATAACGAAGAGTCGAATATATATTGGCAAGATTCACAAGTTCCCGAAGAACCGGAAGAAGAGGAAATGGAACCGGAAGAAGAGGAACCGGAAGAAGAGGAACCGGAAGAAGAAGAGGTTCCGGAGGGGGGAATAGTAGGAACCATAGAAAACCGGTCAAATAAAAGAAAATCCTCAACCAATGGACCAAAGTTAATAATGGTCAATGGTGTTTCCGCTAAGGAAGCAAAATATTGGGAAAATTACCAATTTTCCGATGAATCGGATCCTGATGAGGATTCTGATGATGTTATAGAAATTACCCTGACCCAATTTAATGAGGCAAAAGAAAATAATAAGGGAAAAGACATCAAAATAGAGAAATCTGATTCCGACCCCGATGAACTTTATATGTACCGTCAACACCCGTATTTTCAATATCGTGACAATAACCCGGGAACCTCTAAACCACCAGGTTTTTCTAAACCAATGTGGAAAATGATGACTCGTATTAGAGGAACATCATATATCCCTAGAAGATTAGGAAAAAGAACCAAGTCTGAAGAAGAAGAAACCAATGATCCAGATTAGAGGGGTGTGAGCATGTTGTGTAATAAATGTATTGTAGTGTGCTTGTACTTTTATGTTCTATGTAAAAATTGCTTGTATTGTTTGTTATTACGAATCTAACCTTGTCTATTTTACAGTATAAAAAAAAATGTACGTTAAGGGTAGACAACCGAATATTTTAGAAGACCTACCAGAGGATATGATTTAGGAAATCTTGTCTAGAGTCGATCAGAATTCATCAGCACATTTAGTTATGGCAAAATTAACTTGTCAAACATTTGAAAGACTTTCCAGAAATGCCGTAGTTTATAAAAGGCTTTCCTTTGATAGGTGGGGTATATCACATTGGGGAGACTTTAAGTTACGTCGTGTTTTCTTTAAAGCGTTAAATGCGGGGAACCCAAATGCAATTTTACGCTACAGCTTAAGAACCTATTTTGACTCAACATATCCCAACATAGGATTTCGTGAATTAGAAAGAGCTTCTAACATGCAACATAAAGAAGCATGTTATGCTTATGGGTTAGTGATGTTAGCTTCTTACCAAAGTGAGAAAAAGAACATCGGATTGCAGCTTTTAAATAAAACTTTCCCACAAGTGACGGATTCAGTAGTTGGGGTGAGAAACAAGGTTTTTAGATTATTACGGGGCTGTTGGACATTACGAAACCATCGTCCTTTTGACGACATTACAACATGCTGCCTAGCCAATGGTCATAACTGTTATTTTCCACAAGACCAAGGATGGGAAGTCGTCTTAGTAAAACCAGAATGCATGACTTGTTTCTGGACTTATGAATTACGTGTATTTATTTCCTTTGCTGAACAACTTGCGTATTAACTAGATTTATCTTCAAAACTGTTCTGTATCATAGTGTACTATATTTCATGTTATATGTAATAGAGCGAAGTTGTAAGTTTGAAGAATATTTGTATGTGATATATTATTATAATCAGTTTTTCATATGGAATTGTAGTAGTTGAATTGCATATTAGCTACTAAGTATGAACTTAACGGGTAGGTAGTACCCGAATTTGAACTTATAAAACGCTAATATGTAGAAAAAGCTTTTATAAATGAGTTCATATTATGCTACAAGATACTATTGACTACTCTTAATATTCTGTATGATTAACTTGTTTCATTTGACTATTTTGAAGGAAATGGCACCGACTACTCGACACACCTTGAATATGAGTGAAGAGGAATTTCGTGCCTTTCTTGCTTCAAACATAGCCGCAGTACAGGCCGCGCTACATACCAACAATAACTCTAAATCTAGCAATACAGCTAACGGTGCAAGAAATCGTGTAGGATGCTCCTACAAGGAATTCACTGCCTGCAAACCTTCAGAATTTCATTGGACCGAAGGACCAATCGGATTGAAACGGTGGACCGAGAAAGTTGAATCGGTGTTTGCCATAAGTAAGTGTGCTGAAGGAGACAAAGTGAATTACGCTACGCATACCTTCACAGGTATTGCGTTAACATGGTGGAATATGTAGCGACCCGACCAAATCATGTTTGACGGCGCCGACTACTTAGGTCCCGTTACGTGGTCGTAGTCCCTTTACGAGACTCGTTTGACCAAAATTATGTCGCGTTCATTTGAAACGTATCATGCTTGCAAAGTTTAGTTTACAAAAGTATAAAGTATAAATGAAATAGCTTGCGACATAATTAGTTGAAAATCATGGTTGCTATAAATAGCGTAAGTATGTAGACAAAAGTTTGAATCCAAAGGTGCTATCACTAGCGTATGTATGTATGTATGCTTGACCCCAAGCAAGAAAATCAGAGTGTATGCATGTATGCTTGACTCTAAGCAAGTATAAGTGTACGCGGAAGCATGTATCAAATAGCCAAGTATGAACCTGAGAAACATATAGAAAACTGTCAACGAAAAACGTTGGTGAAATCATAGGTGTTTTAGTAAACGTTGTATTTGAACCACAAGATTTAGTATAAGATGATTATCAAAATCATTTGCATTCCAAAGTTGTTGTTTGTATCCCGGGCACCCAATTATCAAACTTAACTGTTTTGCACCCTTTGCGTAGTGTTAGAACATACACTAGACCCGAAAATATATTTCATCCGCTAACGGTAGCGAACCGTCCGAATGAGGCTCGTCAAGCCCATGTGATCACATAATATAAGTTCACGTTTACACCCTGCAAGTGTAACTAATGATAATTGAATTGAGGCTTTTTGTTCAAACCCGTACGTAGAATGTTCGTTTTCGTACTTGTGTTCAAAGTGTAAAAGCATGATACGTATATGTTTCTCATCCCATAGTTTAAAGCATAAAAGTTGTTTGAAAGATGTGACTATGATCTCACTTCGAGTGCACGAGTATAAAAGTACTTCACAAAGTAAACGTGTGCATGATAGTTGCTTAGCCTTGACCTAAACAAGTAAGTTGTATCAATTAACCAGTTACGACACAAGGTCGGGCGAAATGTGTTCAATTAGTCCTATGGCTCGTTACGACTCGAATAGTATAGCATGTGAATCACGTTGTCAAGTTTCATGCAAGAATCAAGTATAAAAGAAGATTAGAATGATTGCATAAACGTTTGGTTAAGTTTAACTAAAAGTCAAACTCGGTCAAGTCAAAGTCAACGAAAAAGTCAACACGTTCGGGTCGGGTCCCGAACTATTTTTCTGAGGTTTTTATTCATATATAAGCATGTTAGAACAAGTTACATGTGAATCGGAGGTGTGTAGCATAGCAAACATTTTTCAAATTTTGACCATGTAGGTCAGAACCCAAACACGACAAATGCCGCGCCGCGACCAAGGAGGGCCGCGCCGCGACATTTAACGTGGTCTGGTGCCTGGTCAGTTTCAATTGTTCAAGTTAAAATTAACTCTTCAATTTAGCACAATTCACAAACCGTAAACACTTTGAACACGTATCTTACATCATTGGAAAGGTAATTTGACGAGGAACACAACTAAACATTTTTCATCAAGAAAAAACGTCAATTACAATAACCGAAATCTTGTCAAATGATCAATAAAGGTTTATTTTCAAAGTTTCAAGTTCATCAAATGCATTTTAAGTTTCGGGAATCCAATTCACACATATGATATGTCGTTTTGAAGGTAATGAAACATACGTTACAACTATACATTTACAATTTACATTTCATGGCATTCAAGCATCAAAAAGTTCGTTTTAAGTCTATCAAACCCTATCCAAAATCCACAAAAATCAATATTCATGTTTTTGAAGTTTTCTTAATCAACCTATGCATCAAAGCGAAGCTAGTGATACTAGTAACACAGTTAAAACATGAACTTTAACAATTTAACAACATTAACTCATCCAAAATTAAAGATTTAGCACACCCATTTCAAATGTTCAAACTAGTTACTCAAAATAACGAATCGAGCAAACAAAACATATATTCATGTTATACACGAGCCATAGACACTAACACCATTTCAAGTCAAAAACACGAATTTAGAGAAACATAGAGTTTTAGAAATGTTACCCAAATGAGATGAAATTGGTACCAAAATGTAGAGGATGAAGAGAGGATCACGAAAATGTAATTTTTTTTTATGTTTGCTTCTTGATTCGGGGTTAGATGATGATTCCTTGATGAAGATGAAAATGGGGTTTTGTTGCTAGAGAGAAAAGAGAGGCGGGAGGTGAAGTGTGAATGAGTGGTGATGGTGGGGTTTGACTAGTTGACCTAGTCAACTAGTTAGGCCCCCTTGCAACTTTGGACCCTCAAGTTTCAAAGCGGGTGCGGGAATTAACCAAACGAATATTTTAAAAACGTTAGTGTAACCGAGAGATGTTATAACCAAATAACGGAAATATTATGAACGTTAGTCAACGGAAGCTACGAATTTAAATAACGAAAAATATTATTTAAAAAAAAAGACAGTGTTAAAAATAAATTTAACGAAAAAGCGCGGGATGTTACATTACCTACACCTTAAAAGAAATTTCGTCCCGAAATTTAGTTGGAAGTAGCAGTTGTTGTTTCTTCTTCGAAACCTTGCGTTGCAAATTCTACAGATATGTGAAGGTACTTCCTTGGGCATTTCAACGAACTTTGACAGTCGGGATTTTTACGTTGGTTTAAAGTTTGGTTCCACGATTTATAGTTTCAACCGATCCTCCTAGGGAGCAAAGTTTATCGTTGATAGTAAGTTCATCGAAGAGGATAACAAGTTCTTGTCTCGCAAGACACGCCCTTAAGTTTGATACACAGAATGTAGGATGAACGGAATTTGTTTGAGTCGGAAGTTTGAAGCGGTAAGCAACGGGCACAACACGCCCCAAGATTTCAAAAGGATTAAAAATATCGCGGATTTAGCTTTCAACGTTTCCGAAATGGACTACACCTTTTCAAGGTGCGACTTTAACGTTACGTGGTTTCCCACATGGAATTCGAAAGGTTTACGTCTAACATTGGCATAGCTCCTTTGGCGACTACGGGCCGTCTCGAGCCTTTCTCGGATAGGAACGATCTTAACGGTTACTCCATGAATGAGTTCGGGTTCGGTGACTTGATTATCATTTACTTGGTTCTACAAAAGGAGGATGACGTTTTCGATCATATAAGATTTCAAAAGGTGCGACGTTAAGACTTGAATAATAACCATCGTTGTAAGAGAATTTGGTTAAAGGTAAAAACTTTTCTCAAGTAAATTTGAAGTTGATAACACAAACTCGTATTATGGTTTCCAAGGTTTGAATCATGTGTTTGCTTGGTCCGTCGGTTTGTGGATGATACGCGGTACTCATGTTTAAACGTGGTCCCGAGGATTTTTGTAAGTTTAGAAGTGAAACGAGCATCTCGATCCGAAACGAGGTACATTCCTTTAAGGTATATTTGAAAGAGTTTGTTAGGACGTGGAAATGTTTGTTGGAACAAGTTTCTGTTTCTCAAGAATTTTGGGGCCGCGGAAGATTTATCGGTTTCTAAAAACGTTCGTTAGGACTATTCACCCTCGTGGCGAATGCTAGTATAGTGTGAAGAGTCTCTCTCTCCATTGAGAATTTAGATAGAAGGTTTCTTTATACGAAAGTACGAGTGTAATGCGGAAGAAGTTTCCACCTCGATATGAGCATAACAAGCATATTGTAGTTCGTCGATAAAACTGTAAGAAAACGAGATAGTATACACGTGTAACATATGTTTGGAGTCGAAAGAATTTGTCATTCATTCGGAAGCATAAATATGGTTTGACAATAATCGAAGGTGTGTCCTTGGTATGGTTGTTATCAATATTCTCGGAGTTTTCGGATACCTAACAAGAAAGATGAAGTCATGTGCATGGCACATGGTGGTGATTAGGTTGATCGAGTCCAATCACCATCACGAGTCATTAGAACTTTGGTATGAATTACCATAATATAACCACGTTGATCGAGTGTCGTTATATTACGCTAACTGATACCTCTATCCCCACATCACTCCATAGATTCAGGTTCGTGTAATCGTGAAGTTTTAAAATGAACAAATCATAGCGACATCACCAACGTGACTCGTATTTAATCTAAAGAATTAGTGCAACTCTGAAGAAGCATTCCCCGAGGGAACTGTATAAATGATTGTTCACGTCAATGCGGTTCAAGTCAAACAATAACGTATTTCGGTACGAGAAGTGTAACGAATCATGATAATGAATAGTAGTAACCGTAGTGATAAGTGTTGATGACGATACTCACCTAGAGTAGTGATGGTAGTAACAAGAAGTGGTAGATAGTAAGAAACATCGGTGTCACACCGATAGTAAGTTGAGACGGTTGGCGAATAACAACGTGGGAGACAGAGTTCCCGAAATAGTGTGACTAATGAAGTCGTCGTCATCCTTACGCGTATGAATCTTGAATTTACGTGTGTTACCAGAAAGTTACAGAATACGAGTTCGTATGATGAAAGCTTGGTACCATCAAGAAGTTTGCCTATGAATGATTCAAGTATAATGCACAAGTAGTCAAGTAAGTGATATCTATAGTAAATGCAAGTCAGGATGCAATGATTAACTATCCGGTTGTAGTCTAGATTCACTAATACGTCCTAACGACTCTGTCAGACACACTAATGCACATCCTAGATCCCTACAACCAACGCTATGATACCATCTGTAGCGACCCGACCAAATCATGTTTGACGGCGCCGACTACTTAGGTCCCGTTACGTGGTCGTAGTCCCTTTACGAGACTCGTTTGACCAAAATTATGTCGCGTTCATTTGAAACGTATCATGCTTGCAAAGTTTAGTTTACAAAATTATAAAGTATAAATGAAATAGCTTGCGACATAATTAGTTGAAAATCACGGTTGCTATAAATAGCGTAAGTATGTAGACAAAAGTTTGAATCCAAAGGTGCTATCACTAGCGTATGTATGTATATATGTATGCTTGACCCCAAGCAAGAAAATCAGAGTGTATGCATGTATGCTTGACTCCAAGCAAGTATGAGTGTACGTGGAAGCATGTATCAAATAGCCAAGTATGAACCTTAGAAACATATAGAAAACTGTCAACGAAAAACATTGGTGAAATCATAGGTGTTTTAGTAAATGTTGTATTTGAACCACAAGATTTAGTATAAGAAGATTATCAAAATCATTTGCATTCCAAAGTTGTTGTTTGTATCCCGGGTACCCAATTATCAAACTTAACTGTTTTGCACCCTTTGCGTAGTGTTAGAACATACACTAGACCCGAAAATATATTTCATCCGCTAATGGCAGCGAACCGTCCGAATGAGGCTCGTCAAGCCCATGTGATCACATAATATAAGTTCACGTTTACACCCTGCAAGTGTAACTAATGATAATTGAATTGAGGCTTTTTGTTCAAACCCGTACGTGGAATGTTCGTTTTCGTACTTGTGTTCAAAGTGTAAAAGCATGATACGTATATGTTTGAAAGATAGGACTATGATCTCACCTCGAGTGCACGAGTATAAAAGTACTTCACAAAGTAAACGTGTGCATGATAGTTGCTTAGCCTTGACCTAAACAAGTAAGTTGCATCAATTAACCAGTTACGACACAAGGTCGGGCGAAATGTGTTCAATTAGTCCTATGGCTCGTTACGACTCGAATAGTATAGCATGTGAATTACGTTGTCAAGTTACATGCAAGAATCAAGTATAAAAGAAGATTAGAATGATTGCATAAACGTTTGGTTAAGTTTAACTAAAAGTCAAACTCGGTCAAGTCAAAGTCAACGAAAAAGTCAACACGTTCGGGTCGGGTCCCGAACTATTTTTCTGAGGTTTTTATTCATATATAAGCATGTTAGAACAAGTTACATGTGAATCGGAGGTGCGTAGCATAGCAAACATTTTTCAAATTTTGACCATGTAGGTCAGAACCCAAACACGACAAATGCCGCGCCGCGACCAAGGAGGGCCGCGCCGCGACATTTAACGTGGTCTGGTGCCTGGTTAGTTTCAATTGTTCAAGTCAAAATTAACTCTTCAATTTAGCACAATTCACAAACCGTAAACACTTAGAACACGTATCTTATATCATTGGAAAGGTAATTTGATGAGGAACACAACTAAACACTTTTCATCAAGCAAAAACGTAAATTACAATAACCGAAATCTCGTCAAATGATCAATAAAGGTTTATTTTCAAACTTTCAAGTTCATCAAATGCATTTTAAGTTTCGGGAATCCAATTCACACATATGATATGCCGTTTTGAAGGTAATGAAACATACGTTAAAACTATACATTTACAATTTACATTTCATGGAATTCAAGCATCAAAAAGTTCGTTTTAAGTCTAACAAACCCTAACCAAAATCCACAAAAATCAATATTCATGTTTTTGAAGTTTTCTTAATCAACCTACGCATCAAAACGAAGCTAGTGATACTAGTAACACAATTAAAACATGAACTTTAACAATTTAACAACATTAACTCATCCAAAATCAAAGATTTAGCACATCCATTTCAAATGTTCAAACTAGTTACTCAAAACAACGAATCGAGCAAACAAAACATATATTCATGTTATACACGAGCCATAGACACTAACTAACACCATTTCAAGTCAAAAACACAAATTTAGAGAAATCTAGAGTTTTAGAAATGTTACCCAAATGAGATGAAATTGGTACCAAAATGTAGAGGATGAAGAGAGGATCACGAAAATGTAATTTGTTTTGATGTTTGCTTCTTGATTCAGGTTTAGATGATGATTCCTTGATGAAGATGAAAATGGGGTTTTGTTGCTAGAGAGAAAAGAGAGGTGGGAGGTGAAGAGTGAATGAGTGGTGATGGTGGGGTTTGACTAGTTGACCTAGTCAACTAGTTAGGCCCCCTTGCAACTTTGGTCCCTCAAGTTTCAAAGCGGGTGCGGGAATTAACCAAACGAATATTTTAAAAACGTTAGTGTAACCGAGAGATGTTATAACCAAATAACGGAAATATTATGAACGTTAGTCAACGGAAACTACGAATTTAAATAACGAAAAATATTATTTAAAAAAAAAGACATTGTTAAAAATAAATTTAACGGAAAAACGCGGGATGTAACAGAATACCTATCTAGAGCAAGTGGGACAAGATGCTGCTTACGCGCTACCGTGGTCAGCATTCAAGCACTTAATGAACGAGAAGTACCGTCCCAGAACCGAGGTCAATAAGCTCAAGTCAGAACTTAGAGGGTTACGAACACAGGGATTCGATATTACTTCATACGAATGACGATTCAAAGAATTGTGCCTATTGTGTCTGAGAGCGTTCGAAGATGAGGAAGAGAAGATCGACGCGTTTGTGAAAGGGTTACTGGAGAGAATCCAAGAAGATATAAATTCACACGAGCCTGCCTCCATACAAAAGACATGTAGAATGGCTCACAAACTAGTGAACCAGATTGAGGAAAGAATTAAAGAACAGGCGGCCGAAGAGGCTAACGTGAAGCTAGTCAAAAGAAAGTGGGAGGAAAAAGGTGATAAGAGTCACCAAAACAACAACAACTATCCCAACAATCGCAACATCAATCGCAACTACAACAAACGGCACAACAACAACAACAACAACAACAACAACTACAACAATCATCCCAACAACAATAACAACCGCAACAACAACAATAATCAGAAGCAGCTATGCCAAAGGTGTGAAAAGTATCACTCGGGGTTCTGCACTAAATTTTGCAACAAGTGTAAAAGAAATGGTCATAGCGCGGTGAAGTGTGAGGTCTATGGACCAGTGGTTAACAGAACGACAGGAATAAATGGTGTCGGAACGAGTAATGGCGGAGCAAGTAGTGTCGGAGCAAGTTATGCCAATGTAGTTTGTTATAAATGTGGAAAACCGGGCCACATTATTAGAAATTGCCCAAACCAGGAGAACACGAATGGACAAGGCCGCGGAAGAGTTTTCAATATTAATGCGGCAGAGGCACAGGAAGACCCGGAGCTTGTTACGGGTACGTTTCTTATTGACAATAAATCTGCTTACGTTTTATTTGATTCGGGTGCGGATAGAAGCTATATGAGTAGAGTTTTTTGTGCTAAATTAAGTTGTCCATTGACGCCGTTGGATAGTAAATTTTTACTCGAATTAGCAAACGGTAAATTAATTTTAGCAGATTATATATGCAGGAATCGAGAAATTAAACTGGGTAGCGAAATATTTAAGATTGATTTCTTACCAGTAGAGTTAGGGAGTTTTGATGTAATAGTTGGCATGGACTGGCTGAAGGAGATGAAAGCAGAGATCGTCTGTTACAAAAATGCAATTCGCATTGTACGAGAAGAAGGAGAACCCTTAATGGTGTACGAAGAAAAGGGCAACACGAAGCTACATCTTATTAGTAATTTTAAGGCACAAAAACTAATAAGAAAAGGTTGCTATGTTGTTCTAGCACACGTCGAGAAAGTACAAACTGAAGAAAAGAGCATCAATGATGTTCCCGTCGCAAAAGAATTTCCCGATGTATTTCCAAAAGAATTACCGGGACTACCTCCACATCGATCTGTTGAATTTCAAATAGATCTTGTACCAGGAGCTGCACCAATAGCTCATGCTCCTTACAGACTAGCACCCAACGAGATGAAAGAACTGCAAAGCCAACTGCAAGAACTATTAGAACGTGGTTTCATTCGACCAAGTACATCACCATGGGGAGCTCCTATTTTGTTTATCAAGAAGAAGGATGGTACATTTAGGTTGTGTATTGACTACATAGAGTTGAATAAACTTACCATCAAAAACCGTTATCCACTGCCGAGAATTGATGACTTATTTGATCAACTACAAGGCTCGTAGGTTTATTCAAAAATCGATTTACGTTATGGATATCATCAAATGCGAGTAAAGGAGGATGATATTCCAAAAACTGCTTTTAGGACGCGTTATGGTCATTACGAGTTTATGGTTATGCCGTATGGATTGACTAACGCACCAGCTGTGTTCATGGATCTTATGAACCGAGTGTGTGGGCCATATCTTGACAAGTTTGTCATTGTTTTCATCGATAACATACATATTTACTCAAAGAATGATCAAGAGCACGAAGAACATTTGAGAAAAGTGCTAGAAGTATTGAGGAAAGAAAAACTGTACCCTAAGTTTTCAAAGTGTGCATTTTGGTTGGAAGAAGTTCAATTCCTCGGTCACATAGTGACCAAAAAAGGTATCCAGGTGGACCCGGCAAAGATTGAAACTGTTGAAAAGTGTGAAATCCCAAAAACTCCGAAGCATATACGTCAATTTTTAGGATTGGCTGGTTACTACAGAAGATTCATCCAAGATTTCTCCAAAATAGCAAAACCCTTGACTGCATTGACGCATAAAGGGAAGAAATTTGAATGGAAGGATGAACAAGAGAAGGCGTTTCAGTTATTGAAGAAAATGCTAACTACCGCACCTATATTGTCATTTCCTGAAGGGAATGATGATTTTGTGATTTATTGTGACGCATCAAAGCAAGGTCTCGGTTATGTATTAATGCAACGAATGAAGGTAATTGCTTATGCGTCTAGACAATTGAAGATTCACGAGCAAAATTTTAAAACTCACGATTTGGAATTGGGTGCTGTAGTTTTTTCATTAAAGACTTGGAGGCATTATTTATATGGAGTCAAAAGTATTATATATACCGACCACAAAAGTCTCCAACATATATTTAATCAGAAGCAGCTGAATATGAGATAACGCAGGTGGATTGAACTGTTGAATGATTATGATTTTGAGATTTGATACCACCCGGAGAATGCGAATGTGGTAGCCGACGCTTTGAGTAGAAAGAACAGAGAACCTATACGGGTAAAAGCAATGAATATAATTATTCGTACTAACCTTACTACTCAAATAAAGGAGGCGCAATAGGGGGTTTTAAAATAAGGAAAGTTGAAGAATGAGATACCCAAATGATCAGAGAAACATCTTAATATTTGGGAAGATGGAACCCGATATAGGGCTGATAGAATTTTGGTACCAAGGTTTGGAGATGTGAGAGAAATGGTACTTAAAGAAGCACATAAAACCAGATATTCAATACATCCTAGAGTGGGGAAGATGTATAAAGATCTCAAGAAACGCTTTTAGTGGCCGGGTATGAAAGCCGATATTGCTAAATATGTAGGAGAATGTTTGACGTGTTCTAAAGTCAAAGCTGAACATCAGAAACCATCAGGTCTACTACAATAACCTAAAATCCCGGAATGGAAATGGGAAAACATTACCATGGATTTCATTACTAAATGGCCAAGGACTGCAAGTGGTTATGATACTATTTGGGTAATAGTTGATCGTCTCACCAAGTCAGCACACTTCCTGCCAATGAGAGAAGATGACAAAATGGAGAAGTTGGCGCGATTGTATTTGAAGGAGGTTGTCACCAGACATGGAATACCCGTCTCTATTATCTCTGATAGGGATGGTAGATTTGTTTCAAGGTTCTGGCAGATGTTGCAACAAGCATTAGGGACTCGTCTAGACATGAGTACTGCCTATCATCCACAAACTGATGGGCAGAGTGAAAGGATGATACAAACACTTGAATACATGCTACGAGCATGTGTTATTGATTTCAGAAACAGTTGGGATCGACACCTACCGTTAGCAGAATTTTCCTACAACAACAGTTATCATTCTAGTATTGAGATGGCGCCGTTTGAGGCACTTTATTGTAGAAAGTGCAGGTCTCCTATTTGTTGGAATGAAGTGGGGGATAGATAGATTACGGGTCCGGAGATAATACATGAAACTACCGAGAAAATCATCCAAATTCAACAACGATTGAAAACCGCCCAGAGTCGACAAAAGAGTTACGCGGACAGTAAAAGAAAAGATATAGAGTTTGAAATTGGAGAAATGGTCATGCTTAAGGTTTCACCTTGGAAAGGCGTTGTTCGATTTGGTAAATGGGGGAAACTAAATCCAAGGTACATTGGACCATTCAAGATTATAGATCGTGTCAGACCAGTAGCTTACCAACTGGAGCTACCTCAACAACTCGCGGCTGTACATAACACTTTTCACATCTCGAATTTGAAGAAATGTTTTGCTAAAGAAGATCTCACTATTCTGTTGGACGAAATCCAAATCAATGAAAAACTTCAATTCATTGAAGAACCCGTCGAAATAATGGATCGTGAGGTTAAGAGACTTAAGCAAAACAAGATACCGATTTTTAAGGTTCGATGGAATGCTCGTAGTGGACCCGAGTTCACCTGGGAGCATGAAGATCAGATGAAGAAGAAATACCCGCATCTATTTCGAGAAGATTCGTCAACACCTTCAACAGCTTAAAATTTCAGGACGAAATTTATTTAACGGGTAGGTAATGTAGTGACCCAAACTTTTTCATGTTTATATATATATTAATTGAGATTGATATTTACATGACTAAATGTTTCCAACGTGTTAAGCAATCAAACTTGTTAAGACTTGATTAAATGAAATAAGTTTCATATAGACAATTGATCACCCAAGTTGACCGGCGATTCACGAACGTTACAAAATTGTAAAAACTACATGTTGTGGTATATATATATATATGGTTGACATGAGATTATGATGAGTAAGTATCTCACTAAGTATATTAACAATGTGAGATATACATAAGAAATGAGATTACTAAGTTAAGAAACTCGAAATGATATATATAACGATTATCGTTATGATAACGTCTACTAAATATATATGTATCATATTAAGATATTGATATACTATATTTAACATGATAAAATGATATTTAAATATATCATTAAGTGTGTTAACAATGAACTACATATGTAAAAACAAGACTACTAACTCAAGAATTACGAAACGAGACTTATATGTAACGATTATCGTTGTAACGATATTTTAATGTATATATCATATTAAAAGATATTCATACATCATAATATGATGATAATATAATAATTTAACATATCATTTGATATAATAAACATTGGGTAAACAACATTAATTGAGATCGTTAACTTAAAGGTTTCAAAACAACACTTACATTTAACGACGAACGAAGACTTAACGACTGCATTAGAATGTATATACATGTTATGTTTTGATATGTATTCTTACACTTTTGAAATACTTCAATACACATATCAAAGTACTCCTACTTAACAAAAATGCTTACAATTACATCTTCTTTCAGTTTCATCAACAATTCTACTCGTATGCACCCGTATTCGTACTCGTACAATACACAGCTTTTAGATGTATGTACTATTGGTATATACACTCCAATGATCAGCTCTTAGCAGCCCATGTGAGTCACCTAACACATGTGGGAACCATCATTTGGCAACAAGCATGAAATATCTCATAAAATTATAAAAATATTAGTAATTATTCATGACTTATTTACATGAAAACAAAATTACGTATCCTTTATATCTAATCCATATACCAACGACCAAAAATACCTACAAACACTTTCATTCTTCAATTTTCTTCATCTAATTGATCTCTCTCAAGTTCCATCTTCAAGTTCTAAGTGTTCTTCATAAATTCCATAAGTATAGTTTCTTAAAAATCAAGAATACTTCCAAGTTTGCAAGTCTACTTCCAAGCTTTCTAATCCATTCCAAGTAATCATCTAAGATCAAGGAACCTTTGTTATTTACATTTGGTTATCTTTATAATTCAAGGTAATATTCATATTCAAACTTTGATTCAATTTCTACAACTATAACAATCTTATTTCGAGTGAAAATCTTACTTGAACTGTTTTCGTGTCATGATTCTGCTTCAAGAACTTTCAAGCCATCCAAGGATCCTTTGAAGCTAGATCCATTTTTCTCATTTCCAGTATTTTTATCCAGAAAACTTGAGGTAGTAATGATGTTCATAACATCATTCGATTCATACATATAAAACTATCTTATTCGAAGGTTTAAACTTGTAATCACTAGAACATAGTTTAGTTAATTCTAAACTTGTTTGCAAACAAAAGTTAATCCTTCTAACTTGACTTTTAAAATCAACGAAAAACATGTTCTGTATCTATATGATATGCTAACTTAATGATTTAAAACCTGGAAACACGATGAACACCATAAAATCGAATATACGCCGTCGTAGTGAAACCGATGGCTGTTTTGGTTTGGATAATTAAAAACTATGATAAACTTTGATTTAAAAGTTGTTCTTCTGGAAAAATTATTTTTCATATGAACATGAAACTATATCCAAAAATCTTGGTTAAACTCAAAGTGAAAGTATGTTTTTCAAAATGGTCATCAAGATGTCGTTCTTTCGACGGAAATGACTACCTCTTTAGTAATTGACATGTAACTTAAATTTCTGATTATAAACCTATACTTTTTCTGTTTGGATTCTTAAATTAGAGCTCAATATGAAACCATAGCAATTTGATTCACTCAAAACGGATTTAAAATGAAGAAGTTATGGGTAAAACAATATTGGATATTTTTGATCTTTTTAGCTACGGGAAATGTTTAACAAATCTATACAAATCATATCCTAGCTAATTTATATTGTATTATACATGTATTCTAATATATTATGTAATCTTGGGATACCATAGACACGTATGCAAATGTTTTGACATATCATATCGACCCATGTATATATATTATTTGGAACAACCATCGACACTCTATATTCAGTAATGTTGGAGTTAGCTATACAGGATTGAGGTTGATTCTAAAAATATATATACTTTGAGTTGTGATTTAGCCTGAGACGTGTATACACTGGGTCGTGGATTGATTCAAGATAATATATATCGATTTATTTCTGTACATCTAACTGTGGACAACTAGTTGTAGGTTACTAACGAGGACAGCTGACTTAATACACTCAAATCTTTAAAACATAATAAAAATGGTTGTAATTATATTTTGATCATACTTTGATATATATGTACATATTTGTATAGGTTCGTGAATCGATCCGTGGCCAAGTCTTATTTCCGAGGAAGGAAATATCTGTGAAAGTGAGTTATAGTCCCACTTTTAAAATCTAATATTTTAGGGATGAGAATACATGCAGGTTTTATAAATGATTTACAAAATAGACACAAGTACGTGAAACTACATTCTATGGTTAAATTATTGAAATCGAATATGCCCCTTTTTATTAAGTCTGGTCATCTAAGAATTAGGGAACAGACACCCTAATTGACGCGAATTCTAAAAATAGATCTATTGGGCCTAACAAACCCCATCCAAAGTACCGGATGTTTTAGTATTTCAAAATTTATATCATATCCGAAGGGTGTCCCGGAATGATGGGGATATTCTTATATACGCATCTTGTTAATGTCGGTTACCAGGTGTTCACCATATGAATGATTTTTATCTCTATGTATGGGATATGTATTGAAATATGAAATCTTGTGGTCTATTGTTATGATTTGATATATATAAGCTAAACCTATAACTCACCAACATTTTAGTTGACGTTTAAAGCATGTTTATTCTCAGGTGAATACTAAGAGCTTCCGCTGTTGCATACTAAAATAAGGACAAGATTTGGAGTCCATGTTTGTATGATATTGTGTAAAAACTGTATTCAAGAAACATATGTCGATGTAATATATTTCTATTGTAAACCATTATGTAATGGTCGTGTGTAAATAGTATATTTTAGATTATCATTATTTGATAATTTACGTAATGTTTTTAAAACCTTTATTAATAAAATATAGGTTATGGTTGTTTTAAAAATGAATGCAGTCTTTGAAAAACGTCTCATGTAGAGGTCAAAAACTCGCAACGAAATCAATTAATATGGAACATTTATAATCAATATGAACGGGACATTTCAGTACGTTTACTCTCGAATTATGTCCTGGTTCTGGTTTCTCGAACGCCTTTTCATACGCTTAGAAAACTAGCCTTTTACGTTACGCGACGTGTACCTTTATTAATAATTAGACTTAATCATCGATAAATTACTATATGAAAAATGTAACTTATATAATTGAGTGTTTTGGTCATTTGCTTTTATAAATCAATGTCTCGTTGTTCAACAAAATATATTATCTTAAATTAAACGTTTTATGACTAAGTTGATATCACTTTCTAAAAATATATATATATATATTAATTTGGAAATATAAAAATATATTAGAAATATCTATATAATGTTTAGTTTTTCAAAACTAGTTGTTTTTCAAAGTTCCTTTTAAAATCGTTTACAAAATATTATAATACGTAACGTTTATTCTTTAAAACTCAATTTGATGTTATTCATTTATGCGTCAACATTTATTCTAAAAACATATCTAAATATTAATCGAGTTAAATAACTAATATTACTATCGTTTATTTAACTAATTTGAAAACATATATATTTAACGAACACGTTTTAAATACAAGTTGCAAGTTATCTATATATTTAACAACCAATATTCTAACTTACGTTTATTTAATCAAAAACATTTTGAATAAACAAGTTCTTTTATATCGAAAAGCGTTTTTGTACATTTGGAACTACATCAATCGATTACTATGTAATTTAGTCTTCCACTAACATTTGTCTAACTCTCGTAAATTGAAATATTTGTTCTTACTTGTAAATCATTTTACTGTCTTCCGAATATTATTAAAATGGGAGGATTTCTCAAATCAATGTGGACCTCTCAACAAAGACTCGTAATCATAATTCAATGTATCTGATAATTCAATCATTTGATATTATCTTCTTATTCCATCGATAAACATATTGAAACAAATACGTTCATGTAAAGTATTATATGTTTAATACTTTGTTAATATTCTCAAGTTGCATATAAATTTATAATCATATCTATTTACATAATGGTTCATGAATCGTCGGAATTTGGTCGGGGTTAAATGAATGTATGAACACATTTTAAAATTCTTGGGATTTTAACTTAACAAACTTTGCTTATCGTGTCAGAATAATATAAAGATAAAGTTTAAATTTGGTCGGAAATTTCCGAGTTGACACATCACCCTCGTGGCGAATACTAGTATAATGTGAAGAGTCTCTCTCTCCATTGAGAATTTAGATAAAAGATTTCCTTATACGAAAGTACGAGTGTAATGTGAGAGAAGTTTCTGCCTCGATGTGAGCATATCAATCATTTTGTGGTTCATCAATAAAACTGTGTGAAAACGAGATAGTATACACGTATAACATATGTTTTGAAGTTGAAAGAATTGGTCATTTATTCGGAAGCATAAGTATGGTTTGGCAATAATCAAAGGTGTGTCCTTGGTTTGGTTGTTATCAATACTCTCGGAGTTTTCGAATGGCAATAAAGAAAAACAAAGTCATGTACATGGCACATGGTGGTGATTAGGTTGATCGAGTCCAATCACCACCACGAGTCACTAGAACTTTGGTATGACTTACCATAATATAACCACATTGATTGAGTTTCGTTATATTACACTAAATCATACCTCCATTCCCACATCACTCCATAGAATTAAGTTCGTGTAATCTTAAAGATTTAAAATGAACAAAGTGTAACGACATCTCTAACGTGACTCGTATTTAATCGAAAGAATTAGTGCAACTCTGAAGATGCGTTCCCCAAGGAAAGTGTATAACTGGTTGTTCACGTCAATGCGGTTCAAGTCAAACAATAATGTCTTTGGGTACGAAAAGAGTAACGAATTATGATAATGAGTAGTACGCAACCGTAGTGATAAGTAGTGATGATGATACTCACCTAGAGTAGTGGTGGTAGTAACAAGAAGTGGCAGATAGTGAAGAACACCAGCGTAACATCGGTAGTGGTTAGTGATTGCCATAGTGGTGGAAACTTTACATCACTTGTGGATAGTAAGCTGGGACGGTGGCGAATAACAACCTGGGAGACACGGTTCCCGAACTAGTGTGACTAATGATGTCGTCATCATCCATACGCATATGAATCTTGAATTTACGTGTGTTATCAGATGGTGGTAGAGTGCGGGTTCGTATGATGAGAGTTAGATACAATTAGGAAGTTCACCGAAGAAAGATTCAAGTATAAATGCACAAATAGTCAAGTAAGTGCTATCTATAGCAAATGCAAGTGAGAATGTAATGTTTAACCATCCGGTTATAGTCTAGAGTCACTAATGCGTCCTAACGACTCTGTCATGCACACTAATGCATATCCTAGATCCCTACAACCAAGGCTCTGATACCAACTGTGACGACCCGCCAAAATCGCCATTGACGGCGCCATCAACTTAGGTCCCGTTACGAAGTCATAATCCCTAAATGAGATGTGTTTGACAAAAATTATGTCACATTCATTTGAAACGTGTAGGACTTGCAAAGTTTTAAGTTTACCAAACGATTCGACAACAAGTTTAAGTTTAGAAAAGTTATAAATTATAAATGAAATAAATTGCGACATAATATGAGTTGAAAAATCACGAATGCTATCAATAGCGTATGTATGTATGCTTTAAGTTTGAATCCAAAGGTGCTATCGATAGCGTATGCATGTATGCTTAACCCCAAGCAAGAAATCAAAGTGTGAGGAAGCATTTATCAAGTAGCCAATCAAGAACCTGAGAAACATATAGAAAATTATCAACAAAAAACGTTGGTGAAATCATAGGTGTATTTGTAAACGTTGTTTTTGAACCACAAGATTTAGTATTTCCATAAAGCTGATTATCCAAATCGTTTGCATTCCAAAAGTTGTTGTTTGTATCACGAGCACCCAATTATCAAGACTTAACTGTATACAAACCCCGTTATCATAGTGTTAGAACCTACACATACCCAAAAATATATTTCATCCGTTAACGATAGTGAACCATCCGAATGAGGGCTCGTCAAGCCCGTATGGATCCACACAACATAAGTTCTCACTTACACCCTGCAAGTGTAACTAATGATAATTGAATTGAGACTTTTTGTTCTAACTCGCACGTGGAATGTTTGTTTTCGTACTTGTGTTCAAAGCATAAAAGTATAAAATGTATATGTTTCTCATTCCATGATTTAAAGAGTAAAAGTTGTTGAAAAGGTGGGGCTATGATCTCACCGTAGTTGCACGCCAAAGTACTTCATTTTAAACGTTGTGCAATGAAATTTTTTTAGTCTTGACCTAAACAAGTAAGTTATATCAATACCGGGTAAGATACAAGGTCGGTCGTAATGTGTTCAATTAGTCGTATGGCTCATTACGACTCAATTATATTGCATGTGAGTCAAGTTGTCAAGTTTCATGCAAGATATAAGTATAAAAGAAGGTTAGAATGATTGCATAAGTCTTTGGTTAAGTCTGACTAAAAGTCAAACTTGGTCAAAATAAAAGTCAAAGTCAACGGGGTCGGATCGGGTATCCAACTATTGTTCATCAATAAGTAGTCATATATAAGCATGTTGGCCAAGTTTCATGTTAATCGGAGTTGCGAGTAAACGGGAACGAAATTGTGAAAAACACAAAAAAACTGGGACAGAGATATTCTCGCTATAGCGAGATTTTGTGCACACCAAGGCTCGCTATAGCGAGGCCCCTGGTTTCAGGTGCTGAAGTGCTGAAATTTTCAAGTGCACGAACCAAACTTCTTTCAAACACAACTTATGAACCGAAAACACTCAAAACGCATACCATACATCGTTAGAAAGTTATTTTAACAAGGAATACAACTAAACACATATCATCAATCAAATCCATCATTTACAACAATTAAGTCCACATCGAAAGATCATTGAATGTTCATTATCAAATGTTCAAAGTTCATAATTTGCATCCAACAATTCGGACGTTAAACGTGCACATATAGTATGCCGTTTTGAAGGTAACCTTACATACAATACAACTAAACATTTACCAACAACGCTGATTATCGTTTAAGACCTCAAATGTTCATATCAAAACGTATCAAACCCTAACCAAGAATCACAAAATCAATAATATGTTAATGTGAGATTTGCGTGTCATCCAACATACCAAATCGAAGCATATGAAGTAACTGACTCTTTGAATACACAAACATTAACATCTAAACACATTTCATCATCCAAAATCAAAGATTTGACAAACTCATTTCAAGTGTTCATGCTAGTCATTCAAAACAAACAATCGAGCAAACCATTTACATACACAACAACCTAGTGAGCCATAGACACTAACTAACACCATTTCAAGTCTATAAAATGAATTTATAGAAAATCTAGAGTTTTTAGAAACCTTACCCCAAGTAGTGAAATTAGTATCAAAACGTAGAGGAAGATGCAAGGATTCATAATATGAAATTTATTTTGTTGTAAGCTTGCTAGATTGAATTTAGATGATGAATTAATGAATTGGGTGAAATGAGTGTTCTTGTAACTAGAGAGAAAAGAGTGGTGGGAGGTGGGTGGTGAATGAATGGTGAGGAAGAGTGGGTTGACTAGTTGACCTAGTCACTAGTTTTTCCACTTGACAACTTTAGTCCCTCGAGTTTAAAAGTGGGTGCGTGAATTAACCAAACGAATTATTTAAAAATACGCAAATTAACAAGAGATGTTAATTAAATAACGGACTTTAAATTAGTTAAATGGAAAGATTAAAAATCTAATTAACGGAAGACACGAATTTAAATAACGAAAGATATTATCTAAAAAAAAGACGAGCATTAAAATAAATTAACGGAAAAAGGCGAATTATTACAGATGATGATGAAGAAAGAAAGAAGAGAAGCTTGCAAAAGTAGAGAAAAGTTAGAGTGAGAAACTAGAGAGAAGAGTGTATGTGCAAAATGAATTAGTGAATGGAGGGGTCTTGTATTTATAGGCAAGTAATCACAAAACAAGACAACAAAATGGTGGTGATGGTGGGGGACACAAAATGACGGTTTGGAGGGTGGGGGAGGTGGTGGTCCATGGTGGTACAAAAGTGAGGTGGTGATGTTGGGTGGCATGGTGCATGGTGCCAAAATGTGTAAGGGTGGTACAAGCATGCATGCATACACTTTTTCCTTGTGTCTTAATGGATTTTCTTAAGCTTAATGGATTCATTAACTTATTAATATGGACTTATTAATTAACCCATTAACTAGAGTAGGGTGGGCCCTGGTAATCCTAGTCCAATTAAGATAAGCCCAAGTAATTAACAATTGACTAAATGTAATTAAGCAAATGACGAACTAAGTAATTGTCATTAAGAAATAACAATTAAAATTAAGGTGTTATAATATTCCCATTATGACCAAAGGTTAACGTGTACCAAGTACGTAGCTCGTTCTAAACGACTTGTGACACTAATGGTCGTAAAAGCATTCAAGGATCAAGTTAAGTAATTAAGCACTTAATAACACGTTGTAAGGTATTAACAAGAGTAATTAGCATGGATAATGACTACAGAATATTATCTAGCTCAGTACGCACATATACGCTGATTCGTGAAAGTACAAAGTATAAATATAAGTCAAAAAAGTCGGGTCGTTACATTATCCACCTGCTAAAGAAAATTTCGTCCCGAAATTTTAAGAAAATTTTGTTGAGAAGAAGCGTAGTCTCCACTAAACTCCAGATCCATGTGAGTCCCCTTTGACCTCCTTGGCCTTGTGGCCATTCTTCCTCCACTTCTAGTATTCTGCCTAATAAATACACCACTGTGTCTTCCAAAATTCTCTTTGATCACTTCATATTCCTCATGTAACAACATCGAAACTTCTGTATGAATTACCGCAATATAATCACGTCGGCCAGTCATCTTTATATTAAACTAATTCATACTTCCATTTCGTCATCACTTCACAAGTTCAAGATAACGTGATCAACTTTGAGTTTCTACTCAACTCCATCTAAGTGATGCTCCATCCTTGCTATCCCAATGGGAAATATGCATCGGATGGTGTAGGATGTAGGTAAATAGTATACCAGGTTGTGAGATTTGAGCATTATTCTGAGAGTTTGTACATCATGTGTAGCCCATCACGGTGAGCATGGTAAGTGTGACAAGGTGTGGTTGCTCCGTCCATTCCATGGAAGGTTCTTCTTTCAAGGGATCTACTTTAGTTTGTGCATGCACCGAGGGGAATTCTTCTTTGATTGCGCAGGGAATCGCTTCATTCTCTGGATCGAGGTGGATGGTTGTAACTGATGGATCAGGATGCAAGTCCCCAAAGTCGGATGAGTGGGGATGGATTGAGAGAATATCTTATGGTGCAAGAAATTTCATAGTTTGTTCGGATACATGTGAGTTAACACTCGGCTCGATTAATTAGAAACGTTAGCACATAGTATATCATAGTAGCACACAATAGTAACCAACAACATTAGTCTAAGGCAGTACATAACAGGGTAATACTAGTAGTGTCATACAGTTGTGTTATACAATAGTATCATGTAATCGATAGCAGATAACAGTAGCATGCAATGGTTACAAGCAGCAGCAACAGATGATAGTGGCATATAGTAGTTACATATAGTTAACAAATGACAGTAGTATACCGTTGTTGCCTATAGCAGTCACAGAGGACAGTGGTATTTAGTAGTTGTATTAAGCAGTAGTATATAGCAGTATTATGCAATCAAAAGCAGATTGTAGTAGCATGCAGCAGTAATAAGTAGTAACATGCAGTAATATATAACAGTAGCGTATAGCAGTAGCATATAGCAGTAAACAGTTGCAATAAGCAGTTTTCGCAGGATCAGGTAAACGATCAAGTTGTAGATTAGTCCTATTAGTGAATTCTAGTCGACTCGGTCAAGACACACTAATGCAGACTCATTCCCTACAACCAATGCTCTGATACCAACTGTGATGGCCCGTCTAAAAGCTCTATGGTACAGATCATCAACAACAGGTCCATTACACGATTACAACACTATATGCTAGTTTAAATAAAGCTTTTGCATTTGTGATTGAAATAAGGTTTTACCATAGTAAAAAGTTTAACAAAGTAGCATGCTTCTAAAGATAGAAAGCATCATAAGTAGTACGTGACTCATAAGTCACTACATAATAGTGTATCGAAATACAGTTTTGTTTTATTGAATGCAAAAGTAAATTTGAATAAAGTCTATGACACCAAAGGTAGGCCTTCTAACGACAGCGGAAGTCTAACACAACAAGTCTATTAAAGCGAAAGCAATTTCGTCTAAGTACCATAGAAATAACATGCTTTAAAAAGTCAACACGAATGTTGGTGAGCTATAGTTTTATTATAAACAATAATGTAGACCACGAGATTCTTGTGTTCAAATCAGTATGAAAAGTATATGCTTATCCGTGGGCACTCGGTAACTAACTTAATAAAGTAATATAAATATCACTCCCTAAAAGTACACTTGGCGAGTGCGTTAAATTAGACGAAGTATTAAACACTCGTTAAATGCTAGCGCGACTAGCCCGAGTGGGGATGTCAAACCCTATGGATCCATATCTAAGATTCGCGTCTACCAGTTCATAAACCAATAGTTAAACGTTACCAAGCTAAGGGAAAAATTTGTGCCATTATATCACCCACACATATATAAAGTTAAAGTACTCGTGTCTAGTATGTAAAACATAAAAAGGGCATGTATTCTCAGTCCCAAAAATAGTTAAAGTAAAAAGGGAGCTATAACTCACAGTGAATGCTCAGTATAACTCACGAGCCCTCGTCAAGTTTCTATGTTGCTAAGTCAGTAATCTTTTCTAAATAAGTTTCGTATGAAGTTTAAAGTAAGTTGAGTGACATCATCATCATCATCAATCATCAAAAGAAAATTCGTTTAACAAAAGTAAAGACTGGTTTAGAGGGGTGACTTAAGACAGCCGTTGTGCCCTCTATACAAACTCAATTGACGAGTGGTCAGTGGCCAAGGATCTGTTTGTGAGTCCTTTAACTGCTGCCAAGTTTCTAGATCTAAACTCAAAGTTGTCAAACCGTGGCGACAGTCTGAGCGAGAACAGGTCAAAAATTTCGCATGTCGTTACGTCGTTACAAGGTAGTAGTAAGTTTCTTTTGACCATAACTCCTAAACTGTATATCGAATTTAGGCGAGTCTCATACGAAAAGTTATCTACACAAACTAAACTTTTTGAAAATCAATTTTCCAGAAATACCAGGTACGGGTTCGAATCCAGAAAATATAGTAGTTTGTGCTCCGGTGGGTTTCTTAACTCATGGTGCTTATCATGGTTCTCATCCTTGATGCATTTAAGCTTCAAGTGTACAACTCTAGATACTTTTGCATCATTTTGGTCAAGATTTAACCATCAACACACTAATTAACATTAAATGAAAAGAAAAACCAACTCTTTAAGAGTTTCATGCTACATGATGAACCAAAGTTACATACTTAGCATTAAGCATTGTTTCTTATCATCTTTATATAAGTTTATGTGCCTTTATCATATGTAGATGATAAAGACTTGATTTTTATCACCATAAAAATCATAAAAAGGTTGCAAGTATTATGAAACCCTAAGCTAGAGAGCTTGGATTCTTACAAGATTAATGAGACCATAAGCTAGAAAGCTTAGATCTAAACAAGATATATGAGACCATAAGCTAGAGAGCTTAGATCTAGTAAAAGTAATGAGATCAAAAACTAAAAAGCTTAGATCTAAACAAATTGGTGAAACCCTAAGCTAGAAAGCTTGGATCTCTAATGTTCTTGTAGATCCTTAAAGCATAAAACTAGATCTACAAGTTTTCTGAAGATCATAAACACAAGTTTTGATCTTTTAATAAAAGTAAAGTAATTTAAACAAGTAAAGAAAGATTCAAAGCTAGAGAGCTTGAAACTTTCATGTTCTTGCATAATCTTCAAACAAGAGTTTGAAGCAACAAGATGTAAAGAAGATACAAGTTATAAAACTTGATCTTGAAACAATAATGATGATGATGAATTTCGTGTATGATGATGAAGAAAGAAAGAAGAAAAGCTTGCAAAACTAGAGAGAAGTTAGAGTGAGAAACTAGAGAGAAGAGTGTATGTGTAAAATAAATTAGTGAATGGAGGGGTCTTGTATTTATAGGCAGGTAATCACAAAACAAGACAACAAAATGGTGGTGATGGTGGGGGACACAAAATGATAGTTTGGAGGGTGGGGGAGGTGGTGGTCTATGGTGGTACAAAAGTGAGGTGGTGATGTTGGGTGGCATGGTGCATGGTGCCATAATGTATAAGGGTGGTACAAGCATGCATGCATACACTTTTGTTTAGTGTCTTAATGGATTATCTTAAGCTTAATGGGTTCATTAACTTATTAAGATGGGCTTATTAATTAACCCATTAACTAGAGTAGGGTAGGCCCTGGTAATCCTAGTCCAATTAAGATAAGCCTAAGTAATTAACAATTCACTCAACGTAATAAAGCAAATGATGAACTAAGTAATTGTCATTAAGAAATAACAATTAGAATTAAGGTGTCATAATATTCCCATTATGACCAAAGGTTAACGTGTACCAAGTATGTAGCTCGTTCTAAACGACTAGTGACAGTAACGGTCGTAAAAGCATTCAAGGATCAAGTTAAGTAATTAAGCACTTAATAAAATGTTGTAAGGTATTAACAAGAGTAATTAGCATGGATAATGACTCTAGAATATTATCTAGCTCAGTATGCACATATACGCAGATTCGTGGAAGTACAAAGTATAAATATAAGTCAAAAAATTGGGTCGTTACATATTTCTCGAGGGAAAACATCTGTTGGCATCATACGCTCTACGTTAGGTAGTTATTGTATTGCACTGGTACCTTACACCCGCTACACGAAAAATTGTACCAACATATGGTGCCATCCGTCTCAAAGACCAACAAGAATACCAAGAGCACGAAGGTAACTGAAACAACTTCAACAAGAGCAGCACTCTAACCAATCAATTAAAATGTCATTGAGAATATACTAGTGGATCAACTAACCACGATTGAAGAAACCATTGATGGAAAGCTCTAGTGGGGGAATGTGGAAAGCTAGGCGAGGAACACACAATGTTTCTTTTAAGAGAACATCTAATGTGAATGATAAGTATACCAGCAAAGGAAATTCAATTTCTAAACATCAATTGTTCAAGCTATTCAATCAGTTTAATACTTTGGTGGATGATACTGAGCATAAACGCAATGATGAAGGTTTTGTGGAGAATGAATGAGACTATGGGGGAAAAGAAGAGCAGTTCTTTATGATTGAAGAGATGATAGGAAAGTTGTTAGATGGAATTTTGACCAAAACGGCACCATCAAGGTAAAAGCAGAAGTTAGCGCAGCCCGTCATCCGTGCAACGGCTGTAGAAAATTTGTTTGCTTTGATTACAGGGGATGAGTCCATCAAACCGCCAGCAATGGCAGAGCCAACTTAGTGCTTTATCCCTCGAATTGCAAAATATCCATTACCAAGAAACTTGGGGATTCCGTCCATGGGTGTTTATGATGGAACAACTGGTCCAGAAGATTTTCTTACTATGTTTGAAGGTGTTATGCGACTGCAACACTGGGAAGATGAGACTGTGTGTCATATGTTTCCTATGGTGTTGCAGAATATGGCACGAGAGTGGTTTGCAAGTTTTCTGCCTAGGAGTATTACCAGTTTTCTTGATTTAAGGGCCAATTTGTTTTATGCAATACCAAAGTTTGAGAAGTTTCACGTTGTCACATCTTAATGCACATGAAATAACCATGCACCAGAACGAATCATTAAGTAATTTTATGAAGCGTTACACCATCGAGTGTCAAAAAATACCTAATATACCAGAATCTCAGCTTGTCTCCAGTTTCATTTTTTGCCTTGATCAACGTCGCTTTACAAGTTTGGTTCATGCGTTGTGATATGACTTCCCAAAAACATTGCACCAGGTATCAGTTGTTGCACAGAAACATTTGAGGGCTGGTGAAATGGGACATCCAAGAGTTGATAACTATCACAGAAATTTTAGACAGCATATGGAGGACAGAACATGAATGACAATTATCAGAGGCAGCGTGGGTTTGACAACATTTACCAAAGGCAACAATATGGTTGGTGGGGCAATAATCACCTGAATGACAATTACCATCATCGAAAATTGTTAGACAAGCATCCACTCATCATGGCTTTAACAAAAACTCCAAAGGAGATCTTATTCACTGAACCTATTAAAGAAACCTTTAACCCTCCACTACCAATGAAGGAGCGCCAGGGACCACTGAGTGATAGGTGGTGTGATTTCCACGAGGCATATGGGCATGACACTGACAATTGTAAGTCATTGATGAGGGAAATCATAGCTAATATTAAAGCTAGAGAGTTAAACCATCTGTTACCAGGAAAACAGTGCAGGAGGAATGATCCAAATAAGTGTTTCGCTTAGCAGGAAAGGTGCGTCACGGTGGACGGCATGATTGGAACAGAAGATAGGTGAGAAAGGATGAAGGGGACCTAACCCTTGAAAGGAACATTAAGGTTATTTGGAATGATGAGGAAGAGTATGAGACAGGCGAAGAGCGTAGGACGGAGCAGTGGATGTATACTCCTCTTACATTCCACACCATCCCAAATTGGCGACTATCAGAAGAGACTGTAGTTATCTCAGCTGTAATTACGAATAAACGCATTACTAGAATCTATACTGATACAAGTAGTGAGGCAGACATCTTATATTTGAATTGTTTCAGATATTATTCGTTCAGCGTGAAGGACAGACTCTGCTACACAAACTTGAAGATTGCTGGCATCACGGGAGAATCAATGTGGGCAGTTGGTAAGATTAAATTGGATGTAACGCTGGGAGCACACCCTCTATTTCGAACAGAAATTGTGGACTTCACAGTACTTGATGGAAGGTCGAGGTTCAACGCTTTGTTCGGTAGTCGGACTCTGCAAAAATTTGGGGCATTAACTTCAACACCACACGCAGAATTGCGATTTCCAACTCCAAATGGCATAGCTGTGGTGCACTCTGAATATGTGGGACCAGCAAGAGAAAGGTCAGTTGTTTATGAGGCACAGAAGAACATTGTTAGGGGAGGACTGTCAAGGTAGTTATTCAACAGAAATGATGTGAATGGGTATTTCAAACCACCCAAAGTGTGGGAGCTTTAGAGGCATGGCGCAACACGTTGTATGGAGAACATACTAATTACATGAATAATGCAGCATAGTTTGTTAAACATGTTTTTATTTCATCAGTTCAAATAAGCACAATAAAATTTTTTGTAGTTTTCTTGATAGGATTGTTAACCCTATCCATACGAAGATGTTACACAAAATATTGTAAGTGCGGCAAAAAGATATCAATAAAATTTTATCTTTTTTCACGCAAAACGTTACACGTTAGGAATGTAGAACATTGCATTCATAACTACCCACATAAGGCAAGAAATTTTTATGCCCTCGATGTTAGAGGCTTTTGTGTCAACATTAAAGACATAAGGGATCGGCTAGCGTAAGTGTTTACTTCGATAGAGAGCACCGAGGCAAAAATACGATATCTCTTAAATGTCATGACATACACAATGGTTTATCTCAACTATATAAATCCATTTATATACGAAAAATATGAAAATCTAACATAAAATACAAGTGTATTTTGGAAGCCGCACAACGCCTAAGCCCAATACGGAATACGGATTATTCTTTAAAAACATATTTTGCACATTTCATAAGTATATCATTTTTATGATACATTATCAACATAAGAGCATCATGATTGATTCATTATTTGTTTCAAAGTTTGATTTCAAATATTCAACACATCTCCACGAGTAAGCATTCTTACGCAACACGAAGGACGTATAACGTTTTGATACATCCTTCATATCACACCCCCAGTTAAGGCCTGGGCGAAATGTGACTTAATTTTAAATAAACCAACATATTATAATATACGAGAACAATACTAAATGATAAAATAAACTTTATTGAGAGAAAGCAGCGGAAAATGAAATGTCGTTACAATGATGGAAATAACAATAATGTAAATGTTCAAATACAAAAGTAAATAATGTGATATCTCTTGATCCTATGTCCAAGTAACATCACATAAGTAGTAAGTAAGAAAGCTTGAATCAATCAGCACCTGAGACAAAATATGCTAAAGTGTCAACCAAAAAGGTTGAGTGAAGTTCATAGGTTTAACAAATAAGTTTGACCGTTGTTTTAGACCACAAGATTTAGTTTGTAAAGTTGATCTCCCACAGGATCAGAAAGTTATGCCAGTGCGTGATATTTACACTAAACGTTCAAGTTTGCCCCAAAGACAAGTTGTAGTTTATACTTGTCGGTTTAATTTCATTATTAAGTAATACAATGACTTAGTCAAATGTATCAGGGACGTTACTCCGGATAGGCCTACCCCCAATAATTAAGCATGCAATCAACGACCAATTAAAAATATCACAGTAGGACTTAGTCGGACATAGCCGGGTATAGCATAGTTTAGTAGTTTGGTACTTGTGTCTAAGTTGTAAAATGTAAAAACAGCATGTGTCTCACCCAATTAAAGTAAGTAAGTTTGCTAGCAATAAAGAGTGGGGCTATGACTTCACCTTAGTAAGTAGAGAGAGAGTTATTCCTCGGAATAGAAAGTTAGATGAGTGAGCAGAAAAGTAAACCTATTGACATTTAAGAGTAGTAAGTGTTTTTGCCCAAGTTTAAGTAGATGTTTAAGTATGATAGTGTTGTAAGTATAGTTCATTTTACTAAGTTTCCTTTCCTAGTAAGTTTCTATTTTTAGAAAGTTTCCACTTTTAGTAGATTTCTTATCTTAGTAAGTTTCTATAACTAGAAAGTTTCTACTTTAATAGTGTTTTCTATTTTAGGATACTTGCCGTATTAGATAATCTTCCAATCACCCCTTTCTCTTCGAATGGCCATTTCAGGTCTAGGGGCTTGAGCTATAGGATCCTTTAAATCAGAAATCCAAACCCTTTCGCCTAGAGTTTCATAGAAACCATTCGTCAAGAAAGTTCGAAGATCTATACATCTCTAATACATATCCCAAAATGTTTTTATGTGTTATAATATAAGTAGTAGGTTATAGGTGTTAGTAATAGTAATAGTGTATACATGTTAATTAATAGTATAAGTAGTATTAGGGTTTCATTAATTAGGGTTAGTTAATTAAAGTAGTATTTTAAATGATTAGGGTTTAGGGTTTTGAGGATCTAAATAATATGAATGTTAAGATCATGCACGAATATGATTATGAATATAAACATGAATTGAAAGAAAGATTTAAAAGTTTTAAGATTTTGGATCATACCTTGTTAATGATGATGAAGATTAACAAGAAACACGAAGAAAACTTGGTGATGAAGATCAAATAACCCAAATAATGAAGAATACGCTTGAAAATCTTGATGAACACGAAGAACAAGCTTGAAGATCCGAATACCATAAGAGAGGGACAGGGAGAGATTGTTTTTGAGAGAGGATTTTGGTGTGATTTATAAATGAGAAACTAGGAGTCTAGAGGTGTTTATATAGTGCAAGTATTAGAGTGTTAGTCAACATAAGGATGTTCTAATTAATGATTTTATTTTATTTTATAATTTTTAGTCAACAATAGGTGGTACCAGTTTATATATATATATATATATATATATATATATATATATATATATATATATATATATATATATTTTATTTTATTTTTTTAGTTAACATAAGGATGTAATTGTTTAAGATTCTTTAGTCTCATTATTATTATTATTATTATTATTATTATTATTATTATTATTATTATTATTATTATTATTATTATTATTATTATTATTATTATTATTATTATTATTATTATTATTATTTTTACATTTACTACATGATAAGTATTATTTTCTTTTTACTAATTCATGACTTGTATATATATATTTTTTTTATTTAGTTCCCAATTATTTTATTATTTATATAAATGTCACTTTTTATTTATTACTTATAGGTTATTAGTTATAATATTACATAAATGCATAAATTTTAATTAGCAGTGAGTGTCGACTAACAGTTTATTATTTACATCTTTTATTAACTTGTCAATTATTGCACAAAGTTAATTAATATGTTTTATAACTCTTAACACTTAACAATTGTTGATTAAAGTTTAATCATTAAGTTTTAATTATATTGTTTGCGCATTTAATATTGGAAAAAAAATATAGAATGGAAAAATGAGGGTCGTTATAGTACCTCCCCATTATTAGAAACTTTGTCCCGAAGTTTTAAGTAGATTTCTCATTTGCATCAGCTGTTGAGAAGAGATGGGGATATTTCCGTATCATTTGGTCTTTGCGTTCCCAGGTATATTCGAGGCCTCTACGTAAAATTCCAACGGACTTTAATGATAGGTATGTTGCTTT
Source organism: Rutidosis leptorrhynchoides (assembly GCF_046630445.1). Classification (NCBI taxonomy): domain Eukaryota; kingdom Viridiplantae; phylum Streptophyta; class Magnoliopsida; order Asterales; family Asteraceae; genus Rutidosis; species Rutidosis leptorrhynchoides. The sequence goes on from NC_092333.1 coordinate 295,720,520, forward strand.
TACGCGTTTGTTTGACCTCTCCTTCCATGATTTCTATAGGTTCTTCAACGAAGTGCATTTGTTCATCAATGCGAATATCATCCAAAGGAATAACAAGTGTGTCATCAGCAAGACACCTTTTAAGATTCGAGACATGAAGCACATCATGTACTTGGCTAAGTTCAGTTGGTAGTTCTAATCGGTACGCCACGAGACCAACTATTTGAGTGATTGTGAAAGGTCCAAAATATCGTGGACTGAGTTTGCTTCGTTTACCGAACGGATAACACCTTTCCAAGGGGATAATTTCAACATGAATTTATCTCCAACTTTGTATTCTATATCCTTTCATTTCTTATCGGCATAGCTCTTTTGTCGGCTACGGGCAGTTTCTAATCTTTGGTTAATCTGAGCGATCTTTTCGGTAGTTTCATGAATGATTTCGGGACCAGTTAAATGTCTGTCCTCGAGTTCATCCCAACACAAAGGGGATCTACATTTCCATCCATATAAAGCTTCAAAAGGTGCAGCTTTAATGCTAGAGTGATAACTGTTGTTGTAAGAATATTCGACCAAAGGTAGATGTCTATCCCAATCTTTGCCGAAATCAATTGCACAAGCACGTAGCTTATCCTCCATGGTTTGGATAGTTCATTCACTCTGACCATCAGTTTGCGGATGATAGGCTGTACTCATGTCGAGTTGAATTCCAAGAGCAGATTGTAAAGTTTTCCAGAATCTTGAAACGAATCGACTGTCGCAATCAGAAATAATCGAGATAGGAACTCCATGACGTGAGACAATTTCTTTAATATAAAGCTGTGATAATTTCTCTGTCTTGTCAGTTTCCTTGATCGGTATGAAATGTGCAGATTTAGTAAGACGATCAACTACGACCCAAATAGTATCGTTACCGTTCGAAGTCTTAGGTAACTTAGTAACGAAGTCCATAGTGATGCACTCACACTTCCACTGCGGAATACCAGGTTGTGTCAACAGACCAGAAGGTTTTTGATGTTTGGCCTTGACTTTCAAACAAGTGAGACACTTACTAACATAAGTAGCAATGTCAGCTTTCATATTAGGCCACCAGTAGAATTGCTTCACATCGTGATACATCTTACTGGAACCGGGATGAATAGAGTACCTAGTCTTATGTGCTTCATCCAAGACTAGTTCGCGGAGATTTTCGAAGCGAGGAACCCAAATTCTGTTGCCAAAGTACCGTGTACCATTAGCTTTCACTTGAAGTTGGTTCTCAAAACCTATAGGTCATTCACCTTCGATAAGTGTCGGTTTAATAGCTTCCAATTGAGTTTTACACATTCGTGATATAAGATTGGATTTGATTTTCAGATTTAGAGCACGAACGCGTTTAACATCGTCTTTTCGACTAAGAGCATTGGCAACTACATTTACCTTGCCGGGATGATATTTTAGCTTACAGTGATAATCGTTCAGTAACTCGAGCCATCGGCTTTGTCTCACATTCAGTTGTTTATGATCAAAGAAGTGTCGAAGACTTTTATGGTCAGTGTACACCGTAAAGTGAGTACCATATAGATAATGTCTCCATATCTTCAATGCAAATACCACGGCACCTAACTCAAGGTCATGTGTGGTATAGTTCTCTTCATGTTTCTTCAACTGTCTAGATGCGTAGGCAATAACCTTTTCATGTTGCATTAAAACACAACTAAAGCCTTGCTTTGAGGCATCGCAGTAAACAACGAAGTCGTCAGTACCTTCAGGTAAAGATAGAATCAGGGCTGTGGTCAACTTCTCCTTCAGAATCTTGAAAGCAGATTCCTGTTCGTCGGACCACTCAAATTTCTTCCCTTTTTGAGTCAGCTTTGTAAGAGGTTTAGCAATGAGAGAAAAATCTTTTATAAACCTTCTATAGTAACCGGCAATTCCCAAAAATTGACGAATATGCTTCGCAGTCTTTGGTATCTCCCAGTTCTAAATAGCAAAAATCTTAGCTGGATCGACATGTATTCCGTTTCTATCAACAACATGTCCAAGAAATTGTACGGTTTTAAGCCAAAACTCGCACTTAGAAAATTTAGCATAAAGTTGTTCCTTTCGTAAGAGTTCAAGAATCATGCGCAAATGTTGCTCATGCTCTTTCTCACTCTTCGAATAGATCAAGATGTCGTCAATGAACACGATGACAAATTTGTCAAGATACAGTTTACAAACACGATTCATGAGATCCATGAACACGGCAGGAGCATTAGTTAAACTAAAAGGCATGATATAGAATTCATAGTGTCCATAACGAGTACGAAAAGCAGTTTTAGGAATATTGGATTCCTTGACTTTAAGTTGGTGATAACCGGACCTTAAATCAATCTTTGAATAAACACTTGACCCTTAAAGTTGGTCAAATAGATCATCAATACGTGGCAATGGATAATGGTTCTTGATAGTAAGCTTGCTAAGTTCGCGGTAATCAATGCACATCCTTAATGTACCATCCTTCTTTTTAACAAACAAAATAGGAGCTCCCCATGGGGACGAGCTTGGACGAATGAAACCTTTATCCAATAGTTCTTGGAGATGATTGAAAAGTTCCTTCATTTCAGAAGGTGCTAAATGGTATGGTGCTTTAGCAACAGGAGCAGCACCGGGAGCTAAATCAATTTAGAATTCAACTTATCGAGGAGGTGGAAGACCAGGAAGATCTTTGGGAAACATATCGGGAAAATCTTTAACCACTGGTACATCTTCAATACACTTCTCTTTCGATTCAATCATCTTAACGTGGGCTAGAATAGTTGGATAACCTTTCATAAGGTATTTGCGGGTCTTAATACAGGAGATAATGTTGAGATTTGAACCACTCTTTTCACCTTGGATAATAAGAGTCTCTCCATTTCCCAATAGAACATGAACGGTTTTATCTTAACACATTATTGTAGCTCTTAATGGACGTAACCAATCTATTCCAACTACGACATCGAAACTTCCTAGTTCGACCGGCAAAAGGTCTATCTTAAATTCTTTGTTGGCTAAGATTAGGTTGCAGTTTTTATAGATTTTATTGACTTTCATCATCTTTCCATTGGCTACTTCTACTAATCGTTTAGTTTCTAAGGGTTGAGGCTTTTCAGTAAATAGGGTACAAAATTCATTAGACACGTAACTTCGGTCGGCACCAGTATCGAATAAAATAGTTGCGTAACAATTATTGACAAGATATGTACCTGTGATGACCTCATCTTCATCTCGGGCTTCAGCAGCAGTAACAACAAATGCACGACCCTTTGCAGCAGTAGTATTGGCTCCAGTAGCGGGATTATCTCTCTTCTTAGGGCAATTTTGACTAATGTGTCCCTTTTCCCCACAAGTATAACAAGTAGGAGGAGCTTTGGCAGGAACAATAGATTTATCCTTTGGAGGAGTCTTACACGTCTTAGCTACGTGTCCCACTTTCTTACACAACAAATAAGTGGCAGTACACTTCCCTGGGTGATGCCTCTCACAACGAACACAGAAAGGATAGGTACCCTTATAATTTGACATTGTACTATTCGTAGGCTTCTTACTAACATTCTGAGTTGAACCTTGAGATGGCTCAAACATCCTTTTACCTTCATTACTCTTAGTATCAATCTACTTACTAGCCGACGCTCTTCTTCTCTTGGACAACATCAGATTTTGTGCCATGAGAATCACAGCATCAAGAGTAACCTTCTCGGCAGCAATAACATTCCCTGAACATCCTCGGGGAGACCTTCAATATATCTTTCAATCCTTCTAGCTTCGGTAGGAAATATCTCGGCACACAATGTATTAAGCTCAAGAAAATGGTTGGTGTAGTTTTCAATATCAGTACCCTTCACCTTGAGCTCCCAGAACTCAGCTTCAAGTTTCTGAATTTGACTTCGAGGGCAGAATTTATTAATCATCATGCTTTTGAGTCCGTCCCATGAAATTGCATTAGCATTGTCAATCCCTACGGACTTGGCATAAGCAGACCACCAAGTTAAAGCATTACCACCTAATGAGCTAGTGGCATACTTTACTCGATCGTCATCACCACAGTTGCAAATACGAAAAATGGACTCCATCTTCTCGAACCAACGAACTAGTTTGACAGCTTCTTCATTTCCCTTGAATGCGGGAGGGTGACAGTTTGTAAAGTCCTTGTATGAGCAAGGTTTCGGTTGAGAATTAACATTATTAGCTTGAGCGTTGCCTTGTGCGGCAGTGAGTAACTGTTAGAATTACTCAGTGGTCAACACTATGTTGGTAACGGTAGGTGTACCTGGACGACCCATGATGTCACTACATAGAAGTGAACATAAGTTTGATAAGTTGACAAGTTATAGGTTCGAGCAATTTCAAGTATGAATAAAGTATTGATATCGCATGATATAAATGAAGCACTCGATATTATTAGAAACGAGGCATTAAATAAGCCTTTATTACACGAGAATGAAAAAAGGAAATAGATTAAGGCATAGCCTTTACAACGATGGAAAATGGAAAAATAACTAAGAAATATTAAGATTGAAGTAGTCTTCATATTTCTTCTTCTCGTCCTCAAACTACTTCATCACTTTTTCTATGTAATCCTTCACAAGTTTCTCTAGCCTTTCGGTTTGAGAGTCGAGAGACTCTTTCATAAACTTCTCATATTGCTCGTTCTTTTCTTTTTGCTTTTCGTAGAGGTACTCGAGATTTCCGTAAAGGTTGGTAACATGACTGTTAATGGTATTTGTGTCTTACTCTCTTAAAGTAAGCTGTTTGTCGACTCGACTTCTCTCCATTTTCATTCGGACGACAATATCCTCCTTGAGGTAATCAAGGGATTGCTTCCCCCAATGGGTGTTGCGTTCTTTTTCACACCTTAGCATCATTAACTCTTTTCTTAGTTTGACGTTTTCTTCCATAAGTTTCTCCATTTTAACCTCCACTCTCGCCATGTGGCGAAGCAAACCTCCAATGTTCCTCCCGGTATCATTTCGTAGACTCATGATTTCATACTTAGCACCATCATAAAAAGGAGATCGGGCACTCTTTCTTAACGGACCAACCTCTTCATGACGTTTTCCTTTATCTTCGACTATCGGAGTTAGGTAGTATTGAGGAGACCCATTAGAAATAATATTTGGGCTGTAGTTTGGTGACGGTGAGGCAGGACTGTAGAAAGGACTTCGAACAGGTCTCGAAGTTGAAGAGTGTCCAACACCTACTTCAGTGGTAGGGTTATGAGTTGCCTTGTTGGGCTTGTTAACACTTGAGCTTGACATCCTATCATTAGGAAAGAGACTTTGATTAGAATCTTTAAGTCAAGTTTAGTAAAACATAAGTGTTAAGATTATAGGGCAATCCTAAGTGCATTCAGACTAAGGCAGGAAAGGTTATAGTTTTCTAGATTGCTAAGGCACCCTAGCTAACAAGTAAGGTACACATAAAAATGCAATCCTGGTTCTCTATAACAGCCTGTTTATGCTCTGATACCAATCTATCATACCCCCAGTTAGGGCCTGGGCGAAATGTGACTTAATATCAAATAAACCAACATATTATAATATACGAGAACAATACTAAATGATAAAATAAACTTTATTGAGAGTACGCAGCGGAAAATGAAATGTCGTTACAATGATGTAAGTAACAATAATGTAAATGTTAAAATGCAAAAGTAAATAATGCGATATCTCTTAATCTTATGTCCAAGTAGCATCACATAAGTAGTAAGTAAGAAAGCTTGAATCAATCAGCACCTGAGACAAAACATGCTAAAGTGTCAACCAAAAAGGTTGAGTGAAGTTCATAGGTTTAACAAATAAGTTTGACCGTTATTTTAGATCACAAGATTTAGTTTGTAAAGTTGATCTCCCGCAGGATCAAAAAGTTATGCCAGTGCGTGATATTTAGACTAAACGTTCAAGTTTGCCCCAAAGACAAGTTGTAGTTTATACTTGTCGGTTAAATTTCATTATTAAGTAATACAATGACTTAGTCAAATGTATCGAGGACGTTACTCCCGATAGGCCTACCCCCAATAATTAAGCATGCAATCAACGATCAATTAAAAATATCACTGTAGGGACTTAGTCGGACATAATCGGGTATAGCATAGTTTAGTAGTTTGGTACTTGTGTCTAAGTTGTAAAATTTAAAAACAGCATGTGTCTCACCCCAATAAAAGTAAGTAAGTTTGCTAGCAATAAAGAGTGGGGCTATGAATTCACCTTAGTAAGTAGAGAGAGAGTTATTCCTCGGAATAGAAAGTCGGATGAGTGAGCAGAAAAGTCAGCCTATTGATATTTAAGAGTAGTAAGTGTTTTTGCCCAAGTTTAAGTAGATGTTTGAGTATGATAGTGATGTAAGTATAGTTCGTTTTACTAAGTTTCCTTTCCTAGTAAGTTTCTATTTTTAGAAAGTTTCCACTTTTAGTAGATTTCTTATCTTAGTAAGTTTCTATAACTAGAAAGTTTCTACTTTAAGAGTGTTTTCCATTTTAGGATACTTGCCGTATTAGATAAGCTTCCAATCACCCCTTTCCCTTTGAATGGTCATTTCAGGTCTAGGGGCTTGAGCTATAGGATCCTTTAAATCAGAAATCCAAACCCTTCTGCCTAGAGTTTCGTAGAAACCATTCGTCAAGAAAGTTCGAAGATCTATACATCTCTAATACATATCCCAAAATGTTTTTATGTGTTATAATATAAGTAGTAGGTTATAGGTGTTAGTAATAGTAATAGTGTATACATGTTAATTAATAGTATAAGTAGTATTAGGGTTTCATTAATTAGGGTTAGTTAATTAAAGTAGTATTTTAAATGATTAGGGTTTAGGTTTTTGAGGATCTAAATAATATGAATGTTAAGATCATGCATGAATATGATTATGAATATAAACATGAATTGAAAGAAAGATTTAAAAGTTTTAAGATTTTGGATCATACCTTATTAATGATGATGAAGATTAACAAGAAACAAGAAGAAAACTTGGTGATGAAGATCAAATAACCCAAATAATGAAGAACACGCTTGAAAATCTTGATGAGCACGAAGAACAAGCTTGAAGATCCGAATACCACAAGAGAGGGAGAGGGAGAGATTGTTTTTGAGAGAGAATTTTGGTGTGATTTGTGAATGAGAAACTAGGAGTCTAGGGGTGTTTATATAGTGCTAGTATTAGAGTGTTAGTCAATATAAGGATGTTCTAATTAATGATTTTATTTTATTTTATAATTTTTATTCAACAATAGGTGGTACTAGGTTATATATATATATATATTTTATTTTATTTTTTTAGTCAATATAAGAATGTAATTATTTAAGATTCTTTAGTCACATTATTATTATTATTATTATTATTATTATTATTATTATTATTATTATTATTATTATTATTATTATTATTATTATTATTATTATTATTATTATTATTATTATTATTATTATTATTAATTATTATTTTTTTTTATTAATTTTTTTTTTTACATTTAGTACATGATAAGTATTATTTTCTTTTTACTAATTCATGACTTGTATATATATATTTTTTTATTTAGTTCCCAATTGTTTTATTATTTATATAAATGTCACTTTTTATTTATTACTTATAGGTTATTAGTTATAATATTACATAAATGCATAAATTTTAATTGGCATTGAGTGTCGACTAACAGTTTATTATTTTCATCTTTTATTAACTTGTCAATTATTGCACAAAGTTAATTAATATGTTTTATAACTCTTAACACTTAACAATTGTTGATTAAATTTTAATCATTAAGTTTTAATTATATTGTTTGGGCATTTAATATTGGAAAAAAAAAATATAGAATGGAAAAATGAGGGTCGTTATACTTCATACGAAAACAACAAAGGCATATATATTTTATTGACAAGCTGACGCAAAACAAGCATAAGAATATATATTATGGCATATAATAGCAAAAATTATCATGTTGATAAATCTATCATTATAACCTTGGCAGATAATGAAAAAAGCCTTTGGCGCAGAGCGGATAACGGATGAAGATTTAATGCATATGTGATGTCAAAAACAGTTTAGGCAAAAATATTTCATATGGCATATGGCATTTAAGTTTCTTATTGCTAACAATAGTTTTGCACATATAAAATATTAAGCATGTTGAAACATATGTTAATCATTAAGAAGCATGGTAAATTCATGAGAAATATCAAAATATGCATGCGATTAAAAACACAGATAATGTTGTATATTACAGATGTTTTCAAATATTTTTGAAACAAATTACTTCAGATGGGTACACTTAAAATGTCTTTAACAGAAACACCTTCTTTACCACATACTTCCTCCAAGGAAGCAATTTTCAAAGCAGACACTTCATCTATTGTTGGCTGCTGTTAACTTCAGCATCAGTTTTGATGCGTTTTGAAATCACAGTTGGTAGAGGATCAGGATTGTAACGAAGAGCATTCAAAACTTCTTTAGCAACATCTGAAATGTCCTTCTTAGTAGAAGCTTCAAGGTACCTATAGAAGGTATGGCCAACAAAATCAGAATTTAGTATCCTTTGCACAAGGACAGGAAGGCCAGTCTTCAGATCAATGAAGTTCTTTTGAGAGGCAGCAGCTGCAGCAGTGTTATCTTCAAACACACGCTTTTCTTCTTCTAACAACTTCTTTAGCTCCTCATTCTCCTTTAACAACTTTTTCTTCTCCTCCATCAACTTCTCCTTCTCCACCCTCTCTGCAACACACTTTGCTTCCACCAGCTGCATAGTCTGATCTTTCTTCTTTGCCAGATCTACTGCACTTTTCCATTTTAAATTAGCATCTTGTAAATCAACCTCCAGTTTCAATAATCTAGTGGCATTGTGAACAGCATTAGAAACAATGGTCTCTTGGGCCTCCTGCATTTTCAGACCATGCACTACTTGTTGACCAAGTAAAACCATAGCTGTAGTAGTAGATTAACAGCTTTGTTTATGTATCATGGTGGATAAAGAAGCAAACAAATCAGCAATTGTGTTCACCTGAATCAAATATACAAAATTACAATGAGCATACTGAAAGCAATAAGGTAATACTATTGGGTTTTAAATTTTCAAAGTAGAACAGTTACCTTAAGAAAATCAACAAAAAGGTCAAATTTGTTGACCAAATCCTCAAGAAAAGCTCTCAAACGGCCAGCGGCACAACGGAAGGCGATTGGGTGGATGAAGAAGACTGTGTTGCACCGGTTCCTTTGGAAATTAGTGTAGTATTGAAAGGTGGTGTTTCAAAGGCATCATCATGTGTGTCATCCTCATTTGTTTCATCCTCATCATCATCTTCAACATCAACAGCTTTGTTACTCCAATCATCATCATCACCAGCAGTGGTTTCATCATCCTCGTCTCACAAAATCATTCCTAGGAAATGAAGAGACCATTGAGCATACAAAATAACATCAAAACATATTATTAGCATTATTAAAAAAAATGCAAAACATACTTCTCTTCTTGGGTTTCTCAGTAGCTTCAGTCGTTGGACGCTTCCCTGCATGTTTTGAGCGCATGCCAGATTTCTTTGCGCTAAACGGCTGGGGGTGGTTTCAAATATCTCAACATCAGAAGAACGATGAGCGGTACTGCTATCCCCACCCTCCACAGGCCACTCTAGGCTCTTTAATTGTTGCTCAAACTCTGCATCTTTTACCTTATCAGCCTCAACCTCAGCAGGAGTCTTTGGTCGCTCAGATACAATAATTGGGTCCAAATTTGCTTTTTGGAATGTTCTGAAAACCTTTATCTCTTCTTATGCATTAGATGACCACACATACAAACAGAAAAAACATATAAGAACATAGGTGATTCATATTAACATAATTTAAGCATAGCATATTAATAAAGGTTCCTACCATGGCCTTTCTAGTGTAACACTGGGATATGTCCAGTACGCCAATTGTCACTCATGTTACAGAGGACTAAAATGGCTTCATATTCAGCGTAGGATCTTTGTGGAAGTTTCTGTGTCTTCCAAGCTTCTATAGTTGTCCTTACATCATCTGACAGGACAATAGACTTGCTCACCCCTATCCTTGTTTTTCTCCATTTACGAACACATGTCTACGTATCTTGAATAACCCTTTCATTAACAAAGAAGTAGGGTTCTTTCCAGTTTTTCAGGGAAGTTTCTTTCTCACAAGTAAAAGTCATATTTGGCTTGCGGTCAAATGTATACCAGCATTTACTCACTAATCAAGTCCTAATAACTCGTGGAAAATATTTACACTTGGTATTCTATCTACAACATTACACTACATCTCAAAAGTAATAATTTTTTGCAACCCAAGAGGGTGAATTTGGCTAAGCCCTATCCCATAGTGGGCAAGAATTTCTTGTAGAAATGCGGAGGGAGGAATACAAAGATTTCCTATGGTTAATTGAAGTTTGTACAGGGTGATCATCTTCTTAAGAGGTTTATTAGCTCTATCACTAGATGAAGAAACCATGGGATTCAACAGTCTAAGATTCCTATGATCTATACACAATTTGTCTATTTCTGCTTCGGTTATACTGGAAGGAATTGTACTTAAGTCACTCGTATCTTTTTGTGAAGATGTGTTGCTAGATTCGGCCATGGTAGCAACAAAAAAAAAAGCAATAAAAACAGAGGAGAAGGAGAATCGAGAACTGACCTTGAGCAATTAACTGCTATGAGCCCTAGAATGCAATTGCATATGTCTTCAAAGAAATTGATTAGTTTCCGAAAAGGGAAAATGGAATGGTAACGGATTATTTATAATTAGATTGGTAGCAGACGAAAGGATGCGATCACGCCATGTGTACAAGCCAGATTAATCGGGTGAATAATTTGAAATTCAAAAATAAATCAAAATAATATTTAAAAGGTTTTGCGGGCAAAATCATAATTGGAAGTGTGACATCAGTACCAAGAAACAGATGGCTACAGCAGTTCTGTGTCTTCGAGGAAAAAGACATCTTTTATTTTTTAGTTTAATGACTTTATTTTTTACAAAAATAAAGACATTAAACTGGAAGGACTTAATGGTGTATCCTAGGGGATACACACATAAAAGCATCATTTTTATACAGAAAAATAGATCAAAGAGCACAAAAGATAACAATATTTGACAGCTTTAGCATTTGCCGTCCAGCGCTCAGCAGCCCGCCCAGCGTCATGCGTAAGACCTGCAGGCAGCTTCTATGCTTAAGCCCTTATACTAGGCACGTGAGCGGCACGCAGCCACGTCAGCCGCATCAAAGTCAATTCCAGATACTTCGCATAACAGAATTAATCAATGATTGACACGTGTATCCCGAGAATTTTGGACATTCTACGCCAATAAATAGACCACTTGGGTCACTGCATTTATCATCTGAACTTCAGTCAGAGACAAGTACACTTTCTCTCTCACACAGTTCTTTCTCACTATAAAAACATTAACCGCTTAGCAGTAGAATGCTAGACGAATCAATTACAGATTGATCCAAAGACTGATTGAGGCCACCCCACGGATTTCTTATCCATGTTCCGGGTCTGCAGAGATTATTTCGTGAGGGCAAACATCAGTCGGCATCATACACTCTATGCTAGGCAGTTATTGTATTGTACTGGTACCTTACACCCGCTACACGAAAAATTGTACCAACAAATACCGTACCGATATAACCGGTTCAGTACCAGTACAGTTCCGGTATTGGTACGGTAAAATTAGGTACTATACTCATTTTGTTTCGATTTACACTTTTATGATTTAAGTTTTGCGTGTACATCTTATGGCTGTAAGATTGTGATTCATATTTAGTTTGATGTCATTTCTTAACCTTGAAAGGTAACACCGATTTATGCTATCCAATGTATTTGTAATCTAAACAAACAATGAAATAAAATTTAAAAGCATAAATAATAAATAGTAATTCACTGATATGAGGACCTCACAACATGTTTTATAAAACTTGAGATCATGACTTGTGGTCTTATGGCGTGGATGGTTGATTTTTTGAAAAAAATGACAATGTGATATGGGATAATCAAAATCGTATAGATATAGTAATTGATAACAAGGACTATAAAGATATTGTTTGAATTTTGTTTGGATTTTTATGATAGGGACTATAAAGATATATAGTTTTGCATTATACAATGTACTCAACATGAACTATAAAGACTATATATAACAAACTACTATAATGTTGAACTACACAATAGTTAACTCAATAACCGGGACTATATATGATACGAGTGATCTGGCCAATGTAATCAGCAAGGTAATCAGCACGAGCTCTAAATCAGTTACACCTGAATCAGATCAAGCAATGGTTGTGTTACCATCTCTTTCTTATCACCTAAGTGTTTTTGGAGCAGGTTCAAGAGGCTCGGGGGTTACTTTACTTCAGTCCTTAAAATGAAGTAGTTAAGTTCATGAATAAAGTTTTTCATAGTTGAAGGCAAGCCAACAAATAAGAAGAACCAGCAAACGCACTTTAGTTCAACCAGTAAATTGACTTTAATTCAACCAGCAAATTTATACTCAGCCAATAAAGCTAGTTCAACTCGCAAGGCGAACTTCAGTACAACCAGCAAGATGAACTTTAGTACAACTAGAAAATGACGATGTTTTCTTTCTGAAGGGCCAGCATGCTGATACGATTCAAAGTTTACTTATGCTTTTCAATAACCAGTCCAAATCATGTGTTTAACACGTGTGTGTGGCTGTTCTAGAATGTCGAGCTGTCCAAAGAAGATTCTTATCTATCATTGGCTGCTTTTTATTGTGGGAGAAGCACTACCGAATGGCAAGCTTTTGCAGATTATGTCTTTTATTCTTATGGCTAATTTGTATTTGTTTGTCCTTTTTGTTTCCTTTTCCTTTTTATGTTTTGTCTTATCTGGAAAGTAACTATTATGCATCTCATATAAATAGAGAGCTCTTGTAATTGTAAAACTTAGTTGATGAGTGAATGAAAATATGATAGAGCTTATCTATTACAAAATCTCTGTGTCTTAACAAATCTTTGATTCTGGTGGCTGGGAGTAGTTTCTTTATCAGTTTTTGTGGTGTTACTTTATCAAACATTGAGGTGAAGTCTAAATGTTCATATCTATTATTTTAGTTATGGTGAAAACTCTATCAGCTGTAATTGAAGGTTTAGAGTGCTTCTAGATCTCTAATTGTGGTGGTGAAGCTACCCATCCTAATCTATAAGGATGAATACAATAACATATGGATACATTTTGAGGTATTTGACCTCTATATGATACATTTTACAAACATTGCATTCGTTTTTAAAGAGAAACTTTCATTACATCAAAAGTTGACAGGCATGCATACCATTTCATAATATCCAACCTATAAATGACCTAGTCTGTCATTTACTTAATAATAATATCTATTGAACTCAACGACTTGAATGCAACGTCTTTTGAAATATGCCATGAACGACTTCAAGTAATATCTTTAAAATGAGTAAATGCACAGCGGAAGATTTCTTTCAAACCTGAGAATAAACATGCTTAAAAGTGTCAACCAAAAGGTTGGTGAGTTCATTAGCTTATCATAATCGATCATTTTCATCATTTTAATAGACCACAAGATTTTCATTTCCATTTTTCATAAATATACGTCCCATACATAGAGAAAAAAATCATTCATATGCATTGAACACCTGATAATCGACATTAATAAGATGCATATAGAATATCCCCATCATTCCGGGACTCCCTTCGGACATGATATAATTTTCGAAGTACTAAAGCATTCGCAACCATGGAAGGGGGTTGTTGGGCCCAATAGATCTATCTTTAGGATTCGCGCAATTAGGGGCTCAGTTCCCTAATTCTTAGATTACCAGGCTAAAAGGGGCATATTCGGCTTCGATCCATTCAACCATATAATGTAGTTTCAATTACTTGTGTCTATTGTGTAAAATATTTATAAAAGCGCATGTATTCTCAGTCCCAAAAATATATATTGCAAAAGCATTTAAAAAGGGAGCAAATGAAACTCACGATACAATATTTTGTTGTAAAAATATTCATACGACGATACCGAACAATGCAGGGTTGGCCTCGGATTCACGAACCTATATCATTTGTATATCTATTAATAAATATAATGGAAATCACATTCATTCTTTTTTTAATATATATTATTTATATATTTGTAGTTATATAGAATTTATACTAAATTTCATTTAAAAACCTATACTTATATTATATCTTAGATTATAAGTTATATATATATATATATATATATATATATATATATATATATATATATATATATATATATATATATTTTGTATATATTTTTAAAATGATTAATATCTATACATTTAGTTATATTATCATGTATATATATATATATATATATATATATATATTCCATATGATATTTAAAAATCAATAGTTTGTTATATGTAAGTAAAAAAAATGTTAAAATGTTTGGTATATATTTATATAAAATATTAATATAATTATAGCATACGTAGTAAGTATATTTTTATATACAGAATATTTATCTGTTAAAAAAATAATGATAGTTTTGATAATACTGACTCTTTTGATAATAACAATAACTTTATTAATAATGTTAACACTAATAACAAAAATAATAATAATAATAATAATAATAATAATAATAATAATAATAATAATAATAATAATAATAATAATAAAAATAATAATAATAATAATAATAATAATAATAATAATAATAATAATAATAATAATAATAATAATAATAATAATAATAATAATAATAATAATAATAATAATAATAATAATCATAATAATAATAATCATAATCATAGTAATGGAAATAATACTAAAATGATATGATTACTACTAATAATAATATGATTAATACTTATAATAATAATAATGATAATAATTATAATATTTATACATATAGTAGTAATGATAATAATTTTTACACTAATAATAACATAACAATAACAATAATAACCATAACAATAATAATAATAATACTTGTAATAATAACATACTTGTAATAATAATAATACTAATAATAATAACAATAATAATAATAATAATACTTGTAATAATAACATACTTGTAATAATAATACTAATAATACTAATAATAATAATAATAATAATAATAATCATAATAATAATAATAATAATAATAATAATAATAATAATAATAATAATAATAATAATAATAATAATAATAATAATAATAATAATAATAATCATAATAACAATAATAATAATATTAATAATAATAATAATTTAAAAAAATGAATACTACCTCAAAATAGACGGATTAAAAGAAACTGCCACCCACCAGGCTCGAACCCGAGACCTCTAGCTCACCCGAAAAACTCCTAACCACTCGACCAATTCTGTTTTTCTGTAATATAATGGAGCCAACTTTATTTATCCTATATTTTGATATCTCCTTCTTCCCTATGTACTCGACTGTGATTTTTAACCAACATCATAACCAACTCGATTTTTGATTCTAGACTCCTAATTTAAAATGGAAACGATTTTAAATGATGAAATTAATTATCAGATTCGAGGGAAAAAAATAACAAGATCAAAACAGCAAGGCTGTGTTTCCCGTCGTGACTATAAAAAAAAAATTTGATTTCAATTTTGAAATCGTTTTAGACAAAACTTGCATCATCAAAAAGGTTTCAAATCACATTTATAACCTTTCTCAATCGATAATTTAACTGGAGATACCTAAACAATTTCAAATTTTAATGAAGAACAATGGTTGACTTTTTATTTTAAAAACTTTGACTCGCAAATTTAAACTCAATCCAAAAAATTAGAAGTTGAAACTTTACAGAAAGTTTTCTTGGATGATTCCTAACAAGACTACATTAATGGATTTTGAAATAAGGTTTGAATTCGAGTTTTTGGAAAATTTATCAAGAACAGAGAATGGCGAGTTTTTTTCTTAAAGTTATATGTTCTATTTTTCTGTTTCAGTTCACGTTGCAATAGCCAAAGGTTATATAGAACTTAAATGATATTACTACATCTGAATCGAGTCAATTAAATTTTATTTTGTAGCTTAACAGACTCGACAGGAAAATAAATCAGAAACAGAACATAAATAAAAAAAATAAAACAAAAAAAGATGGGTAACTGCATTTGGATTCATCTGAGTTTGATTTCAAATCTTTTTACAGAATTGGAGACAAGAAACAAATTAGCAAAAAGTCTAATGGTGATATGAAACAGAGTACGTATATGTGTATAGCCAGTATCTGTATTTATATTTTATATAATCAGTATTTATGTATATATCCGTATATATGTATATTTATATCTGTATATGTTATTATGTATAAAATTCTGTATTTTATATAAGTATATGTATTTATATGTAACTATATTTATATATCTTATTTATTTTTATGCATATGTATATATATATATATATATATATATATATATATATATATATATATATATATATATATATATATATATATAATTCTTACATTTTGATTTTTGGCAAGTATAAATATACTAATGTTATTAATAATACCAATAATAATATTATTAATAATAATATTAATAATAAAGAGGATATTAATAATAAATGGTAAATAAAAATAATGTTACTAACAATAATAATAATAAATTTAATTAATAATAATGAAAAAAAAATTTTTATTAGTTATGATAATAATAATATAATAACTTTTTCATATCAAATTTTATATATATATATTATATTAGATATAATAATACAAATATTAATATCTATATTAGCAGTAATAAAATTAATGATAATAAAAATTATATTTTTAAATTTGTAATTACAATTTATTAATTATGTCATATTTAGTAATTATAATATATTTATATATACCTATATATTTTAACTACTCTATATTCAATTATATTTTTAAATATTAATAGATAACTATATTATATATATATATATATATATATATATATATATATATATATATATATATATATATATATATATATATATATATATATATATATATATATAAACTCAAGGTACCCATATAATGTTGACAAGTTATGTTCAAAATCATTTATATTCAATGTATCCTATATAATTAGTTTAATTTATTTTCTAATAACTAAATCACTTAGTAGTTCATTAATTTATTTAATTTATTATATATAATTATTTATATCTACATTTCTGTTAACAATTAAAGGTTCGTGAATTGTCGAAAATAGTCAAAGATTAACTAAATACATATAAACAGTTCAAATTTTTTTTTAGACTCAACATTACAGACTTTTCTTATCGTTTCGAAATCATATAAAGATTAAGTTTAAATTTGGTCGAACATTTTCGGGTCGTCACAGGTGGTATCTTTATCATTTGAGGTGTAGATTCTTTATCCTTTTGTGTTCTTATTTTCAGAGTTTTATACTCTGTTTTGGAGTATTGTTGTTACAAATTGGGGGTTTTGTGGTCAGATCTGTTGGGTGAAGAAAGCTTGTTCTAAATTGCATTTTTAAGTCATAATTACACATCAAAGTGGTATCAGAGCTTAGGTTGCTAATTTGAAGCTTTCTTATCATTTTTATTGTTGTTTCAATTCATACTCTATTTTTTAGCTGAAAAGCTTATTTCCAGATCTGATTTGAAATGGCTGAGATTCCTAGAAATATGACTCTTGAAGAAATTCATAATCTTCGAAGAGATAGAGCTATTGAAGCTCTGTAAATTCAGATGGAAAGAATGGTTAATTTATTAGAAGATGGTGTGCCAAGAAGAAATAGAACTAGATCTGAAAATGGAGATACAACCATTGTATCTTCCAGTACTGAATCTGAAAAATATAGCCATGGATCTACTAACGGATCTCATGCTTCTTCACAACGAATAAGAATGAATAGGAAAAGAGCTGATGATTTAAAAGATATCAAGATAGATCTACCTGATTTTGAAGGGTCCTCTAATCCTGAAGATTACTATGAAGGGGTTCAGACCATGGATCGAATTATGGAGGTTAAAAGTTATGATGATAAAAAGGGCATGAAAGTTGTTGTAATCAGATTAAAAAATCATGCTTCAATGTGGTATGATAATTTGAAAAAAGTAAGGCAATATGAAGGAAAGAAGGCAATCAAAACCAGGTCCAAATTAAAAGAGTGTATGCAGAAAAGGTTTGTTCCTCAAGCTTACAAAAAAGATTTGTATATACAAATGAATACACTTAAGCAAGGCAACATGAATGTTATTGATTACATCAGAGAGTTTGAGCAGCTCAAAATCCGTACCAACTTCAAAGAAGCTGAAGAACACACTGTAGCATGGTTCGTTGGAGGCTTAAATGCTTCTATTGCTGACCAAGTTAAAATGCGGCCTCTATGGACTTTTGAGAGTGCTTACAAGCTGGATATTTAAGTAGAGAAACAACAAAGAAGAAAATTAATGTTAAGACTTACTCAAAACCGGAAGTGTTGCCAATGAAGGGTCAATCCTCAATGCTACCTAAGCAAAACGAGGCAGCATCAAAAGCATTTAAAGGTAAAGAGAAGGTTGTAGCTGGTATTCCTAAAGATGATAGAAGGAAATGCTTCAAGTGCCATGGATTTGGGCATTTTCAAGCTCAATGTCCTAACCAGCGTGCTCTTACACTAAAGGAGATTGAATATTTAGGAGGGGGTTTTGAAACTGAACCAGCATATGATGATTCTGATAATGAAGAGTTAGTTCCTGCTGTTATTGGATTTGATGATTCGAAGAGTAACGCACTCCGCAGAAACTATTGAAGATAAGATCCAGCGTGAACACATCTTTCATTCTAGATGCACAATGCACAGGGAAAGGTATGCAGCCTGATTATTGATGGAGGCAGTTGTGCTAATGCAGCATCTGCTCCCATGGTGGAAAAGCTTAAGCTGGTTACAAAGAAGTATCCTCATCCCTACAAACTTCAATGGCTTAACCAAGGCAGTGAGGTAAAGGTTACTCGCCAAGTTATTGTTCCATTTTGTATTGGTAGTGTTTACCAGGATGAGATTACTTGTGATGTAATTCCTATGGATGCTTGTCATTTGCGGCTTGGTAGACCTTGGTTATTTGATAAGTATGTCTATAATAAAGGACACCAACATACTTACTCAATGTATGTGAATAGTAAAAAGATCACCCTCACTTATCTAAAGACTTGTAACGTGTTATTTTTAAATTACCCTATAGGGCATGGCTCGCAAAATTAGCTTACAGCATTGGGTTGTTATTTAAATGTTTTAAAGGGGGTACATTGGTCTTTTTGCTAGATTGGCGGGTTTGAGGCCACAAAACTGATCCAACCTTATCCTTATCTCATTTTCATCCTCTTTTCACTCAACACTTTCACTTAGAGAGATAGAGAGAGAAACCCTTGAGAGAGAAAGCTTAAATCAAGGAAGAAGAAGCTAAATCTCATCGTTTAGGTTATGGTTTGGGTTTTGGTCAAAGTGTTGGGTGTAAGCCCCGTTTCCTTGATAAATTAAGGATTTTAGGTAAGATTTATGAACATAGACCTAAAGATTCATAACATAGGGTTTGATGTTATAAGTTGGGGTTTGTGAGTCTTAAATTATTGTTGAGTCACTAGCACACTTATGTGTTAGTGAAAGGGGTGTTGTTAGGGTTCATTATTGACCTAAATGTGGGTGTTGACCTTGAAATGGGTCAAATGGGTGTTGTGTGACCCAACTAGCAAGATGAGGATTTAATTACTCAAAACTTGTGTTAGTTAGTGTGTTTAGACTATAATTACTAGTTGCTAGTGATTTGAGGTAGTATTGACCTAGTGTAGGTGTTAGTAGTGCAAATGGGTCACATTTGCACTATGGGTCATAATTGCACTAAGGGTTATGAGTTGGTATGTAGTCCAACTTGTTTGGGTGATTAATTGTATAATTAATGTAATAGGTACATTGCATTAAAGGTTGCGGGATTTTGGTATTAACTTTCATTAAAGTGATAAGGTGAGTGGAATAATTATACGTGTAAGTATATAGTGTACTTATTTGTGCTATGGTATAAATTGAAGAGCCGGTAGTACCATAGCATGTGCGTAATGGGTGTTATGATGTGAACTAAAAAGTCAGTAGCATCATGGCATATGTGTTATGAAGTGAACCAATGAGCCAGTAGCGCTATAGCACGTGTCGTTAGGGTGTGAGCCAAAGAGCCAGTAGCACCTTAGCGTGAGTATGACTCAGTGTTATGATGTGAACCAAAGAGCCGGTAGCATCATGATAAATGTGTAATGGCATGAACCAAAGAGTCGGTAGCACCAAAGCATGTGACGTATGGTGTGAAACAAAGAGCCGGTAGCACCATAGCATGGGTATGGTTAACCATATTATGTATATGTTGTTTAAAATAGTGTTATTTATATTGTATGCTAGAGAGATCCTCTCAAAAGTACTCATTGAATCTCTGATATTGAGGAGGCTTTCCACACTAGTGAATGCCCTCTTGATAAGAAGACGAGGTACTGTAGTAGTATGTTGAGGGGTGATTCAAAGCTATGGTGGGATGGAAGGATTCAAGCTTTTTGTTGAAGAGCAATGTATGAGTTTAACTTGGGAAGAGTTCAAGGCGAAATTCTTTAGAGAGTACCGAACTCAAGCCAATCTTTCAAGGCTAAGAGGCGAGTTACGAAATTTACGGCAAGGGTCAATAGATTTGAACACTCTCAAGTCTATTTTCTTTTTAAAGACGTAATTTTGCCCGGAGTACGTCGGTAATGATCGTATGTTGATGGAAGACTTTTGCCGAACCTTGAATGATAATTTGCGGGAGAAGATTGGTCGAGGGTCGGTGGATTCTTTTAATAGGTTGTTTGAGATGGCGAGGGGTTTCGAGTCACTTGTCCGGA
Organism: Rutidosis leptorrhynchoides; assembly: GCF_046630445.1. Classification (NCBI taxonomy): domain Eukaryota; kingdom Viridiplantae; phylum Streptophyta; class Magnoliopsida; order Asterales; family Asteraceae; genus Rutidosis; species Rutidosis leptorrhynchoides. Next base: position 295,741,322 of record NC_092333.1, read on the forward strand.
AAAAGAATGATTTCACTTTTAGAAAAAGGAAGTTTGAAGCTATAAGCCATTTTAACAAGAAGAGCAAAGGTGCAACTGAGAGTGTTGGTAGTGTGAAGAAAAGCGCTTCCGGAGACTTTTGGACCACGTGTTGTAATTGTGGACGACAAGGGCACTTAGCTCGTGATTGTACGAAATCCTCTTCTAATAAGATTACGTGTTTTAATTGTCGAAAGGAAGGGCACCGAACGTCGGAATGTCCCGATTTGTATGGAGATCAAACTAAGAAGCTTGAAAAGGCAGCGGGTACGGCAAAGGGGCGAAATTATTTGATGACTAGTGAGGAGGCCAAGAAGACCAATGAAGTTGTTTCAGGTACTTTTATGGTTAACTTTAAACCTGCGAAAGTGCTTTTTGATTGTGGTGCTAATTTGTCTTTTGTTTACCCAAAGTTTGTGAATAAACTTGATAAACCTCAAGTTAAGTTGAGAAATTCGGTAGAAGTGAAAATAGCGGATGGAAAAACAGTACTAGGGTTTGATGTGTGTGAAAATTGTGATATTGTGTTTGGTGCCGAACTTTAAGATTGACCTCATACCAATGACGTTGGGTGAATTAGATGTTGTTGGTATAGATTGGCTCGATCATTATAGAGCAAACATTGCATGTCATGAAAAGTTTGTGCGGCTAAAGGCCCCAAGTGGGGAAGAATTAATCATCTACGATGAAAAACAAAGACTTATGCCACTATGTACTTATGCACGGGCACGCTATTCGGCTCCTTGGTGGTGGAGGTATGGCTTTCCTAGCGCATGTAGTAGATACTCATGAAGAGCCTCCATCTATTCGTAGTACTCCGGTGTTGAATGACTTTGAAGATGTGTTTTTGGAGGAGTTACCGGGCGTTCTTGCGCAAAGACAAGTTGAATTTCGCATTGAGTTGGTTCCAGGGGATACCCCTACTGCTACAACGCCTTATCGTTTAGCACCAATGAAAATGCAAGAATTGTTAAATCAAACCCAGGAGTTGCTAGAGAAGGGTTTCATCCGACCGAGTGCTTCTCCATGGGGTGCTCCAATTATGTTCACGAAGAAGAAAGATGGTAGTATGAGTATGTGCATTGATTACCGGGAGTTGAACAAAGTGACGATCAAGAATCGTTATCCATGACCTCGGATTGACGATTTGTTTGACCAAATCCAAGGACAATTCGGTGAATGTGTTCATTGACGACATACTCATTTATTCTAAGAGTATGAAGGAACATGAATGAAAGGACCCGTTCATACCGATTATAAACGATTCACGATAGTTGATTTCATTGCGAGGTTTTGACCTCTATATGATACATTTTACAACCATTGCATTCGTTTTTAAAAGATAATCTTTCTTTACATCGAAAGTTGACGGCATGCATACCATTTCATAATATATCCAACTATAATTGACTTAATAATAATCTTGATGAACTCAATGACTCGAATGCAACGTCTTTTGAAATATGTCATGAATGACTCCAAGTAATATCTCTAAAATGAACAAATGCATAGCGGAAGATTCCTTTAATACCTGAGAATATACATGATTTCAAGTGTCAACTAAAAGGTTGGTGAGTTCATTAGTTTATCATAAACAATCATTTTCAATAATATAATAGACCACAAGATACTCATATTTCGAAAACAATCTGTGCAGGTCTGCTCACTACTGTAAAAATCATTCATATGAAGAACACCGGAACCTTTCAAAACAAACTCACCAACGGTAGCTAATGCGTCGTGCAATGCAAAAATTTCTCACCGTGGTAGTTAATACAAGATTATTTCACCAACGGTAGCTAATGCGTCGTGCAGAGTAAAAATTTCTCACCGAGGGAAATACAACAACGGTAGCTAATGCATCGTGCAATGCAAACATTTCTCACCGTAAACAATCTTACAATGGTAGCTAATGCATCGTGCAATGCAAAAATTTCTCACAGATAGTAACTACTACATCGAACCATTTCGGTAGCTAATGCATCGTGCAATGCAAAAATTTCTCACCGATAAACAATCTTACAACGGTAGCTAATGCATCGTGCAATGCAAAAATTTCTCACCGAGGGTAGCTAATGCTACATAAAATCACCTACGGTAGCTAATGCATCGTGCAATGCAAAAATTTCTCACCGAGGGTAGCTAAACGGTAGCTAATACATCGTGCAATGCAAAAATTTCTCACCAATAGTAGCTAGTGCAAATCGAACCTCTGAATCCAAATAATTCTATCATAGAATGTAGTTTTGAATACTTTTTTCTATTTCGTCAAACATTTATAAAAGCATTTCATGTATTCTCAGTCCCAAAAATATATATTGCAAAAGTATTTAATAAAAACAGTTATAAAAACAGCGCATATATTCTCAGTCCCAAAAATGTAAAGAGTAAAAGGGAATCAAATGAAACTCACTATACGATATTTTACAGTAAAAATATGCATACGACGGAACTGAACAATGCAGGGTTGACCTTGGATTCACGAACCTATATCATTTATATATATCTTAACACATATAATTGAAATCAAACAAATTTATGTACTATTCTTAGTGATATTATTATATTTAATAATTTATAGGTTTCCTTAATAATTTAGTTAGATATATTTACTTTATTTACTTTATATAGATAATTATTATTTATTATAAAAATACTAATATAGTTATGTTATATGTATTAAATATATTTTTATATAATTAATATTTATTTGTTATAATATTAATAATAGGAATAATATTAATAATAATGATACTTATAATAATAATAATAATAATAATAATAATAATAATAATATTAATAAAAATGTTAATATTGATAATAAAAATGACAATAATAATCAAAATATATAAAAATGTTAATAACGATAGTAATAATAATAAAATAAAAAGTTTGTATTATTTTTACAATAAAACTACTAATTTTGATAAAATTCTTAATACTAATAATACTTAATAATAATACTTGTTAATAAATATATTAATTTTAATAATAGTAAAAATAATAATAATGATAATAATAATAATAAAAATGATAGTAATAAAGATAATATTAATAAAATATATTATTTTTATAATAATAATAATAATGATAATGATAATGATAATAATAATAATAATAATAATAATAATAATAATAATAATAATAATAATAATAATAATAATAATAATAATAATAATAATAATAATAATAATAATAATAATGATAATAATTTTAGAATACAACCTTTGAAGAAACAAGCTCCTAAAAATAAAATGTCACTGCCCGGATTCGAACCCGAGACCTCTTGCTTAACCCCAACACTCCCTAACCACTGCTCTGCCATTTCATTTCTGATTTAATTCGCATATTAATTTCATTTAACCCATCTTTCTGTTTCCTCATTTCTTAACATCACCATCATTATCATATTTATATCATCATCTATATCATATTTATGTAACATCATCATCTTAATCTCGATAACATATCCTATCCATCATCATAACTAATCAAAAATCTACCCAACATAAAAGTTAAAAACATAGTGGCCCAAAGGAAAATGTATGATAGTTCAATAGAAAGGATCACGGCTCATTAACATGTTTATATTATTTGTTCGATAGATGAATGGATGTGGGGTTCGTCTGGGACACAAATGTATCATCATCTTATTCTTTATTACACAGTACCTTCATCATCATTCATTATTTTATATCATCTTTATGCATCTGTCATCATCCTTATCTAGATTTTCACCATCGTTATCTTTTCCCCATCAAGTCATCGTCCATCATTATCATGGTTGCAGCTGATATGTGCCATCGTGCATAGCTTGTTTCGATCAGAAACAACAGAAAAGGAAAACAGAAACTAAACGCAGGTGAGTGGCGATTAAATGGGTATCGATTTTTAAACAGAATAATTGCAGCTGCAGTGGCTCGAGTAGACAGGAAAATAACAGGGTTTAGTGGTTGTAAGTGCATGGACGGCGGTGGTGGTTTTATAATCAGGAACGCAGCATTAGTAGAAACAGGAGGTAACATCAATAGGATTGAATGTCACTGGTTGCAGTTTGTTTATCGTACAGAAACAAATATCGAAAGAATAAAGATGATGATGGTGGTTCATGGTGGTCGGCCGGGAAAAGAATAGAAGTAGCTGCAGTTACAGCGAAGGGATTTGTAGGTGGTGTTCGATTGAAGGTGGGTTGAAGGTGATCGATATAGGAGACGGAATATTGTGAAATAAACACTTGAGTTTATTTATCCGAGAGTTTCGATTGTATGGCTTTTGATGGTGGTTTACGAAGAGAGAGGAAAAGAGAGAGGAGAGAGGGAGAGAGAGATAGCTAGGGTAGTGATGGTGGCGTGCGGTGGTGTTGACGGGTTGTAGGTGGTGGCCAACGGTAACTTGGTTCTTGAACTTAAACAAAACATAATTTGCATCCGGGTGTGATCGATTGAAGTAATAAACATGTAAATATATAGTAAGAGATGATGAAGATGATGGGTTGTTCATGGTAATCGGAGATGGTGGCAGTTTTGAAATGTCCCGTTCTTATTGATTAAAAACGTTCCATATTAATTGATTTCGTTGCGAGGTTTTGACCTCTATATGAGACGTTTTTCAAAGACTGCATTCATTTTTAAAACAAACCATAACCTTTATTTCATAGATAAAGGTTTTAAAAAGCTTTACATAGATTATCAAATAATGATAATCTAAAATATAATGTTTACACACGACCATTACATAATGGTTTACAATACAAATATGTTACAACAAAATAAGTTTCTTGAATGCAGTTTTTACACAATATCATAAAAGCATGGACTCCAAATCTCGTCCTTATTTAAGTATGTGACAGCGGAAGCTCTTAGTAATCACCTGAGAATAAACATGCTTAAAACGTCAACAAAAATGTTGGTGAATCATAGGTTTAACCTATATATATCAAATCATAATAATAAACCACAAGATTTCACATTTCAATACACATCCCATACATAGAGATAAAAATCATTCATATGGTGAACACCTGGTAACCGACATTAACAAGATGCATATATAAGAATATCCCCATCATTCCGGGACACCCTTCGGATATGATATAAATTTCGAAGTACTAAAGCATCCGGTACTTTGGATGGGGTTTGTTAGGCCCAATAGATCTATCTTTAGGATTCGCGTCAACTAGGGTGTCTGTTCCCTAATTCTTAGATTACCAGACTTAATAAAAAGGGGCATATTCGATTTCGATAATTCAACCATAGAATGTAGTTTCACGTACTTGTGTCTATTTTGTAAATCATTTATAAAACCTGCATGTATTCTCATCCCAAAAATATTAGATTTTAAAAGTGGGACTATAACTCACTTTCACAGATTTTTACTTCGTCGGGAAGTAAGACTTGGCCACTGGTTGATTCACAAACCTATAACAATATATACATATATATCAAAGTATGTTCAAAATATATTTACAACACTTTTAATATATTTTAATGTTTTAAGTTTATCAAGTTAGCTGTCCTCGTTAGTAACCTACAACTAGTTGTCCACAGTTAGATGTACAGAAATAAATCGATAAATATTATCTTGAATCAATCCACAACCCAGTGTATACGTATCTCAGTATTGATCACAACTCAAACTATATATATTTTGGAATCAACCTCAACCCTGTATAGCTAACTCCAACATTCACATATAGAGTGTCTATGGTTGTTCCGAAATATATATAGATGTGTCGACATGATAGGTCGAAACATTGTATACGTGTCTATGGTATCTCAAGATTACATAATATATAATACAAGTTGATTAAGTTATGGTTGGAATAGATTTGTTACCAATTTTCACGTAGCTAAAATGAGAAAAATTATGCAATCTTGTTTTACCCATAACTTCTTCATTTTAAATCCGTTTTGAGTGAATCAAATTGCTATGGTTTCATATTGAACTCTATTTTATGAATCTAAACAGAAAAAGTATAGGTTTATAGTCTGAAAAATAAGTTACAAGTCGTTTTTGTAAAGGTAGTCATTTCAGTCGAAAGAACGACGTCAAGATGACCATTTTAGAAAACATACTTCCACTTTGAGTTTAACCATATTTTTGGATATAGTTTCATGTTCATAATAAAAATCATTTTCCCAGAATAACAACTTTTAAATCAAAGTTTATCATAGTTTTTAATTAACTAACCCAAAACAGTCCGCGGTGTTACTACGACGGCGTAAATCCGGTTTTACGGTGTTTTTCGTGTTTCCAGGTTTTAAATTATTAAGTTAGCATATCATATAGATATAGAACATGTGTTTAGTTGATTTTAAAAGTCAAGTTAGAAGGATTAACTTTTGTTTGCGAACAAGTTTAGAATCAACTAAACTATGTTCTAGTGATTACAAGTTTAAACCTTCGAATAAGATAGCTTTATATGTATGAATCGAATGATGTTATGAACATAATTACTACCTTAAGTTCCTTGGATAAACCTACTGGAAAAGAGAAAAATAGATCTAGCTTCAACGGATCCTTGGATGGCTCGAAGTTCTTGATGCAGAATCATGACACGAAAACAAGTTCAAGTAAGATCATCACTTGAAATAAGATTGTTATAGTTATAGAAATTGTACCAAAGTTTGAATATGATTATTACCTTGTATTAGAATGATAACCTACTGTAAGAAACAAAGATTTCTTGAGGTTGGATGATCACCTTACAAGATTGGAAGTGACCTAGCAAACTTGAAAGTATTCTTGATTTTATGTAACTAGAACTTGTAGAATATATGAAGAACACTTAGAACTTGAAGATAGAACTTGAGAGAGATCAATTAGATGAAGAAAATTGAAGAATGAAAGTGTTTGTAGGTGTTTTTGGTCATTGGTGTATGGATTAGATATAAAGGATATGTAATTTTGTTTAATGTAAATAAGTCATGAATGATTACTCATATTTTTGTAATTTTATGAGATATTTCATGCTAGTTGCCAAATGATGGTTCCCACATGTGTTAGGTGACTCACATGGGCTGCTAAGAGCTGATCATTGGAGTGTATATACCAATAGTACATACATCTAAAAGCTGTGTATTGTACAAGTACGAATACGGGTGCATACGAGTAGAATTGTTGATGAAACTGAACGGGGATGTAATTGTAAGCATTTTTGTTAAGTAGAAGTATTTTGATAAGTGTATTGAAGTCTTTCAAAAGTGTATAAATACATATTAAAACACTACATGTATATACATTTTAACTGAGTCGTTAAGTCATCGTTAGTCGTTACATGTAAGTGTTGTTTTGAAACCTTTAGGTTAACGATCTTGTTAAATGTTGTTAACTCAATGTTTATAATATCAAATGAGATTTTAAATTATTATATTATCATGATATTATCATGTATGAATATCTCTTAATATGATATATATATATATATATATATACATTAAATGTCTTTACAACGATAATCGTTACATATATGTCTCGTTTAAAAATCATTAAGTTAGTAGTCTTGTTTTTACATATGTAGTTCATTGTTAATATACTTAATGATATGTTTACTTATAATAATATCATGTTAACTATATATATATATATATATATATATATATATATATATATATATATATATATATATATATATATATATATATATATATATATATCCATATATATGTCATCATATAGTTTTTACAAGTTTTAACGTTCGTGAATCACCGGTCAACTTGGGTGGTCAATTGTCTATATGAAACATATTTCAATTAATCAAGTCTTAACAAGTTTGATTGCTTAACATGTTGGAAACATTTAATCATGTAAATATCAATCTCAATTAATATATATAAACATGGAAAAGTTCGGGTGACTACAAGTTTTTATGGTTGAGGTGAAGTGGGTTTCAAATTAGCCGGTTGTATGGTGGCTGTAAATTGGAGGTGAAGTGGGTGATGCAAGGTAGCGGTTAATAGCAGTAACAATGAAAAGAAATGAGAAGGTGGTGATGTGGTTGTATTGGGCCATCAGTGGTTTAATAAATGTAGAAGGACGAATACAATAACATACGGATACATTGCGAGGTATTTGACCTCTATATGACACATTTTACAAATATTGCATTCGTTTTAAAGAGAAACTTTCATTACATCGAAAGTTGACAGGCATGCATACCATTTCATAATATCCAACCTATAAATGACCTAGTCTGTCATTTACTTAATAATAATCTCTATTGAACTCAACGACTTGAATGCAACATCTTTTGAAATATGCCATGAATGACTCCAAGTAATATCTTTAAAATGAGTAAATGCACAGCGGCAGATTTCTTTCAAACCTGAGAATAAACATGCTTAAAAGTGTCAACCAAAAGGTTGGTGAGTTCATTAGTTTATCATAATCGATCATTTTCATCATTTTAATAGACCACAAGATTTTCATTTCCATTTTTCATAAATATACGTCCCATACATAGAGACAAAAATCATTTATATGGATTGAACACCTGATAATTGACATTAACAAGATGCATATAGAATATCTCCATCATTCCGGGACTCCCTTCGGACATGATCGAAGTACTAAAGCATCCGCAACCATGGATGGGGCTTGTTGGGCCCAATAGATCTATCTTTAGGATTCGCGTCAATTAGGGGCTCGGTTCCCTAATTCTTAGATTACCAGGCTTAAATGGGCATATTCGGCTTCGATCCATTCAACCATATAATGTAGTTTCTATTACTTGTGTCTATTTCGTAAAATATTTATAAAAGCGCATGTATTCTCAGTCCCAAAAATATATATTGCAAAAGCATTTAAAAATAGAGCAAATGAAACTCACGATACAATATTTTATAGTAAAAATATTCATACGATGATATCGAACAATGCAGGGTTGGCCTCGGATTTACGAACATATATCATTTGTATATCTATTAATAATTATAAGGGAAATCACATTCATTCATTTATTAATATATATTATTTATATATTTGTAGTTATATAGAATTTATACTAAATTTCATTTAAAACGTATACTTATATTATATCTTAGAATATAAGTTATATATATTTATTTTGTATATATTTTTAAAATAATTAATATCTATACATTTAGTTATATTATCATGTATATATATATATATATATATATATATATATATATATATATATATATATATATATATATATATATATATATATTCCGTACTATATTTAAAAATCAATAGTTTGTTATATATAAGTAAAAAAAATGTTAAAATGTTTGGTATATATTTATATGAAATATTAATATAATTATAAAAAAAAATTATAGCATACGTAGTAAGTATATTTTTATATACAAATTATTTATCTGTTAAAAAAATAATGATAGTTTTGATAATACTGACTCTTTTGATAATAACAATAACTTTATTAATAATGTTAACACTAATAACAAAAATGATAATGGTAATAATAATAATAGTAGTTATGTTAATAATAATAATAATAATAATAATAATAATAATAATAATAATAATAATAATAATAATAATAATAATAATCATATATTCATAGTAATGGTAATAATACTAAAATGATATGATTACTACTAATAATAATATGATTAATACTTATAATAATAATAATGATAATAATTATAATATTTATACATATAGTAGTAATAATAATAATTTTTACACTAATAATAACATAACAATATCAATAATAACCATAACAATAACAATAATAATACTTGTAATAATAACATACTTGTAATAATAATACTAATAATAATAATAATAATAATAATAATAATAATAATAATAACAATAATAATAATAATAATAATTTAAAAAAAATGAATACTACCTCAAAATAGACGGATTAAAAGAAACTGCTACCCACCGGGCTCGAACCCGAGACCTCTAGCTCACTCGAAAAACTCCTAACCCCTCGACCAATTCTATTTTTCTGTAATATAATGGAACCAACTTTATTTATCCTATATTTTGATATCTCCTTCTTCCTTATGTACTCGACTGTGATTTTTAACCAACATCATAACCAACTCGATTTTTGATTCTAGACTCCTAATTTAAAACAGAAATGATTTGAAATAATGAAAATAATTATCAAATTTGAGGAAACAAAATATCAAGATCAAAACAACAAGGCTGTGTTCCCCGTCGTGACTTTAAAAAAAATTTGATGTCCATTTTGAAACCGTTTTAAACAAAACTTGCAACATCAAAAAGGTTTCAAATCACATTTATAACCTTTCTCAATCGACAATTTAACTGGAGATACCCAAACAATTTCGAATTTTAATGAAGAACAATGGTTGACTTTTTATTTTAAAAACTTTGAATCGCAAATTTAAACTCAATCCGAAAAATTAGAAGTTGAAACTTTACAGAAAGTTATCTTGGATGATTCCTAACAAGACTACATTAATGGATTTTGAAATAAGGTTTGAATTCGAGTTTTTGGAAAATTTATCAAGAATAGAGAATGGCTAGGTTTTTTCTTAAAGTTATTTGTTCTATTTTTCTATTTCAGTTCACGTTGCAATAGCCAAAGTATATAGAAGTTAAATGATATTACTACATTTGAATCGAATCAATTAAATTTTTTTTGTAGCCTAACAGACTCGACGGGAAAATAAATCAGAAACAGAACATAAATAAAAAAATAAAACAGAAAAAGATGGGTAACTGCATTTGGATTCATCTGAGTTTGATTTCGAATCTTTTTACAGAATTGGAGACAAGAAACAAATTAGCAAAAAGTGTGATGGTGATATGAAATAGAGTACGTATATGTGTATAGCCAGTATCTGTATTTATATTTTATATAATCAGTATTTATGTATATTTCCATATATATATGTATATTATATCTGTATATGTTATTATGTATAAAATTCTGTATTTTATATAAGTATATGTATTTATATGTAACTATATTTATATATCTTATTTATTTTTATGTGTATATATATATATATATATATATATATATATATATATATATACACTAATGTTATTAATAATACCAATAATAATATTTTTATTTTTAGCAAGTATAAATATAATAATGTTATATATAATACCAATAATACTATTATTAATAATTAATAATAATATTAATAATAAAGAGGATATTAATAATAAATGGTAAATAAAAATAATGTTACTAACAATAACAATAATAAATTTAATTACTAATAATGAAAAAAAAATAATTTTATTAGTTATGATAATAATAATATAATAACTTTTTGATATCAAATTTTATATATATATATTATATTAGATATAATAATACAAATATTAATATCTATATTAGTAGTAATAAAATTTATGATAATAACAATTATATTTTTAAATTTGTAATTACAATTTATTAATTATGTCATATTTACTAATTATAATATATTTAAATATACCTATATATTTTAACTAATCTATATTCAATTATGTTTTTAAATATTAATAGATAACTATATATATATATATATATATATATATATATATATATATATATATATATATATATATATATATATATATATATATATAAACTCAAGGTACCCATTTAATGTTGACAAGTTATGTTCAAAATCATTTATATTCAATGCATCCTATATAATAAGTTTAAGTTATTTTCTAATAACTAAATCACTTAGTAGTTCATTAATTTATTTAATTTATTATATATAATAATTTATATCTACATTTCTGTTTACAATTAAAGGTTCGTGAATCGTCAAAAATAGTCAAAGATTAACTAAATACATATAAACAGTTCAAAAAAAAATTTGAGACTCAACATTACAGAATTTGCTTATCGTTTCTAAATTATATAAAGATTAAGTTTAAATTTGGTCGAACATTTCCGGGTCGTCACAGTACCTACCCGTTAAAGAAATTTCGCTCCGAAATTTGATTTGGATCATCATGGCTGACAATAAATATGTTTTCATGACTCATATGAGCTGATAAATAGAGTTTTATTACTGTTGAGTAATATGAATAAAATAATTCGATTACTCGAAGAGTATAAGCGAAGTTATTGCAAAAGTTCGAAATAAAGAAATAGAGATTCATCTTAACTTTTCACGTAGTCATGGTTGATTTCCGAAATTTAAGGGATTTAGAGAAAATCTTCGTAATAAGATTTGATTCTTCGATAATTAAGGAAATTAGGATCCTCTTTGATTAAATGCGATAATCTGTCTCGATTGCTCTGTCTGATACTTCACTATAAATCCACCCCTTTCGTCTCCTTTATATTTTGGAGTTTCATGCTTTTGTTTTCTCTTCCCGACTTTAAGTCAAGCGGGTAATGGTCCAGAATCCATAGGTATAAAGTTCCGAATGAACATGTGTAATATTCTAAGAGAGAGATTGTAATAGCATGATCTTGATTGATTAAATTACCAGAATTCAAGGGAAAAGATATGACTATCAGAAAAATATGTTCTTGATATGTTTGGAGGTTAAGTAGAATGTAAGAGTCGTGTAACATGGCACATGATGACGTTATGGTCTGTGAATCATCACGTTTCATTAGAAACTGAGCATGACTTACTATAATATAATCACATTGATCAAGTGTCATTATATTATACTAACTCATGCTTCAGTTCCCAACACTACTTCAAAAAAAAAAACATTCATATTTTAAATTCGAATCTTTCAGAATTTAGAAACTACAACAGTTTCCTTTCTGATGCAACACTGATATCGCGAAGAGATAAATGATTTCAGATAAGAATAGTTATGAAAATATCTTCAGAAATATTGACGATATTTATAATGAAAGATACGATGATATCTTAGAATTTCTAATATCGAAGGATGATGAAGAAGATTGTCCATAAAAGTGTAGAGTCAGGAGTAAGGTATTCGTTAATGACTTTAGCAGATACTGAATCATTTAGATTCTTTGAAGGCAGCCTTAGTCTTTGTGATTTGTCCACAACCTCCTTCATGGTTTGCTTAATTCGTTTTCAAGTTCCAACTTTTTCTGAGCTTTGCCAACATACTATTCTTTATTATCAAACTTTCGACTGTTAAGATCGTTTATAGTTTTTTTTTTTTTTGCTGCTTCATTCAGCTTTTTCAACATTCCAGGTATTGTTTCACAGACTGGGTGCTTTTTCAGAATGGAATATCATAATTCTAAGAGATAAATGTTATATGTATACATATAACTGTTGATTTAGGAACGCTGCGAGATTCAGAATATTGATTTCTGGTAATTAGTATGACAATTCTCGTTACAAGGTGCGAATGAGTTCATGATAAGATTTCAATAGATAAATATAGTGATTTGTCGGAGAGAATTAAGCCAATGAGTAAGGAAGTTGCTGGTAAGTTTACTGCTAATGTGGTGGAATATAAACGGTTCCCCGGTAACGATGATGAAGGGGTAATCTTTATAAAAAGGTTTATTCGAATGAAAAATTAAAGTTGATTTGCTGGAGCCATGACAAAATTGGCTAATTTGAAAAGGGATTGCAAAGTTATTTTCGGTAATAACAACACTAAAGGAGCTAGCACAGATACATGTTAAACGTTTACTCAAGTTCCGAGTGTTTTCAAGTGTATAACTATATGCATCAATCTTTTCTTTCGTAGATGAAGTGCGGTTGGGTCATCCTCTCGATTGAGGTGTTTTCAAGAATTATGAAAGGTTTGAACGCAGATTGTAATCGTCAAGATACAAATGAGGTTTAAGATGAAATAAAGTGGCAAACTTTAAGAGATGTTTAGTTTCATATGTTATAATCAATATTTTAAATCATTTTAATTGTCCAAAGTTGGTAGTCCACAGTTAGTAGTTCAATAATTCATATACAGTTTAATATATAATATTCGAATTAATTAATACTTATCGTGACCCATTGTATACATGTCTCAGGCTCGATCACAACTCAAAGTATATATATTATTTTAGAATCAACCTCAACCCTGTATAGCTAACTCGAGCATTACTACATATAGAGTGTCTATGGTTACTCCAAATAATATATATAGATGCGTTGATATGATATGTCAAAACCTTGTTTACGTGTCCCGATATTTAAAGTGTGTAAAATAAATAACAAAAATTAAATGACGATAAATAAAATTGCGAGAATTAAAATTTCGATAAATAAATTGCGATAAATAAAATGTAATACGGAATTAACAGTTAGCTAGGAACAGTTAGCTAGGATTTTGTTAGCGTGGATTCTTAACAAAATTTCTCATAGTTAATTTGTTTGTTTCTAATAAATTTTATTTTGTCCAATGTTTTCTTCATTATGCCACTTGTTGGATTCTGATAAGTCAAAATCCAAATATGAAATTGAATGAAAATGGTTATTCTGTGGTGAACGGATTCGTATATCTGTGGATGTAAGTAGGATAGTAAATGACTGTTGAATCAGATTTGAAGAATGTACAGTGTAATTTATTAATGTGAAATTTAAATATTCCTCGGGTATTACCTACCCGTTAAAATATTTTCTCCATTAACAGTTTGTACAAAAGAATTTTTAATTACAATCTTTATGAAAACATATATACATATATATTTTCTTCAGATGTAATCATGGATTTAATGAGTCAATATGATATTAAACTCATTTGATTTTTCCATTAGAACAAGAATATATAATCTCTAAAATATTAGAGATTACATAATCGCCATGTCGAACGATGATAAATGATGTAGGACGTCATGTAGAACGAAGATAACCGATGCAGGACATCATGTAGTATGATGGTTATGCTGGTGGCACAGACTGTGAGTTTGAGGCGTGTAGTGTTGAGGCTTGTGCTGCGGATGTTGTTGTTGGTGGTACTGGTGTTGCCGGTGCTGTTGCTGAAACTGGTAGGTTTTGCACCACGTTTTCCAAATTGATTACTCGAGCACGAAGCTCGTTGACTTCTTCTATTACTCCAGGATGATTGTCGGTCGGAATGATCGGATGAATAAGGTTTAGGATAGTGGATAGAATATAATCTTGTCGAGCTACCCTGGAAATGAGGCTGAAAATGGTGTTTCGGATAGGTTCGCCGGTAAGTGCATCAGGTTCATCGCCAAGAGGTAAATTCGGTTGGTGGAAGGGATCGCCTTCTTCGCGTCTCCATTGATTAAGTCGACTACGAATCCATCCCCAATTCATCCAGAATTGATGATGGCTGATTGGTTGATTCATTCCGGTGACGCTGCTTTCGGAGCTTAGGTGATCATCTATGTCGGAATAGCTGTCGGATTCCGAAGAACTTGAACTAGTGGCGAGTTTCATTTCGTACGATTGAGTAAAGGGTTTTTTGGTATGAAATGATTTTCGGCTATCGGATGGTATTCTAATTACATAGAATATCTATATATATAGAACAAAAGATTTCATAGATTACGGAGGAATTTATGAAATATTTCAGGCAAAGTTTACAGTAACAGATACGCTAAGATATGAATTTTGTCTATACACTATTCATGCAATTAATGCAGTAACATGTGTCTAGACTAAGAATGATAAGCAGGTAATTTCCTAAGGATGATAAGCAGATGATTTTTGACTAGAAATGATAAGCAAAACTTTTGACATGCAGCTAAGGTCGAAGTCCAGACTCACTAATGCATCTAAACAACTATCAGTTAGACACACTAATGTAAGAACTGGTTCGCTAAGACCACCGCTCTGATACCACATGAAGCGACCCGTCCTAATCTATAAGGACAAATACAATAACATTTGGATACATTGCGAGGTATTTGACCTTTATATGATACATTTTACAAACATTGCATTTGTTTTTAAAGAGAAACTTTCATTACATCAAAAGTTGACACGCATGCATACCATTTAATAATATCCAACCTATAAATGACCTAGTTTGTTATTTACTTAATAATAATCTCTATTGTACTCAACGACTTGAATGCAACGTCTATTGAAATATGCCATGAATGACTCCAAGTAATATCTTTAAAATGAGTAAATGCACAGCGGAATATTTCTTTCAAACCTGAGAATAAACATGCTTAAAAGTGTTAACCAAAAGCTTGGTGAGTTCATTAGTTTATCATAATCGATCATTTTCATCATTTTAATAGACCACAAGATTGTCATTTCCATTTTTCATAACTATACGTCCCATACATAGAAACAAAAATCATTCATATGGATTGAACACCTGATAATCGACATTAACAAGATGCATATAGAATATCCCCATCATTCCGGGACTCCCTTCGGACAAGATATAATTTTTGAAGTACTAAAGCATCCGCAACCATGGATGGGGCTTGTTGGGTACAATAGATCTATCTTTAGGATTCGCGTCAATTAGGGGCTCGGTTCCCTAATTCTTAGATTATCAGGCTAAAAGGGGCATATTCGGCTTCGATCCATTCAACCATATAATGTAGTTTCGATTACTTGTGTCTATTTCGTAAAATATTTATAAAAGCGCATGTATTCTCAGTCCCAGAAATATATATTGCAAAAGCATTTAAAAGGGGAGCAAAAGAAACTCACGATAGAATATTTTGTAGTAAAAATATTCATACGACGATACCGAACAATGCAGGGTTCGCCTCGGATTCACGAACCTATATCATTTGTATATCTATTAATAAATATAATGGAAATCACATTCATTCATTTATTAATATATATTATTTATATATTTGTAGTTATATAGAATTTATACTAAATTTCATTTAAAAAAGTATACTTATATTATATCTTAGATTATATGTTATATATATATATATATATATATATATATATATATATATATATATATATATATATTTATTTATTTTGTATATATTTTTAAAATGAATAATATTTATACATTTAGTTATATTATCATGTCTATATATATATATTCCGTATTATATTTAAAAATCAATAGTTTGTTATATGTAAGTAAAAAAAATGTTAAAATGTTTGGTATATATTTATATGAAATATTAATATAATTATAGCATACGTAATAAGTATATTTATATATACAAAATATTTATTTGTTAAAAAAATAATGATAGTTTTGATAATACTGACTCTTTTGATAATAACAATAACTTTATTAATAATGTTAACACTAATAACAAAAATGTTAATGGTAATAATAATAATAGTAGTTATGTTAATAATAATCATAATCATAGTAATGGTAATAATACTAAAATGATATGATTACTACTAATAATAATATGATTAATACTTATAATAATGATAATAATTATAATATTTATACATATAGTAGTAATAATAATAATTTTTACACTAATAATAACATAACAATAACAATAATAACCATAATAATAATAATAATAATAATAATAATAATAATAATAATAATAATAATAATAATAATAATAATAATAACAACATACTTGTAATAATACTACTAATAATACTAATAATAATAATAATAAAAATAATAATAATAATAATAATAATAATAATAATAATAATAATAATAATAATAATAATAATAATAATAATAATAATAATAATTTAAAAAAATGAATACTACCTCAAAATAGAAGGATTAAAAGAAACTGCCACCCACCGGGCTCGAACCTGACACCTCTAGCTCACCCGAAAAACTCCTAACCACTCGACCAATTCTGTTTTTCTATAATATAATGGAACCAACTTTATTTATCCTATATTTTGATATCTCCTTCTTCCCTTTGTACTCGACTGTGATTTTTAACCAACATCATAACCAACTCGATTTTTGATTCTAGACTCCTAATTTAAAACGGAAACGATTTGAAATGATGAAATTAATTATCAGATTCGAGGAAAAAATAACAAGATCAAAACAGCAAGGATTTGTTCCCCGTCGTGACTTTAAAAAAAAATTTTGATTTCAATTTTGAAATCGTTTTAGACAAAACTTGCAACATCAAAAAGGTCTCAAATCACATTTATAACCTTTCTCAATCGACAATTTAACTGGAGATACCCAAACAATTTCGAATTTTAATGAAGAACAATGGTTGACTTTTTATTTTAAAAACTTTGACTCGCAAATTTAAACTCAATCCGAAAAATTAGAAGTTAAAACTTTACAGAAAGTTTTCTTGGATGATTCCAAACAAGACTACATTAATGGATTTTGAAATAAGGTTTGAATTTGAGTATTTGGAAAATTTATCAAGAACAGAGAATGGCGAGTTTTTTTCTTAAAGTTATCTGTTCTATTTTTCTGTTTTAGTTCACGTTGCAATAGCCAAAGGTTATATAGAACTTAAATGATATTACTACATTTGAATCGAGTCAATTAAATTTTGTTTTATAGCTTAACAGACTCGACAGGAAAATAAATTAGAAACATAACATAAATAAAAAAATAAAACAGAAAAAGATGGGTAACTGCATTTGGATTCATTTAAGTTTGATTTCGAATCTTTTTACAGAATTGGAGACAAGAAACAAATTAGCAAAAAGTGTGATGGTGATATGAAACAGAGTACGTATATGTGTATAGCCAGTATATGTATTTATATTTTATATAATCAGTATTTATGTATATATCTGTATATGTTATTATGTATAAAATTCTATATTTTATATAAGTATATGTATTTATATGTAACTATATTTATATATCTTATTTATTTTTATGTATATATATATATATATATATATATATATATATATATATATATATATATAATTCTTACATTTTGATTTTTAGCAAGTATAAATATACTAATGTTATTAATAATATCAATAATAATATTATTAATAATAATATTAATAATAAAGAGGATATTAATAATAAACGGTAAATAAAAATAATGTTACTAACAATAATAATAATAAATTTAATTACTAATAATGAAAAAAAATAAATAATGTTATTAGTTATGATAATAAAAATATAATAACATTTTCATATCAAATTATATATATATATATATATATATATATATATATATATATATATATATATATATATATTATATTAGATATTATAATATAAATATTAATATCTATATTAGCAGTAATAAAATTAATGATAATAACAATTATATTTTTAAATTTGTAATTAAAATTTATTAATTATGTCATATTTACTAATTATAATATATTTATATATACCTATATATTTTAACTACTCTATATTCAATTATGTTTTTAAATATTAATAGATAACTAATATATATATATATATATATATATATATATATATATATATATATATATATATATATATATATATATATATATATATATATATATATATATATATATATATATATATATATAAACTCAAGGTACCCATTTAATGTTGACAAGTTATGTTCAAAATCATTTATATTCAATGTATCCTATATAATTAGTTTAAGTTATTTTCTAATAACTAAATCACTTAGTAGTTAATTAATTTATTTAATTTATTATATATAATTATTTATATCTACATTTCTGTTTACAATTAAAGGTTCGTGAATTGTCGGAAATAGTCAAAGATTAACTAAATACATATAAACAGTAAAAAAAAATTTTGAGACTCAATATTACAGACTTTGCTTATCATTTCGAAATCATATAAAGATTACGTTTATATTTGGTCAAACATTTCCGGGTCGTCACAGGTGGTATCTTTATAATTTTAGGTGTAGATTCTTTATCCTTTTGTGTTCTTATTTTCAGAGTTTTATACTCTGTTTTGGAGTGTTGTTACAAATTGGGGGTTTTTGTGCTCAGATCTGTTGGATGAAGAAAGCTTGTTCTAAATTGCATTTTTAAGTCATAATTACACATCAAAGTGGTATCAGAGCTTAGGTTGCTAATTTGAAGCTTTCTTATCATTTTTATTGTTGTTTCAATTCATACTCTGTTTTTGAGCTGAAAAGCTTATTTCCATATCTAATTTGAAATGGCTGAGATTCCTAGAAATATGACTCTTGAAGAAACTCATAATCTTCGAAGAGATAGAGCTATTGAAGCTCTATAAATTCAGATGGAAAGAATGGTTAATTTATTAGAAGATGGTGTGCCAAGAAGAAATAAAACTAGGTCTGAAAATGGAGATACAACCATTGTATCTTCCAGTACTGAATCTGAATAATATAGCCATGGATCTACTGATGGATCTTATGCTTCTTCACAACGAAGAAGAATGAATAGGAAAAGAGCTGATGATTTGAAAGATATCAAGATAGATCTACCTGATTTTGAAGGGTCCTCTAATCCTGAAGATTACTATTAATGGGTTCAGACCATGGATCGAATTATGGAGGTTAAAAGTTATGATGATAAAAAGGGCATGAAAGTTGTTGTAATCAGATTAAAAAATCATGCTTCAATGTGGTATGATAATTTGAAAAAAGTAAGGCAATATGAAGGAAATAAGGCAATCAAAACCAGGTCCAAATTAAAAGAGTGTATGCAGAAAAGGTTTGTTCCTCAAGCTTACAAAAAAGATTTATATATACAAATGAATACACTTAAGCAAGGCAGCATGAATGTTATTGATTACATTAGAGAGTTTGAGCTGCTCAAAATTCGTACCAACTTCAAAGAAGCTGAAGAACACACTATAGCATGGTTCGTTGGAGGCTTAAATGCTTCTATTGCTGACCAAGTTGAAATGCGGCCTCTATGGACTTTTGAGAGTGCTTGCAAGCTGGATATTTAAGTAGAGAAACAACAAAGAAGAAAATTAATGTTAAGACTTACTCAAAACCAGAAGTGTTGCCAATGAAGGGTCAATCCTCAATGCTACCTATGCAAAACGATGCAGCATCAAAAGTATTTAAAGGCAAAGAGAAGGTTGTAGCTGATATTCCTAAAGATGATAGAAGGAAATGCTTCAAGTGCCATGGATTTGGGCATTTTCAAGCTCAATGTCCTAACCAGCGTGCTCTTACACTAAAGGAGATTGAATATTTGGAAGGGGCTTTTGAAACTGAACCAGCATATGATGATTCTGATAATGAAGAGTTAGTTCCTGCTGTTATTGGAGAGTTTTTGATGATTCGAAGAGTAATGCACTCCGTAGAAACTATTGAAGATAAGAGCCAGCGTGAAAATATCTTTCATTCAAGATGCACAATGCACAGGGAAAGGTATGCAGCCTGATTGTTGATGGAGGTAGTTGTGCTAATGCAGCATCTGCTCACATGGTGGAAAAGCTTAAGCTGGTTACAAAGAAGCATCCTCATCCCTACAAACTTCAATAGCTTAACCAAGGTAGTGAGGTAAAGGTTACTCGCCAAGTTATTGTTCCATTTTCTATTGGTAGTGTTTACCAGGATGAGGTTACTTGTGATGTAATTCCTATGGATGCTTGTCATTTGCTGCTTGGTAGACCTTGGTTATTTGATAAGTATGTCTATCATAAAGGACACCAAGATACTTACTCAATGTATGTAAATAGTAAAAAGATCACCCTCACTTATCTAAAGCCTTGTAACGCTTTATTTTTAAATTACCCTATAGGGCATGGCGCGCAAAATTAGCTGACAGCATTGGGTTGTTATTTTAGTGTTTTAAAGGGGGTAAATTGGTCTTTTTGCTAGATTGGCAGGTTTGAGGCCACAAAACTGATCCAACCTTATCCTTACTCATTTTCATCCTCTTTTCACTCAACACTTTCACTTAGAGAGAGAGAGAAAGAGAGAGAGAGAGAGAGAGAGAGAGAGAGAGAGAGAGAGAAACCCTTGAGAGAGAAATCTTAAATCAAGGAAAAAGAAGCTAAATCTCATCGTTTAGGTTATGGTTTGGGTTTTGGTCTAAGTGTTGGGTGTAAGCCCCGTTTCCTTAATAGATTAAGGATTTTGGGTAAGATTTATGAACATAGACCTAAAGATTCATAATATAGGGTTTGATGTTATAAATTGGGGTTTGTGGGTCTTAAATTGTTGTTGAGTCACTAGCACACTAATGTGTTAGTGAAAGGGGTGTTGTTAGGGTTCATTATTGACCTAAATGTGGGTGTTAACCTTGAAATGGGTCAAATGGGTGTTGTGTGACCCAACTAGCAAGATGAGGATTTAATTACTCAAAACTTGTGTTAGTTAGTGTGTTTAGACTATAATTACTAGTTACTAATGATTTGAGGTAGTCTTGACCTAGTGTGGGTGTTAGTATTGCAAATGGGTCACATTTGCACTATGGGTCATAATTGCACTAGGGGTTATGAGTTGGTATGTAGTCCAACTTGTTTGGGTGATTAATTGTATAATTAATGTAATAGGTACATTGCATTGAAGGTGGCGGGATTTTGGTATTAACTTTCATTAAAGTGATAAGGTGAGTGGAATAATTATACGTGTAAGTATATAGTGTACTTATTTGTGCTATGGTATAAACCGAAGAGCCGGTAGTACCATAGCATGCGCGTAACGGGTGTTATGATGTGAACCAATAAGTCGGTAGCATTATGGCATATGTGTTAGGAAGTGAACCAACGAGCCAGTAGTGCTATAGCACGGGTTGTGTGACGACCCGGAAATTTCCGACCAAATTTAAACTTAACCTTTATATGTTTCCGACACGATAAGCAGAATTTGTAATGTTGAATCTCAAAAAGTTTGGAACTACATTCACGTAATCAATTACCCTTTGACCGTGTTCGACGATTCACGAACAATTATGTGTATATAGATATGTATATATAATATATAATATTAACTGAAAACATTAACAAAGTATTAGATATATGATACTTTACATGAACATATTTGTATCGATATATTTATCGACAGAATTAAGAGATAATATCAAATAATTGAATTATCAGATACATTATGATATGATTACGGGCCTATGTTATGAGGTCCACTGTGATTTAAGAAATCTATTCTTTTTGACAACTCAATACTTAACCAGTATGATAAAGATAACGATATTTATATTTTATTTTATTAAATATATAAAATGATTTAAATTAATATTATATATATATTTTTTTATACGCGTATTATATGTACATAGTTTTATACTTTTACTATACTTTAACTTTACCTTTACTTTACTTTTACTTTACTTTAACTTTAATAATTCATATTTTAATAATTCACTTTAATAATTCATACTTTAATAATTCACTTCAATAATTCATACTTTAATAATTTACTTTAATAATTCATACTTTAATAATTCACTTTAATAATTCAAAAATCTATTATAAATAGAATTCAATAGGTTTCATTATTTTATAGAAACTTAAAAATATATTTCTCTAAACTATCTCAATCGAATTATATATATATATATATATATATATATATATATATATATATATATATATATATATATATATATATATTTACTTAGTATTATTTCAAGATATTATTAGTATACATAAAATACTACGATGGAGTTATATTCAGACAATTTCAAAATAAGTTTTCAAATGGGATAGAGCTAAGGAAATTATGGGTTATAGCTATGAAGGTTATGGGTATTGATCGAGGGTATTGCTCGTGAGGTCAACCTAACGTTTATCATTTTCGTTGCGTCTACGTACTTTCCTGCAATATTGAATCACAATATTGATACGTGAGCATTCATATCTTATCTTTTATATATTAATAGTGTATCCCTGACTAGTGCTCGAGTATATATGATTATGCATGTTTGTATGCTTAGTTTCGTCGTTAAATAGTTTATGATAAATCACGAATTTGATACATATGCTACTGAGATAAGTTATATGATATGCATGTCGTTGAAAAGCTGAAGAAAAAATTAATAACTTTTCATTTAGAAATCGTGTGGTTTCGATGAACGGATTAAAAGATATGGTCAACTGAATTATCATTAATTTTAATATTATTATTAAAACGATTATTATAACTGTTATCAGTTGATGTTATTGCTAAAATTATCTTTATTACCAAAAATTAATATTTTTATTGAAACTATCATTTTATTATTTTTATCATTATCATTATTATCAATATTATTTTATCAAATAAATATGCGTACAAAGATATTTTTACCACACGTAATGTAATTACATTAATAATACATACCACTACATTTTTATGATATTAAGTGAATTTTATAAATTTTATTACTTGAGATATATAAAAGTATATTTTTATCATATATGAATTTTAATATAAATTTTTATTTATTAATAAATGACTTGTATTATTTAGTATAATAAGATCTGATAAATATATTTAAATATATAAAACTACTATATATAAGTTATATAATAAACATGAATAGATTTTGGAAGTCATTTTGGGTCAAGTTGACTTTTGTTGACTTTTGCATGTCGGTCTCGAGCATTAGGATTGTGATACACTACGACTTGACCTAAATTGTTACACAGATATTGACCAACATATAAATATATATACTTAATATAGGTTCGTGAATCCGAGACAAACCCTGCACTTGTTCAGTGCCATCATATACATAATTGCTACGAAATACAGTATTGTGAGTTTCATTTGCTCCCTTTTTATATATATTTTTGGGCTGAGAATACATGCGCTGATTTATAAATGTTTTACGAAATAGGCACAAGTACTAAAACTAATTCTATGTGGGTTTAAACCAGAAATATACCCTTAGCTTGGTAACATTAAACTACTTGTCTATGTACGGTAGGCGCGAATCCTAAAGATAGATCTATTGGGTCTGACAAACCTCATCCTGACTATGGGATGCTTTAGTACTTCGAGGTTATTTTAAACACACCTGATCTGGTGTACTTCAGAGGGTAAAACATGAACGTTAAGGCTTGTTACCGGGTGCCTACAACTTATAGAATACTTTTATACACTTGCGAGTGTACGGATATTTATAGAAACTGAAATCTTGTGGTCTATTACTATTACGGAAATGATGGATTATGATAAACTAATGAACTCACCAACCTTTTGGTTGACACTTTAAAGCATGTTTATTCTCAGGTATTAAAGAAATCTTCCGCTGTGCATTAGCTCATTTTAAGGATAATACTCGGAGTCATTCAAGACATACTTTGAAAGACGTTACATTCGAGTCGTTGAGTTCATCAAGATTAATATTAAGTCAATTATAGTTGGATGTAATATGAAATGGTATGCATGCCATCAATTTTTAATGTAAAGAAAGTTTGTCTTTTAAAAACGAATGCAATGTTTGTAAAACGTATCATATAGAGGTCAAATACCTCGCGATGTAATCAACTATTATGAATAGTTTATAATGTATATGAACGGGTCCTTTCAGTTGGTATCAGAGCGGTGGTCTTAGTGAACCAGGTCTTGCATTAGTGTGTCTAACTGATAGTTGTTAAGATGCATTAGTGAGTCTGGACTTCGACCGTGTCTGCATGTCAAAAGTTTTGCTTATCATTTTTAGTCGGAAATCATCTACTTACCATCCTTAGGAAATTACCTGCTTATCATTCTTAAGTCTAGACGCGTTTTCCTACATTTATTGCATAATAGTGTATAGACGAATTCTTATCTTAGCATATCTGTTACTGTGAACTTTGACTGACATCTTTCAAAGATTCCTCCGTAACTTATAGGATTTTGGTACTATATATACATATGTAAATTATGTATTGAAGAATACCAAATCTAAATTCTATAATCTATTTCATACCAAAAAATTCTTTCCCTGATCATACAAGATGGATCCCTCAACCAGTTCGAGTTCCTCGGATTCCGACAGCTATGCCGATATGGATTTCCACATGAGCTCCGAAAGCAGTGTGACCGGAATGGATCAACCAATTAGCCATCATCTATTCTGGATGAATTGGGGATGGGTTCGTAATCTACTTAACCATTGGAGACAAGAAGAAGGCGATCCCTTTCATCCACCACATTGCCCTCTTGGCAATGAACCTGAAGCACTTACCGGCGAACCTGTCCGAAATACCATTTTCTCTCTCATTTCCAGAGTATCTCGTCATAATTGTATACTACACCAAATTCTAGATCTTATTTATCCGCTCGTCCGAACCGACAATCACCCCGGTGTAATAGAAGAAGTCAACGAGCTTCGCGCTCGGGTAGTGGCTTTGGAGAATATGGTGCAAAGGTTACAAACACCAGCAGCAGCACCAGCAGCATAACCAGTACCACCATCAACAACATCAACAGTACCATTACCACCACCAACAACAACCGCATCGCAAACCTCAACTTCACAATCTGTCCCACGAGCATCGACGTCATACGCCATGTAGATACCATGGAATACCACAACGATGAAGTATTGATTCATAACTTCATTGGGGAAACATTCTACGGCGATTATGTAATTTCTAAAGTTTAGAAATTATCTATCCTAGCCTTAACCATAAATCAAATGAGTTTAATTTAATATTAACTCATTAAATCAATATTACATCTGAAGAAATATACACATATACATTTCCATAAAGACTGTAATAAAATTCTTTTGTACAAAATATTAATTGTGAAATTTTTTTTAACGGGTAGGTAATACCCGAGAGATATATAAATTCACAATTAATATGTTACATTCTTCGAATCTGATTCAGCAAATCATCCATTATACTCCCTACTTTCACAACAATATACATTCTTTTATAGAAATCAAAACAACCATACTCATTCAAAATCTAATTACATATTTTGATTTTGAAATCTCAGAATTCGATTCAAGATATAACCGAAATCATCACTCTTAGATTCCTACATCTTTCAAAACTATACTTTGACTTCAAAACTGTCATAGAACCTCATTTCTATTCATGGAACTCACAAAAAATATTTGTATCATTCAAAATCTTAGAACATCATATGTATATTAACAATTACAATATGTGTTCAAACACTTCAAAATTCCTAAAGACATGCGAGATGATGATCCAACCACATATTACCCACTGTCATGCATCTGAAAAGCTCTCGAAACCAAAGTTATAGTTTAACACGTATCCGTGTCAGATCCTTTGATATTTATTACCAAATATAATTTTTCAATCTCTTTCCAAAATAGACAGTTTTGTCACAGCTCCAGCAAATCACCTTCATTTGTTTATATGAATAAACCTTATTATAACAATTACCGCTTCATCATTGTTACCGGGGAACCTTTCATATCTCGCCACATTAGCAGTAAACTTATCAACAACTTCATTAACCTTCGACTTAAGCCTCTCCGAAAAGCCACTATACTTATTCATTAAAACCCCATCATGTACTCACCTACATCCTGTAACAATAATTGTCACACCAACTACTGGGAATTAGCAATCAGTATTTTGAATTTTGCGACAATTTTACGTCAAAAGTTATACATATAACGTCTATCTCCTAGACTTACATACTTCGAATGTGAATTTTCTGAAAAACATCCCAAACTATGAACTAGTTCTCCGAAATTGGAAAAATGCTGATGAAGCAGCAAAAACTATAAACGACTTTAACAGTCAAAAGTTTGATGATAAAGAATAGTATGGTGGTAAAGCTGAGAAAAAGAGAAGGTTTGAAACTGAAAAACAGATTGAGCAGACCATGAAGGAGGCTGTGGACAAATCACAAAGACTAAACCTGCCTTCAAAGGATCCAAATGATTCAGTGTCTACTGAAATCATTAGCAAACAACTTACTTCTTATTCTAAACCTTCACAGACAAATCTTCTTCATCATCCATATTATCGTATCTTTTATTATAATATCTTCGATATTCCTGAAGATATTTTCACAACTATTCTTATCCGAAATCTTTTATCTCTTCACAATATCTGTGTTACAACATAAAAAGAAACTTTGTGAGTTTCTAAATTCTAAAAAAAAAAAATTGAATTTAAAATAGGAATGTTTTTGAAGTAGTGTTGGGAATTGAAGCATGAGTTAGTATAATATAATGACACTTGATCAACGTGATTATATTACAGTAAGTCATGCTGAGTTTCTAATGGAACGTGATGATTCACAGAACATACCGTCATCATGTACTGTTTACACGACTCTTACATTCTACCCGATTTTCAAACATATTAAGAACATATCATCTTGATAGCTCTATATTTTCGGATATTCTGGTAATTTGCCAAATCAAGATCGTACCATTAAGATTTTCTTCTTGGAACATTAACTATGTTCATCCAAAAATTCATATCTATGAATTCTGGACCATTATCCGCTTGACTTACGGTCGGGAAGAGAAAACGAAAGCATGAAGCTCCGAAATATAATGGAGAATATAAAGCCCGATAACAATCTCGAAATTACAAACCGTGTATATCAATGCGTATAGCAATATAAAGACACAGGAGAATAAAAAACACAATAACCCCAAGGTAATGGTAGAAGAAAATAACTTCCTCCGGTGGTAGATGAAAAAGAAGAATGTCAGATATGAAAGTTAAGAGTATATCAAGAATCAATACTGGATGAAGCATATTAACGAATGCTTTAAAGTATGAATTGGGGAGAAAGACTAGAAGGTGTGAGCTGTGGAAATAAAGAAACGAAGGGGGTGGAATTATAGTAAAATATCAGACAGAGAAATCGAGACAGATTATCGCATTTAATCCAAGAAGATCCTGATTTCCTTAATCGCTGAAGAACCAAATCTTATTGCAAAGATTTTCTTTAAATCCCATGAATTCCGAAAATCAATCATAACTACGTCATCGGTTAAAACGAATATACGTTTACTCATTTCACTCTCTTGCGATAGCTTCACTTATACTCTTCGCGTAATCAAATTGTTTTATCTATATTACTCAATGATGATAAAACTCTATTTATCAACTCATATTCGTCGTGAAAACATTTTTATAGTTAGCCATGACGACCTCGATCAAATTTCGGGACGAAATTTCTTTAACGGGTAGGTACTGTGACGACCCGGAAATTTCCGACCAAATTTAAACTTAACCTTTATATGTTTCCGACACGATAAGCAGAATTTGTAATGTTGAATCTCAAAAAGTTTGGAACTACATTCACGTAATCAATTACCCTTTGACCGTGTTCGACGATTCACGAACAATTATGTGTATATAGATATGTATATATAATATATAATATTAACTGAAAACATTAACAAAGTATTAGATATATGATACTTTACATGAACATATCTGTATCAATATATTTATCGACAGAATTAAGAGATAATATCAAATAATTGAATTATCAGATACATTATGATATGATTACGGGCCTATGTTATGAGGTCCACTGTGATTTAAGAAATCTATTCTTTTTGACAACTCAATACTTAACCAGTATGATAAAGATAACGATATTTATATTTTATTTTATTAAATATATAAAATGATTTAAATTAATATTATATATATTTTTTTATACGCGTATTATATGTACATAGTTTTATACTTTTACTATACTTTAACTTTACCTTTACTTTACTTTTACTTTACTTTAACTTTAATAATTCATACTTTAATAATTCACTTTAATAATTCATACTTTAATAATTCACTTCAATAATTCATACTTTAATAATTCACTTTAATAATTCATACTTTAATAATTCAAAAATCTATTATAAATAGAATTCAATAGGTTTCATTATTTCATAGAAACTTGAAAATATATTTCTCTAAACTCTCTCAATTGAATTACATATATATATATATATATTTACTTAGTATTATTTCAAGATATTATTAGTATACATAAAATACTACGACGAAATTATATTCAGACGATTTCAAAATAAGTTTTCAAATGGGATAGAGCTAAGGAAATTATGGGTTATAGCTATGAAGGTTATGGGTATTGATCGAGGGTATTGCTCGTGAGGTCAACCTAACGTTTATCATTTTCGTTGCGTCTACGTACTTTCCTGCAATATTGAATCACAATATTGATACGTGAGCATTCATATCTTATCTTTTATATATTAATAGTGTATCCCTACGATTATTATAATATTATTATTAATTTTAATATTATTATTAAAACGATTATTATTAAAACGATTATTATAACTGTTATCAGTTGATGTTATTGCTAAAATTATCTTTATTACTAAAAATTAATATTTTTATTGAAACTATCATTTTATTATTTTTATCATTATCATTATTATCAATATTATTTTATCAAATAAATATGCGTACAAAGATATTTTTACCACATGTAATGTAATTACATTAATAATACATACCACTACATTTTTATGATATTAAGTGAATTTTATAAATTTTATTACTTGAGATATATAAAAGTATATTTTTATCATATATGAATTTTAATATAAATTTTTATTTATTAATAAATGACTTGTATTATTTAGTATAATAAGATCTGATAAATATATTTAAATATATAAAACTACTATATATAAGTTATATAATAAACATGTATAGATTTTGGAAGTCATTTTGGGTCAAGTTGACTTTTGTTGACTTTTGCATGTCGCTCTCGAGCATTAGGATTGTGATACACTACGACTTGACCTAAATTGTTACACAGATATTGACCAACATATAAATATATATACTTAATATAGGTTCGTGAATCCGAGATAAACCCTACACTTGTTCAGTGCCGTCATATACATAATTGCTACGAAATACAGTATTGTGAGTTTCATTTGCTCCCTTTTTATATATATTTTTGGGCTGAGAATACATGCGCTGATTTATAAATGTTTTACGAAATAGGCACAAGTACTAAAACTAATTCTATGTGGGTTTAAACCAGAAATATACCCTTAGCTTGGTAACATTAAACTACTTGTCTATGTACGGTAGGCGCGAATCCTAAAGATAGATCTATTGGGTCTGACAAACCTCATCCTGACTATGGGATGCTTTAGTACTTCGAGGTTATTTTAAACACACCTGATCTGGTGTACTTCAGAGGGTAAAACATGAACGTTAAGGCTTGTTACCGGGTGCCTACAACTTATAGAATACTTTTATACACTTGCGAGTGTACGGATATTTATAGAAACTGAAATCTTGTGGTCTATTACTATTACGGAAATGATGGATTATGATAAACTAATGAACTCACCAACCTTTTGGTTGACACTTTAAAGCATGTTTATTCTCAGGTATTAAAGAAATCTTCCGCTGTGCATTAGCTCATTTTAAGGATATTACTTGGAGTCATTCAAGACATACTTTGAAAGACGTTGCATTCGAGTCGTTGAGTTCATCAAGATTAATATTAAGTCAATTATAGTTGGATGTAATATGAAATGGTATGCATGCCATCAATTTTTGATGTAAAGAAAGTTTGTCTTTTAAAAACGAATGCAATGTTTGTAAAACGTATCATATAGAGGTCAAATACCTCGCGATGTAATCAACTATTGTGAATCGTTTATAATGTATATGAACGGGTCCTTTCAGGTTGTTAGGGTGTAAGCCAAAGAGCCAGTAGCACCTTAGCATGAGTATGACTCAGTGTTATGATGTGAACCAAAGAGCCGGTAGCATCATGATATATGTGTAATGGCATGAACCAAAGAGTCGGTAGCACCATAGCATGTGACGTATGGTGTGAACCAAAGAGCTGGTAGCACCATAGCATGGGTATGGTTAACCATATTATGTGTATGTTATTTAAAATAGTGTTATTTATATTGTATGCTAAACGGTTGCTAGCTAGTTGTGGGTGATGGTTATTTGGCTTTATACGTTGATTATAATTGCTAAATGGAATTCCTAGCATGTATGTGGTATTTGTGTAAGTTTTTGCAAGCAAGTAGATTATATACGTATATGTATAATTGTTGCATTTACTAAGTGTTTTGCTTACCCTCTCGTTGTTTACTCTTTTTAGATTCAGGTGCCGATAAGGGCAAGGGTAAGCTTGTGGATTAAAGATCTCCCTCTTATGTTTGCACTAGAGGATGCTTTTGGATTTTGACCTAGGTTTGGGTAGTTTAACCCCAAACAAAATGCTCGTCTTTTGTTTGGAACTTAAACTCGTTTGATCAAAATTAATGTTTTGTGTTGTATGGATCGTTGTACCCTCTTATAGACTTGTAATCATTTGACTTGTGTAAACTGTGAAGGTTGTTAAATAGGTTATAGTCTAATGAATTTTGCATCATTAATAATGGGTTGAATGGTGTTTAAAGGAGGAGGTTGATATCAGTTCATGCAGTAGGGCGCGCCGCGCAGATTCTTGCACGTCGCACAAATGCACGAGGACTGGTCATCAGGTCTGGCATCGACACCTGATCTGTTAATCCTTTATAAGGAGCACCACGCAGACATTTGCGCACTGCGCAAATGTGTCTGGTTCTAAATTGTTCTAAAATAAATACAAAGCGTCTTTTATCGTAAAGTGTTTTGATTAGTTACAAGTGGTATCAGAGCATGGTCTAAGGGATTTAGGTGACTTATGATAGGTGCCTATACTTAGACTGTATTGTATGTGCATTAAATGCGGGTTTTGTAGGATACAGGTCGAACCGGGATTAGTTAGTGCCTTAGCATAGGTGAACTATGTTGTGATTATATCGTATATATGTTTGCTATCGTCGAGCTAGATAATCGTTGTACTAACAAGTTGATGCGACGTGCTCGCGTAACAATGACTAGATACCATTGTTACGGGTTCAAATCGTGTCAAACGAGTGAGGTACGACGAGTGTTGAGCAAGATGGAGTGGTGTGGTGTGTGTGGTTTACATTTGTTTTGTTGATTAACCTATTTCATTTTATAGAATGAAAACAAGAAACGGGCATGATAATGGGGGCCAAAGTGATGAGAATGACTTCATGACCAAGGTAAAGGCCATCTTGAAAGGTAATTCCGCGACTTTTCTTGAAAAGGTTAAGAAAGTCTTTCAAGATTTGGTTGATGACTAAATAACCAATCTCATAAAGGAACAAGTGGGTGCCACTGTTCAGGATGAGTTTGAAAAGAGGTTCCCTAAACCTTAAGGTGCGAATGCAGAAGGTGATTCGGGTGATGTTGGAAGAAGAGACTTCCTTTACAAGAACTTCAAGATTTCTCAACCTCCCACGTTTGATGGCTAGAGAGATCCTCTCAAAAGTACTC
Source organism: Rutidosis leptorrhynchoides (assembly GCF_046630445.1). Taxonomy (NCBI): domain Eukaryota; kingdom Viridiplantae; phylum Streptophyta; class Magnoliopsida; order Asterales; family Asteraceae; genus Rutidosis; species Rutidosis leptorrhynchoides. The sequence goes on from NC_092333.1 coordinate 295,774,277, forward strand.
GTTGAATCTCCGATATTGAGGAGGCTTTCCACACTAGTGAATGCCCTCTTGATAAGAAGACGAGGTACTGTAGTAGTATGTTGAGGGGTAATTCAAAGCTATGGTGGGATGGAAGGATTCAAGCTTTTTGTTGAAGAGCAATGTATGAGTTTAACTTGGGAAGAGTTCAAGGCGGAATTCTTTAGAGAGTACCGAACTCAAGCCGATCTTTCAAGGCTAAGAGGCGAGTTACAAAATTTACGGCAAGGGTCAATAGATTTGAACACTCTCAAGTCTATTTTCTTTTCAAAGACCCAATTTTTCCCGGAGTACATCGATAATGATCGTATGTTGATGGAAGAGTTTTACCGAACCTTGAATGATAATTTGCGGGAGAAGATTGGTCGAGGGTCGGTGGATTCTTTTAATAGGTTGTTCGAAATGGCGAGGGGTTTCGAGTCACTTGTCCTGAAAAAGAATGATTTCACTTTTAGAAAAAGGAAGTTTGAAGCTACAAGCGATTTTAACAAGAAGAGCAAAGGTGCAACTGAGAGTGTCGGTAGTGTGAAGAAAAGCGCTTCCGGAGACTTTTGGCCCACGTGTTGTAATTGTGGACGACAAGGGCACTTAGCTCGTGATTGTACGAACTCCTCTTCTAATAAGATTACGTGTTTTAATTGTCGAAAGGAAGGGCACCGAATGTCGGAATGTCCCGATTTGTATGGAGATCAAACCAAGAAGCTTGAAAAGGCAGCGGGTATGGCAAAGGGGAGAAATTATTTGATGACTAGTGAGGAGGCCAAGAAGACCAATGAAGTTGTTTCAGGTACTTTTATGGTTAACTTTAAACCTGCGAAAGTGCTTTTTCATTGTGGTGCTAATTTGTCTTTTGTTTACCCAAAGTTTGTGAATAAACTTGATAAACCTCAAGTTAAGTTGAGAAATTCGGTAGAAGTGGAAATAGTGGATGGAAAAACAGTACTAGGGTTTGATGTGTGTGAAAATTGTGATATTGTGTTTGGTGCCGAAAACTTTAAGATTGACCTCATACCAATGACGTTGGGTGAATTAGATGTTGTTGGCATGGATTGGCTCGATCCTTATAGAGCCAACATTTCATGTCATGAAAATTTTGTGCGGCTAAAGGCCCCAAGTAGGGAAGAATTAATCATCCACGGTGAAAAACAAAGGAGACTTATGCCACTATGTACTTATGTACGAGCACGCTGTTCGGCTCCTTGGTGGTGGAGGTATGGCTTTCCTAGCGCATGTAGTCGATACTCATGAAGAGCCTCCATCTATTCGTAGTACTCCGGTGTTGAATGACTTTGAAGATGTGTTTCCGGAGGAGTTACCGGGTGTTCTGGCGCAAAGACAAGTTGAATTTTACATTGAGTTGGTTCCAGGGGATACCCCCATTGCTACAATGCCTTATCGTTTAGCACCAATGAAAATGCAAGAATTGTTAAATCAAACCCAGGAGTTTCTAGAGAAGGGTTTCATTCGACCGAGTGCTTCTCCATGGGGTGCTCCAGTTATGTTCGTGAAGAAGAAAGATGGTAGTATGCGGATGTGCATTGATTACCGGGAGTTAAACAAAGTGACGATCAAGAATCGTTATCCATTACCTCAGATTGACGATTTGTTTGACCAAATCCAAGGACAATTCGGTGATTGTGTTCATTGATGACATACTCATTTATTCTAAGAGTATGAAGGAACATGAATGAAAGGACCCGTTCATACCGATTATAAACGATTCACGATAGTTGATTTCATTGCGAGGTTTTGACCTCTATATGATATATTTTACAACCATTGCATTCGTTTTTAAAAGACAATCTTTCTTTACATCGAAAGTTGATGGCTTGCATACCATTTCATAATATATCCAACTATAAGTGACTTAATAATAATCTTGATGAACTCAACGACTCGAATGCAACGTCTTTTAAAATATGTCATGAATGACTCCAAGTAATATCTCTAAAATGAACAAATGCATAGCGGAAGATTCCTTTAATACCTGAGAATAAACATGATTTCAAGTGTCAACTAATAGGTTGGTGAGTTCATTAGTTTACTATAAACAATCATTTTGAATAATATAATAGACCACAAGATACTCATATTTCGAAAACAATCTGTGCAGGTCTGCTCATTGCTGTAAAAATTATTCAAATGAAGAACACCGGAACCTTTCAAAACAAACTCACCAACGGTAGCTAATGCGTCGTGCAATGCAAAAATTTCTCACCGTGGTAGTTAATACAAGATTATTTCACCAACAGTAGCTAATGCGTCGTGCAGTGCAAAAGTTTCTCACCGAGGGAAATACAACAACGGTAGCTAATGCATCGTGCAATGCAAACATTTCTCATCGTAAACAATCTTAAAACAATAGCTAATGCATCGTGCAATGCAAAAATTTCTCACCGAGGGTAGCTAATGCATCGTACAATGCAAAAATTTCTCACCGATAGTAACTACTAAATCGAACCATTTCGGTAGCTAATGCATCGTGCAATGCAAAAATTTCTCACTGATAAACAATCTTACAACGGTAGCTAATGCATCGTGCAATGCAAAAATTTCTCACCGAGGGTAGCTAATGCTACATAAAATCACCTACGGTAGCTAATGCATCATGCAATGCAAAAATTTCTCACCGAGGGTAGCTAAACGGTAGCTAATACATCGTGCAATGCAAAAATTTCTCACCAATAGTAGCTAGCGCAAATCGAACCTCTGAATCCAAATAATTTTATCATAGAATGTAGTTTTGAATACTTGTGTCTATTTCGTCAAACATTTATAAAAGCATTTCATGTATTCTAACTCCCAAAAATATATATTGCAAAAGCATTTAATAAAAACAGTTATAAAAACAGCGCATGTATTCTCAGTCCCAAAAATGTAATGAGTAAAAGGGAATCAAATGAAACTCACTATACGATATTTTGTAGTAAAAATATGCATACGACGGAACTGATCAATGCAGGGTTGGCCTTGGATTCACGAACCTATATATATATATATATATATATATATATATATATATATATATATATATATATATATATATATATATATATATATATATATATATATATATATATATTAACACATATAATTGTAATCGAACAAATTTATGTATTATTCTTAGTGATATTATTATATTTAATAATTTATAGGTTTCCTTAATAATTTAGTTAGATATATTTACTTTATTTACTTTAAAATTATTTTCATAATAAAAATACTAGTCTAGTTATGTTATATGTATTAAATATATTTTTATATAATTAATATTTATTTCTTATAATATTAATAATAGGAATAATATTAATAATAATGATACTTATAATAATAATAATAATAATAATAATAATAATAATAATAATAATAATAATAATAATATTAATAAAAATGTTAATATTGATAATAAAAATGACAATAATAATAAAATATATAAAAATGTTAATAATGATAGTAATAATAATAAAATAAAAAGGTTGTATTATTTTTACAATAAAACTACTAATTTTGATAAAATTCTTAATACTAATAATACTTAATAATAATACTTGTTAACATATATTAATGTTAATAATAGTAAAAATAATAATAATGATAATAATAATTATAAAAATGATAGTAATAATGATAATATTAATAAAATCAATTATTTTTATAATAATAATAATAATAATGATAATGATAATGATAATAATAATAATAATAATAATAATAATAATAATAATAATAATAATAATAATAATAATAATAATAATAATAATAATAATAATAATAATAATAATAATAATAATAAATAATAATAATAATAATAATAATAAATTTAGAATACAACCTTTGAAGAAACAAGCTCCTAAAAATAAAACGCCACTGCCCGAATTCGAACATGAGACCTCTTGCTTAACCCCAACACTCCCTAACCACTGCTTTTCCATTTTGTTTCTGATTTATTTCGCATATTAATTTCATTTAACCCATCTTTCTGTTTCCTCATTTCTTAACATCACCATCATTATCATATTTAATATCATCATCTATATCATATTTATGTAACATCATCATCTTAATCTTGATAACATATCCTATCCATCGTCATAACTAATCAATAATCGGCCCAACATAAAAGTTAGAAACATAGTGGCCCAAAGGAAAACGTATGATAGTTCAATAGAAAGGATCAGGGCTCATTAACATGTTTATATTATTTGTTCGATGGTTGAATGGATGTGGGGTTCGTCTGGGATACAAATGCATCATCATGTTATTCTTTATTACACAGTACCTTCATCATCATTCATTATTTTATATCATCTTTATGCATCCGTCATCATCCTTATCTAGATTGTCACCATCATTATCTTTTCCCCATCAAGTCATCGTCCATCATTATCCTGGTTGCAGCTGATATGTGCCATCGTGCACAGCTTGTTTCGATCAGAAACAACAGAAAAGGAAAACAGAAACTAAACGCAGGTGAGTGGCGATTAAATGGGTATCGATTTTTAAACAGAATAATTGCAGCTGCAGTGGCTCGAGTAGACAGGAAAATAACAGGGTTTGGTGGTTGTAAGTGCATAGACGACGGTGGTGGTTTTATAATCAGGAACGCAGCATTAGTAGAAACAGGAGGTAACATCAACAGGATTGAATGTCACTGGTTGCAGTTTGTTTATTGTACAGAAACAAATATCGAAAGAATAAAGATGATGATGGTGGTTCATGGTGGTCGGCCGGGAAAAGAATAGAAGTAGCTGCAGTTACAGCGAAGGGATTTGCAGGTGGTGTTCGATTGAGGGTGGGTTGAAGGTGATCGATATAGGAGACTGAATATTATGAAATAAACACTGGATTTTATTTATCTGAGAGTTTCGATTGTATGGCTTTTGATGGTAGTTTACGAAGAGAGAGGAAAAGAGAGAGGAGAGAGAGAGAGATAGCTAGGGTAGTGATGGTGGCGTGCGGTGGTGTTGACAGGTTGTAGGTGGTGGCTGACGTTAACTTGGTTCTTGAACCGAAACAAAACATAATTTGCATCCGAGTGTGATCGGTTGAAGTAATAAACATGTAAATATATAGTAAGAGGTGATGAAGATGATGGTTGGCGGTTTAGGTGACGATGGGTTGTTCATGGTGACCGGAGATGGTGGCGGTTTTTATGGTTGAGGTGAAGTGGGTTTCAAATTAGCCGGTTGTATGGTGGCTGTAAATTGGAGGTGAAGTGGGTGATGCAAGGTAGCGGTTAATAGCAGTAACAACGAAAAAAATGAGAAGGTGGTGATGTGGTTGATGTTGGGCCATCAGTGGTTTAATAAATGTAGAAGGAAGATGGTTTTGTGGTGTGAGCCAAGGAAGAAGAAAAATATATAGTGGGTTTGAATATCTATCTCTTAGTAATGGCATATATATGTGTATACATATATATCCCGTAAAGCTAATTGTGAGAAAAGAAAGGAAATAGTAAACTATTATTTTATGATGATGATTTAGTGTAGTGGGTTTTGGGTTGCCATAGTGTCGAATAAGGATGGATGGATATATCTCAAATATTTATATTACTCCGTACAGTGTTAATCAATCAAACACAGTCTTGAATAATCAAGCATAGTAAAATATCTTATTTGAAATTAAAGTAGTAATATAAAATTAATAATAATAATAATACAATACTTATTATAATCAAATAAGAATCAAACGTGGATTTAACTAAAATATCTTACCGACAGTTTTCACGGACTGTGTATCGTGCACTATTTGAAATCAGTGGTGGATAAAAGTCTTCGGAAAAATCCCAAATTTTTTAATTAAGTATATTTATTTATTTGGGTCATTATGGTATAAAATTCGATCATTAATTTACTAAATAAAACTTACATCAACTGTCCCTCTCGATTATGGGTAAAATGTGAAAAGTATTGAAATTAATTTATTAGCTTCTAAATGTATTTTTAATAATCCTAAAATTTATATAGCTCATTTTTGGATCACCGTTTATTTTAAAATCACTTAAGTTCGTTTATAACTTGTTTATTATCAATCGAATGATAATTGAGTGCTACTATCATTTTCCAAATAAATTCGAAACTATATATATATATATATATATATATATATATATATATATATATATATATATATATATATATATATATATATATATATATATATATATATATATATATATATATATATATATATATCTTCAATACAAATTATATAGATACTTTTTAAATAATAATCATTATAATATCCCATTTTTATTTTACATTACATAAATAAATTTTAGTAATAACAATATACAATATTTAAAATTATATTTCCAATTATCATATATATATATATATATATATATACACACACACACATATCAAGTTACAATTAATTGTTCGTGAATCGTCGAAACTGGTAGAAGGTCAAACGATTTCATAAAATAGTTCAAAAATTTTGAAATTCAATTTAGTAGAATTTGCTTATCATGTCGAAACCATATAAAGATTAAGTTTAAATTTGGTCGAAATTTTCCGGATCGTCACAGAACCTACCCGTTAAGGAAATTTCGTCCCGAAATTTGATAGAGATCGTCATGGCTAACAATAGGAATGTTTTCCTGACGAATATGAGTTGATAAATATAGTTTTATCACTATTGGGTAATATGAATAAAACAATTCGTTTATGAGAAGTGTACGAGTGAAGTTATCACAAAAGTTTGAAACAAAGAAATAGAGATTCGTCTTAACTTTTGACGTAGTCATGGTTAATTTCCGGAATTCCAGAGATTTAAAGATAATTTTGAATCTATATAAGATTTGATTCTTTGGTAATTCAGGAAATTATGATCTCTCTAATTCAATGAGGAGATCTGCCTTGATTTCTTTATCAGATATTTCACTATAAATTAACTTCTTCCGTTCCATTACTTTTACCATTCCTATACTCAATTCCCAAATTTAAAAGATTGTGAAAATTCTTAATCCAGTTCTGATCCTTGTCCTTATCCTGATTATCACAACAATCATTCTCCTTTTCCAACTTCCACCAGAGGAATCAGTTTACTTCTACTTAGCCCTTGGGGTTATAGTGTTTTTAATTCTCCCGTGTCTTTATATTGCGATAAACATTGATATACACGGTTTGTAATTTATGTGTTGTTATCGGGCTTTATATTTTCCCTTATATGTCGGAGTTCCACGCTTTTTTTTTTCTCTTCCCGACTTCAAGTCAAGCGAATAATGGTCCAGAATTCGTAGGTATGAAGTTTCAAATGAACATGACTAATGTTCTAAGAGAGAGATTGTAATAGCACGATCTTGATTGATTAAATTACCAAAATTCAGGAGAAGAGATAGAACTATCAGGAAGATATGTTCTTAATATGTTTAGAGATTATGTAGAATGTAAGAGTCGTGTAAAATGGCACATGATGACGTTATAGTCTATGAATCATCACGTTCCATTAGAAACTCAGCATGACTTACTGTAATATAATCACGTTGATCAGGTGTCATTATATTATACTAACTCATGCATCAATTTCCAACACTACTTCAAAATCATTTATAATTCAAACTCTAAGTTTTCACAAATTTAGAAACTAAAACAGTTTTCTTTTATGATATAACACATATAGCACGAAGAGATAAATAATTTCAGGCAAAAATACTTATGAAAATATCCTCAGAAATATCGAAGATATTTATGATGATATTTTGGAATTTCTAAGATCGAAGGTTACTAAAGAAAATTCTTCCGCAAGGATTTAGAATAATTAAGGAGCAAGATATTCTCTAGAGATTTCGTCAGGTACTGAATCGTCTGGATTCTTTAAGTACAGGTTTAATCCTGGTGATTTATCCACAGCCTCTTTCATAGTTTTGCATAATCTGCTTTTCGGTATCAATTTTTTTAATTAGTGTTTCCAACACTCTATTCTTTATCATCAAACTTTTGGCCATTAAGACCATCTACAGTTTTGCTGCTTCATCAGCATTTAAAGTCATCATAACTGAATCATTGGTTATCAATCTGAGGTGTTTCAAGAGTTTCGAAGGATTTGAACACAGATTGTAGTCGTCAAGATACAAAAGATTGTTTAAGATGAAATCAAGTGGCAAACTTGAAGAAATATTTAGTTTCATATGTTATAATCAATATTTTAATTCATTTTAATTAACCAATGTTAGTAGTCCACAGTTAGTAGTTCAATAATTCATATATAGTTTAATATATTATATTTGAATTAATTAATACGTGTCGTGACCCATTGTATACATGTCTCAGACTCGATCACAACTCAAAGTATATTTATTATTTTAGAATCAACCTCGACCCTGTATAGCTAACTCGAGCATTACTGCATATAGAGTGTCTATGGTTATTGAGATGACCCATCCTAATTCATAAGGACGAATACAATAACATATGATTACATTGCGAGGTATTTGACCTCTATATGATACATTTTACAAACATTGCATTCGTTTTTAAAAGACAAACTTTCATTTCATCGAAAGTTGACAGGCATGCATACCATTTCTTAATATATCCAAACTATAAATGACCTAAACTGTCATTTACTTAATAATAATCTTTATTGAACTCAACGACTTGAATGCAACGTCTTTTGAAATATACCATGAATGACTCCAAGTAACATCTTTAAAATGAGCAAATGCACAACGGAAGACTTCTTTCAATCTTGTAAATAAACATGCTTTAAAGTGTCAACCAAAAGGTTGGTGAGTTCATTAGTTTATCATCAGTATTCATTTCCAACATTTTTAATAGACCACAAGATTTTCATTTCCATTTCTCATAAATAACATGCATGCATATAGCAATCTGCATAAAAATCATTCATATGGTGAACACCTGGTAACCGACATTAACAAAATGCATCTAGAATTTCCCTAAATATACAAGTACACTCATCTGTATATAAAATTTGAAGTACTAAAGCATCCATAACCTAGATGGGGTTTGTTAGGCCCATATATCTATCTTTAGAATTCGGGTCAATTAGGGGCCAGTTCCCTAATTCTTAGGTTACCAAGCTAAAAAGGGGTATATTCGGTTTAATAATCCAACCATAGAATGTAATTTCAATTACTTGTGTCTATTTCATCAAACATTTATAAAAGCCGCGCATGTATTCTCAGTCCCAAAAATATATATTGCAAAAGCATTTAAAAAGGGAGCAAATGAAACTCACTATACTGTATTTCGTAGTAAAAATACATATGTCGCCATTGAACAAGTGCAAGGTTGGTCTCGGATTCACGAACCTATATTAGGTCAATATTTTTCTAACAATTTAGGTCAAGTCATAGTGTACCACCATCCTAATGCTCGAGACTAATATGCAAAAGTCAACAAAAGTCATCTTGACCCAAATGACTTCCAAAATCTATACATGATTATTATATAATTTAAATACAGTCGTTTTATATATTTAAATATTTTTAACAGATTTTATTAGAGTAAATAATATAATTCATTTATTAAATAAAATTTCTATTAAAATTTATATCATAATAATATACTTTTATCTTAACTAATAAAATTTATAGAGTTCATTTAATATCATAAAAATAATATGATAAATATTATTAATGTAATTATATTACACATAGTAAAATATCTTTGTATCATATATTTATTTGATAAAATAGCATCGATAATAACAATAGTATGTAAAAGTTGTATTATTTTGTAATAATAATTATTATTATTCTACTAATAATAATATTTATATTTACTAAAGATGGTATTATGATAAAATGATAATTATAATCGTAAAAATTTTGATAATAACGATACTTTTAAATAATAATAATATTTTTATATAATAATAATAATTCTATTTAAAATGATATTTTTTAATAATAATACCAAAATGATAATAATAATAATAATGATATTCTATAATAACAATGATATTTCTATTCAAAATGATAATTTTAGTAAAAATAATAATTTCAATATTAATACTACTTTTAATAATAATAATAGTGATAAAAATAATGAAAATGATATTTTTATCTAAATCAATAACTTACAATATTTTTATTTCATCATGATACTTATACTCGTTATTTCCTAATCGATTCGTTTAATAGCTTTTAGTCTTCTTTTAAATCACATTCATAATTATAACAATATTAGTCATAATAATTAAATGTTACTAATATTAATTCTAATAATAATAAATATTATAATGATAATACTAATAACTCCTTAATGATGATGATGATAATAATAATAATAATAATAATAATAATAATAATAATAATAATAATAATAATAATAATAATAATAATAATTATAATAATAATAATAATAATAATTATAATCACGACGATAATAACGATGATAGTAATAATAATAATCATTTTAACAATAATACATAAAATCATAGATAATCTAATTGACTATAACCTCTAATCCGTTCATCGAAATCATTCGATATCTAAATGAAAAGTTCTTAATTTTTCGCTAGCTTTCCAACGACAGGCATATCATATACCTTATCTCAGTAGCATATGTATCTAATTCAAGATTCAACATAACCTATCTAATAACAATATCAAACGTACAAGCATGCATAATCCTATAAGCTCGAGCACTAGTCAAGGATACACTAATAATATATAAAAGTTAAGTTATGAGTGCTCACGTATCAATATTGAGATTCAATATTGTAGGAAAGTACGTAGACGCAACGGAGATGATAAACACTAGTTTGACCTCATAAGCATGCCTTCAAACATTACCCATAACCTCCAAAGCAATAACCCATAATTTCCTTAGCTATATCCCTCTCAAAAATCAGTTTTGAAAATCCGTTTTAAATCACTCGAGCAGCACTCCGTCGTAGTATTTTATGTATAATACAATAATATTAATACTTACACTAATACTAATAATAATAATATTAAAACTAATAATAATAATTAATATATGTATGTATGTGTGTAAAGAACTCGAGAGATAGATAGATAGTTAAACTGGAACCAGAAGTCGAGCTTTATAGAATGTCACCTGACCCCTCTGGCCATACGATCGCATGGCCTCACCATGCATTTACCATGCGATGGCATGGTGCTACTTTCCAGCCCATAACCACGATTAAAATGCTACCGACAGTTTTATATATTTATTTAATATATATTTATTTAATTTATATAATTAATTATATATTATATTATATTTACGAGCATGGTAAAAATGTAATTTTTGTTCTAATGACATGGACGTTGTCACTCGACTCATGTCCCGTTTCCAGTTTTCTCAAACTCATTTTCGTATGCTTAGAAAACTAACACTTTATGTTTAGTGACTCGTACCCTTATCAAAATATAGACTTAAATCATTAGTAACTATATTACACGATGTGTAACTTATGCATTTTAGTGTTTTGGTCATTTGCTTCTATAAATCATCGTCTCATTGTATATACATATTATCAAAACGTTTTATGACCAAGTTATATATATATATATATATATATATATATATATATATATATATATATATATATATATATATATATATATATATATATATATATATTATTTATTTATTTATTTATATTTTCATTTCAAAATATAAATTTGGAATATTTATTTAACAATATATAATATATAGTTTTTTTTTTCAAAACTAATTATATTCAAAACTTATATATTTTGAAATTGTTTAAATAATATAAAATATTATTTTGTAACATTTGCATTTTAAAGTTTGAAATTGATATAAGTTCTTTATATACAAACGTTCAAAGACTTTTTAATAATCAATTTATTCTATATTCAAAATCATTTTATTATAAAGGTTATAATATTAGAAGTTGTTATGTCATAATACGTTCTTCATAATAAAAGTCTTTTATATCGAAAAAAACATTTTCATTTAAGAAACACTATATACATGCCTTTATAATATAAAGCTTAAATTCAGCTAATTCTATATAATCAATTTACCTTTATAAATATCATATTACAATAATTCAGTTTTTGAAATTGTTTTCTTACGTTTGAAAATAGATCAGTCGAATATTATGAAATCCAGTTCTCCACTAACTTTTGTCTAACCTTCGTCAATTGACATATTTGTTCTTACATGCAATTTACTTTACTAATAATTCGAATACCATTAAAAAGAAAAGGTTTCCTAAATCAAAGTTGACCTCTCAACAGAGACTTGTAATCATACAATGTATATGATAAATCAATCATTCGATATTATCTTCTAATTCCATCGATAATCATATTGAAGCAAATATGTTCATGTAAAGTATTATACGTTTAATACTTTGCTATCATTTTCAAGTTATAATTTATATACACATATATACATATATAATCATACTCGTTCATTTCATGGTTCGTGAATCGTCGGAAATTTGGTCGAGGTTAAAGGAATGTATGAACATAGTTTAAAATTATTGAAACTTAACTTAACAAACTTTGCTTATCGTGTCGGAATAATATAAAGATAAGGTTTAAATTTGTTCGGAAATTTCTGGGTTGTCACACTACCTACCCGTTAAAGAAATTTCGTCTCGAAATTTGATTGGGATAGTCATGGCGGACAATAAATATGTTTTCATGACTTATACGAGCTGAAAATTAGAATTTTATCATCATTGAGTAATATAGACAAAACAATTTGATTTTGTGAAGCGTACGAGTGAGGCTATCACAAAATAGTGAAATGAGAAAATGTAGGTTCGTCTTAACCGGTGACGTAGTCACGGTTGATTTATGAAATTCAAGGAATTTAGAAAAAATCTTTGTAATAAGATTTGGTTCTTCGATAATTAAGGAAATTAGGATCTGCTTTAAATCCGATCATAGTTTTGATTGCTTTGTCGGATATTTTAGTATAAATCCACCCCCTTCGTTTCCTTACAACTCACACCATCTATTCTTTCTTCATACTTTAAAGCATTCTTTAATATGCTCCATCCAGTACTGATTCTTGATATACTCCTAACTTTCATATCTGTCATTCGTCTTTTTCATCTACCACCGGAGGACTTTGTTTATTTTTACTATTACGTTGGGGTTATAGTAATTCTAATTCTCCCGTGCCTTTACGTGGCAATACGTATTGATATGCACGATTTGTAATTTATGTGTTGTTGTCGAGCTTTATATTTTCTTTTATATTCAAGAGTTCCATACTTTTGTCTCCTCTTCCCGACTTCAAGTCAAGCGAATAATGGTCCAGAATTCATAGGTATGGATTTTGAAATAAACATAGTTAATGTTCTAAGAAGGAAATTGTAATGGCACGATCTTGATTTGTCGAATTACCAGAATATTCCGAAAAAGACCGAATCATCAAGAAAATATTTTCTTGATATTTTTAGAGATTAAGTAGAATACAAGAGTCGTGTAACATAGCACATGATGATGTTATGATCTGTGAATCATCATGTTCCATTTAGAAACTCAACATGACTTACTGTAATATAATCACGTTGATCAAGTGTCATTATATTATACTAACTCATGCTTCAGTTCCCAACACTACTTCAAATAACATTCATACTTTACACTCAGAGGCTTCAGATGTTTAGAAACTAAAATAGTTTCCTTTTTGTGGTGATACAGCTAACGCGAGGAGATAACTGATTTCAGATAAGAATGGTTATGAAATTATCTTCAGAAATATAGAGGATATTTATAGTAGAAGATACGATGATATCTTGGAATTTCTAACATCGATGGATGATGATGAAGATTTGTCCACAGCCTCCTCCATAGTTTACTCAATTCGTTTTCCAGTTTCAAAGCTTCTCTTTTTCTGAGCTTTGCCTTTTTCTGAGCTTTGCCAACACACTATTCTTTATCATCAAACTTTTTACTGTTAAGGTCGTTTACAGTTTTTGCTGCTTCATTGGCATTTTTCAAAATTTTGAGAATTAGTTCGCGGTTTAGGGCGTTTTTCAGAAACTTCACATTCGAAGTATGTAAATCTAGGAGATAGATGTTATATGTACACATATAACTGTTGGCGTAGACATGCTGCGAGATTTCAAAATACTGATTGCTAATTCCCGATGATTCGTATAGGAATTCCCGTTACAGGGTTTTGATAAATGTAATGATTTTTCGGAAAATCAAAGATTAGTGAAGTTGTTGGTAAGTTTATGGCTAATGTGGTGGAACATAAATGGTTCTCCGATAACGATGGCAAAAGGGCAACGTATATATCGAGGTTATAATAAGACTGTTTCAACTGATAGGTCAAAGTTGACTTGCTGGAGCTGTGACAAAACTGACTAATTTGAAAAGTAATCGTAATGTTATTTTTGCTAATAAATGCCAAAGGGTCTGACACAGGTATGTGTTAAACTATGCCTTTGGTTTCGAGAGTTTTTCAGATGCGTGACCATGGTTAACATGTGGTTGGTTCATTATCTCGATTGTTCATTATTTGAAGTGTCTTCAAGAATTTCGAAAGGTTTGAACACAGATTGTAATCGTTAATATACACATGATGTTCTAGCACAGTTTTGAAGTCAAAGTATAGCTTTGAAAGATGTAAGGATCTAAGAGTGATGATTTTGGTCATATCTCGAGTTGAATTCTGAGATTTCAAAATCAGAATATGTAATTAGATTTTGAATGAGTATAGTTGTTTTAATTTCTATAAAAGAATGTGTACTGTTGTGAAAGTGGGGAGTATAATGGATGATTAGCTGAATCAGATTTGAAGAATGTAACATATTAATTGTGAATTTATATATCTCTCGGGTATTACCTACCCTTAAAAAAAATTTCACAATTAATATTTTGTACAAAAGAATTTTTATTACATTTTTTATGAAAATATATATGTGTATATTTTCTTTAGATGTAACATAGATTTAATGAGTTAATATCAAATTAAACTCATTTAATTTACGCTTGAAACTAGAATTGAGTAATCTCTAAAACTTTAGAAATTACATAAGTATTTCTTCAATGATATTGAAATTATGAATCAATACTTCGTTATTTGTTGATGCATGATGTTGGTGTTTGTGGAATTCTTGTGGATTTTGCAAGGTACGAATGATGTTGTCTAAAAAGTTTCGAGTACATCGGTGATGATAGTGTAAAATCAAACATATATTTGAATAATACACTTGATTTATTATGAATTGGAATTTATTGAATTGAGACAGAGATTTTAGTTAATTATGGTTAAGTTGGGGACGAAGGACGTACATTATTGCATATTAGTAATATGAACTAACTGAGTTGTTAAGATTCACACATAATAGCTTAGTACGGTAAGATTTATTATGGTTTAAAAAATTATATATATAAGATATACATATAAATCCTTCAGTGGAAATGAGTTAATACTTCACAACTCGTTGATATGACATACTTGTTGTTGATTTGTAATGATGTCCACGGTGATTCTTGAACTGTAGGAGCATGTGATATTATAGGTGCCGCTAGTGTTGATGATGCTGACGGTACTGACGGTGTTGGTGATTCTAACGGTACTGTTGATGTTGTTGATAAAACAAGTCTAATTTGTAAATCACACATCATTCTTGTCAGGGTTTCTACTCTTCCTTCTATCATTTTGATTCACTCATCTGATTTATGGTTAGGGTTAGAATAGATAATCTCTAAGACTTTGGAGATTACATAATCACCACAGAATGTTTCTTCAATGAAGTTATAGATTAATACTTCATCGGTTATTGTTGTTGGTACTCCTTGGTATCTATGGTGCGTGTGACGTCGGTGCTCGAGGTACAAATTGTGATGTTGAGGTGTGGGATGCGGATGTTGTTGTTGGTGGTGGTGATGATACTGTTGGTGTTGCTGATGGTGGTACTGTTGCTGCCAGTGCTACTGCTAGTACTTGTAACCTTTGCACCATATTCTCTAAAGTCACTACCCGAGCGCGAAGCTGGTTGACTTCTTTTATTACACCGGGATGATTGGCGGTCCGGACGAGCGGATGAATAAGATCTAGAATTTGAGATAATATGTAGTCGTGATGAGACACTCTGGAAATGAGGGAGAAAATGGTGTCTCGGACAGGTTCGCTGGTAAGTGCTTTAGGTTCATTGCCAAGAGGGCAATGTGGTGGATGGAAGGGATCGCCTTCTTCTTGTCACCAATGATTAAGTAGACTACGAACACATCCCCAATTCATCCAGAATAGATGATGGCTAATTAGTTGATCCATTCCGGTCACACTGCTTTCGGAGCTCGAGCGAAACTCCATATCGGATTCCGAGGGACTTGAACTAGTGGCGAGTTCCATTTCGTACGATTGAATAAAGGATTTTTCGATACGAAAATATTTCTGGCTATCGGATGGCATTCTAATTACATAGAATATCCATATATATATATAGAAAAATAATTTCGCAGATTACGGAGGGATTTACAGAATATTCTAGGAAAAGTTTACAGTAACAGATACGCTAAGATATGAATTAGCAGATACGTTAAGATACGAATTTTGTCTATACACTATTCATGCAATCAAAGCAGTAAGATGTTTCTAGACTAAGAATGATAAGCAGGTAATTTCCGACAGAAAATGATAAGCAAAACTTTTGACATGCAGTTAAGGTCGAAGTCCAGACTCACTAATGCATCCTAATGACTATCAGTTATACACACTAATGAGACCTGGTTCGCTAAGACCACCGCTCTGATACCACATGAGACGACCCGTCCTAATTTATAAGGACGAATACAATAATATATGATTACATTGCAAGGTATTTGACCTCTATATAATACATTTTACAAACATTGCATTCGTTTTTAAAAGACAAACTTTCATTTCATCGAAAGTTGACAGGCATGCATACCATTTCTTAATATATCCAAACTATAAATGACCTAATCTGTCATTTACTTAATAATAATCTTTATTTAACTCAACGACTTGAATGTAACATCTTTTAAAATATGCCATGAATGACTCCAAGTAACATCTTTAAAATGAGCAAATGCACATCGGAAAACTTCTTTCAATCTTGAGAATAAACATGCTTTAAAGTGTCAACCAAAATGTTGGTGAGTTCATTAGTTTATCATCAATATTAATTTCCATCTTTTTTAATAGACCACAAGATTTTCATTTTCATTTCTCATAAATAACATGCATGCATATAGCAATCTGCATAAAAATCATTCATATGGTGAACACCTGTAATCGACATTAACAAAATGCATCTAGAATATCCCCAAATATACAGGTACACTCATCTGTATATAAAAATTAAAGTACTAAAGCATCCATAACCAGGATGGGGTTTGTTAGCCCATAGATCTATCTTTAGGATTCGCGTCAATTAGGGGCCAGTTCCCTAATTCTTAGGTTACCAAGCTAAAAAGGGGCATATTCGGTTTAATAATCCAACCATAGAATGTAATTTCAATTACTTGTGTCTATTTCGTCAAACATTTATAAAAGCAGCGCATGTATTCTCAGTCCCAAAAATATATATTGCAAAAGCATTTAAAAAGGGAGCAAATGAAACTCACTATACTGTATTTCGTAGTAAAAATACATATGTTGTCATTGAACAAGTGCAAGGTTGGCCTCGGATTCACGAACCTATATTAATTATATATATTTATATGTTGGTCAATATTTGTCTAACAATTTAGGTCAAGTCATAGTGTACCACCATCCTAATGCTCGAGACTAATATGCAAAAGTCAACAAAAGTCATCTTGACCCAAATGACTTCCAAAATATATACATGATTATTATATAATTTAAATACAGTCATTTTATATATTTAAATATTTTTAACAGATTTTATTAGAGTAAATAATATTATTCATTTATTAAATAAAATTTTTATTAAAATTTATATCATAAATATATACTTTTATATATCTTAAGTAATAAAAATTTATAGAGTTCATTTAATATCATAAAAATAATATGATAAATATTATTAATGTAATTATATTACATGTAGTAAAATATCTTTGTATCATATATTTATTTGATAAAATAACATCGATAATAACAATAGTACATAAAAGTTGTACTCCCTCCGTCTCATTCCAATAGTCCACAGACAAAAAACACGCAGTTTTAGAAAATTCCACTAACTTCATTTCTCCACCAATGAAATATCTTCTCTCTTCAGATCCACCAATGAAATATCTTTCTTTCATTTCTACTTATGGAAGTGGACTATCAGAATGGGAAAACCTAAAATGGAATACTACCCTATTGGAATGAGACGGAGGTAGTAGTATTTTGTAATAATAATTATTATTATTCTACTAATAATAATATTTATATTTACTAAAGATGGTATTATGATAAAATGGTAATTCTAATCGTAAAATTTTTCATAATAACGATACTTTTAAATAATAATAATATTTTTATATAATAATAATAATAATTCTATTTAAAATGATATTTTTTAATAATAATACCAAAATGATAAGAATAATGATATTCCATAATAACAATGATATTTCTATTCAAAATGATAATTTTAGTAAAAATAATAATTTCAATATTAATACTACTTTTAATAATAATAATAGTGATAAAAATAATGAAAATGATATTTTTATCTAAATCAATAACTTACAATATTTTTATTTCATCATGATACTTATACTCGTTATTTCCTAATCGATTCGTTTAATAGATTTTAGTCTTCTTTTAAATCACATTCATAATTACAACAATATTAGTCATAATAATTAAATGTTACTAATATTAATTCTAATAATAATAAATATTATAATGATATTACTAATAACTCCTTAATGATTAAAATAATAATAATAATAATAATAATAATAATAATAATAATAATAATAATAATAATAATAATAATAATAATAATAATAATTATAATCACGACGATAATAACGGCGATAGTAATAATAATAATAATAATCATTTTAACAATAATACATAAAATCATAGATAATCTAATTGACTATAACTTCTAATCCGTTCATCGAAATCATTCGATATCTAAATGAAAAGTTCTTAATTTTTCGCTAGCTTTCCAACGACAGGCATATCATATACCTTATCTTAGTAGCATATGTATCTAATTCAGGATTCAACATAACCTATCTAATGACAATATCAAACGTACAAGCATGCATAATCCTATAAGCTCGAGCACTAGTTAGGGATACACTAATAATATATAAAAGTTAAGTTATGAGTGCTCATGTATCAATATTGAGATTCAATATTGTAGGAAAGTACGTAGACGCAACGGAGATGATAAACACTAGTTTGACCTCACAAGCATGCCCTCGAACATTACCCATAACCTCCAAAGCAATAACCCATAATTTACTTAGCTCTATCCCTCTCAAAAATCAGTTTTGAAAATCCGTTTTAAATCACTCGAGCAGCACTCCGTCATAGTATTTTATGTATAATACAATAATATTAATACTTACACTAATACTAATAATAATATTATTAAGACTAATAATAATAATTAATATACGTATGTATGTGTGTAAAGAACTCGAGAGATAGATAGATAGTTAAACTGGAACCAGAAGTCGAGCTTTATAGAATGTCACCTGACCCCTATGGCCATGTGATCGCATAGCCTCACCATGCATTTACCATGCGATCGCATGGTGCTACTTTCCGGCCCATAACCACGATCAAAATGCTGCCGACAGTTTTATATATTTATTTAATATATATTTATTTAGTTTATATAATTAATTATATATTATATTATATTTACGAGCATGGTAAAAATGTAATTTTTGTTCTAACGACATGGACGTTGTCACTCGACTCATGTCCCATTTCCAGTTTTCTCGAAAACTAACACTTTATGTTTAGTGACTCGTACCCTTATCAAAATATAGACTTAAATCATTAGTAACTATATTACACGATGTGTAACTTATGCATTTGAGTGTTTTGGTCATTTGCTTCTATAAATCATCGTCTCGTTGTATATACATATTATCGAAACGTTTTATGACCAACTTAATATATATATATATATATATATATATATATATATATATATATATATATATATATATATATATATATATATATATATATTTATATTTATATTTTCATTTCGAAATATAAATTTGGAATATTTATTTAACAATAGGAATATTTATTTAACAATATATAATATATAGTTTTTTTTTAAAACTAATGATATTCAAAACTTATATATTTTGAAATCGTTTAAATAATATTTTGTAACATTTGCATTTTAAAGTTTAAAATTGATATAAGTCCTTTATATACAAACGTTTAAAGACTTTTTAATAATCAATTTATTCTATATTCAAAATCATTTTATTATAAACGTTATAATAGTAGAAGTTGTTATGTCATAATACGTTCTTAAAAATAAAATCTTTGATATCGAAAAAAAACGTTTTCGTTTAAGAAACACTATATATATGCCTTTATAATATAAAGCTTAAATTTTACTAATTCTATATAATCAATTTACCTTTATAAATAACAGATTACAATATTTCAGTTTTTGAAATTGTTTTCTTACGTTTGAAAATAGATCAGTCGAATATTATGAAATCCAGTTCTCCACTAACTTTTGTCTAACCTTCGTCAATTGAAATATTTGTTCTTACATGCAATTTACTTTACCAATAATCCGAATACCGTTAAAAAGAAAGGGTTTCCTAAATCAAAGTGGACCTCTCAACAGAGACTTGTAATCATACAATGTATCTGATAAATCAATCATTTGATATTATCTTCTAATTCCATCGATAATCATATTGAAGCAAATATGTTCATGTAAAGTATTATACGTTTAATACTGTGCTAGCATTTTCAAGTTATAATTTATACATATATATATATATATATATATATATATATATATATATATATATATATATATATATATATATATATATATATATATATATATAATCATACTCGTTCATTTAATGGTTCGTGAATAGTCATAAATTTGGTCGAGGTTAAAGGAATGTATGAACATAGTTTAAAATTCTTGAAACTTAACTTAACAAACTTTGCTTATCGTGTCGAAATAATATAAAGATAAGGTTTATATTTTTGTTCGAAAATTTTCGGGTTGTCACAGTTATTCCAAATAATATATATAGATGACGTCGATATGATATGTCAAAACATTGTATAGGTGTCCCGATTTATCTGACGATATTTAAAGCGAGTAAAATAAATAACAGAAATTAAATGATGATAAATAAAATTGCAAGAATGAAAGTTGCGATAAAATAAATTGCGATAATTAAATTGCTATAATTAAATTGTAATAGGCAATTAGCAGTTAGCTAGCAACAGTTAGCTAGGAATAGTTAGCGTGGATTCTTACCAGATTTTCTCATAGTTAATTTGTTTGTTTCTAACAAATTTTATTTCTGTCCAATGTTTCCTTCATTATGCCACTTGTTGGATTCTGATAGGTCAAAATCTAAATAAGAAATTGAATGAAAATGGTTATTATGCGGTGTATGGTTATATATATGTGGATGTAAGTAGGATAGTAATTGACTGTTGAATCGGAATTGAAGAATGTACAGTGTAACATGTTAATATGAAAGCTAAATATTGCTCAAGTATTACCTACCCGTTAAAATATTTTCACCATTAACAGTTTGTACAAAGAATTTCTAATTACAATTCCTATGAAAATATATATACATATATATTTTCTTCTGATGTAATCATGGATTTAATGAGTTAATATGATATTAAACTCATTTTTTTTACCGTTAGAATAAGAATATATAATCTCTAAAACATTAAAAATTATATAATTGCCATGTTGAACGAAGATAAATGATGTAGAACGATGATTATGCTCGAGGTACAGATTGTGATGTTGAGGCGTATGATATTGAAACTTGTGTTGTTGGTGGTACTGGTATTGATGTTGGTGGTAATGTTGGTGCCGGTGATGTTGTTGAAGCTGCTAAGTTTTGCACCATATTCTCCAAATTGATTACTCGAGCGCGAAGTTCATTGACTTCTTCCATTACCTCAGGATGATTGACGGTTGGAACGAGCGGTTGTATAAGGTTTTGAATTTGAGATAGTATATAATCATGGCGAAATATTCGGGAAATGAGGGTGAAAATGGTGTTTCAGACAGGTTTGCCGGTAAGTGCTTCAGGTTCTTCGCCAAGAGGGCAATGTGATGGATGGAAAGGATTACCTTCTTCTTGTCTCCAAAAACTAAGTAGACTACGAACCCATCCCCAACTCATCCGGAATAGATGATGGCTAATTGGTTGATCCATTCCGGTCACACTGCTTTCGGAACTCGAGTGAAACTCCATATCGGAATCCGAGGGACTTGAACTAGTGGCGAGTTCCATTTCGTACGATTGAATAAATAATTTTTTGATATGAAATGATTTCCGGCTATCGGATGGTATTCTAATTATATAGAATATCTATACATACAGAACAAAAGATTTCGTGGATTACGGAGGAATTTACAGAATATGTCAGGCAAAATTTTCAGTAACAGCTATGCTAAGATATGAATTAGCAGATACGCTAAGATATAAATTTTTGTCTATACACTATTTATGCAATCAATGCAGTAAGATGTGTCTAGACTAAGAATGATAAGCAGATAATTTCTTAAGGATAATAAGCAGATGATTTTCGACTAGAAATGATAAGCAAAACTTTTGACATGCAGACACGGGCGAAGTCCAGACTCACTAATGCATCCTAACAACTACTAGTTAGACACACTAATGCAAGACCTGGTTCGCTAAGACCACCGCTCTGATACCAACTGAAAGGACCCGTTCATACCGATTATAAACGATTCGCGATAGTTGATTTCATTACGAGATTTTGACCTCTATATGATACATTTTACAAACATTGCATTCGTTTTTAAAAGATAATCTTTCTTTACATCGAAAGTTGACAACATGCATACCATTTCATAATACATCCAACAATAATTGACTTAATAATAATCTTGATGAACTCAACGACTCGAATGCAACATCTTTTGAAATATGTTATGAATGACTCCAAGTAATATCTCCAAAATGAGCAAATGCACAGCGGAAGATTCCTTTAATACCTGAGAATAAACATGCTTTCAAGTGTCAACCAAAAGGTTGGTGAGTTCATTAGTTTATCATAAACAATCATTTTCAATAATATAATAGACCACAAGATACTCATATTTCGAAAACAATCTGTGCAGGTCTGCTCACTGCTGTAAAAAAAAATTCATATGAAGAACACCGGAACCTTTCAAAACAAACTCACCAACGGTATCTAATGCATCGTGCAATGCAAAAATTTGTCACCGTAAACAATCTTACTACGGTAGCTAATGCATCGTGCAATGCAAAAATTTCTTACCGAGGGTAGCTAAAACAGTAGCTAATGCATCGTGTAATGCAAAAATTTCTCACCGATAGTAACTACTAAATCGAACCATTTCGGTAGCTAATGCATCGTGCAATGCAAAAATTTCTCACCGATAAACAATCTTACAATGGTAGCTAATGCATCGTGCAATGCAAAAATTTCTCACCGTGAAATGTCCCGTTCATATTGATTATAAACGTTCCATATTAATTGATTTCGTTGAGAGGTTTTGACCCCTATATGAGACGTTTTTCGAAGACTGCATTCGTTTTTAAAACAAACCATAACCTTTATTTTATCGACAAGGTTAAAAGGACACCACCTAGATTATCAGAAATGATAATCTAAAAATATCACACTTACACACTACCAATACATATTGGTTTACAATATTAATATGTTACAACAAAGTAAATTTCGAATGCATTTTTAAACAATATTATACAAGCATGCTGACTCCAAATCTTGTCCATATATTAGCATGCAACAGCGGAAACTCTTAATAATCACCTGAGAATAAACATGCTTTAAACGTCAACAAAAATGTTGATGAGTTATAGGTTTAACCTATATATTTATCAAATCTTAATTATAGACCACAAGATTTCATATTTCAATATACATCCCATAAATAGAGATAAAAATCATTCATATGGTGAACACCTGGTAACCGACATTAATAAGATGCATATAAGAATATCCCCTATCATTCCGGGACATCCATCGGACATGATAAAACAACATTGAAGTACTAAAGCATCCGTTACAACGGATGGGGTTTGTTGGGCCCAATAGATCTATCTTTAGGATTCGCGTCAATTAGTAGACTGGTTTACTAATTCTTAGGTTACCAAGTAAAAGGGGCATATTCGGCTTCAATCGTTCAACCATAGAAAGTAGTTTCATGTACTTGTGTCTATTTTGTAAAACATTTATAAAGCTGCATGTATTCTCATCCCAAAAATATTAGATTTTTAAAAAGTGGGACTATAACTCACTTTCACAGATTTTTACTTCGTCGGGAAGTAAGACTTGACCACTGGTCGATTCACGAACCTATAACAAATATGTACATATATATCAAAGTATGTTCAAAATATATTTACAACATTTTTAATACATTCTAATGTTTTAAGTTTATTAAGTCAGCTGTCCTCGTTAGTAACCTACAACTTGTTGTCCACAGTTAGATGTACAGAAATAAAGCAATATATATTATCTCAAATCAATCCACGACCTCGTGTATACAAGCCTCAGGCTAGATCACAACTCAAAGTATATATAATATTTTGGAATCAACCTCAACCCTGTATAGCTAACTCCAACATTACTGCGTATAGAGTGTCTATGGTTGTTCCGAAATATATATATATATATATATATATATATATATATATATATATATATATATATATATATAGGTCGATATGATATGTCAAAACATTGTATTCATGTCTATGGTATCCCAAAATTACATAATATATTAGAATACATGTATAATACAATATGAGTTAGCTGGGATATGATTAATATAGATTTGTTACCAATTTTCACGTAACTACAACAAGAAAAATTATCCAATCTTGTTTTACCCATAACTTCTTCTTTTTATATCCGTTTTGAGTGATTCAAGTTGCTATGGTTTCATATTGAACTTAAGTTTATGAATATGAATAGAAAAAGTATAAGTTTATAGTCAGAAATATAGGTTACAAGTTATTTTTGTAAAGGTAGTCATTTTAGTCGAAAGAATGACGTCTAGATGACCATTTTGGAAAACATACTTCCACTTGGAGGATAACCATGATTTTTGGATATAGTTTCATGTTCATAAGAAAAATCATTTTCCCAGAAGAACAACTTTTAAATCAAAGTTTATCATAGTTTTTAATTAACTAACGCAAAACAGCCTGCGGTGTTACTACGACGGCGTATATCCGGTTTTACGGTGTTTTTTGTGTTTTAAGGTTTTAAATCATTAAGTTAGCATATCATATAGATATAGAACATGTGTTTAGTTGATTTTAAAAGTCAAGTTAGAAGGATTAACTTTTGTTTGCGAACAAGTTTAGAATTAACTAAACTATGTCCTAGTGATTACAAGTTTAAACCTTCGAATAAGGTAGCTTTATATATATGAATCGAATGATGTTATGAACATCATTACTACCTCGGAATTTGTGGATAAACCTACTGGAAATGAGGAAAATAGATCTAGCTTCAAAGGATCCTTTGATGGCTTGAAAATTCTTGAAGCAAAATCATGACACGAAAACAAGTTCAAGTAAGATTTCCACTCGAAATAAGATTGTTAAAGTTATAAAAATTGAATCAAAGTTTGAATATGAGTATTACCTTATATTAGAAAGATATCTTACTGTAAATAAGAAAGATTTCTTGAGGTTCTATGATCACTCAAAATGGATTTACAAGATTGGAAGTAAGCTAGCAAACTTGGAAGTGTTGTTGGTGTGTTCTTGAGTAGTTGATTTATAACTTGGTTTATGTATGGATTTATGAACTAGATTGAGCTAGATTTTGTTGAAGATGATGAAGAATACTTAGAACAAAGGAAGAACACTTGAGAGAGAGTAATTTGATTCAAGAAAATTGTAAAGTGAATGTGTTTTTGAGCTCCCTCATTGACGTGAATTTAGGTTCTCCATATAGGCTCCATTAGTTTGTAATTTTATGAGATATTTCATGCTAGATGTTAAATGATGGTTCTCACATGGTTAGGTGACTCACATGGTCTGCTAAGATCTGATCATTGGAGTGTATATACCAATAGTAAATACATTTAGAAGTTGTGTATTGTACGAGCACAAATACGAGTGCATATGAGTATATTTGTTGATGAAAATGAATGAGGATGTAATTGTAAGCATTTTTGTTAAGTAGAAGTACTTTGATAAGTGTATTGAAGTCTTTCAAAAGTGTATGAATACATATTAAAACACTACATGTATATACATTTTAACTGAGTCGTTAAGTCATCGCTAGTCGTTACATGTAAGTGTTGTTTTGAAACCTTTAGATTAACGATCTTGTTAAATGTTGTTAACCCATTGTTTATTATATCAAATAAGATGTTAAGTTATTATATTATCATGATAATATGATGTATTAATATATCTTAATATGATATATATACAGTTAAATATTGTTACAACGATAATCGTTACATATATGTCTCATTTCGAAATCATTTAGTAGTCTTGTTTTTACATATGTAGTTCATTGTTAATACACTAAATGACATGTTTACTTATCATTTATCATGATTAAACATTGTGTATCAATATCTTATTATGATTCATATGTATTTAGTAAGACGTTGTTATAACGATAATCGTTATATATATCATTTTCGAGTTTCTTAATTCAATAGTCTCATTTTTATGTATATAATCATTGTTAAAATACCTAACAAGATACTTACTTATCATAATATCATGTTAACTATATATATAACCATATATATGTCATCATATAGTTTTTACAAGTTTTAACATTCGTGAATCACCGGTCAACTTGGGTGGTCAATTGTCTATATGAAACCTATTTCAATTAATCACGTCTTAACAAGTTTGATTGCTTAACATGTTGGAAACACTTAATCATGTAATTATCAAATTCAATTAATATATATAAACATGGAAAATTTCGGATCACTACAGTACCTACCCGTTAAATAAATTTCGTACCGAAATTTTAAGTAGTTGGACGTGTTGACGTATCTTCTGGAAATAAGTGTGGGTATTTCTTCTTCATCTGATCTTCTCGTTCCTAGTGAACTCAGGTCCTCTATGAGCATTCCATTGAACCTTAACAATTGGTATCTTGTTTTGCTTAAGTCTTTTAACCTCACGATCCATTATTTCGACGGGTTCTTCGATGAATTGAAGTTTTTTGTTGATTTGGATTTCGTCTAATGGAATAGTGAGATCTTCTTTAGTAAAACATTTCTTCAAATTCGAGACGTGAAAAGTGTTATGTACAGTCGTGAGTTGTTGAGGTAATTCAAGTCGGTAAGCTACTGGTCCGACGCGATCAATAACCTTGAATGGTCCAATATACCTTGGGTTTAATTTCCC
The DNA here is from genome assembly GCF_046630445.1 of Rutidosis leptorrhynchoides. NCBI lineage: Eukaryota > Viridiplantae > Streptophyta > Magnoliopsida > Asterales > Asteraceae > Rutidosis > Rutidosis leptorrhynchoides. The sequence continues at coordinate 295,801,773 of NC_092333.1, forward strand.
TCGTTTACCAAATCGAACAACGCCTTTACAAGGTGCAACTTTAAGCATGACCATCTCTCCAATTTCAAATTCTATATCTTTTCTTTTAATGTCAGCGTAGCTCTTTTGTCTACTTTGGGTGGTTTTCAACCGTTGTTGAATTTGGATGATCTTCTCGGTAGTTTCTTCTATTAACTCCGGACCTGTAATCTGTCTATCCCCCACTTCACTCCAACAAATTGGAGACCTGCACTTTCTACCATAGAGTGCTTCAAACGGCGCCATCTCAATGCTTGAATGGTAGCTATTGTTGTAGGAAAATTCTGCTAACGGAATGTGTCGATCCCAACTGTTTCCGAAATCAATAACACATGCTCGTAGCATGTCTTCAAGCATTTGTATCATCCTTTCGCTCTGCCCATCAGTTTATGGATGATAAGCAGTACTCATGTCTAGACGAGTTCCTAATGCTTGCTGTAATGTCTGCCAGAATCTTGAAATAAATCTGCCATCCCTATCAGAGATAATAGAGATTGGTATTCCATGTCTGGAGATGACTTCCTTCAAATACAGTCGTGCTAACTTCTCCATCTTGTCATCTTCTCTTATTGGCAGGAAGTGTGCTGATTTGGTGAGACGATCAACTATTACCCAAATAGTATCAAAACCACTTGCAGTCCTTGGCAATTTAGTGATGAAATCCATGGTAATGTTTTCCCATTTCCATTCCGGGATTTCGGGTTGTTGAAGTAGACCTGATGGTTTCTGATGCTCCGCTTTGACCTTAGAACATGTCAAACATTCTCCTATGTATTTATCAACATCGGCTTTCATACCCGGCCACCAAAAACGTTTCTTGAGATCCTTGTACATCTTCCCCGTTCCAGGATGTATTAAGTATCTGGTTTTATGAGCTTCTCTAAGTACCATTTCTCTCATATCTCCAAATTTTGGTACCCAAATTCTTTCAGCCCTATACCGGGTTCCGTCTTCCCGAATATTAAGATGTTTCTCCGATCTTTTGGGTATTTCATCCTTTAAATTTCCCTCTTTTAAAACTCCTAGTTGCGCCTCCTTTATTTGAGTAGTAAGGTTATTGTGAATCATTATATTCATAGCTTTTACTCGAATGGGTTCCCTGTCCTTTCTGCTCAAAGCGTCGGCTACTACATTTGCCTTCCCCGGGTGGTAACGAATCTCAAAGTCGTAATCATTTAACAATTCAATCCACCTGCACTGCCTCATGTTCAGTTGTTTCTGATTAAATATGTGTTGAAGACTTTTGTGGTCGGTATATATATTACTTTTGACCCCATATAAGTGGTGCCTCCAAGTCTTTAATGCAAAAACAACCGCGCTTAATTCCAAATCATGCGTCGTATAATTCTGCTCGTGAATCTTCAATTGTCTAGACACATAAGCAATTACCTTCGTTCGTTGCATTAATACACAACCGAGACCTTGCTTTGAAGCGTCACAATATATCAAAAAATCATCATTCCCTTCAGGTAATGACAATATAGGTGCCGTAGTTAACTTTTTCTTTAACAATTGAAACGCTTTCTCTTGTTCATCCTTCCATTCAAATTTCCTCCCTTTATGCGTTAATGCAGTCAAGGGTTTTGCTAATACGGAAAAATCTTGGATGAACCTTCTGTAGTAACCAGCCAGTCCTAAAAATTGGCGTATATGCTTCGGAGTTTTCAGGGTTTCCCATTTTTCAACGGTTTCAATCTTTGCTGGATCCACCTGAATACCTTCTTTATTCACTATGTGACCGAGGAATTGAACTTCATCCAACCAAAATGCACACTTTGAAAACTTAGCGTACAGTTTTTCTTTTCTCAGCAACTCTAGCACTTTTCTTAAATGTTCTTCGTGCTCTTGATCATTCTTCGAGTAAATAAGTATGTCATCGATGAAAACAATGACAAACTTGTCAAGATATGGCCCACACACTCGGTTCATGAGGTTCATAAACACAGCTGGTGCGTTCGTCAATCCAAATAGCATAACCAAAAACTCGTAATGACCGTAACGCGTCCAAAAAGCAGTCTTTGGAATATCATCCTCCTTCACCCGCATTTGATGATACCCAGAACGTAAATCAATATAAATCGACGAGCCTTGTAGTTGATCAAATAAGTCGTCGATTCTCGGTAGTGGGTAGCGGTTCTTGATGGTAAGTTTGTTCAACTCTCGGTAGTCGATACATAACCTAAATGTACCATCCTTCTTCTTGACAAACAAAACAGGAGCTCCCCACGGTGATGTGCTTGGTCGAATGAAACCACGCTCTAAAAGTTCTTGTAATTGGCTCTGAAGTTCCTTCATTTTGCTAGGTGCGAGTCTGTATGGAGCACGAGCTATTGGTGCAGCTCCCGGTACAAGGTCTATTTGAAATTCAACGGATCGGTGTGGAGGTAGTCCCGGTAATTCTTTCGGAAATACATCAGGAAATTCTTTTGCGACGGGAACATCATTGATGTTCTTTTCTTCTGAATTGACTTTCTCGACGTGTGCTAGCACAGCATAGCAACCTTTTCTTATTAGTTTTTATGCCTTCAGGTTACTAATAAGATTTAACTTCGCGTTGCTCTTTTCTCCGTACACCATTAAGGGTTTTCCTTTTTCTCGTATAATGCGAATTGCATTTTTGTATCAAACGATCTCTACTTTCACTTCTTTCAACCAGTACATACCGATTATCATATCAAAACTCCCTAACTCTACTGGTATCAAGTCAATCTTAAATGTTTCGCTAACCAGTTTAATTTCTCGATTCCGACATATATTATCTGCTGTAATTAATTTACCGTTTGCTAATTCGAGTAAAAATTTATTATCCAAGGGCGTCGGTGAGCAACTTAGTTTAGAACAAAAATCTCTACTCATATAGCTTCTATCCGCACCCGAATCAAATAAAACATAAGCAGATTTATTGTCAATGAGAAACGTACCCGTAACAAGCTCCGGGTCTTCCTGCGCTTCTGCTGTATTAATATTGAAAACTCTTCCGCGGCCCTGCCCATTAGTATTCCCCTGATTCGGGCAATTTCTACTAAAGTGACCCGGTTTTACATTTCCAAAACAAACTATGGCGGTGTTATTTGTTTCGTCATTGTTTGTCCTTTTAGTTCTGTTATGCATTGGTCCGTAGATTTCGCACTTTTTCGCACTATGACCATTTCTTTTACGCTGTTGCAAAATGTCGTGCAGAACTCCAGGTGATGCTCTTCACATCTTTGGCATGGCTGTTTTTGGTTTTTGTTGCCATTGTTGTTATTGAGATTGTTGTTGGGATTGTTATTGTTGCTATTGTTGTTGTTGTTGTTATTGTTGTTGGGATGGTTATTGTAGTTGTTGTTGGGACGTTTGTTGAAGTTGTTGTTGCGATTGATGTTGCGGTTATTGGGATAGTTATTGCGATTGTGGTTGTGATTGTTGTTGTTGTATTGGTGACTCTTGTCATTAGTTTCTTCCTACTTTCTCTTGAATTGTTTCATGTTAGCCTCTTCGGTCGCCTGCTCTTTAATCCTTCCTTCGATCTGGTTCACTAATTTGTGAGCCATTCGACTTGCCTTTTGTATGGAGGCGGGCTCGTGTGAACTCACATCTTCTTGAATTCTTTCCGTAACCCTTTTACAAATGCGTCGATCTTCTCTTCTTCATCTTCGAACGTTCTGGGACACAATAGGCACAATTTTGGAATCGTCGTTCGTACGTGGTGATATCGAAACCGTCGTTCGTAATCCTCTAAGCTCAACCTTGAGCTTATTGACCTCGTTTCTGGGACGATACTGCTCGTTCATCAATTGCTTGAATACTGACCATGGTAGTGCGTAAGCAGCATCTTGTCCTACCTGCTCGAGATAGGTATTCCACCATGTTAACGCCGTACCTGTGAAGGTATGCGTAGCGTACTTAACTTTGTCCACTTCAGTACACTTACTTATGGCAAACACCGATTCAAAATTCTCGGTCCACCGTTTCAATCCAATTGGTCCTTTGGTTCCATCAAATTCCAAAGGTTTGCAGGCAGTGAATTCTTTGTAGGAGCATCCTACACGATTTCTTGCGGAATTAGTTCCACTGCTAGATCCAGAGTTATTGTTATTTTGCATCGCAGCCTGCACTGCGGCTATGTTCACAGCAAGGAAAACACGGAAGTCTTCCTCACTCATGTTCAAGTTCTGACGAGTCGCCGGTGCCATTTCCTTCAAAAATAGCCAAAAGAATTGAGTTAATCATATAGAATTTAAGAGTAGTTAATAGTATTTCGTAGCATTATATGAACTTATTTATAAAAGCTTTTTCTTCATATTAGCATTTTATACTTTTAATTCGGGTAGTACCTACCCGTATAGTTCATACTTACTAGCTACTCTACAACTCAACTACTACGCTTCTATATGAAAAACTTATTATAATAATATTTCGCGTTCAAACTTTATACAAAATATTACAAACTTACAATACCGCTATTATACATATAGGATGAAATATAGCACATAATAACATTGCTACTCGGCAGCTATAAATGCATTTCTAGTTAATATGCAAGTTGTTTAGCAAAAAAAATAAAGACACATAATTCATAAGTCCAGAAACAAGGCATGCATTCTGGTTTTACTAAGACGACTTCCCATCCTTGGTCTTGTGGAAAGTAACCGTTATGACCATTGGCTAGGCAGCATGTTGTAATGTCATTAAAAGGACGAGGATTTCGTAATGTCCAACAGCCCCGTAATAATCTAAAAACCTTGTTTCTCACCCCAACTACTGAATCCGTCACTTGTGGGAAGGTTTTATTTAAAAGTTGTAATCCGATGTTCTTTTTCTCACTTTGGTAAGAAGCGAACATCACTAACCCGTAAAAGCGAACATCACTAACCCGTAATTATAACATGCTTCTTTATGTTGCATGTTAGAAGCTCTTTCTAACTCATGAAATCCTATGTTGGGATATGTTGAGTCAAAATAGGTTCTTAACCCGTAGGGTAATATTGCATTTGGGTTCCCCGCATTTAACGCTTTAAAGAAAACACGGTGTAACTTACGGTCTCCCCAATGTGATATACCCCACCTATCAAAGGAAATCCTTTAATAAACTAAGGCATTTCTGGAAATTCTTTCAAATGTTTGACAAGTTAAATTCGCTATAACTAAATGTGCTGATGAATTCTGACCGACTCTAGACAAGATTTCCTCAATCATATCCTCTGGTAGTTCTTCTAAAATATTCGGTTGTCTACCCTTAACATCCATTTTGTTTTTATATTGTAAAATAGACAATGATTAGATTCGTAAAAGATAATTAACAAACAATACAAGAAATTCTTACATAGAACATAAAGTACAAGCACACTACAATACATATAATACACAACATGGTTACAACCCTCTAATCTGAATCACTGGTTTCTTCTTCTTCGGACTTGGTTTGTTTTCCTAATTTTCTAGGGATATATGGTGTTCCTCTGATACGAGCCATCGTTTTCCACAATGGTTTAAAAAAACCTGGTGGTTTAGAGGTTCCCGGGTTATTGTTACACTTTAGGAAATACGGACGTTGCCTATACATATAAAGTTCATCGGGGTTGGAATCAGGTTTCTCTATTTTTATACCATTTCCCTTATTATTTTCTTTTACTTTATTAAATTGGGTCGAGGTAATTTCTATAACATCATCGGAATCCTCATCGGGATCCGATTCATCAAAAAATTGGTAATCTTCCCAATATTTTGCTTCCTCGGCGGAAACACCATTGACCATTATTGACTTTGGTCCGTTGGTTGAGGATTTTCTTTTATTTAACCGATTTACTGTAGGTATCAATATTTCTTCCTCCATAACCTCTTCTTCTTTCGGTTCTTCCTCTTCCGGTTCCTCCTCTTCCGGTTCCTCCTCTTCTGGAATTTGTGAATCTTCCCAAAGTATATTCGACTCTTCATTATTATTAGGTGAGTCGATGGAATTTGTACTAGTGGTAGACATCTATCACACAGTATCAAACACATTAAGAGGTTAATATATCACATAATATTTACATGTTACTAACATATAGTTTCCAACAAAAGTGTTAAGCAATCATTTTTAAAGAAAACACGGTCGAAGTCCAGACTCACTAATGTATCCTAAAAAAACTCGATAAGACACACTAATGCAAATTTCTGGTTCTCTAAGACCAACGTTCGGATACCAACTGAAATGTCCCGTTCATATTGATTATAAACGTTCCATATTAATTGATTTCGTAGCGAGGTTTTGACCCCTATATGAGACATTTTTCAAAGACTGCATTCGTTTTTAAAACAAACCATAACCTTTATTTTATCGACAAGGTTAAAAGGACACCACCTAGATTATCAGAAATGATAATCTAAAAATATCACATTTACACACTACCAATACATATTGGTTTACAATATTAATGAAGTGACCGAACTTTTCCATGTTTATATATATATTAATTGAGATTGATATTTACATGACTAAATGTTTCCAATGTGTTAAGCAATCAAACTTGTTAAGACTTGATTAAATGAAATAATTTTCATATAGACAATTGATCACCCAAGTTGACCGGCGATTCACGAACGTTACAAAATTGTAAAAACTACATGTTGTGGTATATATAGACATATATATATAGTTGACATGAGATTATGATGAGTAAGTATCTCACTAAGTATATTAACAATGTGTGATATACATAAGAAATGAGATTACTAAGTTAAGAAACTCGAAATGATATATATAACGATTATCGTTATGATAACGTCTACTAAATATATATGTATCATATTAAGATATTGATACACTATATTTAACATGATAAAATGATATTTAAATATATCATTAAGTGTGTTATCAATGAACTACATATGTAAAAACAAGACTACTAGCTCAAGAATTACGAAACGAGACTTATATGTAACGATTATCGTTGTAACGATATTTTAATGTATATATCATATTAAGAGATATTCATACATCATAATATCATTATAATATAATAATTTAACATCTCATTTGATATAATAAACATTGGGTTAACAACATTAATTGAGATCGTTAACTTAAAGGTTTCAAAAAACACTTACATGTAACGACTAACGAAGACTTAACGACTCCATTAGAATGTATATACATGTTGTGTTTTGATATGTATTCTTACACTTTTTAAAGACTTCAAGACACATATCAAAGTACTTCTACTTTACAAAAATGCTTACAATTACATCCTCGTTCAGTTTCATCAACAATTCTACTCGTATGCACCCGTATTCTTACTCGTATAATATACAGCTTTTAGATGTATGTACTATTGGTATATACACTCCAATGATCAGCTCTTAGAAGCCCATGTGAGTCACCTAACACATGTGGGAACCATCATTTGGCAACTAGCATGAAATATCTCATAAAATTACAAAAATATTAGTAATCATTCATGACTTATTTACATGAAAACAAAATTACATATCCTTTATATCTAATCCATATACCAACCACCAAAAACACCTACAAACACTTTCATTCTTCAATTTTCTTCATCTAATTGATCTCTCTCAAGTTCCATCTTCAAGTTCTAAGTGTTCTTCATAAATTCCATAAGTATAGTTTCATAAAAATCAAGAATACTTCCAAGTTTGCAAGTCTACTTCCAAGCTTTCTAATCCATTCCAAGTAATCATCTATGATCAAGGAACCTTTGTTATTTACAGTAGGTTATCTTTCTAATTCAAGGTAATATTCATATTCAAACTTTGATTCAATTTCTACAACTATAACAATCTTATTTTGAGTGAAAATCTTACTTGAACTGTTTTCGTGTCATGATTCTGCTTCAAGAACTTTCAAGTCATCCAAGGATCCTTTGAAGCTAGATCCATTTTTCTCATTTCCTGTAGTTTTATCAAGAAACCTTGAGGTAGTAATGATGTTCATAACATCATTCGATTCATACATATAAAGCTATCTTATTCGAAGATTTAAACTTGTAATCACTGGAACATAGTTGAGTTAATTCTAAACTTGTTCGCAAACAAAAGTTAATCCTTCTAACTTGACTTTTAAAATCAACTAAATACATGTTCTATATCTATATGATATGCTAACTTAATGATTTAAAACCTGGAAACACGATGAACACCATAAAATCGGATATACGCCGTCGTAGTGAAACCGGGGGCTGTTTTGGTTTGGATAATTAAAAACTATGATAAACTTTGATTTAAAAGTTGTTCTTCTAGGAAAATGATTTTTCATATGAACATGAAACTATATCCAAAAATCTTGGTTAAACTCAAAGTGAAAGTATGTTTTTCAAAATGGTCATCAAGATGTCGTTCTTTCGATGGAAATGACTACCTCTTTAGTAATTGACATGTAACTTAAATTTCCGACTATAAACCTATACTTTTTTTATTTGGATTCTTAAATTAGAGTTCAATTTGAAACCATAGCAATTTGATTCACTCAAAACGGATTTAAAATGAAGAAGTTATGGGTAAAACAAGATTGGATATTTTTGATCTTTTTAGCTACGGGAAATGTTTAACAAATCTATACAAATCATATCCGAGCTAACTTATATTATATTATACATGTATTCTAATATATTATGTAATCTTGGGATACCATAGACACGTATGCAAATGTTTTGACATATCATATCGACCCATGTATATATATTATTTGGAACAACCATAGACACTCTATATGCAGTAATGTTGGAGTTAGCTATACAGGGTTGAGGTTGATTCCAAAAATATATATACTTTGAGTTGTGATTTAGCCTGAGACATGTATACACTGGTTCGTAGATTGATTCAAGATAATATATATCGATTTATTTATGTACATCTAACTGTGGACTAGTTGTAGGTTACTAACAAGGACAGCTGACTTAATACACTCAAATCTTTAAAACATAATAAAAATGGTTGTAATTATATTTTGATCATACTTTGATATATATGTACATATTTGTATAGGTTCGTGAATCGATCCGTGGCCAAGTCTTATTTTCGTGGAAGGAAATATCTGTGAAAGTGAGTTATAGTCCCACTTTTAAAATCTAATATTTTTGGGATGAGAATACATGCAGGTTTTATAAATGATTTACAAAATAGACACAAGTACGTGAAACTATATTCTATGGTTGAATTATCGAAATCGAATATGCCCCTTTTTATTAAGTCTGGTAATCTAAGAATTAGGGAACAGACACCCTAATTGACGCGAATCCTAAAGATAGATCTATTGGGCCTAACAAACCCCATCCAAAGTACCGGATGCTTTAGTACTTCAAAATTTATATCATATCCGAAGGGTGTCCCGGAATGATGGGTATATTCTTATATATGCATCTTGTTAATGTCGGTTACCAGGTGTTCACCATATGAATGATTTTTATCTCTATGTATGGGATGTGTATTGAAATATGAAATCTTGTGGTCTATTGTTACGATTTGATATATATAGGTTAAACCTATAACTCACCAACATTTTTGTTGACGTTTAAAGCATGTTTATTCTCAAGTAAATACTAAGAGCTTCCGCTGTTGCATACTAAAATAAGGACAAGATTTGGAGTCCATGTTTGTATGATATTGTGTAAAAACTGCATTCAAGAAACATATGTCGATGTAATATATTTCTATTGTAAACCATTATGTAATGGTCGTGTGTAAACAGTATATTTTAGATTATCATTATTTGATAATCTACGTAATATTTTTAAAACCTTTATTGATAAAATAAAGGTTATGGTTGTTTTAAAAATGAATGCAGTCTTTGAAAAATCTCTCATATAGAGGTCAAAACCTCGCAACGAAATCAATTAATATGGAACGTTTATAATCAATATTAACGGGACATTTCAGTTGGTATCCGAGCGTTGGTCTTAGAGAACCAAAAAATTTGCATTAGTGTGTCTTATCGAGTTTGTTAGGATGCATTAGTGAGTCTGGACTTCGACCGTATTTTCTTTGAAAATGATTGCTTAACATTTTTATTGGAAACTATATATTATTAACATGTAAATATTATGTGATATATTAATCTATTAACATGTTTGATATTGTGTGATAGATGTCTACCTCTAGCACAAATCCCATTGACTCACCTAATAATAACGAAGAGTCGAATATATATTGACAAGATTCACAAGTTCCCGAAGAACCGGAAGAAGAGGAAACGGAACCGGAAGAAGAGGAATCGGAAGAAGAGGAACCAGAAGAAGAGGAACCGGAAGAAGAAGAGGTTCCGGAGGGGGAATAGTAGGAACCACAGAAAACCGGTCAAATAAAAGAAAATCCTCAACCAATGGACCAAAGTTAATAATGGTCAATGGTGTTTCCGCTAAGGAAGCAAAATATTGGTAAAATTACCAATTTTCTGATGAATCGGATCCTGATGAGGATTCCGATGATGTTATAGAAATTACCCCAACCCAATTTAATGAGGCAAAAGAAATTAATAAGGGAAAAGGCATCAAAATAGAGAAATCTGATTCCGACCCCGATGAACTTTATATGTACCGTCAACACCCATATTTTCAATATCGTGACAATAACCCGGGAACCTCTAAACCACCAGGTTTTTCTAAACCAATGTGAAAAATGACGACTCGTATTAGAGGAACATCATATATCCCTAGAAGATTAGGAAAAAGAACCAAGTCCGAAGAAGAAGAAACCAGTGATTCAGATTAGAGGGGTGTGAGCATGTTGTGTAATAAATGTATTGTAGTGTGCTTGTACTTTTATGTTCTATGTAAAAATTGCTTGTATTGTTTGTTATTACGAATCTAATCCTTGTCTATTTTACAGTATAAAAACAAAATGGAGGTTAAGGGTAGACAACCGAATATTTTAGAAGACCTACCAGAGGATATGATTGAGGAAATCTTGTCTAGAGTCGGTCAGAATTCATCAGCACATTTAATTATGGCAAAATTAACTTGTCAAACATTTGAAAGACTTTCCAGAAATGCCTTAGTTTATAAAAGGCTTTCCTTTGATAGGTGGGGTATATCACATTGGGGAGACTTTAAGTTACGCTGTGTTTTCTTTAAAGCGTTAAATGCGGGGAACCCAAATGCAATTTTACGCTACGGGTTAAGAACCTATTTTGATTCAACATATCCTAACATAGGATTTCGTGAATTAGAAAGAGCTTCTAACATGCAACATAAAGAAGCATGTTATGCTTATGGGTTAGTGATGTTCGCTTCTTACCAAAGTGAGAAAAAGAACATCGGATTGCAGCTTTTAAATAAAACTTTCCCACAAGTGACGGATTCAGTAGTTGGGGTGAGAAACAAGGTTTTTAGATTATTATGGGGCTGTTGGACATTACGAAACCCTCGCCCTTTTGACGACATTACAACATGCTGCCTAGCCAATGGTCATAACTATTATTTTCCACAAGACCAAGGATGGGAAGTCGTCTTAGTAAAACCAGAATGCATGACTTGTTTCTGAACTTATGAATTACGTGTCTTTATTTCCTTTGCTGAACAACTTACGTATTAACTAGATTTATCTTCAAAACTGTCCTGTATCATAGTGTACTATATTTCATGTTATATGTAATATAGCGAAGTTGTAAGTTTGAAGAATATTTGTATGTGATATATTATTATAATCAGTTTTTCATATGGAATTGTAGTAGTTGAATTGTATATTAGCTACTAAGTATGAACTTAATGGGTAGGTAGTACCCGAATTTAAACTTATAAAACGCTAATATGAAGAAAAAGCTTTTATAAATGAGTTCATATTATGCTACGAGATACTATTGACTACTCTTAATATTCTGTATGATTAACTTGTTTCATTTGACTATTTTGAAGGAAATGGCACCGACTACTCGACACACCTTGAATATGAGCGAAGAGGAATTTCGTGCCTTTCTTGCTTCAAACATAGCCGCAGTACAGGCCGCGCTACATACCAACAATAACTCTGAATCTAGCAATACAACTAACACAATAACTCTGAATCTAGCAATACAACTAACGGCGCAAGAAATCATGTAGGATGCTCCTACAAGGAATTCACTGCCTGCAAACCTTCAGAATTTGATGGGACCGAAGGACCAATCGGATTGAAACGGTGGACCGAGAAAGTTGAAACGGTGTTTGCCATAAGTAAGTGTGCTGAAGGAGACAAAGTAAAGTACGCTACGCATACCTTCACAGGTATTGCGTTAACATGGTGGAATACCTATCTAGAGCAAGTGGGACAAGATGCTGCTTACGCACTACCGTGGTCAGCATTCAAGCACTTGATGAACGAGAAGTACCGTCCCAGAACCGAGGTCAATAAGCTCAAGTTAGAACTTAGAGGGTTACGAACACAGGGATTCGATATTACTTCGTACGAAATACGATTCACAGAATTGTGCCTATTGTGTCCGAGAGCATTCGAAGATGAGGAAGAGAAGATCGACGCGTTTGTGAAAGGGTTACCGGAGAGAATCCAAGAAGATATAAGTTCACACGAGCATGCTTCCATACAAAAGGCATGTAGAATGGCTCACAAACTAGTGAACCAGATTGAGGGAAGAATTAAAGAACAGGTGGCCGAAGAGGCCAACGTGAAGCTAGTCAAAAGAAAGTGGGAGGAAACGGTGATAAGAGTCACCAAAACAACAACAACTATCCCAACAATCGCAACATCAATCGCAACTACAACAAACAGCACAACAACAACAACAACAACAACAACAACAACAACTACAACAATCATCCCAACAACAATAACAACCGCAACAACAACAACAATCAGAAGCAACTATGCCAAAGGTGTGAAAAGTATCACTTGGGGTTCTGCACCAAATATTGCAACAAGTGTAAAAGAAATGGTCATAGCGCGGTAAAGTGTGAGGTCTACGGACCAGGGGCTAACAGAACGAAAGGAACAAATGGTGTCGGAACGAGTAATGGCGGAGCAAGTAGTGTCGGAGCAAGTTATGTCAATGTAGTTTTTTATAAATGTGGAAAACCGGGCTACATTATTAGAAATTGCCCGAACCAGGAGAACACGAATGGACAAGGTCGCGGAAGAGTTTTCAATATTATTGCGGCAGAGGTACAGGAAGACCCGGAGCTTGTTACGGGTACGTTTCTTATTGACAATAAATCTGCTTACGTTTTATTTGATTCGGGTGCGGATAGAAGCTATATGAGTAGAGATTTTTGTGCTAAATTAAGTTGTCCATTGACGCCGTTGGATAGTAAATTTTTACTCGAATTAGCAAACGGTAAATTAATTTCAGCAGATTATATATGCCGGAATCGAAAAATTAAACTGGGTAGCGAAATATTTAAGATTGATTTGATACCAGTAGAGTTAGGGAGTTTTGATGTAATAGTTAGCATGGACTAGCTGAAGGAGATGAAAGCAGAGATCGTATGTTACAAAAATGTAATTCGCATTGTACGAGAAGAAGGAAAACCCTTAATGGTGTACGGAGAAAAGGGCAACACGAAAGTACATCTTATTAGTAATTTGAAGGCACAAAAACTAATAAGAAAAAGTTGCTATGCTGTTCTAGCACACGTCGAGAAAGTACAAACTGAAGAAAAGAGCATCAATGATGTTCCCGTCGTAAAAGAATTTCCCGATGTATTTCCGAAAGAATAACCGGGACTACCTCCACATCGATCTGTTGAATTTCAAATAGATCTTATACCAGGAGCTGCACCAATAGCTCGTGCTAATTACAGACTTGCACCCAGCGAGATGAAAGAACCGCAAAGCCAACTGCAAGAACTATTAGAACGTGGTTTCATTCGACCAAGCACATCACCATGGGGAGCTCCTGTTTTGTTTGTCAAGAAGAAGGATGGTACATTTAGGTTGTGTATTGACTACAGAGAGTTGAATAAACTTACCATCAAAAACCGTTATCCACTGCTGAGAATTGACGAATTATTTGATCAACTACAAGTCTCATCGGTTTATTCGAGAATCGATTTACGTTCTGGATATCATCAAATGCGAGTAAAGGAGGATGATATTCCAAAAACTGCTTTAGGACGCGTTATGGTCATTACGAGTTTATGGTTATGCCGTTTGGATTGACTAACGCACCAGCTGTGTTCATGGACCTTATGAACCGAGTGTGTGGGCCATATCTTGACAAGTTTGTCATTGTTTTCATCGATGACATACTTATTTACTCAAAGAATGATCAAGAGCACGAAGAACATTTGAGAAAAGTGCTAGAAGTATTGAGGAAAGAAAAACTGTATGCTAAGTTTTCAAAGTGTGCATTTTGGTTGGAAGAAGTTCAATTCCTCGGTCACATAGTGAACAAAGAAGGTATCCAGGTGGACCCGGAAAAGATCGAAACCGTTGAAAAGTGGGAAACCCCAAAAACGCCGAAGCATATACGTCAATTTTTAGGATTGGCTGGTTACTACAGAAGATTCATCCAAGATTTCTCCAAAATAGCAAAACCATTGACTACATTAACGCATAAAGGGAAGAAATTTGAATGGAAGGATGAACAAGAGAAGGCGTTTCATTTATTGAAGAAAAAGCTAACTACGGCACCTATATTGTCATTGCCTGAAGGGAATGATGATTTTGTGATTTATTGTGACGCATCAAAGCAAGGTCTCGGTTGTGTATTAATGCAATGAACGAAGGTGATTTCTTATGCGTCTAGACAATTGAAGATTCACGAGCAAAATTATACAACTCACGATTTGGAATTGGGTGCTGTTGTTTTTGCATTAAAGACTTGGAGGCATTATTTATATGGAGTCAAAAATATTATATATACCAACCACAAAAGTCTCCAACATATATTTAATCAGGAGCAACTGAATATGAGACAACGCAGGTGGATTGAACTGTTGAATGATTATAATTTTGAGATTCGATACCACCCGGGGAAGGCGAATGTGGTAGCTGACGCTTTGAGTAGAAAGGACAGAGAACCTATATGGGTAAAAGCTATGAATATAATTATTCGTATTAACCTTATTACTCAAATAAAGGAGGCGCAATAGGGGGTTGTAAAAGAAGGAAAGTTGAAGAATGAGATACCTAAAGGATCAGAGAAACATCTTAATATTCGGGAAGATGGAACCCGATATAGGGCTGATAGAATTTGGGTACCAAGGTTTGGAGATGTGAGAGAAATGGTACTTAAAGAAGCACATAAAACCAGATATTCAATACATCCCGGAGTGGAGAAGATGTATAAATATCTCAAGAAACACTTTTGGTGGCTGGGTATGAAAGCCAATATTGCTAAATATGTAGGAGAATGTTTGACGTGTTCTAAGGTCAAAGCTGAACATCGGAAACCATCAAGTCTACTACAACAACCTGAAATCCCGGAATGGAAATAGGAAAACATTACCATGGATTTCATTACTAAATTGCCAAGGACTGCAAGTGGTTATGATACTATTTGGATAATAGTTGATCGTCTCACCAAGTTAGAACACTTCCTGCCAATGAGAGAAGATGACAAAATGGAGAAGTTGGCACGATTGTATTTGAAGGAGGTTGTCTCCAGACATGGAATACCCATCTCTATTATCTCTGATAGGGATGGTAGATTTGTTTCAAGGTTCTGGCAGACGTTGCAACAAGCATTGGGGACTCGTCTAGACATGAGTACTTCCTATCATCCACAAATTGATGGGCAGAGCGAAAGGATGATACAAATACTTGAAGACATGCTACGAGCATGTGTTATTGATTTTGGAAATAGTTGGGATCGACACCTACCGTTAGCAGAATTTTCCTACAACAACAGTTATCATTCTAGTATTGAGATGGCACCGTTTGAGGCACTTTATGGTAGAAAGTGCAGGTCTCCGATTTGTTGGAATGAAGTGGGGGATAGACAGATTACGGATCCGGAGATAATACAAGAAACTACCGAGAAAATCATCTAAATTCAACAACGATTGAAAACCGGCCAGAGTCGACAAAAGAGCTACGCGGACAGTAAAAAAAAATATATAGAGTTTGAAATTGGAGAAATGGTCATGCTTAAGGTTTCACCTTGGAAAGGCGTTGTCCGATTTGCTAAACGGGGGAAACTAAATCCAAGGTACATTAGACCATTCAAGATTATAGATCATGTCGGACCAGTTGCTTACCAACTGGAGCTACCTCAACAACTCGCGACTGTACATAACACTTTCTACATCTCGAATTTGAAGAAATGTTTTGCTAAAGAAGATCTCACTATTCCGTTGGACGAAATCCAAATCAATGAAAAACTTCAATTCATTGAAGAACCCATTGAAATAATGGATCGTGAGGTTAAGAGACTTAAGCAAAACAAGATTCCGATTGTTAAGGTTCGATGGAATGCTCGTAGAGGACCTGAGTTCACCTGGAAGCATGAAGATCAGATGAATAAGAAATACCCTCATGTATTTCTAGAAGATTCGTCAACACCTTCAACAGCTTAAAATTTCGGGACGAAATTTATTTAACGGGTAGGTACTCTAGTGACAGAACTTTTCCATGTTTATATTTATTAATTGAGATTGATATTTACATGACTAAATGTTTACAACGTGTTAACCAATCAAACTTGTTAAGACTTGATTAAATGAAATAAGTTTCATATAGACAATTGATCACCCAAGTTGACCAGCGATTCACGAACGTTACAAAATTGTAAAAACTACATGTTGTGGTATATATAGACATATATATATGGTTGACATGAGATTATGATGAGTAAGTATCTCACTAAGTATATTAACAATGTGTGATATACATAAGAAATGAGATTACTAAGTTAAGAAACTCGAAATGATATATATAACGATTATCGTTATGATAACGTCTACTAAATATATATGTATCATATTAAGATATTGATACACTATATTTAACATGATAAAATGATATTTAAATATATCATTAAGTATGTTAACAATGAACTACATATGTAAAAACAAGACTACTAACTCAAGAATTACGAAACGAGACTTATATGTAACGATTATCGTTGTAACGATATTTTAATGTATATATCATATTAAGAGATATTCATACATCATAATATCATGATAATATAATAATTTAACATATCATTTGATATAATAAACATTGGGTTAACAACATTAATTGAGATCGTTAACTTAAAGGTTTCAAAACAACACTTACATGTAACGACTAACGAAGACTTAACGACTCCATTAGAATGTATATACATGTTTTTGATATGTATTCTTAAACTTTTTAAAGACTTCAAGACACATATCAAAGTACTTCTGCTTAACAAAAATGCTTACAATTACATCCTCGTTCAGTTTCATCAACAATTCTACTCGTATGCACCCGTATTCGTACTCGTACAATCCACAGCTTTTAGATGTATGTACTATTGGTATATACACTCCAATTATCAGCTCTTAGCAGCCCATGTGAGTTACCTAACACATGTGGGAACCATCATTTGGCAACTAACATGAAATATCTCATAAAATTACAAAAATATTAGTAATCATTCATGACTTATTTACATGAAAACAAAATTACATATCCTTTATATCTAATCCATATACCAACGACCAAAAACACCTACAAACACTTTAATTCTTCAATTTTCTTCATTTAATTGATCTCTCTCAAGTTCCATCTTCAAGTTCTAAGTGTTCTTCATAAATTCCATAAGTATAGTTTCATAAAAATCAAGAATACTTCCAAGTTTGCAAGTCTACTTCCAAGCTTTCTAATCCATTCCAAGTAATCATATAAGATCAAGGAACCTTTGTTATTTACAGTAGGTTATCTTTCTAATTCAAAGTAATATTCATATTCAAACTTTGATTCAATTTCTACAACTATAACAATCTTATTTCGAGTGAAAATCTTACTTGAACTGTTTTCGTGTCATGATTCTGCTTCAAGAACTTTCAAGCCATCCAAGGATCCTTTGAAGCTAGATCCATTTTTCTCATTTCCAGTAGTTTTATCCAGAAAACTTGAGGTATTAATGATGTTCATAACATCATTCGATTCATACATATAAAGCTATCTTATTCGAAGGTTTAAACTTGTAATCACTAGAACATAGTTTAGTTAATTCTAAACTTGTTCGAAAACAAAAGTTAATCCTTCTAACTTGACTTTTAAAATCCACTAAACACATGTTCTATATCTATATGATATGATAACTTAATGATTTAAAACCTGGAAACACGATGAACACCATAAAATCGGATATACGCCGTCGTAGTGAAACCGGGGGCTGTTTTGGTTTGGATAATTAAAAACTATGATAAACTTTGATTTAAAAGTTGTTCTTCTGGGAAAATGATTTTTCATTTGAACATGAAACTATATCCAAAAATTTTGGTTAAACTCAAAGTGAAAGTATGTTTTTCAAAATGGTCATCAAGATGTCGTTCTTTCAACGGAAATGACTACCTCTTTAGTAATTGACACGTAACTTAAATTTCCGACTATAAACCTATAATTTTTCTATTTGGATTCTTAAATTAGAGTTCAATATGAAACCATAGCAATTTGATTCACTCAAAATGGATTTAAAATGAAGAAGTTATGGGTAAAACAAATTTGATATTTTTGATCTTTTTAGCTACGAGAAATGTTTAACAAATCTATACAAATCAGTCCACGAATCATTCCAATTTACATTTGACTCTTCATTATTATTATGTGATTCAATGGGACTTGTTCTAGAGGTAGACATCTATCACATAATATCAAACGCGTTAAGAGATTAATATATCACATAATATTCACATGTTAAAAATATATAGTTTCCAACAAAATTTGTTAAGCAATCATTTTTCAAGTAAACACGGTCGAAGTCCAGACTCACTAATGCATCCTAACAAACTCGATAAGACACACTAATGCAAAATTCTGGTTATCTAAGACCAACGCTCGGATACCAACTGAAATGTCCCGTTCTTATTGATTAAAAACGTTCCATATTAATTGATTTCGTTGCGAGGTTTTGACCTCTATATGAGACGTTTTTCAAAGACTGCATTCATTTTAAAACAAACTATAACCTTTGTTTCATCAATAAAGGTTTAAAAAGCTTTATGTAGATTATCAAATAATGATAATCTAAAATATCCTGTTTACACACGACCATTACATAATGGTTTACAATACAAATATGTTACAACAAAATAAGTTTCTTGAATGCAGTTTTTACACAATATCATACAAGCATGGACTCCAAATCTCGTCCTTATTTAAGTATGAGACAGCGGAAGCTCTTAATAATCACTTGAGAATAAACATGCTTGAAACGTCAACAAAAATGTTGGTGAGTTATTGGTTTAACCTATATATATCAAATCATAATAATAGACCACAAGATTTCATATTTCAATACACATCCCATACATAGAGATAAAAATCGTTCATATGGTAAACATCTGGTAACCGACATTAACAAGATGCATATATAAGAATATCCCCATCATTCCGGGACACTCTTCGGATATGATATAAATTTCGAAGTACTAAAGCATCCGGTACTTTGGATGGGGTTTGTTAGGCCCAATAGATCTATCTTTAGGATTCGCGTCAATTATGGTGTCTGTTCCCTAATTCTTAGATTACCAGACTTAATAAAAAGGGGCATATTCGATTTCGATAATTCAACCATAGAATGTAGTTTTGCGTACTTGTGTCTATTTTGTAAATCATTTATAAAACCTGCATGTATTCTCATCCCAAAAATATTAGATTTTAAAAGTGGGACTATAACTCACTTTCACAGGTTTTTACTTTGTCGAGAAGTAAGACTTGGCCACTGTTGATTCACGAACCTATAACAATATATACATATATATTAAAGTATGTTCAAAATATATTTACAAGACTTTTAATATATTTTGATGTTTTAAGTTTATTAAGTCAGCTGTCCTCGTTAGTAACCTACAACTAGTTGTCCACAGTTAGATGTACAGAAATAAATCGATAAATATTATCTTGAATCAATCCACGACCCAGTGTATACGTATCTCAGTATTGATCACAACTCAAACTATATATATTTTGGAATCAACCTCAACCCTGTATAGCTAACTCCAACATTCACATATAGAGTGTCTATGGTTGTTCCGAAATATATATAGATGTGTCGACATGATAGGTCGAAACATTGTATACGTGTCTATGGTATCTCAAGATTACATAATATATAATACAAGTTGATTAAGTTATGGTTGGAATAGATTTGTTACCAATTTTCACGTAGCTAAAATGAGAAAAATTATCCAATTTGTTTTACCCATAACTTCTTCATTTTAAATCCGTTTTGAGTGAATCAAATTGCTATGGTTTCATATTGAACTCTATTTTATGAATCTAAACAGAAAAAGTATAGGTTTATAGTCAGAAAAATAAGTTACAAGTCGTTTTTGTAAAGGTAGTCATTTCAGTCGAAAGAACGACGTCTAGATGACCATTTTAGAAAACATACTTCCACTTTGAGTTTAACCATAATTTTTGGATATAGTTTCATGTTCATAATAAAAATCATTTTCTCAGAATAATAACTTTTAAATCAAAGTTTATCATAGTTTTTAATTAACTAACCCAAAACAGCCCGCGGTGTTACTACGGCGGCGTAAATCCGGTTTTACGGTGTTTTTCGTGTTTCCAGGTTTTAAATCATTAAGTTAACATATCATATAGATATAGAACATGTGTTTAGTTAATTTTAAAAGTCAAGTTAGAAGGATTAACTTTAGTTTGCGAACAAGTTTAGAATTAACTAAACTATGTTCTAGTGATTACGAGTTTAAACCTTCGAATAAGATAGTTTTATATATATGAATCGAATTATGTTATGAACATCATTACTACCTAAAGTTTAGTAGGTAAACCTACTGGAAGTGACAAGAAATGATCTAGCTTCAAAGGATCTTGGATGGCTTGAAAGTTCTTGAAGTAGGATCATGACACAAAAACAAGTTCAAGTAAGATTTTTACTCGAATTAAGATAGTTTATAGTTATAGAAATTGAATCAAAGTTTGAATATGAATATTACCTTGAATAAGAAAGATAACCTACTGTATATAACAAAGGTTTCTTGATCTTAGATGATTACTTGGAATGAATTAGAAAGCTTGGAAGTAAATTAGTAAACTTGAAGGGATTTTTGAAGTGTTCTTGAAGTATTCTTCCTATGATAATTATAGCTTGATTCTTGAAGTGATTTTTGATGAAGATGATGAATAACTACTGGAAAAATACATTCATAATAGTGTGTGTGTGTTGAGAGAGAATTAGAAAGATAATTGGAAGTGAAATGGAGTGAATGATGAGTGGTAATTGGTGAGTGGTGAGTGGGGTTAAAAGGAGTTCTAGTTAGTTGACTAGCTCATGGTAGAAGTTAAAATTGATTAGTCATACATGACATAATCAAGAGTGGAATCCCATGCTAGTTCCTATTGGTATATACCCATAGTAAGTACGTTTTGAAGCTGTGTATAATATGGGTAAGAATACGACTAGAATTCTTGATGAAAGAAAAGAATGGGAAAGTAACTGTAACCATTTTCGTTAAGTATGAGTGTTTTGATATATGTCTTGAAGTCTTCCAAAAGTATTTTAATACATCTAAATACACTACATGTATATACATTTTAACTGAGTCGTTAAGTCATCGTTAGTCGTTACACGTAAGTGTTGTTTTGAAACCTTTAAGTTAACGATCTCAATTAATATTGTTAACCCATTGTTTATTATATCTAATGAGATGTTAAATTATTATATTATCATGATATTATGATATATTAATATATCTTAATATGATATATATACATTTAAATGTCGTTACAACGATAATAGTTACATATATGTCTCGTTTCGAAATCCTTAAGTTAGTAGTCTTGTTTATATGTATATAACTCATTGTTAATATACTTATGGAGATACTTACTTATCATAATTTCATGTTAACCATATGTATGTCCATATATATATCGTCATGTCGTTTTTACAAGTTTTAACGTTCGTGAATCGCCGGTCAACTTGGGTGGTCAATTGTCTATATGAAACTTATTTCAATTAATCAAGTCTTAACAAGTTTGATTGCTTAACATGTTGGATACATTTAATCACGTAAATATCAATCTCAATTAATATATATATAAACATGGAAAAGTTCGGGTCACTACAGTACCTACCCGTTAAATAAATTTCGTCCCGAAATTTTAAGCTGTTGAAGGTGTTGACGAATCTTCTGGAAATAGATGCGGGTATTTCTTCTTCATCTGATCTTCATGCTCCCAGGTGAACTCGGGTCCTCTACGAGCATTCCATCGAACCTTAACAATTGGTATCTTGTTTTGCTTAAGTCTTTTAACCTCACGATCCATTATTTCGACGGGTTCTTCGATGAATTGGAGTTTTTCGTTGATTTGGATTTCATCTAACGGAATAGTGAGATCTTCTTTAGCAAAACATTTCTTCAAATTCGAGACCTAGAAAGTGTTATGTACAGCCGCGAGTTGTTGAGGTAACTCAAGTCGGTAAGCTACTGGTCCGACACGATCAATAATCTTGAATGGTCCAATATACCTTGGATTTAATTTCCCTCGTTTACCAAATCGAACAACGCCTTTCCAAGGTGCAACTTTAAGCATGACCATCTCTCCAATTTCAAATTATATATCCTTTCTTTTAATGTCAGCGTAGCTCTTTTGTCGACTTTGGGCGGTTTTCAACCGTTGTTGAATTTTGATGATCTTCTCGGTAGTTTCTTGTATAATCTCCGGACCCGTAATCTGTCTATCCCCCACTTCACTCCAACAAATCGGAGACCTGCACTTTCTACAATAAAGTGCTTCAAACGGCGCCATCTCAATGCTTGAATGGTAGCTGTTGTTGTAGGAAAATTCTGCTAACGGTAGATGTCGATCCCAACTGTTTCCGAAATCAATAACACATGCTCATAGCATGTCTTCAAGCGTTTATATCGTCCTTTCGCTCTGCCCATCAGTTTGTGGATGATAGGCAGTACTCATGTCTAGACGAGTTCCTAATGCTTGCTGTAATATCTGCCAGAATCTTGAAATAAATCTGCCATCCCTATCAGAGATAATAGAGATTGGTATTCCATGTCTGGAGATGACTTCATTCAAATACAGTCGTGCTAACTTCTCCATCTTGTCATCTTCTCTTATTGGCAGGAAGTGTGCTGATTTGGTGAGACGATCAAATATTACCCAAATAGTATCAAAACCACTTGCAATCCTTGGTAATTTAGTGATGAAATCCATGGCAATGTTTTCCCATTTCCATTCCGAGATTTTGGGTTGTTGAAGTAGACCTGATGGTTTCTGATGCTCAGCTTTGACCTTAGAACACATCAAACATTCTCCTACGTATTTAGCAACATCAGCTTTCATACCCGGCCACCAAAAATGTTTCTTGAGATCCTTGTACATCTTCCCCGTTCCAGGATGTATTGAGTATATGGTTTTATGAGCTTCTCTAAGTACCATTTTTCTCATATCTCCAAATTTTGGTACCCAAATCCTTTCAGCCCTATACCGGGTTCTGTCTTCCCGAATATTAAGATGCTTCTCCGATCCTTTGGGTATTTCATCCTTTAAATTTTCCTATTTTAAAACTCCTTGTTGCGCCTCCTTTATTTGAGTAGTAAGGTTATTATGAATCATTATATTCATAGATTTTACTCGAATGGGTTCTCTGTCCTTCCTGCTCAAGGCATCAGCTACCACATTTTCCTTCCCCGGGTGGTAACGAATCTCAAAGTCGTAATCATTCAACAATTCAATCCACCTACGCTGCCTCATATTCAGTTGTTTCTGATTAAATATGTGTTGAAGACTTTTGTGGTCGGTATATATAATACTTTTGACCCCATATAAGTAGTGCCTCCAAGTCTTTAATGCAAAAACAACCGCGCCTAATTCCAAATCATGCGTCGTATAATTTTGTTCGTGAATCTTCAATTGTCTAGACGCATAAGCAATCACCTTCGTTCATTGCATTAATACACAACCGAGACCTTGCTTTGATGCGTCACAATAAATCACAAAATCATCATTCCCTTCAGGCAATGACAATATAGGTGCCGTAGTTAGCTTTTTCTTCAATAACTGAAATGCTTTCTCTGGTTCATCATTCCATTCAAATTTCTTCCCTTTATGCGTTAATGCAGTCAAGGGTTTTGCTATTCTGGAAAAGTCTTGGATGAACCTTCTATAGTAACCAGCTAGTCCTAAAAACTAGCGTATGTGTTTCGGAGTTTTTGGGGTTTCTCACTTTTCAACAGTTTCTATCTTTGCCGGATCCACCTTAATACCTTCTTTGTTCACTATGTGACCGAGGAATTGAACTTCTTCCAACCAAAATGCACACTTTGAAAACTTAGCGTACAATTCTTCCTTCCTCAATACTTCTAACACCTTTCTCAAATGTTCACCGTGTTCTTGGTCATTCTTTGAGTAAATAAGTATGTCATCAATGAAAACAATGACAAACTTGTCAAGGTATGGTCCACACACTTGGTTCATAAGGTCCATGAACACAGCTGGTGCATTAGTTAAACCAAACGGCATGACCATAAACTCGTAATGACCGTAACGTGTTCTGAAAGCAGTCTTTGGAATATCATCTTCTTTCACCCGCATTTGATGATACCCGGAACGTAAGTCAATCTTTGAATAAACAGACGAGCCTTGTAGTTGATCAAATAAGTTGTCGATTCTCAGTAGTGGGTAGCGGTTCTTGATGGTAAGTTTGTTCAACTCTCGGTAGTCGATACACAACCTGAATGTACCATCTTTCTTCTTGACAAACAAAACAGGAGCTCCCCAAGGTGATGTGCTTGGTCGAATGAAACCACGCTATAAAAGTTCTTGTAATTGGCTTTGCAGTTCTTTCATCTCGCTGGGTGCGAGTCTGTAAGGAGCACGAGCTATTGGTGCAGCTCCTGGTACAAGATCTATTTGAAATTCAACGGATCGATGTGGGGGTAATCCCGGTAATTCTTTCGGAAATACATCGGGAAATTCTTTTGCAATGGTAACATCATTGATGCTCTTTTCTTCAGTTTTACTTTCTCGACGTGTGCTAGAACAGCAAAGCAACCTTTTCTTATTAGTTTTTGTGCCTTCAAATTACTAATAAGATGTAGCTTCGTGTTGCCCTTTTCTCCGTACACCATTAAGGGTTTTCCTTTTTCTCGTATAATGCGAATTGCATTTTTATAACAAACGATCTCTGCTTTCACTTCTTTCAACCAGTCCATACCGATTATCACATCAAAACTCCCTAACTCTACTGGTATGAAATCAATCTTAAATGTTTCGCTAACCAGTTTAATTTCTCGATTCCGACATATATTATCTGCTGAAATTAATTTACCATTTGCTAATTCGAGTAAAAATTTACTATCCAAAGGCGTCAATGGACAACTTAATTTAGCACAAACATCTCTACTCATATAGCTTCTATCCGCACCCGAATCAAATAAAACGTAAGCAGATTTATTGTCAATAAGAAACGTACCCGTAACAAGCTCCGGGTCTTCCTGTGCCTCTGCCGCATTAATATTGAAAACTCTTCCGCGGCCTTGTCCATTCGTGTTCTCCTGGTTCGGGCAATTTCTAATAATGTGGCCTGGTTTTCCACATTTATAACAAACTACATTGGCATAACTTGCTCCGACACTAGTTGCTCCGCCATTACTCGTTCCGACACCATTTGTTCCTTTTGTTCTATTAACCCCTGGTTCGTAGACCTCACACTTCACCGCGCTATGACCATTTCTTTTATACTTGTTGCAAAATTTGGTGCAGAACCCCGAGTGATACTTTTCACACCTTTGGCATAGCTGCTTCTGATTGTTGTTGTTGTTGCGGTTATTATTGTTGTTGGGATGATTGTTGTAGTTGTTGTTGTTGTTGTTGTTGTTGTTGTTGTTGGGCCGTTTGTTGTAGTTGTGATTGATGTTGCGATTGTTGGGATAATTGTTGCGATTATTGTTGTAATTGCTGTTGTTGTTGTATTGGTGATTCTTATCACCATTTTCTTCCCACTTTCTTTTGACTTGCTTCACATTGGCCTCTTCAGCAGTCTGTTCTTTAATTCTTTCTTCAATATGGTTCACTAGTTTGTGAGCCATTCTACATGCCTGTTGTATGGAGGCGGGCTCGTGTGAACTTATATCTTCTTGGATTCTTTCCGGTAATCCTTTCACAAACGCGTCGATCTTCTCTTCCTCATCTTCGAATGCTCCCGGACACAATAGGCACAATTCTGTGAATCGTCTTTGGTACGTGGTAATATCAAATCCTTGGGTTCGTAACCCTCTAAGTTCTGTCTTGAGCTTATTGACCTCGGTTCTGGGACGGTACTTCTCGTTCATCAAGTGCTTGAATGCTGACCACGGTAGTGCGTACGCATCGTCTTGTCCCACTTGCTCTAGATAGGTATTCCACCATGTTAACGCAGAACCTGTGAAGGTATGCGTAGCATACTTCACTTTGTCCTCTTCAGTACACTTATTATGGCAAACACCAATTCGACCTTCTCGGTCCACCGTTTCAATCCGATCGGTCCTTCGGTTCCATCAAATTCCAAAGGTTTACAGGGAGTGAATTCTTTGTAGGTGCATCCTACACGATTTCCTGTACTGCTAGATCCAAGGTTATTGTTGGTATGTAGCGCAGCCTGTACTGCGGCTATGTTTGAAGCTAGAAAAGTACGGAATTCCTCTTCATTCATATTCACGGTGTGTCGAGTAGTCGGTGCCATTTCCTTCAAAATAGTCAAATGGAACAAGTTAATCATACAGAATATTAAGAGTAGTTAATAGTATTTCGTAGCATAATATGAACTCATTTATAAAAGTTTTTTCTTCATATTAGCGTTTTATAAGTTTAAATTCGGGTAGTACCTACCCGTTAAGTTCATACTTAGTAGCTAATATACAATTCAACTACTACAATTCTATACGAAAAACTGATTATAATAATATTTCGCGTTCAAACTTTTACACAATATTTTACAAACTTACAATACCGCTTATTTTACATATAGCATGAAATATAGCACACAATAAATTTGATACAAGATGGTTGTGAAGATAATTCTAGCTAGTACACAAGTCGTTCAGCAAAGGCAATAAAGACACGTAATTCATACGTCCAGAAACAAGTCATGCATTCTGGTTTTACTAGGATTACTTCCCATCCTTGGTCTTGTGGAACATAACCGTTATGGCTATTGATAAGACAGCGTGTTGTAACGTCGTCAAAGGGACGAGGGTTACGTAATGTCCAACAGTCCCGTAACAATCTAAAAACCTCATTTCTTACCCCAATTACCGACTCCGTCACTTGTGGGAACGTTTTGTTTAATAGTTGTAGCCCGATGTTCTTATTCTCACTTTGGTGAGAAGCGAACATTACTAATCTGTAAGCATAACATGCTTCTTTATATTGCATGTTAGCCGCTTTTTCTAAATCACGAAGTCCAATATTCAGATATATTGAGTCAAAATAATTTCTTAACCCATTGCGTAAAATAGCATTTGGGTTCCCCGCAATATATGCGTCAAAGTAAACACATCGTAACTTATGGATTTCCCAATGTGATATCCCCCATCTTTCGAACGAAAGCCTTTTATAAACCAAGGCATTCTTGGAACGTTCTTCGAATGTCTTACAAACTGATCTCGCCTTAAATAGTTGTGCCGAAGAATTCTGAACGACTCTAGACAAGATTTCATCAATCATGTCTCCGGGTAGGCCTCTTAAAATATTAGGTTGTCTATCCATTTTGTGTTTTTATACTGTAAAATAGACAAGAGTTAGATTCATAAAAAAAAAATACTTATTAATACAAGCAATTTTTACATATATCATAAAGCATAAGCACACTATATTACATATATTACACCACACGAATACAACTATCTTATTCTGACTCGCTTGTTTCTTCTTCTTCGGTTTTGGTTCGTTTTGCCAAGTTTCTAGGGATATATGATGTTCCCCTAATACGAGCCGTCGTTTTCCACATTGGTTTAGAAAAACCTGGTGGTTTAGAGGTTCCCGGGTCATTGTTACAACTTAAGGACTTCGGGGGTTGACGATACATATAAAGTTCATCGGGGTTGGAATTAGATTTCTCTATTTTTATGTCCTTTTCCTTATTATTTTCTTTTGCCTTTTTAAATTCAGTTGGGGTAATTTCTATAACATCATCGGAATTCTCGTGGGAATCCGATTCATCGGAGAATTGGTAATCCTCCCAATATTTTGCTTCCTTGGCGGAAACACCATTGACCATAATTAACCTTGGTTGGTTGGTTGAGGATTTTCTTTTACTTAACCATTTTATTATTTCCCCCACCGGTTCTATTTCTTCATCCGATTCCGATTCTTCTTCCGGTTCCGATTCTTCTTCCGGTTCCGACTCTTCTTCCGGTTCTTCTTCGGGAACTTGTGAATCAGTCCACGAATCATTCCAATTTACATTTGACTCTTCATTATTATTAGGTGAGTCAATGGGACTTGTTCTAGAGGTAGACATCTATCACATAATATCAAACGCGTTAAGAGATTAATATATCACATAATATTCACATGTTAAAAATATATAGTTTTCAACAAAATTTGTTAAGCAATCATTTTTCAAGTAAACACGGTCGAAGTCCAGACTCACTAATGCATCCTAACAAACTCGATAAGACACACTAATGCAAAATTCTGGTTATCTAAGACCAACGCTCGGATACCAACTGAAATGTCCCGTTCTTATTGATTAAAAACGTTCTATATTAATTGATTTCGTTGCGAGGTTTTGACCTCTATATGAGACGTTTTTCAAAGACTGCATTCATTTTAAAACAAACCATAACCTTTGTTTCGTCAATAAAGGTTTAAAAAGCTTTATGTAGATTATCAAATAATGATAATCTAAAATATCCTGTTTACACACGACCATTACATAATGGTTTACAATACAAATATGTTACCACAAAATAAGTTTCTTGAATGCAGTTTTTACACAATATCATACAAGCATGGACTCCAAATCTCGTCCTTATTTAAGTATGTGACAGCGGAAGCTCTTAATAATCACCTGAGAATAAACATGCTTAAAACGTCAACAAAAATGTTGGTGAGTTATAGGTTTAACCTATATATATCAAATCATAATAATAGACCACAAGATATCATATTTCAATACACATCCCATACATAGAGATAAAAATCGTTCATATGGTGAACACCTGGTAACCGACATTAACAAGATGCATATATAAGAATATCCCCATCATTCCGGGACACCCTTCGGATATGATATAAATTTTGAAGTACTAAAGCATCCGGTACTTTGGATGGGGTTTGTTAGGCCCAATAGATCTATCTTTAGGATTCGCGTCAATTATGGTGTCTGTTCCCTAATTCTTAGATTATCAGACTTAATAAAAAGGGGCATATTCGATTTCGATAATTCAACCATAGAATGTAGTTTTGCGTACTTGTGTCTATTTTGTAAATCATTTATAAAACCTGCATGTATTCTCATCCCAAAAATATTAGATTTTAAAAGTGGGACTATAACTCACTTTCACAGGTTTTTACTTTGTCGAGAAGTAATACTTGGCCACTGTTGATTCACGAACCTATAACAATATATACATATATATTAAAGTATGTTCAAAATATATTTACAACACTTTTAATATATTTTGATGTTTTAAGTTTATTAAGTCAGCTGTCCTCGTTAGTAACCTACAACTAGTTGTCCACAGTTAGATGTACAGAAATAAATCGATAAATATTATCTTGAATCAATCCACGACCCAGTGTATACGTATCTCAGTATGGATCACAACTCAAACTATATATATTTTGGAATCAACCTCAACCCTGTATAGCTAACTCCAACATTCACATATAGAGTGTCTATGGTTGTTCCAAAATATATATAGATGTGTCGACATGATAGGTCAAAACATTGTATACATGTCTATGGTATCTCAAGATTACATAATATACAATACAAGTTGATTAAGTTATGGTTGGAATAGATTTGTTACCAATTTTCACGTAGCTAAAATGAGAAAAATTATCCAATCTTGTTTTACCCATAACTTCTTCATTTTAAATCCGTTTTGAGTGAATCAATTTTCTATGGTTTCATAGTCGAATAAATAAGTTACAAGTCATTTTTGTAAAGGTAGTCATTTCAGTCGAAAGAACGACGTCTAGATGACCATTTTAGAAAACATACTTCCACTTTGAGTTTAACCATAATTTTTGGATATAGTTTCATGTTCATAATAAAAATCATTTTCTCAGAATAATAACTTTTAAATCAAAGTTTATCATAGTTTTTTATTAACTAACCCAAAACAGCCCGCGGTGTTACTACGACGGCGTAAATCCGGTTTTACGGTGTTTTTCGCGTTTCCAAGTTTTAAATCATTAAGTTAGCATATCATATAGATATAGAACATGTGTTTAGTTAATTTTAAAAGTCAAGTTAGAAGGATTAACTTTTGTTTGCGAACAAGTTTAGAATTAACTAAACTATGTTCTAGTGATTACGAGTTTAAACCTTCGAATAAGATAGTTTTATATATATGAATCGAATGATGTTATGAACATCATTACTACCTCAAGTTTAGTAGGTAAACCTACTGGAAGTGACAAGAAATGATCTAGCTTCAAAGGATCTTGGATGGCTTGAAAGTTCTTGAAGTAGGATCATGACACAAAAACAAGTTCAAGTAAGATTTTTACTCGAATTAAGATAGTTTATAGTTATAGAAATTGAATCAAAGTTTGAATATGAATATTACCTTGAATAAGAAAGATAACCTACTGTATATAACCAAGGTTTCTTGATCTTAGATGATTACTTGGAATGGATTAGAAAGCTTGGAAGTAAATTAGTAAACTTGAAGGGATTTTTGAAGTGTTCTTCCTATGATAATTATAGCTTGATTCTTGAAGTGATTTTTGATGAAGATGATGATTAACTACTGGAAAAATATATTCATAATAGTGTATGTGTGTTGAGAGAGAATTAGAAAGAGAATTGGAAGTGAAATGGAGTGAATGATGAGTGGTAATTGGTGAGTGGTGAGTGGGGTTAAAAGGAGTTCTAGTTAGTTGACTAGCTCATGGTAGAAGTTAAAATTGATTAGTAATACATGACATAATCAAGAGTGGAATCCCATGCTAGTTCCTATTGGTATATACCCATAGTAAGTACTTTTTGAAGCTGTGTATAATACGGGTAAGAATACGACTAGAATTCTTGATGAAAGAAAAGAATGGGAAAGTATCTGTAACCATTTTCATTAAGTATGAGTGTTTTAATATATGTCTTGAAGTCTTCCAAAAGTATTTTAATACATCTAAATACACTACATGTATATACATTTTAACTGAGTCGTTAAGTCATCGTTAGTCGTTACATGTAAGTGTTGTTTTGAAACCTTTAAGTTAACGATCTCAATTAATGTTGTTAACCCATTGTTTATTATATCTAATGTGATGTTAAATTATTATATTATCATGATATTATGATATATTAATATATCTTAATATGATATATATACATTTAAATGTCGTTACAACGATAATCGTTACATATATGTCTCGTTTCGAAATCCTTAAGTTAGTAGTCTTGTTTATATGTATATAACTCATTGTTAATATACTTTTGGAGATACTTACTTATCATAATTTCATGTTAACCATATGTATGTCCATATATATATCGTCATGTCGTTTTTACAAGTTTTAACGTTCGTGAATCGCCGGTCAACTTGGGTGGTCAATTGTCTATATGAAACTTATTTCAATTAATCAAGTCTTAACAAGTTTGATTGCTTAACATGTTGGAAACATTTAATCACGTAAATATCAATCTCAATTAATATATATAAACATGGAAAAGTTCGGGTCACTACACAAATGTTTTGACATATCATATCGACCCATGTATATATATTATTTGGAACAACCATAGACACTCTATATAGAGTAATGTTGGAGTTAGCTATACAGGGTTGAGGTTGATTCCAAAAATAGTTGTGATTTAGCCTGAGACATCTATAAACTGGGTCGTGGATTGATTGAAGATAATATATATCGATTTATTTCTGTACATCTAACTATAGACAACTAGTTGTAGGTTACTAACGAGGACAGCTGACTTAATACACTCAAATCTTTAAAACATAATAAAAATGGTTGTAATTATATTTTGATCATACTTTGATATATATGTACATATTTGTATAGGTTCGTGAATCGATCCGTGGCCAAGTCTTATTTCCGAGGAAGGAAATATCTGTGAAAGTGAGTTATAGTCCCACTTTTAAAATCTAATATTTTTGGGATGAGAATACATGCAGGTTTTATAAAGGTTTTATAAATGATTTACAAAATAGACACAAGTATGTGAAACTAATTCTATGGTTGAATTATCGAAATCGAATATGCCACTTTTTATTAATTCTGGTAATCTAAGATTAGGGAAGAGATACCCTAATTGACGCAAATCATAAAGATAGATCTATTGGGCCTAACAAACCCCATCCAAAGTACTGGATGCTTTAGTACTTCAAAATTTATATCATATCCGAAGGGGTGTCCCAGAATGATGGGGATATTCTTATATATGCATCTTGTTAATGTCGGTTACCAGGTGTTCACCATATGAATGATTTTTATCTCTATGTATGGGATGTATATTAAAATATGAAATCTTGTGGTCTATTGTTACGATTTGATATATATAGGTTAAACCTATAACTCACCAACATTTTTGTTGACGTTTAAAGCATGTTTATTCTCAAGTGAATACTAAGAGCTTCCGATGTTGCATACTAAAATAAGGACAAGATTTGGAGTCCATGTTTGTATGATATTGTGTAAAAACTGCTTTCAAGAAACATATGTCGATGTAATATATTTCTATTGTAAACCATTATGTAATGGTCGTGTGTAAACAGTATATTTTAGATTATCATTATTTGATAATCTACGTAATGTTTTTAAAACCTTTATTGATAAAATAAAGGTTATGGTTGTTTTAAAAATGAATGCAGTCTTTGAAAAACGTCTCATATAGAGGTCAAAACCTCGCAACGAAATCAATTCATATGGAACGTTTATAATCAATATGAACGGGACATTTCAATTAACACGTTACAACAAAGTAAATTCTGAATGCAGTTTTAAACAATATTATACAAGCATGCTGACTCCAAATATTGTCCATATATTAGCACGCAACAGCGGAAACTCTTAATAATCACCTGAGAATAAACATGCTTTAAACGTCAACAAAAATGTTGGTGAGTTATAGGTTTAACCTATATATTTATCAAATCGTAATAGTAGACCACAAGATTTCATATTTCAATATACATCCCATACATAGAGATAAAAATCATTCATATGGTGAACACCTGGTAACTGACATTAACAAGATGCATATAAGAATATCCCCTATCATTCCGAGATATCCATCGGACATGATAAAACAACATCGAAGTACTAAAGCATCCACTACAACGGATGGGGTTTGTTGGGCCCAATAGATCTATCTTTAGGATTCGCGTCAATTAGTAGACTGGTTTACTAATTCTTAGGTTACCAACTAAAAGGGACATATTCGGCTTCAATCATTCAACCATAGAAAGTAGTTTCATGTACTTGTGTCTATTTTGTAAAACATTTATAAAGCTGCATGTATTCTCATCCTAAAAATATTAGATTTTTAAAAGTGGGACTATAACTCACTTTCACATATTTTTACTTCGTCGGGAAGTAATACTTGGCCACTGGTCGATTCACGAACCTATAACAAATATGTACATATATATCAAAGTATGTTCAAAATATATTTACCACATTTTTAATACGTTTTAATGTTTTAAGTTTATTAAGTCAGCTGTCCTCAGTAGTAACCTACAACTAGTTGTCCACAGTTAGATGTACAGAAATAAAGCAATATATATTATCTCGAATCAATCCACGACCTTGTGTATATAAGCCTCATTCTAGATCATAACTCAAAGTATATATAATATTTTGGAATCAACCTCAACCCTGTATAGCTAACTCCAACATTACTGCATATAGAGTGTCTATGGTTGTTCCAAAATATATATATAGATGGGTCGATATGATTTGTCAAAACATTGTATTCGTGTCTATGGTATCCCAAGATACATAATATATTAGAATACATGTATAATACAATATGAGTTAGCTAGGATATGATTAATATAGATTTGTTATCAATTTTCACGTAGCTACAACAAGAAAAATTATCCAATCTTGTTTTACCCATAACTTCTTCGTTTTAAATCCGTTTTGAGTGATTCAAGTTGCTATGGTTTCATATTGAACTTAAGTTTATGAATATAAACAGAAAAAGTATAATTTTATATTTAGAAATACAGGTTACAAGTCGTTTTTGTTAAGGTAGTCATTTCAGTCGAAAGAACGACGTCTAGATGACCATTTTGGAAAACATACTTCCACTTTGAGTTTAACCATGATTTTTGGATATAGTTTCATGTTCATAAGAAAAATCATTTTCCTATAATAAAAACTTTTAAATCAAAGTTTATCATAGTTTTTAATTAACTAACTCAAAACAGCCCGCGGTGTTACTACGACGGCGTATATCCGGTTTTACGGTGTTTTTCGTGTTTTCAGGTTTTCAATCATTAAGTTAGCATATCATATAGATATAGAACATGTGTTTAGTTGATTTTAAAAGTCAAGTTAGAAGGATTAACTTTTGTTTGCGAACAAGTTTAGAATTAACTAAACTATGTCCTAGTGATTACAAGTTTAAACCTTCGAATAAGGTAGCTTTATATATATGAATCGAATGATGTTATGAACATCATTACTACCTCAGGTTTTGTGGATAAAACTACTGGAAATGAAAAAAATAGATATAGCTTCAAAGGATCCTTGGATGGCTTGAAAGTTCTTGAAGCAAAATCATGACACGAAAACAAGTTCAAGTAAGATTTCCACTCGAAATAAGATTGTTAAAGTTATAGAAATTGAATCAAAGTTTGAATATGAGTATTACCTTATATTAGAAAGATATCTTACTGTAAATAAGAAAGATTTCTTGAGGTTGGATGATCACTCAAAATGGATTTACAAGATTGGAAGTAAGCTAGCAAACTTGGAAGTGTTGTTGGTGTGTTCTTGAGTAGTTGATTTATAACTTGGTTTATGTATGGATTTATGAACTAGATTGAGCTAGATTTTGTTGAAGATGATGAAGAACACTTAGAACAAAGGAAGAACACTTGAGAGAGAGTAATTTGATTCAAGAAAATTGCAAAGTGAATGTGTTTGTGAGCTCCCTCATTCACGTGAATTTAGACTCTCCATATAGGCTCCATTAGTTTGTAATTTTGTGAGATATTTCATGCTAGATGTTAAATGATGGTTCCCACATGGTTAGGTAACTCACATGGGCTGCTAAGAGCTGATCATTGGAGTGTATATACCAATAGTAAATACATTTAGAAGCTGTGTATGGTACGAGCAAAAATACTAGTGCATATGAGTAGAATTGTTGATGAAAATGAATGAGGATGTAATTGTAAGCATTTTTGTTAAGTAGGAGTACTTTGATAAGTGTCTTGAAGTCTTTCAAAAGTGTATGAATACATATTAAAACACTACATGTATATACATTTTAACTGGGTCGTTAAGACATCGTTAGTCGTTACATGTAATTGTTGTTTTGAAACCTTTAGGTTAATGATCTTGTTAAATGTTGTTAACCTGTTATTTATTATATCAAATGAGATGTTAAGTTATTATATTATCATGATAATATGATATATTAATATATCTTAATATGATATATATGCAGTTAAATATTATTACAGCGATAATCGTTACATATATGTCTCATTTCGAAATCATTAAGTTAGTAGTCTTGTTTTTACATATGTAGTTCATTGTTAATACACTAAATGACATGTTTACTTATCATTTATCATGATTAAACATAGTGTATCAATATCTTATTATGATTCATATGTATTTAGTAAGACGTTGTTATAACGATAATCGTTATATATATCGTTTTCGAGTTTCTTAATTCAATAGTCTCATTTTTATGTATATAACTCATTGTTAAAATACCTAATGAGATACTTATCATAATATCATGTTAACTATATATATATAACCATATATATGTCATCATATAGTTTTTACAAGTTTTAACGTTCGTGAATTACCGGTCAACTTGGGTGATCAATTGTCTATATGAAACCTATTTCAATTAATCACGTCTTAACAAGTTTGATTGCTTAACATGTTGGAAACACTTAATCATGTAATTATTAAATTCAATAATATATATAAACATGGAAAAGTTCGGGTCACTACACACCGAGGGTAGCTAATGCTACATAAAATCAGCTACGGTAGCTAATGCATCGTACAATGCAAAAATTTCTCACCGAGGGTAGCTAAACGGTAGCTAATACATCGTGCAATGCATAAATTTCTCACCGATAGTAGCTAGTGCAAATCGAACCTTTGAATCCAAATAATTCTATCATAGAATGTAGTTTTGAATACTTGTGTCTATTTCGTCAAACATTTATAAAAGCATTTCATGTATTCTCAGTCCCAAAAATATATATTGCAAAAGCATTTAATAAAAATAGTTATAAAAATAGGGAATCAAATGAAACTCACTATACGATATTTTGTAGTAAAAATATGCATACGACGGAACTGAACAATGCAGGGTTGGCCTTAGATTCACGAACCTATATCATATATATATATATATATATATATATATATATATATATATATATATATATATATATATATATATATATATATATATATATATATATATATATATATATATATATATTAACACATATAATTGAAATCGAACAAATTTATGTATTATTCTTAGTGATATTAATATATTTAATATATTATAGGTTTCCTTAATAATTTAGTTAGATATATTTACTTTATTTACTTTAGATAGATAATTATTATTTATTATAAAAATACTAATATAGTTATATTATATGTATTAAATATATTTTTATATAATTAATATTTATTTGTTATAATATTAATAATAGGAATAATATTAATAATAATGATACTTATAATAATAATAATAATAATAATAATAATATTAATAAAAATGTTAATATTGATAATAAAAAAGACAATAATAATAAAATATATAAAAATGTTAATAATGATAGTAATAATAATAAAATAAAAAGGTTGTATTATTTTTACAATAAAACTACTAATTTTGATAAAATTCTTAATACTAATAATAATTAATAATAATACTTGTTAATAAATATATTAATGTTAATAATAGTAAAAATAATAATAATGATAATAATAATTATAAAAATGATAGTAATAATGATAATATTAATAAAATCTATTATTTTTATAATAATAATAATAATGATAATGATAATGATAATGATAATAATAATAATAATAATAATAATAATAATAATAATAATAATAATAATAATAATAATAATAATAATAATAATTTTAGAATACAACCTTTGAAGAAACAAGCTCCTAAAAATAAAACGCCACTGCCCGGATTCGAACCCGAGACCTCTTGCTTAACCCCAACACTCCCTAACCACTGCTCTGCCATTTCGTTTCTGATTTATTTCGCATATTAATTTCATTTAACCCATCTTTCTGTTTCCTCATTTCTTAACATCACCATCATTATCATATTTAATATCATCATCTATATCATATTTATGTAACATCATCATCTTAATCTCGACAACATATCCTATCCATCGTCATAACTAATCAAAAACCGGCCCAACATAAAAGTTAGAAGCATAGTGGCCTGAAGGAAAACGGATGATAGTTCAATAGAAAGGATCACGGATCATTAACATGTTTATAAAATTTGTTCGATGGATGAATGGATGTGGGGTTCGTCTGGGACACAAATGCATCATCATTTTATTCTTTATTACACAGTACCTTCATCATCATTCATTATTTTATATCATCTTTATGCAACTGTCATCATCCTTATCTAGATTGTCACTATCATTATCTTTTCCCCATCAAGTCATCGTCCATCATTATCCTGGTTGCAGCTGATATGTGCCATTGTGCACAGCTTGTTTCGATCAGAAACAACAGAAAAGGAAAACAAAAACTAAATGCAGGTGAGTGGCGATTAAATGGGTATCGATTTTTAAACAGAATAATTGCAGCTGCAGTGGCTCGAGTAGACAGGAAAATAACAGGGTTTGGTGGTTGTAAGTGCATGGACGGCGGTGGTGGTTTTATAATTAGGAACGCAGCATTAGTAGAAACAGGAGGTAACATCAACAGGATTGAACATCACTAGTTGTAGTTTGTTTATCGTACAGAAATTGATATCGAAAGAACAAAGATGATGATGGTGGTTCATGGTGGTCGGCCGGGAAAAGAATAGAAGTAGCTGCAGTTACAGCGAAGGGATTTGCTGGTGGTGTTCGATTGAGGGTGGGATGAACGTGATCGATATAGGAGACTGAATATTGTGAAATAAACACTTGAGTTTATTTATCCGAGAGTTTCGATTGTATGGCTTTTGATGGTAGTTTACGAAGAGAGAGGAAAAGAGAGAGGAGAGAGAGAGATAGCTAGGGTAGTGATGGTGGCGTGCGGTGGTGTTGACATGTTGTAGGTGGTGGCCGACGGTAACTTGGTTCTTGAACCGAAACAAAACATAATTTGCATCCGGGTGTGATCGACTGAAGTAATAAACATGTAAATATATAGTAAGAGATGATGAAGATGATGGTTGGCGGTTTAGGTGACGATGGGTTGTTCATGGTGACCGGAGATAGTGGTGATTTTTATGGTTGAGGTGAAGTGGGTTTCAAAGTAGCTGGTTGTATGGTGGCTGTAAATTGGAGTTGAAGTGGGTGGTGAAATGTAGCGGTTAATAGCAGTAACAACGAAAAGAAATGAGAAGGTGGTGATGTGGTTGATATTGGACCATCAGTGGTTTAATAAATGTAGAAGGAAGATGGTTTTGTGGTGTGAGCCAAGGAAGAAGAAAAATATTTAGTGGGTTTGCATATCTATTTCTTAGTAATGACATATATATATATATATATGTGTGTGTGTGTGTGTGTGTGTGTATGTGTGTGTGTGTGTGTATACATATATATCCCGTAAAGTTAATTGTGAGAAAAGAAAGGAAACACTAAACTATTATTTTATGATGATGATTTAGTGTAGTGGGTTTTGGGTTACCATAGTATCGAATAAGGATGGATGGATATATCTCAAATATTTATATTACTCCATACAGTTTTAATCAATCAAACGCATTCTTGAATAATCAAGCATAGTAAGATAGGTTCCCAATTCATTATCACGGGTAATTAATAAATTAAAGTAGTAATATAAAATTAATAATAATAATAATATAATACTTATTATAATCAAAGAAGAATCAAACGTGGATTTAACTAAAATATCTTACCGACAGTTTTCACGGACTGTGTATCGTGCACTATTTGAAATCAGTGGAAGATAAAAGGCTTCGAAAAAATCCAAAATTTTTTAATTAAATATATTAATTTATTTGGGTCATTATGGTATAAAATTTGGTCATTAATTTACTAAATAAAACTTACATCAACTGTCCCTCTCGATTATGGGTAAAATGTGAAAAGTGTTGAAATTAATTTATTAGCTTCTAAATGTATTTTTAATAAGCCTAAAATTTATATAGCTCATTTTTGGATCACCGTTTATTTTAAAATCACTTAAGTTCGTTTATGACTTATTTATTATCAATCGAATGGTAATTGAGTGCTACTATCATTTTCCAAATAAATTCGAAACTATATATATATATATATATATATATATATATATATATATATATATATATATATATATATATCTTCAATACAAATTATATAGATACTTTTTAAATAATAATCATTATAATATCCCATTTTTATTTTACTTTACATAAATAAATTTTAGTAATAACAATATACAATATTTAAAACTATATTTCCAATTATTATATATATATACACACACACACACACACACACACACACACACACACACATATCAAGTTACAATTAATTGTTCGTGAATCGTCGGAACTGGTCGAAGGTCAAACGATTTCATAAAATAGTTCAAAAATTTTGAAATTCAATTTACTAGACTTTGCTTATCATGTCGAAACCATATAAATATTAATTTTAAATTTGGTCAAAAATTTCCGGGTCGTCACAATGAACATCATCTACGTGAAGTGTTGAAGACGTTACGAGAAGAGAAGTTGTATGCTAAATTCTCTAAGTGTGAATTTTGGTTGAGAGAAGTGCAATTCCTTTGCCATATTGTGAGCAAAGAGGGTATTCAAGTAGATCCGGGGAAGATAGATGTGGTAAAGAGTTGGGAACAACAGACTACACCAACGGAATTCCAAAGTTTTCTCGGATTGGCCGGTTACTACCGTCGATTTATTGAAGACTTCTCTAAACTAGCTTATCCGTTAATCAAAATGACGAGGAAGAATGTGAGGTTTATTTGGGAAAATGAGAAAAAATTACTTTCCAATTGTTGAAGGAGAAATTGTGTCAAGCTCTGGTATTGGTGTTACCGGAAGGAATTGATGATATGACGGTTTATTGTGATGCCTCAATCAATGGGTTCAGGTGTGTTCTAATGCAAAGGGGCAAAGTCATTGCTTACGCCTCTATACAATTAAAGGAACACAAAAAGAAATACCCGACTCACGATCTTGAATTAGCGGCGGTAGTTCATGCTTTTAAAATTTGGTGCCACTATTTATATGGTGTCAAGTGCACGATTTAGTCGAATTACAAGAGTTTGAAACATCTCTTTGACCAACGAGAATTGAACAACCATCAACGTCGATGGATCGATTTTTTGAAAGATTATCATTGTGAGATACTCTACCATCCGAGTAAGGCAAATGTTGTTATGGATGAATTGAGTCAAAAGAGTCAATATCCGGCGATATGAGTGGAATCATTACGCATGATTATTACTAACGATTTCCTCGAAAAGCTTGGTGAGATTCAAATTAAAGAGTTCGTTAATAACAAGCATGAAGAACGGATTATGGGGCAAATGGAGTCTATTAAATTAGGTCTGCACGAGTTGTTGTCTTTTTAAGGTAGAGTGTGGTGCCTAAGATG
The DNA here is from genome assembly GCF_046630445.1 of Rutidosis leptorrhynchoides. Lineage (NCBI taxonomy): Eukaryota > Viridiplantae > Streptophyta > Magnoliopsida > Asterales > Asteraceae > Rutidosis > Rutidosis leptorrhynchoides. Next base: position 295,843,034 of record NC_092333.1, read on the forward strand.
GGTGATTACCGAAAAGTGCTACTTGACGAATTACATAAGTCCAAGTATTCCATCCACCCGGGTGCGACAAAGATGTACCTTGATTTGAGGAAAGAGTATTGGTGGCCCGGAATGAAGCGTGACGTGGTTAAGTATGTTGAACAATGCGTTATGAGTTTACAAATTAAGGTCGAGCACCAAAAGCCATATGGTATGTTGCAACCACTAGAAATCCCAAAGTTGAAGTGGGAGCACATTACCATTCTTTGTATTACAAAGTTTCCAAAGACGGCGAGAACCCAATTCGATTCAATTTGGGTAATAGTTGATAGATTGACGAAGAGTTCATTCTTTCTTCCCATCCGGGAGGCGATATCATCGGAGGCACTATCGAAGTTATTTATCAAGGAGGTGATATCGAGACAGAGGGTTTCTATATCTATTGTTTTGGATCGGGATACTCGTTTTACATATCAATTTTGAAATAAGTTTCAAGATGATATGGGTACAAAGTTGAAAATGAGCACGGCGTATCAATTTCAAACGGACGATTAAACCGAACATACAAATCAAACATTGTTACGGGCGTATGTTATTGATTTTGGTGGTAGTTGGGATGAGTACCTTTGGTGGAATTCTCGTACAACAATAGTGACCATGTTAGTATCAGGATGTCGCCGTATGAGATGCTCTATGGTCGAAGGTGCCGAACCCCGATTGTTGGGGCGAGGTAGGTCAAAAAGAAGTCAGGAGTACCAATTTGGTATTAGAGATGAATTTTAAGATGTAAATGATTCGGGCTCGACTTAAAGTGGCACAAGATAGACAAAAGTCTTATGCGGATAAGCATACCTTTGGTGCAATTCTCATACAACAATAGTTACCATGCTAGTATCCGAATGTCGCTGTATGAGATGCTCTATGGTCGAAGGTGCCGAACCCCGATTTGTTGGGGCGAGATAGGTCCAAAAAGAAGTAAGGAGTACTGATTTGGTATTAGAGATGAATTTTAAGATCGAAATGATTTGGGCTCGACTTAAAGTGGCACAAGATATACAAAAGTCTTATGCGGATAAGCGTAGACGGCCGATTCAGTTTCAAGAAGGTGACATGGTGATGCTCAAAATTTCTCCATGGAAGGTTCATAAACGGGGAAAGTTAGCTCCTCGGTTTGTTGGACCCATCAAAATTTTGACTCGTGTTAGTGAAGTTGCTTACAAATTAGAGTTACCCGAAGAACTTGCGAGAATTCATAACACATTTCATGTTTCTCATCTCCGTAAGTGTTTTGCGGATGACTCGACGTGGGTGCCATTGGATAAAATCACGTTGAAAAACAAATTGGAGTATGTTGAGGAACTGATGGCGATTCTTGATGAAAATGTGAAGATGTTGTGGAATAAGGAGGTGCGAACTTATAAGGTTTAATGGTGACATCCAAAGGGTTTAGAATTTAAATTACGTGGGAACCTGAAGAATTTGTGTTGGTGTATCTTCCTGCTTGTCATGCGGCTTGGATCGCGAGGGCGCGATCCGAGTCAAGTGAGGGAGAGTTGTAATGCGCTGTTTTCAAATTACCCTATATTGTGTGGCATGCACCTTTATACGCGACGCGTAAAATTAGCTGGCAACATTGGGTCATTAATTTAATGTTTTAAAGGGGGTATATTGGTCTTTTTACTAGAGTGGTGGTTTTGAGGCCACAAAATTGATCCAACCTTATCCTTATCTCATTTTCATCCTCTTTTCACTCAACACTTTCACTTAGAGAGAGAGAGAGATAGAAACCCTAGAGAGAGAAAGTTCAAATCAAGGAAGAAGAAGCTAGATCTCATCATTTGAAGCTTGGTACTTGTTGAATCCACTTGCCAACTATGTTGTGTTATTGTGGTAAGTTCTAAATCTAATTTCTATTGTTTAATTTGGGTTATGATTAGGGTTTTGGTCTAAGTCTTGGGTGTAAGCCCAATTTCCTTGATAAATTAGGGAATTTGGGTAAGATTTATGAACACGGACCTAAAGATTCTTAATCTAGGGTTTGATATTATAAATTGGGGTTTGTGAGTCTTAAATTATTTTTGAGTCACTAGCACACTTATGTGTTAGTGAAATGGGTGTTGTTAGGGTTCATGGTTGACCCAAATGTGGGTGTTGACCTTGAAATGGGTCAAATGGGTGGTGTATGACCCAACTAGCAAGATGAGGATTTAATTACACAAAACTTGTGTTAGTTAGTGTGTTTGTACTATAATCACTAATTACTAGTGATTTGGGGTAATCTTGACCTAGTGTGGGTGTTAGTAGTACAAATGGGTCACATTTGCACTATGTGTCATAATTTCACTAGGGGTTATGAGTTGGTATGTAGTCCAACTTGTTTGGGTGATTAATTGTATAATTAATGTAATAGGTACATTGCATTGAAGGTTGCAGGATTTTGGTATTGACTTTCACCAAAGTGATAAGATCGGTAGAATAATTATACGTGAATGTATGTAGTGTACTTATTTGTTCTATGTTATGAACCAAAGAGCTGGTAGTACCATAGCATGTGCGTAATGGGTGCTATGATGTGAACCAAAGAGCCGGTAGCATCATGGTATATGTGTTATGGCGTGAACCAAAGAGCCGGTAGCGGTATAGCACGGGTAGTTAAGGTGTGAACCAAAAGCCTTTAGCACCTTAGCGTGAGTATGACTCAGTGTTATGATGTGAACCAAAGAGCCGGTAGCATCATGACAAATGCATAATGGCGTGAACCAAAGAGCCGGTAGCGCCATATCATGTGACATATGGAATGAACCAGAGAGCCGGTAGCACCATAGCGTAGATATGGTTAGCCATATTATGTGTATGTTGTCTAAATTAGCGTTATTTATATTGTATGCTAAACAGTTGCTAGCTAGTTGTGGGTGGTGGTGTGATAATGCTAAAAATGAACATATATTTCATAGCATTATCCTTCAAGAAAGACAAGCTTTTAGTTGTAATTGTTCTATTTACAAGTGATATTCGTTTAAATAATTAAAGGTGAAGACAAAAGACATATTCGACGATTTGAAGACGCAAACGACCAAAACGCTAAAAAGTACAAAGTACAATCCAAGTGGTTCAATTTATTGATGAGAAACGTCTCAAAATTACAAGAGTACAAGCCGCAAAACGCAAAGTACAAGATATTAAAGAGTACGCAAGGACGTTCAAAAATACGGAACCGGGACATGAACCAACTATCAGCGCGCGACGTAACGGAGCTAAAATTACAAGTCAACTATGCACAAGAATATAATATATATATATATATATATATATATATATATATATATATATATATATATATATATATATATATATATATATATATATATATATATATATATATATATAATGTAAATTATATATATTATATATATATTTAAATAAAACGTCGACAAGCTAGCAAACAAAGACATGTGAATTGGGACAAGGGGCCATGCGATCGCATGGCCAGCATGAGTAAATCCCATGCGATCGCATGGCTTGCTGTAGCAGGTCAGGTCCTATAAATTGAAGCGTTTGGTCGACGAATTTTTACACCTTCATCAATCATCAACTCTCTGTCTCTCATATATTTATATTTATATTTTATAATTTTAATTTTAATATTAAGTTAATAATAATAAGGTTATAGTGGCGAATGTTTTAAGTTTGTAAGTAGAAATTCTGTCCGTGTAACACTACGCGATTAATACTCATTGTAAGTTATGTTCAACCTTTTTAAATTAATGTCTCGTAGCTAAATTATTATTATGCTTATTTAAGCCGAAGTAATCGTGATGTTGGACTAAATATTAAGACGGGGTTATTGGGCTTTGTACCATAATTGGAGTTTGAACAAAAGACCGACACTTGTGGAAATTGGACTATGGGCTATTAATGGGCTTTATATTTGTTTAATTGAATGCTAGTTCGTTAATTTAATATAGAGATTTAGAATTTGAGGTAATTATAAATAACCACATACACTCGATCGGATACGATGGGTGGGATATTTATAAATACTAATAATCGTTCATTTAACCGGACACGGGGATGGATTAATAGTCAATGGACTCATTAAAATAGGGGTGGATTAAGTACAAGGACACTTGGCGTAATTCTTAACAAAGTATTAAAACCTTGGGTTACACGCAGTCGATATCCTGGTGTAATCATTAACAATGTATTAAAACCTTATTACAGTTTAAGTCCCCAAATAGTTGGAATATTTGACTTCGGGTATAAGGATAATTTGATGAGGACACTCGCACTTTATATTTACGACTGATGGACTGTTATGGACAAAAACCAGATGGACATATCGAATAATCCAGGACAAAGGACAATTAACCCATGGTAATAAATTAAAATCAACACGTTGAACATCATGATTACGGAAGTTTAAATAAGCATAATTCCTTTAATTTATATCTCATCATACTTTTATTTACCGTCATTTTATTTATTGTTATTTTATTTATCATACTTTAAATTACTGCACTTTTATTTATCGTACTTTTATTTATCATAATTTACTTTACGCTTTAAATTCAGTCATTTGTATATTTAATATTTTACATTAGGTTTTAATTGCGACTTAAGACATAAAATCGACAAACCAGTCATTAAACGGTAAAAACCTCCCCTTTATAATAATTATATATATATATATATATATATATATATATATATATATATATATATATATATATATATATATATATATATATATATATATATATATATATATATATATATATATATATATATATATATATATATATATATATAAATATAGTTTAAAATATAATATAGCGTTAAATTTAGTTGTATCCCTGTGGAACGAACCGCACTTACTAAAAACTACACTACTCTACGATTAGGTACACTGCCTATAAGTGTTGTAGCAAGGTTTAGGTATATCCATTCAATAAATAAATAAATAACTTGTGTAAAATTGTATCATATTTAATAGTATTTTGTAGTAAAATTAATAGTATTATGTGTAAAGACCCGTCCTAATCCATCTGGAAGAAGTCCATATCGATTATAAACGATTCACAATAGTTGATTACATTACGAGGTACTTGACCTCTATATGATACATTTTACAAATATTGCATTCGTTTTTGAAAAGACAATCTTTCATTACATCGGAAGTTGACGTCATGCATACCATTTCATAATATATCTAACTATAATTGACTTAATAATAATCTTGATGAACTCAACGACTCGAATGCAACATCTTTTGAAATATACCATTAATGACTCCAAGTAATATCCCTAAAATGAGCAAATGCACAGCGGAAGACTTCTTTATTACCTGAGAATAAACATTCTTTAAAGTGTCAACCAAAAGGTTGGTGAGTTCATTAGTTTAACATAAATAATCATTTCCATCACTTTAATAGACCACAAGATTTTCATTTCCGGTTCTCATAAATATAAGTCCCATGCATAGAGACAAAAATCATTCATATGGATTGAACACCTGGTAACCGACATTAACAAGATGCATATATAAGAATATCCCCATCATTCCGGGACACCCTTCGGATATGATATAAATTTCGAAGTACTAAAGCATCCGGTACTTTGGATGGGGTTTGTTAGGCCCAATAGATATATCTTTAGGATTCGCGTCAATTAGGGTGTCTGTTCCCTAATTCTTAGATTACCAGACTTAATAAAAAGGGGCATATTCGATTTCGATAATTCAACCATCGAATGTAGTTTCACGTACTTGTGTCTATTTTGTAAATCATTTATAAAACCTGCATGTATTCTCATCCCAAAAATATTAGATTTTAAAAGTGGGACTATAACTCACCATACTGTATTTTGTAGTAAAAATACATATAACAATATTGAACAACTGAACAATGCAGGGTTGGCCTTGGATTCATGAACCTATATCATTTGTATATTTATTAATATACATAGTTGTAATCGAACAATATATATTGTAACTTTATATATTGTTTATTTAATTTGTATATATATATATATATATATATATATATATATATATGTTTGAAAATGATTATTATTTATACAGTTATATAAATATATATATATATATATATATATATATATATATATATATATATATATATATATATATATATATATATATATATATATATATATATAAAATACCTAATTTGTTTTATATGTGTATTTTTATAAAAATTGTTAATATAAGATATTCATACTTGTGTGTAATATTATTTATGAGTATATTTTTATATACTTAATAATATGGTAAATTAAAGTTGTATTTGATTATAATGATAATATTAATAATGACATTATTTATAATAATAATTATAATAAGAATCATAGTAATAATAATAGTGACAATAATAATAATATTAATATCTTAAGATTTTAACAATTTTATGTCTGTATATACATATATATAAATACTCTGTTTATAAATTTTCATGTTCATAGCTATGTTATTCATATCCTAATCAGTATAAACTTTATAGTTATATACATATTTACTTATTCAATATCATACGATTTTTAGTTCATAAACTTTTAATACTTAACTATAATCTTAATTGTAACAATAGTCGTAATAATAATAGTAAATGATCTAATTAATAATAATTTTACTAGTAACAATAATTATAAGAATATTAGTAATAGTAAAGATATTATTAGTGATTATACTTATGTTATTAATAATCAAAAATTTCATGTTAAGTTTCTAAACTAATAACTAAGGCTTCTATAACATCAATTTGTAATTTTAATCATAATAATAATGATGATACTTATTTTAATAATAATCATTCTAATAATAATATTTAGTGATATAATGATAATAATAATACTAGTAACTAGTAATAATTTTATTAATAACGATAATAAGAATTATAATAATAATGTTAATAACTAATACTAATGAGTATAGTAATAATAATAACAATCATAATAATAATAATAATAACAATTAATAACAATTAATAATAATAATAATAATAATAATAATAATAATAATAATAATAATAATAATAATAATAATAATAATAATAATAATAATAATAATAATAATAATAATAATAATAATAATAATAAGATTAATAAGATAGACTACCTTCAAAGAAATTCGGCCTAAAAAGAAGAATACTGCCTCCCCACGGACTCGAACCCAAGACCTCTCGCTCCCCGACACACACACTTAACCATCCTTCTATTTTCTGTTTTCTGTAATCATATGAATTCTATATTTAATTAAACCATTCTCTTGTTTCTCTCCTTCCTTTTCAATTCACTGATTGATCAAGAAACCTATTTACAAATCAAAGCAATATGTTTTAAAGGTTGACTAAAGACGTGAAAACACAATGGGAAACAATCAGTTATACCTTAAATTGATTTAACAGAACAAAACAAAAGCAGTAGCAGGCTGAAGCACGAAGAACACCCCAATCTTCATATTCGAAATTAAGAACATTTTAGACCCAAGTTTCTTCATGAAGTAGGTTTAAAATCCATCTTAAAAACTTTCTAATTACTCAATTGAAACAGAAATATGAAAATAACTTCGAATTTCTTCATAAACAAAACGTTTGACTTTTTAAACTTAACCTTTGACTCCAAAATTAAAGATCGATAGAATGATTTAGGTTTTGAAACTTTGCAGAAAGATCACTCATTATATTCCTAATAAAACTGCATTTAAGGATTTGAGAATTTGATTTGTTTTCGAAGCTTAAAAAAAAAGAAACAAGAACAGAGGTTGCGTCTGTGTTCTTGGGGATTTTGGGTGATTTCAATCGAAAATAAGGCTGTAAGGAGTAGTGGCATTTGATAGTTGGTAACGTGAGGTTTTAGTGGTATCCCACATTAATGAAATTGAATCGTTTACACAACAAGTTGATGTCGACAGGAATTAAATCAGTTACCGAATCAAATAAAAAAAATAACAAAAGTGATGGTGATGGCAAACTGATTCTGGCTGTTAATGTAATCACCATGTTGTGATTTGTACTAAAGATTAGATCAGCTACAGATTGATAGTAACACTAAACGGATCATGATTCTGCAATCGTACCCATAATTCTTTTATAATTAATATTAATAATTAATAGTTATAATTATATGAATAATAATTCTAATAATAATAATAATAATAATAATAATAATAATAATAATAATAATAATAATAATTCTCTTAATAATAAATAATACTGAATATTATTTATATTAATAATATTAACATAATAATAATACAATTAATACTAATTATCTAGTAATAATAATAATATTTATCATAATAATGGTATTTTTTAATTGTATTGTTTTTATAACAATAATAATAATAATAATGATAATGATAATAATGGTTTTTAATGACAAAACATAATAATGTTACTAGTAATTACAAGTTACATATTTTAATTTTTATATCTATATATATTATTTATTAAATTATTATTAACAATATAGATATCAATACTAATAATAATAATGAGAGTAATACTTATAATATTGATATAAAAATTTATGCTTCTCAATCTCATAAAAAATACAAATATCAATATTAATAATGAAAGTAAATATATTAATAAAATACTTATTTTAAATTGTACTTAAATATATTAATATTATAAGTTATTATTCATGTACATTTAATACATATATAATAACGTATATTGAGTACTGAATATTTATATTTTATAATATAATAAAAATTTATTTATAAGAATCATATATATAGATTCAGAATCATATCCTATATATACTTTTATATTCTCATATATTAGTAACTTAAATATTCTATTTATTATCTTTAATTTTTAATTCCAATTGATTATGTGTACTTTATTATTTCAAATTATTGTATATACATTTATATTTATATTTATATATATACATATTTATATATTTATTTACACGTAATTGTTCGTGAATCGTCAGGAATGGTCAAAGGTTAATTGCCTTCATGTAAACAGTTTCAAATATTTTTAGACTCAACATCATAGACTTTGCTTATCGTGTAGGAGTAATATAAAGATTAAGTTTGAATTTGGTCGGAAATTTCTGGGTCACTACATTACGTACTACACCTCGCACACATCAAGTATTTTTGGCGCCGCTGCCGGGGATCTTCAACAACGCCAAAAGCGAAACGCTATAAAAAAAATTATTAAGTTTTTAAGCCATTTTTGTAAAAATATATTTATATAAGTTTTAAATATTAAAAACAAAAATATAAAAACATAAAAAATATATATATATATATTTCTATATTTTTAAGTATTTAAATTTAAAAGTTTATATTTTTATTGTTAAAAGTTATAAAAACTAATAAGTAAATTATTTTTTTTAATTTATAAGTTTTATTTAAGTTATTTTATTTTTTTATTTTATTAAAAATAAGAAGAAAAAAATAAGTAAAAGAGTAAACGGGCCGTACTGTAGCTGCCTAAGATCTGGCCTGGAACCCGACTCCATGCGATCGCATGGCCAAACAACTGATACCTCATGCGATCGCATGAGGTGAAAAGACAGGTCAGTTACCTAGTCTAATCGAATTAGGGTTAGGTTTAAATTATAATTATAATTAATTAAATATAGATTAGGGTTTTATATAATAATAATTAGTTTAAGTTTTAATTAATTTTGTATTTTAAGTTTTAATTAGTTTTATTAATATAAAAATTAATACTTTTATAAAATAATAATATAAAAATAATATTTTTATAAAAATAAGCAATTTTATCACTTATTATTTTTTTTAATTGTATATTTTAATCGTTTAATTTGTAATTTGTATTTTTATCGTTCTTAATTAGTTTAAACTTAGTTTTTGCCATAGTTATTTCTATTTCTAGATTCTTAGGCTTTGCCGTAAAATCTCTTAAGTGCTTTTTCTTTAGATTAAGATTTAGGCGCTTTAGAATTTTACGACGTCGCTTATCGCTTTAGTTTTAAATAGATTTTAGTGCCTAATTAAGTAATTGCCATTTTGGATATAAAATTTCTTTTAAGCTTTAATTCCTTAAGACGTAACTTTTAATATTTAGTTTTAGACTTTTTAAGTTTCGACGCCTTACTTTCTTATTATTATTTTTCGACCTTTTATTTTTCGACGTTTTTCGATGCACTCTTTTTCTTTCTCATTTCTACGCTCTAGTTTTTAGGACATAGAATTTTCTTTATTTTCTTTAAACTTCATCGAAAAAAATTATTTTAAGCGGTTAAATTGATAGACATCCAAATTTTTCTGCTTCGTAGTAATAGTTGGATTTGTTAGTGGCGAGTTGTGGACTTCCGATTTAAAGGGTCCTGGCTACCTGCTGCATCTTTTGGCTATTCGAAACGTGGGCAAAAGCAGAAAAGTCTATTAATTTGATAACTTATATAATTTTTATCTTTATAACTAATAGGATATTCAGTGAATGCACCGAGCAAAACGTTTATCACCTTTCATACGTTCACCACCTGTAACTCGATCAAGACATCTAGCCAATATTGTCGCCGTTGATTTTTCTTTAGAATCATCATCTAATCAACCAAGTACTCCGATTCAAATTTCCGATAATCCATTTTTTGAACCTGACCTCACAATTGAGAACCCCGAGGATATTCAAGGAAAATTCAGCGATCCTGAAATACTAATCATTCCTCCTGAACCACAAATCACTCATCCAGAGATTGTCGAGGAAGAAACCATTAAGTCAGAATCCTCTAGTGATTCAGATTCAAAAAATTCAATCATGAAAAATCCGGAACCTCTAAGTATGGAAGATCGAATGAGGGCTAAATGCACTGGCCAAGGTCATGCAATTACTCAACCAGACATTTATGCGCCAGATTATGAAATTAAAGGACAAATCCTACACATGGTAAATAATCAATGCCAATTTAGTGGTATGCCAAAAGAAGATCCAAACGAACATCTTCGTACCTTTAATAGGATATGTACTCTATTCAAAATCAGAGAAGTTGAGGATGAACAGATCTATCTCATGTTATTTCCCTGGACTTTAAAGGGAGAAGCCAAAGATTGGTTAGATTCATTACCTGAAGGGGCGATTGATACATGGGATGTCTTAGTTGAAAAATTTCTTAAACAATTCTCTCCGGCATCTAAAGCCGTAAGACTTCAAGGAAAAATTGTTACGTTCACACAAAAGCCAAATGAAACTCTATATGAGGCGTGGACAAGATTTGGAAAGTTGTTGAGAGGATGTCCTCAACACAGTTTAGACACTTATCAAATAGTACAAATATTCTACCAAGGATGCGATATTACTACACGAAAAGACATCGACATAGTAGCTGGTGGTTCTATTATGAAGAAAACTACAACTAAAGCTTACAAAATTATTGATAACACTGCTTCCCACTCACATGAGTGGCATCAAGAAAAAGACACCGTTAGATCATCTAAAGCAGCTAGAGACGATTCTAGCCATGACTTTGATTCCATTTCCGTAAAGTTAGACTCTTTCGAGAGACGAATGGAAAAGATGACTAAGGATATTCACACAATACGAATTAGTTGTGAGCAGTGTGGAGGACCACATTTGACAAAAGATTGTCTAAGTATTGAACAAACAATGGAACAAAGAGATAATGTTTCATACATGAATCAAAGGCCTGGAAATAATTATTAAAATAATTATCAACCGCCAAGACCAAATTACAATCAAAATTAGAATTATAACCAAAATGTTTCATACAACAACCAACAAGGTCCTAGCAATCAACAAGTATCTAATAATACTTACAATCAGCAAAGACGTATTTTTCCAAATAAACCACCACAAACCGATGATAAAAAGCCAAATTTAGAAGATATGATGTCAAAGCTAGTTGAATCTCAAACGTAGTTTTTCACATCTCAGAAACAAACTAATGAACAAAATGCTCAAGCATTTAGAAATCAACAAGCTTCTATTCAAAATCTAGAACAAGAAGTAAGCAACCTAGCAAGGTTGATAGGTGAAAGAAAACCGGAAAGTTTACCTAGCGATACAAATGCTAACCTCTGGAATGAAACAGCTAAAGCCATTACCATGAGAAGTGGTATTACACTTAAACCACCTGAAATGCCTGTAATTTCTGATGAAGCTATTCCTACTCCACAGGCACCACAGCCTGAGCAAGATAAGGAAAAAGAACCGGTAGTTGAAAAGGTTAATGAGGATAACACAGTTAAGGCTAAACCTTATGTTAAACCATACCAGCCACCACTTCCTTACCCGAGTAAAATGAGAAAAGAAAGACTTGAAGCCGAGCAATCCAAATTCTTGGATATGTTTAAACAAATAAATGTCAATCTTCCTTTCATTGATGTGATTTCAAGAATGCCTAGATATGCTAAATTTTTGAAAGATCTAATCACAAATAGAAAGAAAATGGAAGAACTCTCAGCTGTTACTATGTATTCTAATTGTTCTGCAGTGCTGTTGAATAAGATACCAGAAAAACTCCCAGATCCAGGAAGTTTCACAATTCCATGTTTTCTGGGTAGTCTTAGTTCAATAGAAGCATTGGCAGACTTAGGTGCTAGTATAAATTTAATGTCGTATTCACTATACGCTAAACTAGACCTTGAAGAATTAAAACCAACACGAATAACATACAACTAGCCGATCGATCAGTAAACTATCCTAGAGGGATAATGGAGAACATGCTAGTTAAAGTTGGTACTTTAGTATTTCCAGTAGATTTTGTTATTCTGGACATGGAAGAAGATTCTCGAGTTCCTCTCATATTAGGAAAACCATTCTTAAACATGGCTAAAGCAATAATAGACGTGTTCGGTAAGAAACTGACCCAAAGTATAGAGGACGAGAGTGTTACCTTTTCTGTTGATAGAGCCATACAACAACCGCAATCGGCAGATGATACATGTTATTACATTCAAACTATAGATTCACATGCAGAATTGTTACAAGAATTTCCAGAATTACAAGGAACAGGAGAATGTTCTTTAGGAGAAGGAACTGAACCAATTGATGAAGCTGAAATGTTTGCTACACTTATGGCTAATGAATATGAACCAACAACAGAAGAACTTCAAATGCTAAAAGAGGAAGACAGATATCGATACAAATTATCGATAGAAGAACCACCGACATTAGAGTTAAAGCGACTTCCAAACCATTTGGAATATGCTTATTTACATGGTGAATCTGAATTACCTGTAATAATATCGTCTTCTCTTACGAAAAATGAAAAATCTCAACTCATTTCTATGCTAAAAGCTCATAAACCAGCTATTGCATGGAAGATTCATGACATTAAAGGCATAAGTCCTTCGTATTGCACATATAAAATCCTTATGGAAGAAGGTCATAAAACATATGTGCAACGCCAACGAAGACTAAATCCTAATATGCAAGATGTTGTTAAGAAAGAAATAATTAAACTGCTCGATGCAGGTTTAATTTATCCAATCTCTGATAGTCCATGGGTAAGCTCAGTTCAATGCATACCTAAGAAGGGTGGCATGACTGTCATCACAAATAAAAAAAATGAGCTTATTCCTACTAGGACTGTAACAGGATGGCGTGTCTGTATTGATTATAGAAAATTAAATGACGCCACCAGAAAAGATCATTTTCCCTTACCTTTCATTGATCAAATGTTGGAAAGGTTAGCTGGGAACAGTTACTATTGTTTTCTTGACGGTGTCTCCGGATACTTTCAAATTCCAATCGCACCCGAGGACCAAGAGAAAACCACATTCACGTACCCTTATGGTACTTTTGCTTACAAACGCATGCCATTTGGACTTTGCAACGCCCCTGCAACCTTTCAAAGGTTCATGATGGCGATTTTTCACGACATGATAGAAGAATGCTTGGAAGTTTTCATGGATGACTTTTCAGTCTTCGGTGATACTTTTGAAACATGTCTAGTTAATCTTGAACGAATGCTTATTAGATGCGAACAGTCAAATCTAGTACTTAATTGGGAGAAATGCCATTTCATGGTTAAAGAAGGCATCGTTCTTGGTCATAAAATTTCAAAGGAAGGAATTAAAGTGGATAGAGCTAAAGTAGATGTAATTGCTAAACTTCCACATCCCACTAATGTTAGAGGAGTTAGGTGTTTTCTAGGGCATGCCGATTTTTACCGATGTTTCATAAAAGATTTTTCTAAAATTGCCACTCCTATGAATAAACTCCTAGAAAAGGATGCTCCATTCATCTTTTCAGATGAATGCATCAAATCTTTTAATATTCTTAAAGAAAAACTCACTAATGCGCCGATCATGATAACTCCAAATTGGAATCTACCATTTGAACTCATGTGCGATGCAAGTGATTTTGCAATGGGAGCCGTTTTATAACAAAGGATTGAAAAACGATTTCAACCTATTTATTACGCTAGTAAGATGTTACAAGGAGCACAAACGAATTACACAACTACTGAAAAAGAACTTGCTATTGTCTTTGCTTTTGACAAATTTCGTTCATACCTCGTTCTAGCTAAAACGGTGGTCTATACCGACCATTCTGCTCTTAGATACCTATTTTCGAAACAAGATGAAAAACCACGATTAATCCGTTGGATCTTACTCTTACAAGAGTTCGATATTGAGATCCGAGACAAAAAGAGAGCAGAAAATCTCGCCGCTGATCATCTTTCTCGTCTTGAAAATCCTGAATTAGAAGTTTTAAACAAATCGGCTATACAAGATAACTTTCCTGATGAATATCTTTTGAAGATCGATTATAATGAAATTCCATGGTTTGCAGACTATGCAAACTACTTAGTATGTGGATTCCTTGAAAAAGGGTTGTCGTACCAAAAATGAAAGAAATTCTTTAGTGATATAAAACACTATTTTTGGGAAGATCCACATTTGTTTAAAAGTTGTCTCGATGGAATAATACGCCGATGCGTGTTCGGAGATGAAGCTAGTCAAATCTTAAACCATTGTCACACAGGACCAACAGGAGGGCATTATGGGCCTCAACTCACAGTAAGGAAAGTCTACGACGTTGGATTCTATTGGCCTACAATTTTCAAAGACGCACACCTTCTTTGTAAATCCTGTGATGCATGTCAAAGGGCCGGAAAAATAAGTCAACGTGATGAAATGCCACAAAATGTCATTCAAGTATGTGAAGTATTTGACGTTTGGGGTATTGACTTTATGGGCCCATTTCCAAAATCTCATAATAATCTCTACATTCTCGTTGCCATTGATTATGTATCTAAATGGGCAGAAGTACAAGCTCTCCCAACTAACGATGCACGAGTTGTAGCTAACTTTCTAAAACGTCTTTTTGCAAGGTTCAGAACACCGAAATCTTTAATAAGTGATCGGGGTACTCATTTCTGTAATAATCAACTTGAGAAAATTCTCAAAAGATATGGAGTAACTCATAAAATCTTAACTGCTTATTATCCACAAATAAGTGGACAAGTTGAAAATACTAACCGAGCTTTAAAACGTACTCTAGAGAAAACCATAGGATCAAATCCAAAGGAATGGTCCATGAAATTGGAAGATGCACTTTGGGCTTTTAGAACAGCCTACAAAACTCTAATTGGAACCACACCTTTTAAACTCGTTTACGGAAAAGCATGTCATCTTCTAGTAGAAATTGAGCACAAAGCATTTTGGGCTTTGAAGACATGTAATCTTGATTGGCATGAAGCCGGACGTTTACGATTAAGTCAACTAAACGAATTAGAAGAATTGAGACATGATGCATATGAAAATTCATTAATCTATAAGGAAAGAATGAAGAAATGGCATGATAAAAGAATTAGAAGTTCAAAAGAAGTCAAGGAAGGAGATAGAGTTCTTCTTTTCAATTCACGATTCAAGCTATTTCCTGAAAAATTGAAATCAAGATGGTCTGGACCATTTATAGTCAAAAGAGTTTTCCCGTACGGAACAGTAGAATTAATAAATTCGAATGAGATTGAATTTAAGGTCAATAGTCACAGAGTTAAACATTACATAGATAATCCAATGGAAATTGAAGATGAAGTTAATCACAATTTCGACACCACAGCTAACTAAGTGTGGGAAGATTCGAATCTTTTAAGGGTAATATGAATTTCTGTTAAAGTTAGATGTTCTGTTTTCGTGTAGTTCTAGAAAATGGAATCCGATTGGTCTTTCCCTAGCAGACCCTAAAGAACTAGTCTTCTCCCTCCATTCTGAATTTTTATTTCTTTTAGGTTTTACGAGATGAAGAATTCATTTGATCTGAACCATGGTCTACTACTACACGCAATGATTACTAATCGTAATAATAATATCTTCCCGAGTGAACTGGTATCATTCATAAGAAGAAAAATGGACGAAGTGAGGAAAGAACTCAGGAAGAATCATCATAAGATACATTTTGGTAAAGGAAAATCAAAATCCGCAACAAAAAGAAGAGCGCGACACCTTGAAAGATGTCATAAATGCGGAAAATGGTCACATGAAGGTAAATGTTCGAACAATCAAACATATTCAAATACCGAATTTGTTACTCTATGCAGAGAAGGACCGTTCATATGTTTAGAAGAAAAGTTATTAAAAAATCGAGGTTACGCTTATGTAGCTATGGAAAACCAAATCACACGACTCTCCTATGAGTCGACTAAAGCAGGTCTATGAGAATTCTATCTCACAGGTAAGTATGTACAATTTTTATTTTATTTTTATTGCTTTTAACCTTTTGATAATAAACGCTGAATCGTTCGCTATAAAGTATTAAATTGATATTCAATAAAATTAGGTATGCGAAACCGAAATTATTGATATCATACAAAACTTTATTACGTCACTGCGAAATTTACCGTTTATTCATAAGGTATAAATATCTTTAATCATTCAATCCAAAATATTTCAGAAATTCCTCAGGAGTAAAACTATGTAATATAGCCGAAATTACTTTACCCAAAAAGAGGGACGTATGTTTTTGATAATATTTGATTGATTAAAGTGGGATAAAAGACCAAAAAGATTTTTATTTTATTTTCGCCTTGTTTTTAAATTTAATATATATAATTATAATATTTTAAATAAAAGTTTGTAAAATTACTATATATATAAATATTATTAATATAAAATTATTTGCATTTTAAGTTTGGTGTGAATTTAAAAATAAAAATTTACTTTATTTCATTAAGTTAAAAATTTGATTTCTAAAATTCGTCGTGAGTTGAAGACTAGGTCGATGAACCGAAATTGCTTTACCCAAAGGCGGGACGAGAAATTTTGTTATCATTATTTTTAATTTGATTGATCTAAAGTATACCAAAAACATTAAAAAAAACCCCCAAAATCTTTGTTTTTAAAACAATCGCTTAAAATGACAGATTTTATAATTTTGTCAAGGGACGGACTAGGTAATCGTACCGAAACAACCTCGTCCTAAAAAGAAAAACAAAATTTTAAATTTAATTAATTGTTTTAATAGTAAAAGGTTTTTATCTACAAAAAAAAAAAAAAAAAAAAAAAACAATATTATACCCCATGCGATCGCATGGGGTTTTGCTTTACATACCATGCGGTTGCATAGACCACAAAAGCTGGACAGGTCAAAAAGAGCAAGCTCGCTGGGTTCTTTCTCACTTCTACACACACATATACACGAAAACACACACAAAACCTTCTCAAATTTCATCATTTTTTCATCAAAATTCACCAAATTTGTCCCTACAATCCTCTAGAAACAAGTCTTTTCTCAGATGAGGAAGCAGAAAGGTAAAAATTTCACCCCTAAACTTCTAAATTTCCTAATTTTTGTGATAATTTCAATTAATTGCAATAATTTTAGTTTGATAATTTCTAGTATAATTAGAGTTAAATTGTTAGTATATTATGCTTGTATAACCTGGATTGATGCTATTTGTCATGCTTTGAAGCCTTAAACTTCAAAATTTTTAGAAATCTAGGGTTTGTGTTCTTGAGCAATTTGGGGCTTTTTGATATAAACAGATTATGACCAATTTTTATTATGGATTATTGCTAAATTAAGTAGTGTAACATGTTTAGGTTGCTAAATGATCCAAACTTTGATCCTAAACATGATTTTTGAGCATCAAAGTGGACTTTTTAAGTCTAAAATTCATGAACTTGATTATTTTGATATAAATTCCATTTGATACTTGTTTAATTGCTAGCAATGGTTATATTAACATGTTATTTGAGTTGAATGCTTATGAACTTTGTATACCTTTTCATATATGCTTATTTGAAAAATTGTAGAATTGATAAAAATATGAAAATAAGTATAAGTTTAATATGGATTAAACATGTTATTGTAATAGTTTTAATTTGTTATTTTGCTAACACTAATGCATATTTGGATGCACAAATTTTGTATTTAATGTGTTTTGCAGAGAAATAAAGATACGGACGGTGCATCATCGTCTAGACGACCTGAACAAGAACCTAATCATGAACTGCAACTGGAACCATAACCTGAACAACAACATCATTATGATCAACACGTGCCATACTATGAACCAGAACCACAATTTTTTATTGCCTACGTAGTATTTCCCGTTCACCATGTAATAGAACACTCGAGAATTCATGAAGAGGAGTTACACCCCAATCTAAGGTTTGATAGAGGTTGAAGAGATTACCCGACGTACCAAAGTAAAAAATTTAAGCTTTGGACCAAAAATGTGGAAGTACCAAGGGTAATAGATTGGGAGCCTTTGGAAAGGGTCCACCTAGCTAACTCAGTTAGGCAGCATCTAATCCAAAGGTATGGCAGCTCTTTTTTTACTGATTGGGAACGTTTATGTACCACTCGTAGGCCTGTATATAAGGAGTAGTGTGTTGAGCTAATGAGTACTATAGCCTTAAATAAGGATGTAGATAGGTTAGACGATAAGACTTTTCTTAGATTTTTACTTGGAGGTAGGATGTATAGGATGTTTATGATAGACATGGCTAGAGCTTTACAGATTTACACCCCCACTGAATTATTATCACCTGATTGTACAGCTTTAATTTATCATGTTGAGAGGGTAGATAGAGATTTTGACGCTAACGCCGTATGGAGGCGTATGTCAAATTTTAATGTTTTTACACGGGGAGGAAGACACTCCTATTTAGATATTAATAGAGCCGAGCTCCATATAATACATAGATTTTTAGCTAACTCGATTACACAAAGAGGTAAAAACAAGGAGAAAATGACTCTAAACGATTTATTTTACCTTAAGTGCATTCGAGACACTAGAGGCTTTGTTAATATTCCCTACTGTGTTGGGTATTATTTGTCCAAAGTTGTGGAAGGTATACAGGACGGGGGAATAATAGGAGGAGGTATTTTTGTTACTCTCATTGGAGAGTACTTAGGTGTAGATAGGGAACACGGTGGTCCAATGATAGTAGTTGAGGAACAAACCGATACTATAGGTTTGCAGGTATATCAGGGTGCAAAGGTACTAAAACGAAGGCATAATATGCCAATACCATATCAGGGCACCCATCCACAGGTAGAGAGGGGTTCGGATGAGGAGATGGAGGAAGCAGATGACATCAGGGATGTCATTAGGGATAGTTTTACTGACGTTTTCCAGCGTATAGATGAGGTGGAAATGAGTAATGAGGATAGGCATCGTCAGTATGAGTAGTGGCAAGCCGCGAATGTGTATGAGCGATCCAGGCAACACCAACACGATAGCTGGCAAGTTCATCAGCACCAAATCATGAGCCAGCTATCATATCAGGTACCAAATAACTACATCCCGACTCGGCCTGCTTTTTACCCACCACATCAGCCCGACATGCGACCACCCTTTGACCTGTACGACCCAAACCAAGCCTACCAGAACACCTATCACCAACCATGGAACCCGAGCGATGATATGAACTGGAACCCCTATCCAAATCAATAGTGTTCCATTGGTGATTTCTTATCTTTTATTATTTTTATCTATTTATGTTAAACATATAACATTTTAATACTTTTATGTAATGTTTAACATTTTTATTATTTTGTACTAATATTTCATTTTTGTAATTTGAAAGTAGGATATTAAGTCCCATTTCAAATTACCATGCATGTTTATACTTGTATTGTATGTATTTTATCTCATGTACATAACAGGGTAAAACCGTGCATTTTCAAAGACTGACATTAAGTTCAGCAAAAGCAACTAATTTTGATGACAAGATGTAAAATATATGTGAAATAACAACTGCAGGAATGAACAAATGATGTGCACCATTTATAATTCAACACAAACAACAATATGTTTGAAAACTTTGGTAAAATTTAATCATTTTTCTACGCTAATCACCCTCGATAATTTAAATTGTTACTGATTTCTTGCAAATGAGGGCATTGTAAGATCTTAAGTGTGGGAAGGGATTAAATTATTTCGGTTTTAAAATTTTTTGACTTATACACTTGGTTTAATAGCCACCGTTAAACTTTACTAGCAACGCAGTAGTTGTATTAGAATCTAGTGCTCTCTGATAATAAAGAATAGCCCTAGTCTTATATACTGACTACCCACTTCTAGTAAAAATTTTAAAATTTTTTAACTAAATGAACTCAAAATCATGTTTATACATATTTATGAACGATAAAACTAGGTGTTAACACCGAAATTATTGTTACCTCAGAAAGGACATAAATTAAGAAACAACCCAAAACGCTTGAATTCATTTAAAATAGAATAGAAGAGAATAATTGAAGATACTTTTGTTTTGGACGATATTATTCAGTTTTACCCAATTTATTGTAATATAAATAGAATTTATAAGGAAGTACAGTCTTCCGAGAAAAAGACACGCACTTCTTGATTTAGGTCAGGAAGTTGTCGTCCAGACCAGTTGTAGAGTCTACGAAAAACCTTGAAAAGTTTTCTCAAAAATCAGCTGGAAATCCACGGACCTCAGCATCAAACAGGGTCGCCAAGTGCTCAGATTTATCCTAACCATGAGAGGATCTGTCTCGTACAATGGGGGGTACCGTGTAATTTAGCTTATAAGACTAATGAATTAGATCCCCAGAAAGGATAATCTCCTTAAAGATCAAAAATTAGTTTTTAAGCCTGATATTACTCAATCCTTGAGATTGACCTTAAAGATTGAGAATTCAAACTCATGGAATTCAATGATATTTAAACTCGAACTTGAACGAGAAAATATTTTGATCAAAATTATAAACCGATTTGTTTTCTGAAACCCTATTTTTAATGCGTTCATTACCATTGAACGTAAAATCCTAGAAATTCACCTGGAATTCATTCAGGTCACCTGAACCAAATCAGGTATCAACCGTAAGAACGGTGGTTGCATAGCATGGTCGAAGACAGGACCTTGTGCCAGACCGAAAAACTATAGGGTGATCTTTACTATTGCTCCTACAAAGGATAGTTGATGTTATGCGAGGTGTATACGCAATAGTTATATTTTTATTGCGAAATACTATTAAATACGATACAATTTTACACAAGTTATTTATTTATTTATAGAGTATATATACCTAAACCTTGCTACAACACTATAGGCAGTGTACCTAATCGTAAAGTAGTGTAGTTTTTAGTAAGTCCGGTTCGTTCCATAGGAAGCTGGCTAAGTTTAACGCTATATATATTTTAAACTATATTTGTGTGTGTGTGTGTGTGTGTGTGTATATATATATATATATATATATATATATATATATATATAAGTAGTATTATTATTATTATTATAAAAGGGGGTTTTACCGTTTAGTGACCGGTTTGTCGATTTAATATCTTAAGTCACAATTAAAACCTAATGTAAAATATTAAATATAAATACAACTTAATTTAAAGTGTAAAGTAATGACGATAAATAAAAGTGCGATAATTAAAATGACGATAAATAAAAGTGCGATAATTAAAATAATGGAATTATGCTTATTTAAACTTCCGTAATCATGATGTTCGATGTATTGATTTTAATTTGTTACCATGGGTTAATTGTCCTTTGTCCTAGATTATTCGATATGTCCATCTGGTTTTTGTCCATACCAGTCCATCGGTCATAAATATAAAGTGCGAGTGTCCTCGTCAAATTACCCTTATACTCGAAGTCAAATATTCCAACTAATTAAAGATTTAAACTGTGACGCAGTTATCACTTCTGTCAACAATTACACCAGTTATCACTGTATGTAATCCACCCCTGTTTTGATTAGATATAAATATTAATTTACCCACTTGATCAGTTTGAATAATCAATTACCCAAATCGAATAATTAATTAAATGATTATAATAGATTCCGTATGAATGTCACTAAATATGACAACCATAATCATTATTAATTACTAAGTTAATTAATTTGAAGATAGGTTCGACAGACTCCAATGATTTGTCACTCAATTAGACAATACCTCCTATCTATTAATAGTCCATAGTCAAATGCCCACAAGTGTCGGTCTTTTGTTCAAACATTAAATATGGTACAAAATCCAATAACCCAATCTTAATTTTTAGTCCAACATCACGATTACTTCGGCTCAAATAAGCATAATAATAACTTAGTTACGAGACATTAATTTAAAAAGGAAGAACATAGCTTACAGTGGTATTTAATCGCGTAGCATTACACGGACAGAGTTCCGACTTACAAAACCTTAAAACATTCTTACAATAACCTTATTATTATTAACTTACAATTAAAATTATAAAATATAAATATAAATATAAATATAAATTGAGAGAGATAGATAGAAAATGGGTTGTTGGATTCGGCAGAAGCTTGTGCCTTTTATAGGCAGATTTTGAATTTGGATGCTCAGCGAGTGCGGAGCTTCGGATTGCCGCTCACCAAATTGAGTTAAACGTGGGCTGCTGAATATTATAATATATAATATAATAATATATAATTTCATATAATTATATATATATTATATTATATTCTTATGCATAGTTGACTTGTACTTTTAGCTCCATTGAGTCATACGTTGATAGTTGGTTCATGTATCGGTTCCGGATTTTCGAACGTCCTTTCGTACACTTAGATATCTTGTACTTTGCGTTTTGTGGCTTGTACTCTTGTCATTTTTAGACGTTTCTCATCAATAAATTGAACCACTTAGATTGTATCTTGTACATTTGAGCTTTTTGGTCATTTGCGTCTTCAAATCTTCATTTGCTTCTTTTGTCTTCGCACTTATTTATTTAAACGATTATTACATAAAAAAAGAACAATAGTAACTAAAAGCTTTACATATTGGAAGGATATTGATACTAAATATATGTTCATTTGGAGCACTATCAATATTAATTGCATCCAACACGATATAGACCATAATCAAAAGCATGTCATTAGACATTGCCTTAACAGTTGCATGTTCAACGTTTTCCTTTACAACTGGACGGTAGTTTATCGAAAGGTAATATACGGAGCAAGTATACTGGACGTGTTGCTTTCCTAATACAAGGTTAGCAAGTGGGTGATACAAAATCGCAAGTTTTGAGCTAAAATTTTCAAATCTGAAACCCACAAAACCCACAAAAACATTTTGCAAACACCGGTGAAGGGTTATTCCGGAAAACTTATCTAGGGTAAAAGCTAGAATGAATTTTCAAAAGATCAAATGTTTTCAAAAAGATCCAATTTCCTAAAGGATCTAAATTTTTATAGTCATGTGGGACTATAAACCACATCATTACTATCATTGTTCATACTGCCGTATCAAAATCACTGATGTACAAAGTGTGAAGAATAAAGAAGTGATTCTAGTAAAGTTATATTCAAGTTCTATATTACTTGAGGACAAGCAATGCTCAAGTGTGGGAATATTTGATAATGCTAAAAACGAACATATATTTCATAGCATTATCCTTCAAGAAAGACAAGCTTTTAGTTGTAATTGTTCTATTTACAAGTGATATTCATTTAAAAATAAAAGGTGAAGACAAAAGACAGATTCAATGATTTGAAGACGCAAACGACCAAAATGCTAAAAAGTACAAAGTACAATCCAAGTGGTTCAATTTATTGATGAGAAATGTCTCAAAATTACAAGACTACAAGCCGCAAAATGCAAAGTACAAGATATTAAATAGTACGCAAGGACGTTCGAAAATCCAGAACCGGGACATGAACCAACTATACGTAACGGTGCTAAAATTACAAGTCAACTATGCACAAGAATATAATATATATATATATAATTAATATAAATTATATAAATTATATATATATATATTTAAATAAAACGTCGACAAGCTAGCAAGCAAAGACATGTGAGCTGGGACAAGGGGCCATGCAATCGCATGGCCAGCATGAGTAAATCCCATGCGATTTCATGGCTTGCTGTAGCAGGTCAGGTCCTATAAATTGACGCGTTTGGTCGACGAATTTTTACACCTTCATCAATCATCAACTCTCTGTCTCTCATATATATTTATATTTATATTTATATTTTATAATTTTAATTTTAATATTAAGTTAATAATAATAAGGTTATAGTGGTGAATGGTTTAAGTTTGTAAGTCAAAATTCTATCCGTGTAACACTACGCGATTAATACTCATTGTAAGTTATGTTCAACCTTTTTAAATTAATGTCTCGTAGCTAAATTATTATTATGCTTATTTATGCCGAAGTAATCGTATTATTATTCTTATTTAAGCCGAAGTAATCGTGATGTTGGACTAAATATTAAGACGGGGTTATTGGGCTTTGTACCATAATTGGGCTTTGGACAAAAGATCGACACTTGTGGAAATTGGACTATGGGCTATTAATGGGATTTATATTTGTTTAACTAAATGATATTTTGTTAATTTCATATAGAGATTTACAATTTGAGGTAATTATAAATAACCACATACACTCGATCGGATACGATGGGCGGGATATTTATAAATACTAATAATCGTTCATTTAACCGGACACGGGGATGGATTAATAGTCAATGGACTCATTAAAACAGGGGTGGATTATGTAGAAGGACGCTTGGCGTAATTGTTAACAAAGTATTAAAACCTTGGGTTACACGCAGTCGATATCCTGGTGTAATCATTAACAATGTATTAAAACCTTATTACAGTTTAAGTCCCTAATTAGTTAGAGTATTTGACTTCGGTATAAGGATAATTTGACGAGGACACTCACTCAATTAGACAATACCTCCCATATATTAATAGTCCATAGTCAAATGCCCACAAGCGTCGGTCTTTTGTACAAACATTAATTATGGTATAAAATCCAATAACCCAATCTTAATTTTTAGTCATACATCACGATTACTTCAGCTCAAATAAGCATTATAATAACTTAGTTACGAGACATTAATTTAAAAAGGAAGAACATAGCTTACAGTGGTATTTAATCGCGTAGCGGTACACGGACAGAGTTCCGATTTACAAAACCTTAAAACATTCTTAAAATAACCTTATTATTATTAACTTAAAATTAAAATTATAAAATATAAATATAAATATAAATTGAGAGAGATAGATAGAAAATGGGTTGTTGGATTCGGCAGAAGCTTGTGGCTTTTATAGGTAGATTTTGAATTTGGCTGCTCCGCGAATGCGGTACTTTTGTGCCTTACAGCTCCGCGAGTGCGGAGCTTCGGATTCCAACTCACCAAATTGAGTTAAACGTGGGCTGCTGAATATTATAATATATAATATAATAATATATAATTTCATATAATTATATATATATATTATATTATATTCTTGTGCATAGTTGACTTGTACTTTTAGCTCCGTTGAGTCGTACGTTGATAGTTGGTTCATGTATCGGTTCCGAATTTTCGAACATCTTTTCGTACACTTAGATATCTTGTACTTTGCGTTTCATGGCTTTACTCTTGTCATTTTTAGACGTTTCTCATCAATAAATTGAACCACTTAGATTGTATCTTGTACATTTGAGTTTTTTGGTCATTTGCGTCTTCAAATCTTCATTTGCTTCTTTTGTCTTCGCACTTATTTATTTAAACGATTATTACATAAAAATAGAACAATAGTAACTAAAAGCTTTACATATTGGAAGGATATTGATACTAAATATATGTTCATTTTTGAGCACTATCAAATATCCCCACACTTGAATGTTGCTTGTCCTCAAGCAATACATAACTTGAAATTAAATCAAACTTCACTCGAATCACTTTTTTTATTCTCACACTTTATACATCAGTGATTTTGATACGGTGGTATGAACAATGATAGTAACGATGTGGTTTACAGTCCCACATGACTATGAAAATTTAGATCCTTTAAGGAAATTGGATCTTTATGAAAACTTTTGATCTTTTGAAAATTCTAGCTTTTACCCTAGATAAGTGTTCTGGAATAACCCTTCACCGGTGTTTGTAAAATATTTTTGTGGGTTTTGTGGGTTTCATATTTTAAAATTTTAGCTCAAAACTTATGGTTTTGTGTCACCCGCTTGCTAACCTTGTATTAGGAAAGTAACATGTCCAGTATACTTTCTCTGTATATTACCTTTCGATAAACTACCGTCCGGTTGTAAAGGAAAGCGTTGAACAAGCAACTGGTAAGGCAATGTCTAATGACATGCAGATGTTCATGGTCTAAAACGTGTCGGATGCAATTACTATCCTTTGTAGGAGCAATAATAAAGATCACCCTATAAATTTTTCGGTCTGGCACAAGGTCCTGTCTTCTACCATGCTATGTAACCACCGTTCTTACGGTTGACACCCGATTTGGTTCAGGTGACCTAATGAATTCTGATGAATTCTCAGAATTTTACGTTCAATGGTAATGAACGTATTGAAAATAAGGTTTTCAGAAAACAAATCAGTTTTTATTTTGATCAAATTATTTTCTCGTTCAAGCTCGAGTTTAGATATCATTGAATTCCATGAGTTCGTAGTTCTCAATCTTTAAGGTCAATCTCAAGGATTGAGTAATATCAGGCTTAAAAGCTGATTTTTAATCTTTAAGGAGATTATCCTTTCTGGGGGTCTGATTCATTAGTCTTATCAAGCTAATTTGCATGGTGCCCTCCCCATTTTACAAGACAGATCCTCTCATGCTTAGGATAAGTCTGACCACTTGGCGACCCTGTTTGATGCTGAGGTCCGTGGATTTCCTTCTGATTTTAGAGATGACTTTTTTAGATTTTTCATCAACCTACAGCTGGTCTGGACGACAACTTCCTGACCTAAATCAAGAAGCGCGTGTCTTTTTCAGAAGACTTTACTTCCTTTTAATGATGGAATTGATTCATCGTGTAGATCCATCTTTCTTTTAAATATATTACAGTAAATCGGGTAAAACTGATTATTATCATCCAAAACAAAAGTACCTACAATAATCTTGTACAAAATATGTGATATATGTTTTAAAGAACTTGGTAAATTCTTCCCACACTTAGCTTTTATTTTTTTCTTTCTTTGCCTTTTTATTCTCCTCTATTCCATTTTAAATGAATTCAAGCATTTTGGGTTGTTTCTCCATTTATGTTCTCTCCGAGGTAACAATAATTTCGGCATTAACACCTAGTTTTATCGTTCATAAATATGTATAAACATGATTTTGAATTCATTTAGTTGAAAATTTTTCAAATTTTCACAAAATTTGGCAATTAAACTAAGTGTAAACCCGAGAGAATTTATAACTCTTCCCCACACTTGAGATCTTGCAATTCCCTCATTTGCATGAAATCGAACTATAATTATAAATTTATGAGGGTGATTAGCGTAGAAAAGTGATTAAAAATACCGAGTTTGCAAACATATTATTTTATATCACATTTGATATTTTACGGCTTGTCGTTAAAATTAGTAGCTTTTGCTGAACTTAATGTCAGTCTTTAAAAGTACGATATTTTACCCTGTTTTGTACAAAATATAAACTAAAAACATACATAATATTTTTATTATTTTTTTTTTATAAAATCTTTATTTATTAAAACAATTTAAATGAATAATTTTTAAAATTTTGTTTCCTTTTACTTTAGGTAGTTTCGGTATGTTTACCTAGTCCGTCCCTCGATAAAATTTAAAATTTGTCGTTTTTAAAGCGATTGTTTTAAAAGCAAAGATTTTTGGGTTTTTTTAATTTTTTGGTATACTTTAGATTAATAAAATTAAAAATAATGATAACAAAATTTTTCGCCCCGTCTTTGGGTAAAGCAATTTCGATTCTATGATCTAGTCTTTAACTCACGACAAATTTTAGAAATCAGTTTTTAAACTTAATGAAATAAAGTAAATTTTGTTTTTAAATTCACACAAAACTTAAATTTAAAAAGCATATTAATTTCATACAAAACCTACAAAACAAAAATTCAGAATGGGGGGAGAAAACTAGTTCTTTAGTGTCTGCTAGTGGAAAAGACCCATCGGATTCCATTCTCGGAACTACACGAGAACAGAAAAACTAACTCTAGACAGCATTTTTTTTAGAACATTTGAATCTCTCCACACTTAGGTAGCTGTGGTGTCGAAATTGTGATTAACTTCATCGTCAATTTCTCTTGGACCATAATCAACTTGCATTTCTGTGACTTTTACTTTAAGCCATTGGTTAGATTCTTGTGTAATATCCACAAATTCAACTAGTTTTGCCTTTTCTTTAGGCGATAGATTGGATACTAACCGGTTACATAACTTAAAGTTCCCCTTGGTTCTCGCATCACGAATCCGTTTAATAAGTTTCTTCATTGAACTGTTAATAACGGGGTCATTTAATTTCGTATCAAAAATGGGGTTCTTTGTTATCAGGTCATCATTAGGTGTTACTTCATTTTCCCCACACTTTGGCATTTTATTATTGTTAAGCACTACCGTTGGAGTTGGTAAAACAATATGCTTCTCCTCGATCATTTTTATTGGTTTAACGGTTTTGGTTGGTGGAGATTTAGACTTTCGATTCACAAAGGTGATCGATTTTTCATCATTACTAAGTGTCATTCTACCCTTTCTTACATCAAATAACGCCCCGGTGGACGCTAAGAATGGTCGACCTAAAATTAGAGGAATGTTTGGGTCCTCTTCTATGTCAATGATAATAAATTCGACTAAAAAGGTTAAATTACCCACTTGAACGGGTAGGTTGTCAGCAATTCCAACTGGGTGCCTAATAGTTTGATCAAAGAGTCGAACACTCATTTCCGTTGGACTTAACTCACCTACTCCTAATCTCTTATATAATGAAAGAGGCATAACACTCACACTCGCACCTAAATCTGCTAGTGCATCATACATGACACAATCACTAAGTAGACAAGGAACAATAAGTTCACCTGGATCACCCACCCTGGGTGGAGGTTTTGGTGGAACTGTCTTCACCGGGTTTACTTTTACAATTTTTGTTTCTTGTACTTTCTTATTCTTCTTCTTCTTTCCAGAGGTATCACAAACTTTATTACCTATTACTTGCTCATACTCAACTCCTTTTCTTGGAAATCGGATGGGTGGTCTGTATGGTGCCACCACTGGCTTTACATACTTGGGTGGTGGTAGTGTTGTAACTTCTTCATTGTTACTCACATCTAAAACCTTCCCATCTTCTGGTGCTGTTTTTCAGAATTTGTTGAAACCATATTAACATTTTCATTCCGAGGATTTACTTCACTATTACTCGGTAGCTTTCCTTGTTCCCTCTCACTCATCATGCTAGCAAGAGTACCTACGTGTTTTTCTAGATTCAAAATGGAAGCTTGTTGAGTTCTTAATGACTGATCAAACCTCTCATTTGTTTGGGTTTGAGATGTAATAAATTGTGTTTGAGATTCCATTAGCTTTTGTACCATTTTTTCCAGATTTGACTTTTTCTCTCCGGTTTGTTGTGGTGGTTTATACAAGCCAGGTCTTTGTTGATTGAAAGTGTTGTTTTAAGTTGGTGGTTATTCGGACCTTGTTGGTTATACGAGTTATTATTGTGTCCAATTGGATTGTAAAGAATGTTTTGATTTCGATTGAAGTTTGGCCTTGGCGGTTGATAATTATTTTGATAATTATTTTCTGGCCTTTGGTTCATGTAGGAAACATTCTCACGTTGTTCCATCGTTTGCTCAATGTGACAATCTTTAATTAAGTGTGGTCCACCACATTGCTCACAACTGATTCGTATTGCGTGAATATCTTTATTCATCTTTTCCATTCGTCTCTCGAAAGCATCTATTTTTGCGGAAACGGAATCAAAGTCATGGCTAGAATCGGCTCTAGCCGCTTTAGATGATCTAACGATATCTTTTTCTTGGTGCCACTCATGTGAGTGATGTGATGACCCGGAAATTTCCACTCAAATTTAAACTTTAATCTTTATATGTCTCCGACACGATAAGCAAAAATCTGTAATGTTGAGTCTCGAAAGTTTTGAAATCTATATTCATGAATGCAAGTGCCCTTTGACTATATCGGACGATTCACGAACAATTATTTGTAAATAATTATGTGTATATTATATAAATATAAATATAAGGATATATAATATTTTGGATTAACAATGTACACTTAATCAATAGTAAATAAGAATGTAAAATAATAAATAAAGTAATTAAATTATTATTATATGAATATATATATATATATATGTTGATATTATGAATCTATATGTGTTTTATATAAATAATTATTATTATATTATAAGGTATAAATATTATATATTTAATAAATATATATATATATATATATATATATATATATATATATATATATATATATATATATGTGTGTGAATATGTACTATATAATTATTAAACATTACATGTTATACTAACATATTTAATTACAAAGTTAAAAATATAAATGTTATACTAATATTATTATATTTATTTTCATTATTAATATTAGTATTAATATTAATATTTATATATTATTATTGGTACATCTAAATTGTTATATCATTATAATTGGTAGGAAAATTATAATTTAAAGTATTATGATTATTTATTATTAATATCATGAGTTATATTAGGAATTAATACAATCTATTATTATTATCAATACTAATATAATTATTATCATTTTTATGATTAATATTATCATTAATATAAATTACTATTATTAATATAATTATTAATTATTAACAAAAAGTATATTAAATTGGCTGTATATGTTTGGAATCGAATTCAGTTACACTTCTCCATCAAATTCTGTAGTGGGTTTTGTTTGAATCCCTTAATTTGTTACATATCTCGATCATTAGTACAAATCAATGACTTTAATAACCTTTTTAATTTTTATTTATTCTCTGATAGGATTGACTGTCAAAAACATCATCACCCTTAAACTTTGTTAAACACTTTCATCATTATACTACAAGAGCTAAAATTACAAATATTCATCTCATGGTTATAACTCATTACGACATAAGATTTCATTTTTAATCACCATCTAAATTCTAAGAAACATCAACATCGCCAGATATTCAAGTTAACATATCCATAATTCTAGTTCATCTTCATTCACCACTCAAGCAAACATCTTAAACCCACAAGAACCACTACTTTCTTTGTTGATTCGTTCGAACCAAAACCATCAACCTCACGATGCAACAACCACTTTTCATATATTTGTTTTCCGATCGAACACACACTTGCTCGATCACCTTCATACCCCCACAACCATCGAACGGCTTGTTAGCTCATGACTCCTATTCGATCGTAACCCTCTAAACCCAATCATCATGCCACCCTCAAACTCTTTTCTCTCTCTCTTCGTGAATCTTGAAACCCATTTTCCACCATCTACAAATGCCAATTGTCACCACCATGGTCACGACCATCACCACCTCGAGCCACCAATGACTACCCTCTTTCACCATGTACAACAATCCGCCACCATGAACGACTACCACCTATCTCTCTCACTCATCACTCTCTTTCTTCTTTCTTTCTTCTAGGAACTCACGACTACCGCTGCTATTTTTTTTTTTTCGTTTCAAACACTCAACAAACGACCTCATCTTTGTTATTGTTGCTGTTGCAGCACATACTAGCTTTGATTATTGTTAAACGTAGCGGGTATAAATGAAGCCACGATAACTATGAGTAATGATCATATTATATAGTAAACATGAATAGAGGATGAGCTGTAAAAGGGATCACGTTCATAAAGTATCCAATTAGACACCATACTTTGGATTCTAATTTCCACTCACAACCTCCTTAATCTTTTTAATCAATCGATGCATAATTCTTGTGGACCTTCACCGATGGAAGCTTTATGCTTTTATAGAATTCATTTTTCTAAGACACTGACAAAAAGGAACCCATCAAAATTATAAAGAAAAGATGATGAGAATGATTGATGAGTGTTGTTGATTGCTTCTTTAATATTCCTGATTAAAATGAACCCCACAAGGAATTATAATCCTCCAGTTTCTTTCTTATTAAATCCCGATATTTTTGCTATCTCATCGACTAGTTCAACCGACATGTGTGCTGCTAATATTTCCTTCGATCCCCACTCATCAAGAAACCCCACAGCTGCATTATTTAGCCTTTTGTTTACTTAATTCACGTACCAATCAATTAAAGATTGGGTTTCATGATCAATTTGAATAACGGGCCTTTCCTAAAACATATTCCATTTACCATCTTGGTCCCACTGTTTCGGTTCTATGATGGTGACGATTTATCTATGGTGATGAAGATGATATCAAAGATTACTGCACGATGATACGGTGCTTTTGTTTCTGTCTTTCTGTTCGAAGTCATCTCAAATCGAAAACCCTAGTCGATAGTTAGATATTGCTAGTAAACCGTTTATATGAAGATAAATTACTTGAATCGAACCCTTTAAATTCATCTTGGGTCAACTTAAACTGATTAGTGGACTGGCTTGAGCTTTGGGCCATATATAATTCGAATGGGGTTACAAAAGGATTTCTGTTGGGCTGACATTTTTCTATTGGGCCATGAGTGGGAAGAAAAACAGGAGACTCGGGTTTTATATGATTAAAACGGGAATAATTCAGAAAAAAACAATAATAGCATATTGGTTAAGGTCATCTACAAGTAAGCGAAAGGTCGCGGGTTCGAGCTCCAGCAGATTATTTTTTTTTAAGCCTTCAAAGGTAGTTTTCATAATTACTATTATTATTAATATTATTATCATTATTAAGATAAGAATAATTATTGATATGTTAATATTAATACCATGAATATTATTATTATTATTATTATTATTATTATTATTATTATTATTATTATTATTATTATTATTATTATTATTATTATTATTATTATTATTATTATTATTATTATTATTATTATTATTATTATTATTATTATTTATCATTACTAATATTATTCTAATATTATTATGATTTTAACAAACGAACGATATATATATATATATATATATATATATATATATATATATATATATATATATATATATATATATATATATATATATATATATATACACACACACACAAAGATATATTTAATACGAATAACATAACAAAAATCTATATATATATATATATACTTTTTAAATGTACAAAATGAATATATTTAACAAAACAATGAAAAACAAATAAGTGAATAACATAAAAATTATATCATTAATAATAATAATATATATATATATTTATTCGATTACGAATATGTGTGTTAATATATATAAAAACGATATAGGTTTATGAATCCGAGGTCAACCCTACATTGATCAGTTGTTCAATGACGTTATATGTATTTTTACTACGAAATACAATAGGTGAGTTTCATTTGCTCCCTTTTTACTCATTACATTTTTGGGCTGAGAATACATGCAATGTTTAAATAACTGTTTTTGCAATATTTATATGCGTGAGTTTCATTTGATTCCCTTTTTTTTTACTCTTTACATTTTTGGGACTGAGAATATATGCGCTTTTATAAATGTTTGACGCAATAGACACAAGTACCTTAACTGCATTCTATGATAGAATTATCTGGGATTGGGGTTGATTATTATGACACGCATTAGTCCCCGGTTTCCGTTAGGGCGTATGAGCTCCCGAGCCGGGTGGATGGTTTATTATTGATGACATTTTGGCACCGGTTGTCCTATATTTTATAAACATGTGTTCAGCCGTGGGGTGTAAAGACCGGTACAGAGGTTCTATATTTTGAAGCCACATGTATTCAGCCGTGGGGTGAAAGACCGGCACAGATGGTTACTATTATATTTTGAATCCTCACCAGGTGTTCTTCATATGAAAGATATTTTTTGTGCAGTTGGAATGGGACTTCTGCACGTTTTATAATATTTAAAATCTTGTGGTCTATTAAAATGATGAAAATGAAATGATTACTATAAACTAATGAACTCACCAACCTTTTGGTTGACACAGTGTTACCTGTGACGAAGCATTGGCTCTTACTCCTCGCGGTCCCTATTAGGGTTGGTTGTACGTTGCCGAGAGGGATGCGTCCCCACTGTTAGCTGGGAAGGCACTGAGTGGGATGCGTCCCCACTGTTGTTACAGGTGGTATCAGAGCGGTGGTCGTAGCGAATCAGGTCGACATTAGTGTGTCTAACTAGGAGTTGTTAGGATGCATTAATGAAGTCTGGACTTCGACCTAGTAGTTGTTAGGTTATATTAATGAGTCTGGACTTCAACCTGGTCTGCATGTCAAAAGTTTTTGCTAATCAATTCTTGTCGAAAATTACCTGCTTATCATTCTTAGTCTAAACACATCTTACTGCATTCATTGCATATATAGTGTATAGACAAAAATTCATATCTTAGCGTATCTGCTAATTCATATCTCCGCGTATCTGTTACTGTAGACTTTATCTGATACGTTTCCTTAATTCCCTTCGTAATCTCTGGGATCTTCTGTACTATGTATAGGTATTCTATGTAATTAGAATATCATCCGATATTCGAAAATCATTTCATATCGAAAAATCCTTTATTCAATCGTACGCAATGGAACTCACCACTAGTTCAAGTCCCTCGAATTCCGATATGGAATCCCACACCAAGTCCGAAAACAGCGTCACCAGAATGAATCAATCAATCAGCCATCCCCAATTCATCTGATGAGTTCGTAGTCGACTTAATCAATGGAGACGAGAAGAAGACGATCCCTTCCATCCACCACATTGCCCTCTTGGCAAAGAACCTGAAGCACTTACCGGCGAACCTATTAGAAACACCATTTTCACTCTCATTACCCGAATATCTCACCATGATTATATTCTATCTAAAATTCTAAACCTTATTCATCTGCTCATTTCAACCGACAATCATCCCAGAGTAATATAGGAAGTCAAAGAGCTTCGCACCCGAGTTGTAGCCGTGAAAAGTATGGTGCAAAATGTACTAGCTTCAGCAACATTACCTACATCAACAGTTTCACCAACAACAACATCCACATCCCACACGTCAACATCACAATCTGTTCCACGAACATCAACATCATACGCACTGTGGATACCAAGGAGTACCAACATCAATTAACAATGAAGTATTGAACCATAACTTCATTAATATTCTGCGAAGAATATGTGGATCCTAAAAATTAACGATGAAGTATTGGACCATAACTTCATTAATATTCTGCGAAGAATATGTGGATTCTAATAGTTTTAGAGATTACTTATTCTAGCTCAAATCGAAAATCAAATGAGTCTAATATTATATTGACTCATTAAATCCATGATTACATCTGAATAAAATATATATGTATATATATTTTCATAGGGATTGTGATTAAAAATTCTTTCGTACAAACTGTTAATGATGAAAATATTTTAACGGGTAGGTAATACTCGAGGAATATTTCAGATTTCACATTAATGAGTTACACTGTACATTCTTCAAATCTGATTAAACAATCATTTCCTATCCTACTTACATCCACACATATACGTATCCGTTCATCAAAGTACAAATATTTTTATCCAAGTTCAATTTCATATTCGGATTTTGACCGATCAGAATCCAAGTCAAGATTTGACAAGTGGCATAATGAAGAAAACATTTGACGGAATAAAAATTGTTAGAAACAAACAAATTAACTATGAGAAATTTTGTTAAGAATCCACGCTAACAAAATCCTAGCTAACTGTTCCTAGCTAACTATGGACTAATCAACTGAGGACTACCAACAGTGGACAATTAAAATGAATTAAAATATTGATTATAAAATATGAAACTAAACAATTCTTCAAGTTTGCCACTTGATTTCATCTTAAACCTCATTTGTATATTGACGATTACAATCTGCGTTCAAACCTTTCGTAATTCGTGAAAACACCTCAATCAGGAGGATGAACCGACCGCACTTCATCTACGGAAGAAAAGATTGATGCATATAGTCATGCACCTGAAAACACTCGGAACCTGAGTAAATGTTTGACACGTATCTGTGCTAGCTTCTTTGGCATTGTTATTTTCGAAAATAACAATGCAATTTCTTTTCAAACTAGCCAATTTTGTGATAGCTCCAGCAAATCAACTTCAAGTTTTTCATTCGAATAAACTCTATTATAAAGATTACCCCTTCATCATCGTTACCGGGGAACCGTTTATATTCCACCATATTAGCATTAAACTTACCAGCAACTTCACTTCTCATTGACTTAAGTCTCTTTGAAGAACCACTATAGTTGTTCATTAAAACCTATTCATATACTCATTCACATCTTATAACGAGAATTGCCATACCAATTACCGAGAATCCGCAATCAGTATTTCGAATCTCGCAACGTTTCTACATCAACAGTTATATGTATACATATAACCTTTAGAATTATGAACTTTCATTCTGAAATTCTGAAAAGCACTCTAGCTTACGATTCAGATCTTTGAGTTCTGAAAAATGAATCGGGCAAACCATGAAGGAGACCAAGGACAAATACAAGGACCAAACCCTGTATTTAAAGAATCCTGATGATTCTGTTTCTGATGAAATCTTTAGCGAATACCTTACTCCTTAACCGCTCTAAATCGTCGTGAATAAATTTCTTCATCACAATTTGATTCTGAAATCCTAAGATATCACCGTACCTTTCTTTATTAATATCCTCAATATTTCTGAAGATATCTTCATAAATATTCTCATTTGATATTAATTATCTCTCTGCGCTATCCGTATTATATCATAAAAGGAAACTGTTTTAGTGTCTATATTATGCGAACTTTCGAATTTAAAATATGAATGTTTTTGAAGAAGTGTTGGAAACTGATGCATGGGTTAGTATAATATAATGACACTTGATCAACGTGATTATATTACAGTAATTCATGCTGAGTTCTAATGGAATGTGATGATTCACAGTACCATCATCATGTGCCATTTACACGACTCTTACATTCTATCCAATCTTCAAACATATTAAGAACATATCTTCTTGATAGTTCTATCTTTCTGAATATTCTGGTAATTTATCAAATCGAGATCGTGCCATTATGATTTCTTTCTTAGAACATTAACTATGTTCATCCAAAATTTCATACCTATGAATTCTGGACCATTACTCGCTTGACTTGAAGTCGGGAAGAAGAGACAAAAGTATGGAACTCTTGATTATAAAAGAAAATATAAAGCTTGACAACAACCCATAAATTACAAACCGTGCATATCAATACGTATTGCCACGTAAAGGCACGGGAGAACTAAAATCACTATAAAATCAAGAGTATAATAGAAGTGAATAGATTCCTCCGGTGGTAGATGAAAGAAAAGAATGACAGATATGAAAGTTAAGAGGATATTGTGAAGACCCGTCCTAATCCATTCGGACGAAGTCCATATCGATTATAAATGATTCACAACAGTTGATTACATCACGAGGTACTTGACCTCTATATGATACATTTTACAAACATTGCATTCGTTTTTGAAAAGACAATCTTTCATTACATCAAAAGTTGACGGCATGCATACCATTTTATAACATATCTAACTATAATTGACTTAATAATAATCTTAATGAACTCAATGACTCGAATGCAACGTATTTTGAAATATGTCATGAATGACTCCAAGTAATATCTCTAAGATGAGCAAATGCACGATGGAAGATTTCTTTCGTACCTGAGAATAAACATGTTTTAAAGTGTCAACCAAAAGGTTGGTGAGTTCATCAGTTTATAGTAATCATTTCATTTTCATCATTCTAATAGACCACAAGATTTTTAATATTATAAAACGTGCAGAAGTCCCATTCTAACTGCACAGAAAATATCTTTCATATGAAGAACACCTGGTGAGGATTCAAAATATAATAGTAACCATCTGTACCGGTCTTTCACCCCATGGCTGAATACATGTGCCTTCAAAATATAGAACCTCTGTGCCGGTCTTTACACCCCACGGCTGAACACATGTTTATAAAATATAGGACAACCGGTGCTAAAATGTCATAAATAATAAACCATCCATATCAACCAACCATCTCATAACAGGCATTTCGCATCGTACTAGAGATAAAAATCATTCATATCAACCAACCTCAATCCCAGATAATTCTATCATAGAATGCAGTTAAGGTACTTGTGTCTATTGCGTCAAACATTTATAAAAGTGCATGTATTCTCAGTCCCAAAAATATAAAGAGTAAAAGGGAATCAAATGAAACTCACCATATTGTATTTTGTAGTAAAAATACATATAACGACATCGAATAAGTATAGGGTTGGCCTCGGATTCACGAACCTATATCATTCATATATTTATTAAAACACATACTTGTAATCGAACAAGTTTAGATAGTATTATTAATTGTTATTTTAGTAACTTGTAAGTTTCATTAATAACTAATTTAGCTATATTTATTTTATATACTTTAGATAAATAATTAGTATTTATTATGAAAATATCCTTATTGTTTATGTGATATGGATTAAATATATTCTTATACAGTTATTTATTTGGTAAAATAATATCAATAATCATAAATAACAATTTATATTCTTTTATGATAAAAATGATAATAACAATAATGATACCACTGATATTCTAAATGATAATTTTATAAAAATGATACCTTTAATAGTAATGATAGAAAAATGATAATTTTTAATAAAATGGTACTTTTAATAATAATAGTAGTTTTTAATAAAATGATAATTTTAATAATAAGGATAATGATAATAATTAGTTTTAATAATAATAATTAATACTTCTTAATACTTAATAATAATAATGATAATAATAATAATAATAATAATAACAATAATAATAATAATAATAATAATAATAATAATAATAATAATAATAATAATAATAATAATAATAATAATAATAATAATAATAATAATAATAATAATAATAATAATAATAATAATAATAATAATAATAATAATAAAAAGGCTACCTTATAGTATCAAGTCAAAAAAATAAACGCATATCTCCAGGCTCGAACTCGAGACCTCTCGCTAACTCGGTAACAGACCAAATCACTCCTCCAAGTCCATTTTTCTGATACAACATGGAACCAAATATATTTAGCCTGTTTATAAGATCAAGCCCACAGAATAACATTGATTTCGGCCCAATAGATTATCTAGTCTTCGACCCAAATCAGTTCTGGCCCAACAGGTTATGCAGTCCAATAACAGGTTGCCATTGTTTTAAAAAAAAAATGATGCTGCAAGATACTAGGCTCGAACTCAGGATCTAATGTTTAATCAAACACCTAACAACCACTGAACTGATCGTCCATTTCTGTCATACACTGTTAGATCTTTTATCTAACTTATTACTCCCTCAAATTATTAGCATCACCCATTTATTATTATGAATCACACCTTTAATTCCTATCCTAAATCTCGTAACCATCATCTAATAATCATTCGAATCGGCATCATCATAAATCATAATCTTACGGTCATATTCATCATAATCGTTATCATAGTTCATCATTTAAGTTTCTTCCCCTCACCATTCTTGTTACCAAACCCTCGTCCCAAATGTAAAATGAAATCCGCGGCCTAAATTTAAAAACATATTGGAAAAGTTTAAAAGAAATCAAGTTGCAAGTTTGAGTGGCCCCTAGCAATAAACAAATTGATGGCTTTTGATGTGGCCATTTCCGAATAGGAACACCATATACACAATTCAACCTAATTCCTAAACTTACTCATAAAATATTATACGCCAATTGTTCTTGGTCGGCAACTAGGATCTAATAGGCTCCGCTTGCACACATTAGTCTTGGAGGTTGGTAAAACTATGCATATAAATGCATTATTCTAGTCACAAAAGCAAACTTTGTTGAAGAGGGAATACAGAAGCATCATCACGTTACCTTTATTATTCAATATCATTATCTTATAATTCAGAATAGAAGAAAAATAAAGGTAAATATGATGTAGTAGCAGACGAGCATCATGGTGAGTGTTTGTGGTGGGTTGGTTCTTGGTGTTGGTAGTTGGAGAATTATTGGTGATACTTTGATGTGAAGATGGTTGGGGTGATATTGGGTTATCTTGGTGACGGGATGAAACAGAAAACATTAATGTGGTTTATTTGTTCTTCAACGAAACAATAGTAAGACGTTTGGGTCTGTTTAGCATGAATCAAAAGAAACAGGAACAAGTCATGTGGCGGGGATGACGGTGCATAAGTTTACGATTAAAGGTGGGGAAGTGAAGGTTCTCGGTTGGAAGGTTGGGCAGTCACGAAGGAGAGATGATAAGTTATGGTTGTAAGCGGGTGTGTATGAATCTCTTATCTTTGTATATATATATATATATATATATATATATATATATATATATATATATATATATATATATATATATATATATATATATAGATATAGTAAATTATAACATATAATACTTACTTGAAACAGGCAAATTAACATTTGTATAGTGGTGTTGATTCTAAGTGTTGGGTGACGGTTGTGGAGACAACAATGAAGAAGAAAATCACGAGTTGTAAACGTCTGTATTCGAATGAAATAGAAACTGTAACATTGAAGGTGGTGCGTTCTTGATTCGCAAGGTAGTTCACGATTGTTGATAGTTGAAAACTGTGAGAGGTATTCTGAAATATGTAGTTCATAAAGTAATGTAAATTGTCTCCTTTTAACTACCGGTATTGATCGGTTTAAAGATTTGAGTGTTGACAGCAATATCCATCAGGTACCAAAATAAATATAAATAATAAGGGAAGAAAGGGATTGCTAACAAGAATTTGTTGGTTTGCTATGATTTTATTCGATTTTGTAGACAGGAAAACAAAATCGGTACACTGTGAATGTGACAAAAAAAAGACTCCACTCATATACATCTGATTCTTTTATAATTCAAATAATATGATTAATATTGATAAATAATTAAGTATATTAATAATAATATTCTTAATAATAATAATAATGATAAATATTAATGATAATAATAATAATAATAAAATGTTAATAATAATAATAATAAAAGGTATTAATTCCTAATAATAATATTAGTTTATAGTTCTTAATAATAATAATAATATTTAATAATACAAGTGATGTAAAAGATATAACCAGTTACATGTATTCTATTTTCATATTAGAATAATAATATTAATAATACAATTTAAACATATCAAATTATATATATATATATATATATATATATATATATATATATATATATATATATATATATATATATATATATATATATATATATATATATATATATATATTTATTTTATGAGTAACTTAATTATCCTAATTATTACTTTCCAATTAATTAAAGTATTCTTTATTAAATCATAATATCATATATTCTTATTTTTATATTTATGTAATATATACATACATATTCATTTACAAATAATTGTTCGTGAATCGTAGGGAATAGTCAAAGGTCAAATGAATTCATGAAAACAGTTCAAAAATTTTTGAGACTGAACATTACATACTTTGCTTATCGTGTCGAAATCATATAGAGATTAAGTTTAAATTTGGTCGGAAATTTCTGGGTCATCACAGTACCTACCCGTTAAAGAAACTTCGTCCAGAAATTTGAGTGAGGTGGTCATGGTTAACAATAAAAATGTTTTCATGACGAATATGAGTTGATAATTAGAGTTTAATCATCATTGAGTAATATTGATAAAACAATTTAATTACGCGGAGAGTATAAGCGGAGCTATCGCAAGATAGTGAAATGAGTAAATATAGAATCGTTTTAACTGATGACGTAGTTATGATTGATTTCCGGAATTCATGGGATATAAAGAAAATCTTCGTAATAGGATTTGGTTCTTTGACGATTAAGGAAATCAGGATCTCCTTTGATTAAATGCAATAATCTGTTTCGATTTCATCCGTTTCCTTATTTCCATGTTTCACATCTTCTATTCTTCCTCCTCAATTCCTACTCTAAAACATTCGTCAATATGCTTCATCCTGTTCTGATTCTTGATATACTCCTAACTTTCATATATGTCATCCTTCTTTTTCATCTACCACCAGAAAAATCTGTTTACTTCTACTATTACCTTGGGTGATACTATTCTTAATTATATCGTGTCTTTATATTGCTATTCGTATTAATATCCATGGTTTGTAACCTCCGTGTTTTTATTGGGCTTTATATTTTCTCTTATATTTCGAAGTCCCTTCTTCTGTTTTCCATAATCATTGTCATCCCCAGTTAATGCTCTCTTTTATTTACTGCGATTTATACCCCAATTTCTATTTCGGAGCTTTGTCCCTTCGTTTCTTCTTCTTGCGATTAAGCACCGCTCGTAATGGTTCAGAATTCACAGATATAAACTTCGGAATGAACATTGTTAATGTTCTAAGAAGTAAATCGTAATGGCACGATTTGATTTGTCAAATTACCAGAATTACTGAGAATTGAACTATCAAGAATATATTTTCTTGATATGTTCGGAGGTAAAGTAGAATGAACGAGTCGTGTAACATGGCAAATGATGACGTTATGATCTGTGAATCATCACGTTCCATTAGAAACTCAACATGACTTACTGTAATATAATCACGTTGATCAAGTGTCATTATATTATACTAACTCATGCATCAATTCCCAACACTACTTCAAAAACATTCATAATTTAAACTCGAATGTTAAAGAATTTTAGAAACTAAAGTAGTTTCCTTTATGATGTAATATAGATAGCACGAAGAGATAAATAATTTCGGACGAGAATATTTATGAAAATATCTTCAGAA
This sequence comes from Rutidosis leptorrhynchoides, assembly GCF_046630445.1. Lineage (NCBI taxonomy): Eukaryota > Viridiplantae > Streptophyta > Magnoliopsida > Asterales > Asteraceae > Rutidosis > Rutidosis leptorrhynchoides. Next base: position 295,886,048 of record NC_092333.1, read on the forward strand.
ATATCAAAGATATTTATGATGATATTTTGGAATTTCTAAGTTTGATGGTTGATGAGGAAGATTTTCCGCAAGATTTTAACATGAGTACGGAGCAAGATATTCGTTGAAGGTTTCATCGGATCTATAATTACCTGGATTCTTTGAATATATGGTATAGTCCTTGTATTTGTCCTTGGTCTCCTTCGTGGTTAGCCCAATCCGTTTTCCAGTTCCAACTTTTGTGAGCTTTTCCAACATACTATTCTTTATCATCAAACTTCCGATGATTAAGGTCGTTTACGATTGTCTATGGTTTCTGCTGCTTCATTCAGCTTTTCAACATTCAGAGTATTGATTTTGTGACTGAGTGCTTTTCAGAATTTTAGAATGAGATATCATAATTCTAAGAGATAAATGTCATACATATAACTGTTGACGTAGATATGCTGTGAGTTTTCAAAATACTGGTTGCAATGAATAAATATAATGATTTGTCAGAGAGAATTAGGCCAAGAAGCAACAAGGTTGCTGGTACATCTGCTGGTAATATGGTGGAATATAAAAGAATTTTTCCGGTATCAAAAGGGTAATCGTATATATCAGAATTATAGTAAGACTATTTCGAATGAAAAGTCGAAGTTGACTTGCTGAAGCTGTGACAAAATTGGCTAATTTTGGAAAGAGATTGCAAAATTATTTTCGATAATAATAACGTTAAAGGAATTAGCACAGCTACGCGTTAAACGTTTACTCAGTTTTTGAGAGTTTTCAGGTGCATAACTATATGCATCGATCTTTTCTTCCGTAGATGAAGTGCGGTTGGTTCATCCTCTCGATTGAGGTGTTTTCAAGAATTATGAAAGGTTTGAACACAGATTGTAATTGTCAAGATACAAATGAGGTTTAAGATGAAATTAAGTGGCAAACTTGAAAAAATTGTTTAGTTTCGTATGTTATAATCAATATTTTAATTCATTTTAATTGTCCAATATTGGTAGTCCTCAGTTGATAGTCCACAGTTAGCAATTCAATAAATCATATATAGTTTAATATATAATATTCGAATTAATTAATACGTATCGTGACCCGATATTTAAAGTGCGTAAAATAAATATAGAAATTAAATGACCATAAATAAAATTGCGAGAATGTAAATTGCGATAATTAAATTGCGATAAATAAAGTGTAATTAGTTAGCTGGGAACAATTAGCTCGGAACAGTTAGCATGGATTCTTAACAAAATTTCTCATAGTTAATTTGTTTGTTTCTAACAAATTTTATTTTGTCAAATGTTTCCTTCATTATGCCACTTGATTTTTTTTTTGATAAATCAAAATCCAAATATGAAATTGGATGGATATGGTTATTCTGTGGTGAATCAGATTCGTATATCGGTGGATGTAAGTAGGATAATAAATGACCGTTGAATTAGCTTCAAAGAATGTACAGTGTAACCTATTAATGTGAGATCTAAATATTCCTCGGGTATTACCTACCCGTTAAAACATTTTCACCATTAACAGTTTGTACGCAAGAATTTTTAATTACAATCTTTATGAAAATATATATACATATATATTTTCTTCAGATGTAATCATGGATTTAATGAGTCAATATGTTATTAAATTCATTTGATTTACCGTTTGAACAAGAATATATAATCTCTAAAACATTAGAGTTTACATAATCATCATGTCGAACGAAGATAAATGATGTAGAACATCATATAGAACGACGATTATACTCGAGGTACAGAATGAGATGTCGAAGCTGGTGATGCGGATGTTGTTGTTGGTGGTACTAATGCTGTTGGTGCTAAGGTTGGTGATGTGACTGGTGTTAGTGATACTGCTGGTGCTTGCAAACTGTGTACCGTGCTCTCTAAAGTTAACACTCGAGCTCGGATTTCTTTAACTTCTTCTACTAACCCTGGTTGGTTATCAGTGTGAGGTAGTGATTGGATATCTTCTTTAGTTCCGTTAATGGTAGTCTCTAGACGAAAAATTCTGGCAAAAAGGGTATAAACGGTGTTGCGAACAGGTTCGCCGGTGAGCGGGTCGAGTACTCCAAGAATAGGTGGTAGATTCGATTCATGATATGGAGTACCTTCTTCCCTTCTCCATAGGGTGAGTATGTCGTGAACCCACCCCCATTTTCTCCAGTAATCACGGTAGTTGATTGGTTGGTGTGCTCCTGTCACGCTGTCTTCGGAGTCAGAGGAACTTGGTCGATTCGTAGAGGCCATCTTACGCGATCTCAGGAAAGGTTTTTGGTACAAAGAATTTAGTGACAGCAATTGATGGTTGGATGGTATTCTCAATGCATAAATTACATAGATATATATAGTACCAGGATCCCTTAAATTAACGAGAAATTTACGAGAGTTATCAGGCAAGGTCTACAGTAACAGATACGTTAAGATATGAATTGTCAGATACGCTAAGATATGAATTTATCTATACACTATTCATGCAATCAATGCAGTAATATGTGTCTAGACTAGGAATGATAAGCAGGAAATTTTCTAAAGATGATAAGTAGATGATTTTTCGACAAAAAAGATAAGCAAAACTTTAGATATGCATACACGGTCGAAGTCCAGACTCACTAATGCCTCCTAACGACTTATCAGTTAGACACACTAATGCAGACCTGGTTTGCTAAGACCTCTGCTCTGATACCAACTGTGAAGACCCGTCCTAATCCATTCGGATGAAGTCCATATCGATTATAAACGATTCACAATAGTTGATTACATCGCGAGGTACTTGACCTCTATATGATACATTTTACAAACATTGCATTCGTTTTTGAAAAGACAATCTTTCATTACATCAAAAGTTGACGGCATGCATACCATTTTATAACATATCTAACTATAATTGACTTAATAATAATCTTGATGAACTCAACGACTCGAATGCAACGTCTTTTGAAATATGTCATGAATGACTCCAAGTAATATCTCTAAGATGAGCAAATGCACAACGGAAGATTTCTTTCGTACCTGAGAATAAACATGCTTTAAAGTGTCAACCAAAAGGTTGGTGAGTTCATCAGTTTATAGTAATCATTTCATTTTCATCATTCTAATAGACCACAAGATTTTTAATATTATAAAACGTGCAGAAGTCCCATTCCAACTTCACATAAAATATCTTTCATATGAAGAACACCTGGTGAGGATTCAAAATATAATAGTAACCATCTGTGTCGGTCATTCACCCCACGGCTGAATACATGTGCCTTCAAAATATAGAACCTCTGTGCCGGTCTTTACACCCCACGGCTGAACACATGTTTATAAAATATAGGACAACCGGTGCCAAAATGTCATAAATAATAAACCATCCATATCAACCAACCATCTCATAACAGGCATTTCGCATCATACTAGAGATAAAAATCATTCATATCAACCAACCTCAATCCCAGATAATTCTATCATAGAATGCAATTAAGGTACTTGTGTCTATTGCGTCAAACATTTATAAAAGTGCATGTATTCTCAGTCCCAAAAATATAAAGAGTAAAAGGGAATCAAATGAAACTCACCATATTGTATTTTGTAGTAAAAATACATATAACGACATCGAATAAGTATAGGGTTGGCCTCGGATTCACGAACCTATATCATTCATATATTTATTAAAACATATACTTGTAATCGAACAAGTTTAGATAGTATTATTAATTGTTATTTTAGTAACTTATAAGTTTCATTAATAACTAATTTAGCTATATTTATTTTATATACTTTAGATAAATAATTAGTATTTATTATGAAAATATCCTTATTTTTTATGTGATATGGATTAAATATATTCTTATACAGTTATTTATTTGGTAAAATAATATCAATAATCATAAATAACAATTTATATTCTTTTATGATAAAAATGATAATAACAATAATGATACCATTGATATTCTAAATGATAATTTTATAAAAATGATACCTTTAATAGTAATGATAGAAAAATGATAATTTTTAATAAAATGGTACTTTTAATAATAATAGTAGTTTTTAATAAAATGATAATTTTAATAATAAGGATAATGATAATAATTAGTTTTAATAATAATAATTAATACTTCTTAATACTTAATAATAATAATGATAATAATAATAATAATAACAATAATAATAACAATAATAATAATAATAATAATAAAAGGCTACCTTATAGTATCAAGTAAAAAAAAAAATAAACGCATATCTCCAGGCTCGAACTTGAGACCTCTCGCTAACTCGGTAACAGACCAAACCACTCTTCCAAGTCCATTTTTCTGATATAATATGGAACCAAATATATTTAGCCTGTTTATAAGATCAAGCCCACAGAATAGCATTGATTTCGGCCCAATAGATTATCTAGTCTTCGACCCAAATTAGTTCTGGCCCAACAGGTTATGCAGTCCAATAACAGGTTGCCATTGTTTTTAAAAAAAAATAATGCTGCAAGATACTAGGCTCGAACTCAGGATCTAATGCTTAATCAAACACCTAACAACCACTGAACCGATCGTCCATTTCTGTTATACACTGTTAGATCTTTTATCTAACTTATTACTCCCTCAGATTATTAGCATCACCCATTTATTATTATGAATCACACCTTTAATTCCTATCCTAAATCTCGTAACCATCATCTAATAATCATTCGAATCGGCATCATCATAAATCATAATCTTACGGTCATATTCATCATAATCGTTATCATAGTTCATCATTTAAGTTTCTTCCCCTCACCATTCTTGTTACCAAAACCTCGTCCCAAATGTAAAATGAAACCCGTAGTCTAAATATAAAAACATATTGGAAAAGTTTAAAAGAAATCAAGTTGCAAGCTTGAGTGCCCCCTAGCAATAAACAAATCGATGGCTTTTGATGTGGCCATTTTCGAATAGGAACACCATATACACAATTCAACCTAATTCCCAAACTTACTCATAAAATATTATATGCCAATTGTTCTTGGTCGGCCACTAGGATCTAATAGGCTGCACTTGCACACATTAGTCTTAGAGGTTGGTAAAACTATTCATATAAATGCCTTATTCTAGTCACAAAAGCAAACTTTGTTGAAGAGGGAATACAGAAGCATCATCACGTTACCTGTATTATTCAATATCATTATCTTATAATTCGAAATTGAAGAAAAATAAAGGTAAATATGATGCAGTAGCAGACGAGCATCATGGTGAGTGTTTGTGGTGGGTTGGTTCTTGGTGTTGGTAGTTGGAGAATTATTGGTGATACTTTGATGTGAAGATGGTTGGGGTGATATTGGGTGATCTTGGTGACGGGATGAAACAGAAAACATTATGGTGGTTTATTTGTTCTTCAACGAAACAATAGTAAGACGTTTGGGTCTGTTTAGCATGAATCAAAAGAAACAGGAACAAGTCATGTGGCGGGGATGACGGTGCATAAGTTTACGATTAAAGGTGGGGAAGTGAAGGTTCTCGGTTGGAAGGTTGGGTAGTCACGAAGGAGAGATGATAAGTTATGGTTGTAAGTGGGTGTGTATGAATCTCTTATCTTTGTATATATATATATATATATATATATATATATATATATATATATATATATATATATATATATATATAGTAAATTATAACTTATAATACTTACTTGAAACAAGCAAATTAAGATTTGTATAGTGGTGTTGATTCTAAGTGTTGGGTGACGGTTGTGGAGACAACAATGAAGAAGAAAATCACGAGTTGTAAACGTCTGTATTCGAATGAAATAGAAACTGTAACATTGAAGGTGGTGCATTCTTGATTCGCAAGGTAGTTCATGATTGTTGATAGTTGAAAACTGTGAGAGGTATTCTGAAATTTGTAGTTCATAAAGTAATGTAAATTGGCTCCTTTTAACTACCGGTATTGATCGGTTTAAAGATTTGAGTGTTGACAGCAATATCTGTAGTGACCCGAACTTTTCCATGTTTATATATATTAATTGAGATTGATATTTACATGATTAAATGTTTCCAACATGTTAAGCAATCAAACTTGTTAAGACTTGATTAATTGAAATATGTTTCATATAGACAATTGACCACCCAAGTTGACCGGTGATTCACGAACGTTAAAACTTGTAAAAACTATATGATGACATATATATGGATATATATATAGTTAACATGATACTAGGATAAGTAAACATATCATTAAGTATATTAACAATGAACTACATATGTAAAAACAAGACTACTAACTTAATGATTTTTAAACGAGACATATATGTAACGATTATCGTTGTAAAGACATTTAATGTATATATATCATATTAAGAGATATTCATACATGATAATATAATAATTTAAAATCTCATTTGATATTATAAACATTGGGTTAACAACATTTGACAAGATCGTTAACCTAAAGGTTTCAAAACAACACTTACATGTAACGACTAACGATGACTTAACGACTCAGTTAAAATGTATATACATGTAGTGTTTTAATATGTATTTATACACTTTTGAAAGACTTCAATACACTTATCAAAATACTTCTACTTAACAAAAATGCTTACAATTATATCCTCGTTCAGTTTCATCAACAATTCTACTCGTATGCGCCCGTATTCGTACTCGTACAATACACAGCTTTTAGATGTATGTACTATTGGTATATACACTCCAATGATCAGCTCTTAGCAGCCCATGTGAGTCACCTAACACATGTGGGAACCATCATTTGGCAACTAGCATGAAATATCTCATAAAATTACAAAAATATGAGTAATCATTCATGACTTATTTACATGAAAACAAAATTACATATCCTTTATATCTAATCCATACACCAACGACCAAAAACACCTACAAACACTTTCATTCTTCAATTTTCTTCATCTAATTGATCTCTCTCAAGTTTTATCTTCAAGTTCTAAGTGTTCTTCATATATTCTACAAGTTCTAGTTACATAAAATCAAGAATACTTTCAAGTTTGCTAGCTCACTTCCAATCTTGTAAGGTGATCATCCAACCTTAAGAAATCTTTATTTCTTACAGTAGGTTATCATTCTAATGCTATCTTATTCCAAGGAACTTAAGGTAGTAATGATGTTCATAACATCATTCGATTCATACATATAATGCTATCTTATTCGAAGGTTTAAACTTGTAATCACTAGAACATAGTTTAGTTAATTCTAAACTTGTTCGCAAACAAAAGTTAATCCTTCTAACTTGACTTTTAAAATCAACTAAACACATGTTCTATATCTATATGATATGCTAACTTAATGATTTAAAACCTGAAAACACGAAAAACACCGTAAAACCGGATTTACGCCGTCGTAGTAACACCGCGGGCTGTTTTGGGTTAGTTAATTAAAAACTATGATAAACTTTGATTTAAAAGTTGTTATTCTGAGAAAATTATTTTTATTATGAACATTAAACTATATCCAAAAATTATGGTTAAACTCAAAGTGGAAGTATGTTTTCTAAAATGGTCATCTAGACGTCGTTCTTTCGACTGAAATGACTACCTTTACAAAAATGACTTGTAACTTATTTTTCCGACTATAAACCTATAATTTTTCTGTTTAGATTCATAAAATAGAGTTCAATATGAAACCATAGCAATTTGATTCACTCAAAACGGATTTAAAATGAAGAAGTTATGGGTAAAACAAAATTGGATAATTTTTCTCATTTTAGCTACGTGAAAATTGGTAACAAATCTATTCCAACCATAACTTAATCAACTTGTATTGTATATTATGTAATCTTGAGATACCATAGACACGTATACAATGTTTCGACCTATCATGTCGACACATCTATATATATTTCAGAACAACCATAGACACTCTATATGTGAATGTTGGAGTTAGCTATACAGGGTTGAGGTTGAATCCAAAATATATATAGTTTGAGTTGTGATCAATACTGAGATACGTATACACTGGGTCGTGGATTGATTCAAGATAATATTTATCGATTTATTTATGTACATCTAACTGTGGACAACTAGTTGTAGGTTACTAACGAGGACAGCTGACTTAATAAACTTAAAACATCAAAATATATTAAAAGTGTTGTAAATATATTTTGAACATACTTTGATATATATGTATATATTGTTATAGGTTCGTGAATCAACCAGTGGCCAAGTCTTACTTCCCAACGAAGTAAAAATCTGTGAAAGTGAGTTATAGTCCCACTTTTAAAATCTAATATTTTTGGGATGAGAATACATGCAAGTTTTATAAATGATTTACAAAAGAGACACAAGTACGTGAAACTACATTCTATGGTTGAATTATCGAAATCGAATATGCCCCTTTTTATTAAGTCTGGTAATCTAAGAATTAGGGAACAGACACCCTAATTGACGCGAATCCTAAAGATAGATCTATTGGGCCTAACAAACCCCATCCAAAGTACCGGATGCTTTAGTACTTCGAAATTTATATCATATCCGAAGGGTGTCCCGGAATGATGGGGATATTCTTATATATGCATCTTGTTAATGTCGGTTACCAGGTGTTCACCATATGAATGATTTTTATCTCTATGTATGGGATGTGTATTGAAATATGAAATCTTGTGGTCTATTATTATGATTTGATATATATAGGTTAAACCTATAACTCACCAACATTTTTGTTGACGTTTTAAGCATGTTTATTCTCAGGTGATTATTAAGACCTTCCGCTGTCGCATACTTAAATAAGGACGAGATTTGGAGTCCATGCTTGTATGATATTGTGCAAAAACTGCATTCAAGAAACTTATTTTGTTGTAACATATTTGTATTGTAAACCATTATGTAATGGTCATGTGTAAACAGGATATTTTAGAATATCATTATTTGATAATCTACATAAAGCTTTTTAAACCTTTATTTTTGAAATAAAGGTTATGCTTTGTTTTAAAAATGAATGCAGTCTTTGAAAAACGTCTCATATAGAGGTCAAAACCTCGCAACAAAATCAATTAATATGGAACGTTTTTAATCAATAAGAACGGGACATTTCAGTTGGTATCCGAGCGTTGGTCTTAGAGAACCAGAATTTTGCATTAGTGTGTCTTATCGAGTTTGTTAGGATGCATTAGTGAGTCTGGACTTCGACCGTGTTTACTTGAAAAATGATTGCTTAACAAATTTTGTTGGAAACTATATATTTTTAACATATGAATATTATGTGATATATTAATCTCTTAACGCGTTTGATATTATGTGATATATGTCTACCTCTAGAACAAGTCCCATTGACTCACCTAATAATAATGAAGAGTCAAATGTAAATTGGAATGATTCGTGGACTGATTCACAAGCTCCCGAAGAGGAACCGGAAGAAGAGTCGGAACCGGAAGAAGAATCGGAACCAGAAGAAGAATCGGAATCGGATGAAGAAATAGAACCGGTGGGGGAAATAATAAAACGGTTAAGTAAAAGAAAATCCTCAACCAACCGACCAAGGTTAATTATGGTCAATGGTGTTTTCGCCAAGGAAGCAAAATATTGGGAGGATTACCAATTCTCCGATGAATTGGATTCCGACGAGAATTCCGATGATGTTATAGAAATTACCCTAACTGAATTTAAAAAGGCAAAAGAAAATAATAAGGGAAAGGGCATAAAAATAGAGAAATCTAATTCCAACCCCGATGAACTTTATATGTATCGTCAACCCCCGAAGTCCTTAAGTTGTAACAATGACCCGGGAACCTCTAAACCACCAGGTTTTTCTAAACCAATGTGGAAAACGACGGCTCGTATTAGGGGAACATCATATATCCCGAGAAACTTGGCAAAACGAACCAAAACCGAAGAAGAAGAAACAAGCGAGTCGGAATAAGATAGTTGTATTCATGTGGTGTAATATATGTAATATAGTGTGCTTATGCTTTATGATATATGTAAAAATTGCTTGTATTAATAAGTATTTTTTTTATGAATCTAACTCTTGTCTATTTTACAGTATAAAAACACAAAATGGATAGACAACCCAATATTTTAAGAGACCTACCCGGAGACATGATTGATGAAATCTTGTCTAGAGTCGGTCAGAATTCTTCGGCACAACTATTTAAGGCGAGATCAGTTTGTAAGACATTCGAAGAACGTTCCAAGAATGCCTTGGTTTATAAAAGGCTTTCGTTCGAAAGATGGGGGATATCACATTGGGAAATCCATAAGTTACGATGTGTTTACTTTGACGCATATATTGCGGGGAACCCAAATGCTATTTTACGCAATGGGTTAAGAAATTATTTTGACTCAATATATCCGAATATTGGACTTCGTGATTTAGAAAAAGCGGCTAACATGCAACATAAAGAAGCATGTTATGCTTACGGATTAGTAATGTTCGCTTCTCACCAAAGTGAGAACAAGAACATCGGGCTACAACTATTAAACAAAACGTTCCCACAAGTGACGGAGTCGGTAATTGTGGTAAGAAATGAGGTTTTTAGATTGTTACGGGACTGTTGGACATTACGTAACCCTCGTCCCTTTGACGACGTTACAACACACTGTCTTATCAACGGCCATAACAGTTATGTTCCACAAGACCAAGGATGGGAAGTAATCCTAGTAAAACCAGAATGCATGACTTGTTTCTGGACGTATGAATTACGTGTCTTTATTGCCTTTGCTGAACGACTTGTGTACTAGCTAGAATTATCTTCACAACCATCTTGTATCAAATTTATTGTTTGCTATATTTCATGCTATATGTAAAATAAGCGGTATTGTAAGTTTGTAAAATATTGTGTAAAAGTTTGAACGCGAAATATTATTATAATCAATTTTTCATATAGAATTGTAGTAGTTGAATTGTATATTAGCTACTAAGTATGAACTTAACGGGTAGGTACTACCCGAATTTAAACTTATAAAACGCTAATATGAAGAAAAAGCTTTTATAAATGAGTTCATATTATGCTACGAAATACTATTAACTACTCTTAATATTCTGTATGATTAACTTGTTCCATATGACTATTTTGAAGGAAATGGCACCGACTACTCGACACATCGTGAATATGAATGAAGAGGAATTCCGTACTTTTCTAGCTTCAAACATAGCCGCAGTACAGGCTGCGCCACATACCAACAATAACCATGGATCTAGCAGTACAGGAAATCGTGTAGGATGCACCTACAAAGAATTCACTGCCTGTAAACCTTTGGAATTTGATGGAACCGAAGGACCGATCGGATTGAAACGGTGGACCGAGAAGGTCGAATCGGTGTTTGCCATAAGTAAGTGTACTGAAGAGGACAAAGTGAAGTACGCTACGCATACCTTCACAGGTTATGCGTTAACATGGTGGAATACCTATCTAGAGCAAGTGGGACAAGACGATGCGTACGCACTACCGTAGTCAGCATTCAAACACTTGATGAGCGAGAAGTACCGTCCCAGAACCGAGGTCAATAAGCTCAAGACAGAACTTAGAGGGTTACGAACCCAAGGATTTGATATTACCACGTACGAAAGACGATTAACAGAATTGTGCCTATTGTGTCCGGGAGCATTCGAAGATGAGGAAGAGAAGATCGACACGTTTGTGAAAGGATTACCGGAAAGAATCCAAGAAGATATAAGTTCACACGAGCCCGCCTCCATACAAAAGGCATGTAGAATGGCTCACAAACTAGTGAACCGATTGAAGAAAGAATTAAAGAACAGACTGCTGAAGAGGCCAATGTGAAGCAAGTCAAAAGAATGTAGGAGGAAAACGGTGATAAGAATCACCAATACAACAACAACAGCAATTACAACAATAATCGCAACAATTATCCCAACAATCGCAACATCAATCGCAACTACAACAAACGGCCCAACAACAACAACAACAACAACAACAACAACAACAACAACAACAGCAACTACAACAATCATCCCAACAACAATAATAACCGCACCAACAACAACAATCAGAAGCAGCTATGCCAAAGGTGTGAAAAGTATCACTCGGGATTCTGCACCAAATTTTGCAACAAGTGTAAAAGAAATGGTCATAGCGCGGCGAAGTGTGAGGTCTACGGACCAGGGGTTAATAGAACGAAAGGAACAAATGGTGTCGGAACGAGTAATGGCGGAGCAAGTAGTATCGGAGCAAGTTATGCCAATGTAGTTTGTTATAAATGTGGAAAACTGGGCCACATTATTAGAAATTGCCCGAACCAGGAGAACACGAATGGACAAGGCCGCGGAAGAGTTTTCAATATTAATGCAGCAGAGGCACAGGAAGACCCGGAGCTTGTTACGGGTACGTTTCTTATTGACAATAAATCTGCTTACGTTTTATTTGATTCGGGTGCGGATAGAAGCTATATGAGTAGAGATTTTTGTGCTAAATTAAGTTGTCCATTGACGCCTTTGGATAGTAAATTTTTACTCGAATTAGCAAATGGTAAATTAATTTCAGCAGATAATATATGTCGGAATCGAGAAATTAAACTGGTTAGCGAAACATTTAAGATTGATTTGATACCTGTAGAGTTAGGGAGTTTTGATGTGATAATCGGTATGGACTGGTTGAAAGAAGTGAAAGCAGAGATCGTTTGTTACAAAAATGCAATTCGCATTATACGAGAAAAAGGAAAACCCTTAATGGTGTACGGAGAAAAGGGCAACACGAAGCTACATCTTATTAGTAATTTAAAGGCACAAAAACTAATAAGAAAAGGCTGCTATGATGTTCTAGCACACGTCGAGAAAGTACAAACTGAAGAAAAGAGCATCAATGATGTTCCCATTGCAAAAGAATTTCCCAATGTATTTCCGAAAGAATTACCGGGATTACCCCCACATCGATCCGTTGAATTTCAAATAGATCTTGTACCAGGAGCTACACCAATAGCTCATGCTCCTTACAGACTCGCACCCAGCGAGATGAAAGAACTGCAAAGCCAATTACAATAACTTTTAGAGCGTGGTTTCATTCGACCAAGCACATCACCGTGGGGAGCTCCTGTTTTGTTTGTCAAGAAGAAAGATGGTACATTCAGGTTGTGTATCAACTACCGAGAGTTGAACAAACTTACCATCAAGAACCGCTACCCACTACCGAGAATCGACGACTTATTTGATCAACTACAAGGCTCGTCTGTTTATTCAAAGATTGACTTACGTTTCGGGTATCATCAAATGCGGGTGAAAGAAGATGATATTCCAAAGACTGCTTTCAGAACACGTTACGGTCATTACGAGTTTATGGTCATGCCGTTTGGTTTAACTAATGCACCAGCTGTGTTCATGGACCTTATGAACCGAGTGTGTGGACCATACCTTGACAAGTTTGTCATTGTTTTCATTGATGACATACTTATTTACTCAAAGAATGACCAAGAACACGGTGAACATTTGAGAAAGGTGTTAGAAGTATTGAGGAAGGAAGAATTATACGCTAAGTTTTCAAAGTGTGCATTTTGGTTGGAAGAAGTTCAATTCCTCGGTCACATAGTGAACAAAGAAGGTATTAAGGTGGATCCGGCAAAGATAGAAACTGTTGAAAAGTGGGAAACCCCAAAAACTCCGAAACACATACGCTAGTTTTTAGGACAAGCTGGTTACTACAAAAGGTTCATCCAAGACTTTTCTAGAATAGCAAAACCCTTGACTGCATTAACGCATAAAGGGAAGAAATTTGAATGGAAGGATGAACAAGAGAAAGCGTTTCAGTTATTGAAGAAAAAGCTAACTACGGCACCTATATTGTCATTTCCTGAAGGGAATGATGATTTTGTGATTTATTGTGACGCATCAAAGCAAGGTCTCAGTTGTGTATTAATGCAACGAACAAAGGTGATTGCTTATGCGTCTAGACAATTGAAGATTCACGAACAAAATTATACGACGCATGATTTGGAATTAGGTGCGGTTGTTTTTGCATTAAAGACTTGGAGGCACTACTTATATGGGGTCAAAAGTATTATATATACCGACCACAAAAGTCTTCAACACATATTTAATCAGAAACAACTGAATATGAGGCAACGTAGGTGGATTGAATTATTGAATGATTACGACTTTGAGATTCGTTACCACTCGGGGAAGGTAAATGTGGTAGCCGATGCCTTGAGCAGGAAGGACAGAGAACCCATTCGAGTAAAATCTATGAATATAATGATTCATAATAACCTTACTACTCAAATAAAGGAGGCGCAATAAGGAGTTTTAAAAGAGTGAAATTTAAAAGATGAAATACCCAAAGGATCGGAGAAGCATCTTAATATTCGGGAAGACGGAACCCGGTATAGGGATGAAAGGATTTGGGGACCAAAATTTGGAGATATGAGAGAAATGGTACTTAGAGAAGCTCATAAAACCAGATACTCAATACATCCTGGAACGGGGAAGATGTACAAGGATCTCAAGAAACATTTTTGGTGGCCGGGTATGAAAGCCGATGTTGCTAAATACGTAGGAGAATGTTTGACGTGTTCTAAGGTCAAAGCTGAGCATCAGAAACCATCAGGTCTACTTCAACAACCCTAAATCCCGGAATGGAAATGGGAAAACATTACCATGGATTTCATCACTAAATTGCCAAGGACTGCAAGTGGTTTTGATACTATTTGGGTAATAGTTTATCGTCTCACTAAATCAGCACACTTCCTGCCAATAAGAGAAGATGACAAGATGGAGAAGTTAGCACGACTGTATTTGAAGGAAGTCATCTCCAGACATGGAATACCAATCTCTATTATCTCTGATAGGGATGGCAGATTTATTTCAAGATTCTGGCAGACATTACAGCAAGCATTAGGAACTCGTCTAGACATGAGTACTGCCTATCATCCATAAACTGATGGGCAGAGCGAAAGGACGATACAAACGCTTGAAGACATGCTACGAGCATGTGTTATTGATTTCGGAAACAGTTGGGATCGACATCTACCGTTAGCAGAATTTTCCTACAACAACAGCTACCATTCAAGCATTGAGATGGCACCGTTTGAAGCACTTTATGGTAGAAAGTGCAGGTCTCCGATTTGTTGGAGTGAAGTGGGGGATAGATAGATTACGGGTCCGGAGATTATACAAGAAACTACCGAGAAGATCATCCAAATTCAACAACGGTTGAAAACCGCCCAAAGTCGACAAAAGAGCTACGCTGACATTAAAAGAAAAGATTTAGAATTTGAAATTGGAGAGATGGTCATGCTTAAAGTTGCACCTTGGAAAGGCGTTGTTCGATTTGGTAAACGAGGGAAATTAAATCCAAGGTATATTGGACCATTCAAGATTATTGATCGTGTCGGACCAGTAGCTTACCGACTTGAGTTACCTCAACAACTCGCGGCTGTACATAACACTTTCCACATCTCGAATTTGAAGAAATGTTTTGCTAAAGAAGATCTCACTATTCCGTTAGATGAAATCCAAATCAACGAAAAACTTCAATTCATCGAAGAACCCGTCGAAATAATGGATCGTGAGGTTAAAAGACTTAAGCAAAACAAGATACCAATTGTTAAGGTTCGATGGAATGCTCGTAGAGGACCCGAGTTCACCTGGGAGCGTGAAGATCAGATGAAGAATAAATACCCGCATCTATTTCCAGAAGATTCGTCAACACCTTCAACAATTTAAAAATTTCGGGACGAAATTTATTTAACGGGTAGGTACTGTAGTGACCCGAACTTTTCCATGTTTATATATATTAATTGAGATTGATATTTACATGATTAAATGTTTCCAACATGTTAAGCAATCAAACTTGTTAAGACTTTATTAATTGAAATATGTTTCATATAGACAATTGACCACCCAAGTTGACCGGTGATTCACGAACGTTAAAACTTGTAAAAACTATATGATGACATATATATGGATATATATATAGTTAACATGATACTATGATAAGTAAACATATCATTAAGTATATTAACAATGAACTACATATGTAAAAACAAGACTACTAACTTAATGATTTTTAAACGAGACATATATGTAACGATTATCGTTGTAAAGACATTTAATGTATATATATCATATTAAGAGATATTCATACATGATAATATAATAATTTAAAATCTCATTTGATATTATAAACATTGGGTTAACAACATTTGACAAGATTGTTATACTAAAGGTTTCAAAACAACACTTACATGTAACGACTAACGATGACTTAACGACTCAGTTAAAATGTATATACATGTAGTGTTTCAATATGTATTTATACACTTTTGAAAGACTTAAATACACTTATCAAAATACTTCTACTTAACAAAAATGCTTAAAATTACATCCTCGTTCAGTTTCATCAACAATTCTACTTGTATGCACCCGTATTCGTACTCGTACAATACACAGCTTTTAGATGTATGTACTATTGGTATATACACTCCAATGATCAGCTCTTGGCAGCCCATGTGAGTCACCTAACACATGTGGGAACCATCATTTGGCAACTAGCATGAAATATCTCATAAAATTACAAAAATATGAGTAATCATTCATGACTTATTTACATGAAAACAAAATTACATATCCTTTATATCTAATCCATACACCAACGACCAAAAACACCTACAAACACTTTCATTCTTCAATTTTATTCATCTAATTGATCTCTCTCAAGTTCTATCTTCAAGTTCTAAGTGTTCTTCATATATTCTACAAGTTTAAGTTACATAAAATCAAGAATACTTTCAAGTTTGCTAGCTCACTTCCAATCTTGTAAGGTGATCATCCAACCTTAAGAAATCTTTGTTTCTTACAGTATGTTATCATTCTAATACAAGGTAATAATCATATTCAAACTTTGGTTCAATTTCTATAACTATAACAATCTTATTTCAAGTGATGATCTTACTTGAACTTGTTTTCGTGTCATGATTCTGCTTCAAGAACTTCGAGCCATCCAAGGATCCGTTGAAGCTAGATCCATTTTTCTCTTTTCCAGTAGGTTTATCCAAGGAACTTAAGGTAGTAATGATGTTCATAACATCATTCGATTCATACATATAAAGCTATCTTATTCGAAGGTTTAAACTTGTAATCACTAGAACATAGTTTAGTTAATTCTAAACTTGTTCGCAAACAAAAGTTAATCCTTCTAACTTGAATTTTAAAATCAACTAAACACATGTTCTATATCTATATGATATGCTAACTTAATGATTTAAAACCTGGAAACACGAAAAACACCGTAAAACCGGATTTACGCCGTCGTAGTAACACCACGGGCTGTTTTGGGTTAGTTAATTAAAAACTATGATAAACTTTGATTTAAAAGTTGTTATTCTGAGAAAATGATTTTTATTATGAACATGAAACCATATCCAAAAATTATTGTTAAACTCAAAGTGGAAGTATGTTTTCTAAAATGGTCATCTAGACGTCGTTCTTTCGACTGAAATGACTACCTTTACAAACAGGACTTGTAACTTATTTTTTCGACAATAAACCTATACTTTTTCTGTTTAGATTCATAAAATAGAGTTCAATATGAAACCATAGCAATTTGATTCACTCAAAACGGATTTAAAATGAAGAAGTTATGGGTAAAACAAGATTGGATAATTTTTCTCATTTTAGCTACGTGAAAATTGGTAACAAATCTATTCCAACCATAACTTAATCAACTTGTATTGTGTATTATGTAATCTTGAGATACCATAGACACGTATACAATGTTTTGACCTATCATGTCGACACATCTATATATATTTCGGAACAACCATAGACACTCTATATGTGAATGTTGGAGTTAGCTATACAGGGTTGAGGTTGATTCCAAAATATATATAGTTTGAGTTGTGATCAATACTGAGATACGTATACACTGGGTCGTGGATTGATTCAAGATAATATTTATCGATTTATTTCTGTACATCTAACTGTGGACAACTAGTTGTAGGTTACTAACGAGGACAGCTGACTTAATAAACTTAAAACATCAAAATATATTAAAAGTGTTGTAAATATATTTTGAACATACTTTGATATATATGTATATATTGTTATAGGTTCGTGAATCAACCAGTGGCCAAGTCTTACTTCCCGACGAAATAAAAATCTGTGAAAGTGAGTTATAGTCCCACTTTTAAAATCTAATATTTTTGGGATGAGAATACATGCAGGTTTTATAAATGATTTACAAAAGAGACACAAGTACGTGAAACTACATTCTATGGTTGAATTATCGAAATCGAATATGCCCCTTTTTATTAAGTCTGGTAATCTAAGAATTAGGGAACAGACACCCTAATTGACGCGAATCCTAAAGATAGATCTATTGGGCCTAACAAACCCCATCCAAAGTACCGGATGCTTTAGTACTTCAAAATTTATATCATATCCGAAGGGTGTCCCGGAATGATGGGGATATTCTTATATATGCATCTTGTTAATGTCGGTTACCAGGTGTTCACCATATGAATGATTTTTATCTCTATGTATGAGATGTGTATTGAAATATGAAATCTTGTGGTCTATTATTATGATTTGATATATATAGGTTAAACCTATAACTCACCAACATTTTTGTTGATGTTTTAAGCATGTTTATTCTCAGGTGATTATTAAGAGCTTCCGCTGTCGCATACTTAAATAAGGACGAGATTTGGAGTCCATGCTTGTATGATATTGTGTAAAAACTGCATTCAAGAAACTTATTTTGTTGTAACATATTTGTATTGTAAACCATTATGTAATGGTCATGTGTAAACAGGATATTTTAGATTATCGTTATTTGATAATCTACGTAAAGCTTTTTAAACCTTTATTGATGAAATAAAGGTTATGGTTTGTTTTAAAATGAATGCAGTCTTTGAAAAACGTCTCATATAGAGGTCAAAACTTCGCAACGAAATCAATTAATATGGAATGTTTTTAATCAATAAGAACGGGACATTTCAATATCCATCAGGTACCAAAATAAATTTAAATAATAAGGGAAGAAAGGGATTTGCTAACAAGAATTCGTTGGTTTGCTATGATTTTATTCGATTTTGTAGACAGGAAAACAAAATCAGTACACTGTGAATGTGACAAAAATAAAATAAAAGACTCCACTCATATACATCTGGTTCTTTTATAATTCAAATAATATGATTAATATTGATAAATAATTAAGTATATTAATAATAATATTCTTAATAATAATAATGATAAATATTAATGATACTAATAATAATAAAATGTTAATAATAATAATAAAAGGTATTAATTCCTAATAATAATATTATTTTATAGTTCTTAATAATAATAATAATATTTAATAATACAAGTGATGTAAAAGATATAACCAGTTACATGTATTCTATTTTCATATTAGAATAATAATATTAATAATACAATTTAAACATATCAAATTATATATATATATATATATATATATATATATATATATTTATCTATTTATTTTATGAGTAACTTAATTATCCTAATTATTACTTTCCAATTAATTAAAGTATTCTTTATTAAATCATAATATCATATATTCTTATTTTTATATTTATGTAATATATACATACATATTCATTTACAAATAATTGTTCGTGAATCGTAGGGAATAGTCAAAGGTCAAATGAATTCATGAAAACAGTTCAAAAATTTTTGAGACTGAACATTACATACTTTGCTTATCGTGTCGAAATCATATAGAGATTAAGTTTAAATTTGGTCGAAAATTTCCGGGTCATCACAGATATCAAGGATCAGAATGGGATGAAGCATATTAACGAATGTTTTAAAGTATGAATTAATGAGAAAGAATAGAAGGTGTGAGTTGTAAGGAAACGAAGGGTGGATTTATAGAAAAATATCCGACAGAGCAATCAAAACAGATGATCGCATTTAAAGCGGATCCTAATTCCCTTGATTACCGAAGAATCAAATCTTATTACAAATATTTTCTCCAAATCTCTTGAACTTGGAAATCAATCCTATCTACGTCAAAAGATATGACGAATTTATACCTACTCATTTCACTCTTTGGTGATAGCTTCACTCGTACTCTTCACAAAATCAAACGGTTTTATCCATATTACTCAACAATGATAAAACTCTATCTATCAACTCATATTCGTCATGAAAACATTTTTTATTGTTAGCCATGACCACCTCACTCAAGTTTCGGGACGAAATTTCTTTAACGGGTAGGTACTGTGATGACCCGGAAATTTCCACTCAAATTTAAACTTTAATCTTTATATGTCTCCGACACGATAAGCAAAAATCTGTAATGTTGAGTCTCGAAAGTTTTGAAATCTATATTCATGAATGCAAGTGCCCTTTGACTATATCCGACGATTCACGAACAATTATTTGTAAATAATTATGTGTATATTATATAAATATAAATATAAGGATATATAATATTTTGGATTAACAATGTACAGTTAATCAATAGTAAATAAGAATGTAAAATAATAAATAAAGTAATTAAATTATTATTATATGAATATATATATATATATATATATATATATATATATATATATATATATATATATATATATATATATATATATATATATATATATATATATATATATATATATATATATATGTTGATATTATGAATCTATATGTGTTTTATATAAATAATTATTATTATATTATAAGGTATAAATATTATTATATATTTAATAAATGTATATATATATATGTGTGTGTGTGTGTGTGTGTGTGTGTGTGTGTGTGTGAATATGTACTATATAATTATTAAACATTACATGTTACACTAACATATTTAATTACAAAGTTAAAAATATAAATGTTATACTAATATTATTATATTTATTTTCATTATTAATATTAGTATTAATATTAATATTTATATATTATTATTGGTACATCTAAATTGTTATATCATTATAATTGGTAGGAAAATTATAATTTAAAGTATTATGATTATTTATTATTAATATCATGAGTTATATTAGGAATTAATACAATCTATTATTATTATCAATACTAATATAATTATTATCATTTTTATGATTAATATTATCATTAATATAAATTACTATTATTAATATAATTATTAATTATTAACAAAAAGTATATTAAATTGGCTGTATATGTTTGGAATCGAATTCAGTTACACTTCTCCATCAAATTCTGTAGTGGGTTTTGTTTGAATCCCTTAAGTTGTTACATATCTCGATCATTAGTACAAATCAATGACTTTAATAACCCTTTTAATTTTTATTTATTCTCTGATAGGATTGACTGTCAAAAACATCATCACCCTTAAACTTTATTAAACACTTTCATCATTATACTACAAGAGCTAAAATTACAAATATTCATCTCATGGTTATAACTCATTACGACATAAGATTTCATTTTTAATCACCATCTAAATTCTAAGAAACATCAACATCGGCAGATATTCAAGTTAACATATCCATAATTCTAGTTCATCTTCATTCACCACTCAAGCAAACATCTTAAACCCACAAGAACCACTACTTTCTTTGTTGATTCGTTCGAACCAAAACCATCACCCTCACGATGCAACAACCACTTTTCATATATTTGTTTTCCGATCGAACACACACTTGCTCGATCACCTTCATACCCCCACAACCATCGAACGGCTTGTTAGCTCATGACTCCTATTCGATCGTAACCCTCTAAACCCAATCATCATGCCACCCTCAAACTCTTTTCTCTCTCTCTTCGTGAATCTTGAAACCCATTTTCTGAAAGGACCCGTTCATATACATTATAAACGATTCACAATAGTTGATTACATTGCGAGGTATTTGACCTCTATATGATACATTTTACAAACATTGCATTCGTTTTTAAAAGACAATCTTTCTTTACATCGAAAATTGACAGGCATGCATACCATTTCATAATATCCACTATCCAACTATAAATTGATTTAATAATAATTTTTTATGAACTCAATGACTCGAATGCAACGTTCTTCGAAATATGCTATGAAAGACTCCAAGTAATATCTTTAAAATGAGCAAATGCACAGCGGAAGATTTCTTTAACACCTGAGAATAAACATGCTTTAAAGTGTCAACCAAAAGGTTGGTGAGTTCATTAGTTTATCATAATCATTTATTTCCATCATTTTAATAGACCACAAGAATTTCATTTCCAGTTCTCATAAATATACGTCCCATGCATAGAGACAAAAATAATCATTCATATGGTGAACACCTGGTAACCGACATTAACAATATGCATATAAGAATATCCCCTATCATTCCGGGATCCTCCTTCGGACATGATATAAATTTCGAAGTACTAAAGCATCCGGTACTTTGGATGGGGTTTGTTAGGCCCGATAGATCTATCTTTAGGATTCGCGTCAATTAGGGTGTCTGTTCCCTAATTCTTAGATTACCAGACTTTAATAAAAAGGGGCATATTCGATTTCGATAATTCAACCATAGAATGTAGTTTCAATTATTTGTGTCTATTTCGTCAAACATTTATAAAAGCGCATGTATTCTCAGTCCCAAAAATATAAAGGGTAAAAAGGCAAATGAAACTCACCATACTGTATTTCGTAGTAAAAATACATATAACGTCATTGAACAAGTGCAAGGTTGGCCTCGGATTCACGAACCTATATTAATTATATATATTTATATGTTGGTCAATATTTGTATAGCAATTTAGGTCAGGTCATAGTGTAATCCTATCCTATAGCTCGAGTCTAACTCTACAGTATAGTAACATGTTATATTACTCATGCTCAATTAAGATTCTAGTAAAAGGTGACGTGTGAAACAACGTAACACAAATGGTTTCATAATCATAAAATAGTATTTTAGGTTTTTTTTTTTTTTTTTTTTTTAGAGAAAATCAACACAAAAAGTTAACTAAAAAGTTAACAGGAAAAGTCAAAGTTCAAAGTCAAAAGTCAAAGGTTAAAGTCAAAAGTCAAAGGTCAAAGTAAAAATGAGGTCGCATGCAAATATATAATAACTTATACAAAAATGATTTTCGGTCAAACATGACTAAACGGGCCACTTCAGCTATTTTTAGAAAAATTATCGGAACTCCGATTGATAAACGGCCAAAGATAAAAGTTACACATTACTAAAAAAATTAAGCATAAATATTACAGAAGTAAACTAAACCTAGACAACTCGTAGTTGCCAACGCGTTTTTGGCGTTTCAAAGTTAATTTTTCAGCTTTAATAAATTTACAAAAGTGACCGAGTAGCCTACTTTGGAGATTTTTAGAAAATTCCTCAAAACTCGTATTGACAAACGGTCAAAGCCTGCAAATTCTCGTTACCACAAAGATATAACATGATTTTTGGCAAGAGTAAACACATATCAGGCCGACCATGACAACTGATACAAAACTGACATTTTTAAATAAAAAAGTTTCAGCTCTTTTTAGAATTTTAAAATGTGACCAAACTGTCAACTTTGATGATTTTTAGAAAAATTGTCGAGACTTGAATTGACAAACGGCTAGAGTTTTTTATTAGACCTTACAGCAAAGAATTCAGTGGTATTTTTTTTTATATATGAAAGAACGCAGATCAGCGAGAATTTCAGTTCCCGTTTCGACATTTCATCAAAATTTGCAAAACTTCTTTTGTCCATAACTTGACAACCGTTCAACGAAACGAGACGTGCTTTATATGAAAATTCATCTACTCGACGAGTAGAATCCAAATAATCACTTTTTATAACCCAGAAAATTAGTTCACTAATTATCATCAGCAATTTTAATTATGAAATTAATTATGGAATTTGTTTATTTCATAACTTTCTAACCATTACTTGGATTCAAGTGATTCTTAAACCAAAATTCAACTATTTTTTGCTAGCTTTCCAACGACATGCATATCTTATACCTTATCTCAATCGTATATGTAACTAATTCAGGAATCAACATAACCTATCTAATGGCAATATCAAAAGTACAAGCATGCATAATCCTATATACTCGAGCACTAGTCAGGGATACACTATTAGTATGTAAAAATTAAATTATGAGTACTCACATATCAATATTGAGATTCAATATTGCAGGAAAGGTACGTAAACGCAACGGAGATGATAAACACTATATTGACCTCACGAGCATACTCATGAACCATACTCAATCACCTCCATAGCTATAACCCATAATTTCCTTAATCTTATCCCACTCGAAAAAACAACTTCGAAATCACTCGGACAGCACTCCGTCGTAATATTTTATGTATACTAATAATATCTTGAGATAATACGGAGTAAATATATATATGTAAATCGATTGAGAGAGTTTAGAGAAAACTATTTTCAAGTTTCTATGAAATAATGAAACCTATTGAATTCTATTTATAATAGATTTTTGAATTATTAAAGTGAATTATTAAAATATGAATTATTAAAGTGAATTATTAAAGTATGAATTATTAAAGTATGAATTATTAAAGTGAATTATTAAAGTATGAATTATTAAAGTTAAAGTAAAGTAAAAATAAAGTAAAGGTAAAGTTTAAGTATAGTAAAAGTATAAAACTATGTACGTATAATACGCATATAAATATATATAATATTAATTTAAATCGTTATATATATTTAATAAAATAATATATAAATATCGTTATCTTTATCATACTAGTTAAGTAATGAGTTGTCAAAAGTGGTTCTAGATATTTATAAAAGTTATATACGTTTTAATAATAAAGTTCTTTTTAAACTGAAAACGTTTTTGTACGTTTGAAACTAAATAGATCAATCGAGTCTTTATGAGATTCAATCTTCCACTATCCTTTGTCTAGTTCTCAATGATTGACAATTTGTTCATATTTATAAATCACTTTACCATTTTCCGAATATTGTTAAAATGAAAAGATTTCTCAAATCAACGTGGGCCTTTCAACAGAGACTTGTAATCATAATTCAATATATCTGATAATTCAATCATTTGATCTTATCTTCTAATTCCATTGATAAACATTTTGAAACAGATACAATCATATAAAGTATTTAATCTAATATTTTGTTTACGTTTCAAGTTATAATATATATACACATATACATATATAATCATATTCGTTTAATGGTTCGTGAATCGTTGGAACTTGGTCGAGGTTGAATGAATGTATGAACATAGTTTAAAATTCTTGAAATTTAACTTAACAAATATTGCTTATCGTGTCGGAAACATATAAAGATTAAAGTTTAAATTTGGTTGAAAATTTCCGGGTTGTCACAGTACCTACCCGTTAAAGAAATTTCGTCCCGAAATTTGAGTGGAAAGGTCGTGAATGATAATAAGTATGTTATCATGATGCATACGGGCTGAAAATTAGAGTTTTATCATCAGCGAATAATTTGGATAAACATTATATTTATATGAAGAGTACGAATGAAGCTAACATAGAAGAGTGAAATGAGTAAGTGTAGATTCATCTTATCATTTGACGTAGATATGATTGATTCCCAGATTTTAAGGGATTTGAAGAAAATCTTCTTAATAAGATTTGACTCTCCGGTAATCAAGGGAATTAGGATCCGCTTTAAATGCGATCGTCCATTTTAATTGTTCTGTCGAAGATTTTCTTATAAATTCACCTCCTTCATTTCCTTACAACTCACACCATCTGTTGATGCATTTTATTCAAGTCCCTAGACATCTACCCACGTCCATTGCAGGTACAACAGTTTACAGACCACCATGATTGCTCGTTATTATCCTATCCGTGGTTGTATGTGGTTACAGGAACTACAGGAACGAGATTTAGATGTTTGACTATGTTAGACTTAGTCAGACGTACGAGTGAAGCCTCACTAGTACGGCTGACAGGCTCATACGCATGGTTGATGCTGAGCTAAGTCACAATTACAACCTAAATGATAAGACACGAGTGAGTGATCACCCGTACGGTTGATGAAGCCAACTCGTACGTGTGATGAATGAATCGTATGGGTGTGTCAACAGCAGAGGTATATAAAGTCTTATGTTCTTCATTTTAGGTTAAGCCTCTCATTTGTTACACACACTCAGATCTAGTGAGCTCCTTCGATTCTCTCTCAGTCCAAATCACCCAGGTGGTGAATAATAGCTCTAGGTGTTGATCTAATCACACTTGATTTAGTTGTGGTTTTACTAAATTAATCAAAAAAAAAAAAAAACTTAACCTATTCACTAGAGGGTTTGATTCACTTATTCTGCCATTGTGTGAATTAAATCTGTTGATTTCTAAGTTCCTAGTCATGTTTCATCACCTTCTATTCTTTCCCCCTCAACTCATATTTTAAAGTATTCATCAATATGCTCCATCCAGTTCTGATTCTCGATATACTTCTAACTATCATATCGGTCATTCTTCTTTTTTTTCATCTACCGCCGGAAGAATCTATTTACTTCTACTATACTCTTGGGTTTATAGTGTTCCTAGTTCTCCCGTGTCTTTATATTGCTATATGCATCGATATATATGGTTTATAATTTCTGGTTTGTCGTTGGGCTTTATATGTTCCCTTATATTTCAAAGTCTCTGCTTCTGTCTTCTATAATCATTATCATTCACAGTTAATGCTCTCTTTTATTTGCTGCAATTTATACCCCAATTTCTATTTCGAAGTTTTGTCCTTTCGTTTCTTCTTCTTGCGATTAAGCACCGCTTGTAATGGTCCAGAATTCACAGATACGAATTTTGAAATGAACATTGTTAATGTTCTAGGAAGGAAATTGTGATGGCACGATCTTGACTTGTCAAATTACTAAAATACCTTGGAAAAGGCCGAATCATCAAGAAATATTTTCTTGATATTTTAGAGGTTAAATAGAATACAAGAGTCGTATAACATAGCACATGATGATGTTATGATCTGTGAATCATCACGTTCCATTTAGAAACTCAGCATGACTTACTGTAATATAATCACATTGATCAAGTGTCATTATATTATACTAATTATGCTTCAGTTCCCAACACTACTTCAAAATATTCCTATTTTAAACTTGAATGTTTCAGAATTTAGAAACTAAAATAGTTTCTTTTATGATGTAATACAGATAGCGCGAAGAGGTAAATGATTTCAAATAAGAAAAATTAATATCTTCAGAAATATGGAGGATATTTATAATGAAAGATATGATGATATTTTAGAATTTCTAATATCAGAGGATGATGAAGAATATTGTCCGCAGGGATTTAGAGTCAGGAGCAAGGTATTCGTTAATGACTTCAGCAGATACTGAATTATTTGGATCCTTTGAAGTCAGGTTCAGTCTTTGTAATTTGTCCACAGCCTCCTTCCTACTTTGCTCAATCCGTTTTTCAGTTCTAAGACTTCTCTTTTTCTGCGCTTTGCCAGCACACCTATTCATTATCATCAAACTTTTACTGTTAAGGTCGTTTATAGTTTTTTTGCTGCTTCATCAGTATTTTTCCATTTTCGGAGAACCAATTCGTAGTTCGAATTGTTTTTCAGAATCTTCACATTCAAATTAAGTCCAGAAGATAGACGTTATATATACACATATAACTGTTGGCGTAGACATGCTGCGAGATTTCAAAATACTGATTGCGAATTCCCAATGATTCGTATGGAAATTCTCATTACAAGATGCGAATGAGTAAATAATGGGGTTTCAATGAATAATTATAATGACTTTTTGGAGAGGCTAAAGTCAAAGGGTAATGAAGTTGTTGATACATCTGTTAATAATGTGGTGGAATGTAAAAGGTTCCCTGGTAACGATGGTGTATATCTCAAGGTTATAATAAGGTTAGTCTGACTGAAAAGTCGAAGTTGACTTGCTGGAGCTGTGACAAAACTGGCTACTTTGAATAGGAGTCGCAAAGTTATTTTTGCTAATAAATGCTAAAGAATCTGACGCGGATACGTTGTTTAAACTTTTACTTTGGTTTCAAGAGTTTTTCAGGGACATAACTGTGGGGTAACATGTGGTTGGATCATCGTCTCGATTGCTCATCATTCGAAGTGTCTTCAGAAATTTTCGAAGGGTTTGAACACAGATTGTAATCGTTAACATACATTTGATGTTCTAACACAGTTTTGAAGTCAAAATATAGCTTGTGAAAGATGTAAGGATCTAAGAGTGATGATTTTAGTCATATCTCAAGTTGAATTTTGAGATTTCAAAATCAGAATATGTAATTAAATTTTGAATGAGTATGGTTGTTTTGATTTCTATAAAAGAATGTATATTGTTGTGAAAGTAGGGAGTATAATGGATGATTTGCTGAATCAGATTCGAAGAATGTAATATATTAATTGTGAATTTATATATCTCTTGGGTATTACCTACCCGTTAAAAAAAATTTCACAATTAATATTTTGTACAAAAGAATTTTATTACAGTCTTTATGAAAATATATATATGTATATTTTCTTCAGATGTAACATAGATTTAATGAGTTAATGTTAAATTAAACTCATTTGATTTACGGTTGAAACTAGAATTGAATAATCCCTAAAGGCTTTAAAAAGTAAATAACTTTTACGCAGTATTTCTTTAATGACATTGAAATTATGAATCAATACTTCGTTATTTGTTGATGTATGATGTTCGGTTCGTGGAATTCTTGTGAATTTCGCAAAGTACGAATGATGTTATCTGAAAAGTTTCTGGTACATCGATGATGAAAGTGTAAAATCAAATATATACTTGATTTATTATGAATTGGAATTTGTTGAATTGCGACAGAGATTGTAGTTAACGCTGGTTAAGTTGCGGCCGAAGGACGTACATTATTGCATATTTGTAATATGAATTAACCGATTAGTTAAGATTCACACACAATAGCTTAGCACGGAAAGATTTATTTTTATTTCAAAATATATAAAATATACATATAATTTCTTCAAAGGGAATGAGTTAATTCTTCATAACTCGTTGATACAATATACGGGTTATTGATTCGTAATGATGTCCATAGTGATTCTTGAGCTGACGGAGTTTGTGATGTTATAGGTGTTGTTGATTCTGATGTTGACTGTACTGATGATGCTGGTGACGCTGACGGTACTGTTGATGCTGTTGGTAAAACAAGTTTAGCTTGTTAATCACACACCATTTTTGTCAGGGTTTCTACTCTTCCTTCTATCATTTTGGTTCGCTTAACTGATTTATGGTTAGGGCTAGATTAGATAATCTCTAAGACTTTAGAGATTACATAATCTGAGCGGAATGTTTCTCCAATGAAGTTATGAATTAATACTTCGTCGGTTATTGTTGTTGGTATTCCTTGGTATCTACAGGGCGTATGACATTGGTGCTCGTGGGACAGAGTGTAAAGTTGAGGTTTACGACGTGGTTGTGGTTGGGGTGGTAATGGCACTATTGGCGTTGATGATGGTGTTACTGGTTATGCTGCTGATGCTGCTGCTGGTGTTTGTAATCTCTGCACCATATTCTCCAAACTCACTACCCGAGCGCGAAGCTCGTTGACTTCTTCTATTACACCGGGGTGATTGTTGGTTCGGACGAGCGGATAAATAAAATCTAAAATTTGATGTAATATATAATCGTGACGAGATACTCTGGAAATGAGCGAGAAAATGGTGTTTCGGACAGGTTCGCCGGTAAGTGCTTCAGGTTCTTCGTCAAGAGGGCAATGTGGTGGATGGAAGGGATCACCTTCTTCTTGTCTCCAATGATTGAGGAGGCTACGAACCCATCTCCAATTCATCCAAAATAGGTGATGAATGATTGGTTGATCTATTCCGGTCACACTGCTTTCGGAGCTGGAGTGGGATTCCATTTGGAAATCCGAGGAACTTGAATTAATGATGAATTCCATTTCGTACGATTGAATAAGGATTTTTTTTTTTCGATATGAAATGATTTTCGGTTATCGGATGGTATTCTAATTACATAGAATATCCATATATATAGAACAAAAGATTTCGTAAATTACGGAGGAATTTACGGGATATATCAGGCAACGTTTACAGTAATAGATACGATAAGATATGATTTAGCAGATACGCTAAGATATTAATTTTTGTCTATACACTATTCATGCAATCAATGCAGCAAGACGTGTCTTAGACTAAAAATGATAAGCAGGTAATTTCCTGAGGATGATAAGTAGTTAATTTTTGACACAAAATGATAAGCAAAACTATTGACATGCAGACACGGTCGAAGCCCAGACTCACTAATGCATCCTATCGACTTATCTGTTAGACACACTAATGCAGACCTGGTTCGCTAAGACCACCGCTCTGATACCAACTGAAAGGACCCGTTCATATACATTATAAACGATTCACAATAGTTGATTACATTGCGAGGTATTTGACCTCTATATGATACATTTTACAATCATTGCATTCGTTTTTAAAAGACAATCTTTCTTTACATCGAAAATTGACAGGCATGCATACCATTTCATAATATCCACTATCCAACTATAAATTGATTTAATAATAATTTTTTATGAACTCAATGACTCGAATGCAACGTTCTTCGAAATATGCTATGAAAGACTCCAAGTAATATCTTTAAAATGAGCAAATGCACAGCGGAAGATTTCTTTAACACCTGAGAATAAACATGCTTTAAAGTGTCAACCAAAAGGTTGGTGAGTTCATTAGTTTATCATAATCATTTATTTCCATCATTTTAATAGACCACAAGAATTTCATTTCCAGTTCTCATAAATATACGTCCCATGCATAGAGACAAAAATAATCATTCATATGGTGAACACCTGGTAACCGACATTAACAATATGCATATAAGAATATCCCCTATCATTCCGGGATCCTCCTTCGGACATGATATAAATTTCGAAGTACTAAAGCATCCGGTACTTTGGATGGGGTTTGTTAGGCCCGATAGATCTATCTTTAGGATTCGCGTCAATTAGGGTGTCTGTTCCCTAATTCTTAGATTACCAGACTTTAATAAAAAGGGGCATATTCGATTTCGATAATTCAACCATAGAATGTAGTTTCAATTACTTGTGTCTATTTCGTCAAATATTTATAAAAGCGCATGTATTCTCAGTCCCAAAAATATAAAGGGTAAAAAGGCAAATGAAACTCACCATACTGTATTTCGTAGTAAAAATACATATAACGTCATTGAACAAGTGCAAGGTTGGCCTCGGATTCACGAACCTATATTAATTATATATATTTATATGTTGGTCAATATTTGTATAGCAATTTAGGTCAGGTCATAGTGTAATCCTATCCTATAGCTCGAGTCTAACTCTACAGTATAGTAACATGTTATATTACTCATGCTCAATTAAGATTCTAGTAAAAGGTGACGTGTGAAACAACGTAACACAAATGGTTTCATAATCATAAAATAGTATTTTAGGTTTTTTTTTTTTTTTTTTTTTTTAGAGAAAATCAACACAAAAAGTTAACTAAAAAGTTAACAGGAAAAGTCAAAGTTCAAAGTCAAAAGTCAAAGGTTAAAGTCAAAAGTCAAAGGTCAAAGTAAAAATGAGGTCGCATGCAAATATATAATAACTTATACAAAAATGATTTTCGGTCAAACATGACTAAACGGGCCACTTCAGCTATTTTTAGAAAAATTATCGGAACTCCGATTGATAAACGGCCAAAGATAAAAGTTACACATTACTAAAAAAATTAAGCATAAATATTACAGAAGTAAACTAAACCTAGACAACTCGTAGTTGCCAACGCGTTTTTGGCGTTTCAAAGTTAATTTTTCAGCTTTAATAAATTTACAAAAGTGACCGAGTAGCCTACTTTGGAGAGTTTTAGAAAATTCCTCAAAACTCGTATTGACAAACGGTCAAAGCCTGCAAATTCTCGTTACCACAAAGATATAACATGATTTTTGGCAAGAGTAAACACATATCAGGCCGACCATGACAACTGATATGTAACTATTTCAGGAATCAACATAACCTATTTTTTGCTAGCTTTCCAACGACATGCATATCTTATACCTTATCTCAATCGTATATGTAACTAATTCAGGAATCAACATAACCTATCTAATGGCAATATCAAAAGTACAAGCATGCATAATCCTATATACTCGAGCACTAGTCAGGGATACACTATTAGTATGTAAAAATTAAATTATGAGTACTCACATATCAATATTGAGATTCAATATTGCAGGAAAGGTACGTAAACGAAACGGAGATGATAAACACTATATTGACCTCACGAGCATACCCATGAACCATACTCAATCACCTCCATAGCTATAACCCATAATTTCCTTAATCTTATCCCACTCGAAAAAACAACTTCGAAATCACTCGGACAGCACTCCGTCGTAATATTTTATGTATACTAATAATATCTTGAGATAATACGGAGTAAATATATATATGTAAATCGATTGAGAGAGTTTAGAGAAAACTATTTTCAAGTTTCTATGAAATAATGAAACCTATTGAATTCTATTTATAATAGATTTTTGAATTATTAAAGTGAATTATTAAAATATGAATTATTAAAGTATGAATTATTAAAGTGAATTATTAAAGTATGAATTATGAAAGTGAATTATTAAAGTATGAATTATTAAAGTGAATTATTAAAGTATGAATTATTAAAGTTAAAGTAAAGTAAAAATAAAGTAAAGGTAAAGTTTAAGTATAGTAAAAGTATAAAACTATGTACGTATAATACGCGTATAAATATATATAATATTAATTTAAATCGTTATATATATTTAATAAAATAAAATATAAATATCGTTATCTTTATCATACTAGTTAAGTAATGAGTTGTCAAAAGTGGTTCTAGATATTTATAAAAGTTATATACGTTTTAATAATAAAGTTCTTTTTAAACTGAAAATGTTTTTGTACGTTTGAAACTAAATAGATCAATCGAGTCTTTATGAGATTCAATCTTCCACTATCCTTTGTCTAGTTCTCAATGATTGACAATTTATTCATATTTATAAATCACTTTACCATTTTCCGAATATTGTTAAAATGAAAAGATTTCTCAAATCAACGTGGGCCTTTCAACAGAGAGTTGTAATCATAATTCAATATATCTGATAATTCAATCATTTGATCTTATCTTTTAATTCCATTGATAAACATTTTGAAACAGATATAATCATATAAAGTATTTAATCTAATATTTTGTTTACGTTTCAAGTTATAATATATATACACATATACATATATAATCATATTCGTTTAATGGTTCGTGAATCGTTGGAACTTGGTCGAGGTTGAATGAATGTATGAACATAGTTTAAAATTCTTGAAATTTAACTTAACAAATATTGCTTATCGTGTCAGAAACATATAAAGATTAAAGTTTAAATTTGGTTGGAAATTTCCGGGTTGTCACATTTTCCACCATCTACAAACGCCAATTGTCACCACCATGGTCACGACCATCACCACCTCGAGCCACCAATGACTACCCTCTTTCACCATGTACAACAATCCACCACCATGAACGACTACCACCTATCTCTCTTACTCATCACTCTCTTTCTTCTAGGAACTCACGACTACCGCTGCTATTTTTTTTTTCGTTTCAAACACTCAACAAACGACCTCATCTTCGTTATTGTTGTTGTTGTAGCACATACTAGCTTTGATTATTGTTAAACGTAGCGGGTATAAATCAAGCCACGATAACTATGAGTAATGATCATATTATATAGTAAACATGAATGGAGGATGAGCTGTAAAAGGGATCACGTTCATAAAGTATCCAATTAGACACCATACTTTGGATTCTAATTTCCACTCACAACCTCCTTAATCTTTTTAATCAATCGATGCATAATTCTTGTGGACCTTCACCGATGGAAGCTTTATGCTTTTATAGAATTCGTTTTTCTAAGACACCGACAAAAAAGAACCCATCAAAATTATAAAGTAAAGATGATGAGAATGATTGATGAGTGTTGTTGATTGCTTCTTTAATATTCCTGATTAAAATGAACCCCACAAGGAATGATAATCCTCCAGTTTCTTTCTTATTAAATCCCGATATTTTTGCTATCTCATCGACTAGTTCAACTGACATGTGTGCTGCTAATATTTCCTTCGATCCCCACTCATCAAGAAACCCCACAGCTGCATTATTTCGCCTTTTGTTTACTTAATTCACGTACCAATCAATTAAAGATTGGGTTTCATGATCAATTTGAATAACGGGCCTTTCCTAAAACATATTCCATTTACCATCTTGGTCCCACTATTTCGGTTCTATGATGGTGACGATTTATCTATGGTGATGAAGATGATATCAAAGATTAATGCACGATGATATGGTGCTCTTATTTCTGTCTTTCTGTTCGAAGTCATCTCAAATCAAAAACCCTAGTCGATAGTTAGATATTGCTAGTAAACAGTTTATATGAAGATAAATTACTTGAACAGAACCCTTTAAATTCATATTGGGTCAACTTAAACTAATTAGTGGATTGGATTGAGCTTTGGGCCGTATATAATTCGAATGGGGTTATAAAAGGATTTCTGTTGGGCTGACATTTTTCTATTGGGCCATGAGTGGGAAGAAAAACAGGAGACTCGGGTTTTATATGATTAAAACGGGAATAATTCAGAAAAAAACATGAATAGCAGATTGGTTTAGGTCATCTACAAGTAAGCGAAAGGTCGCGGGTTCGAGTCGCGACTCCAGCGGATTATTTTTTTTTAAGCCTTCAAAGGTAGTTTTCATAATTACTATTATTATTAATATTATTATCATTATTAAGATAAGAATAATTATTGATATGTTAATATTAATACCATGAATATTATTATTATTATTATTATTATTATTATTATTATTATTATTATTATTATTATTATTATTATTATTATTATTATTATTATTATTATTATTATTATTATTATTATTATTATTATTGTTATTATTATTATTACTATTATTATTATTATTATTATTATTATTATTATTATTATTACTTATCATTACTAGTATTATTCTAATATTATTATGATTTTTAACAAACGAACGATATATATATATATATATATATATATATATATATATATATATATATATATATATATATATACACACACACAAAGATAAATTTAATACGAATAACATAACAAAAATCTATATATATATATATATATATATATATATATATATATATATATATATATATATATATATATATATATATATATATATATATATATATATATATACTTTTTAAATGTACAAAATTAATATATTTAACAAAACAATGAAAAATAAATAAGTTAATAACATAAAAATTATATCATTAATAATAATAATATATATATATTTATTCGATTACGAATATGTGTGTTAATATATATACAAACGATATAGGTTCGTGAATCCGAGGTCAACCCTACATTGATCAGTTGTTCAATGACGTTATATGTATTTTTACTACGAAATACAATAGGTGAGTTGCATTTGCTCCCTTTTTACTCATTATATTTTTGGGCTGAGAATACATGCAATGTTTAAATAACTGTTTTTGCAATATTTATATGCGTGAGTTTCATTTGATTCCCTTTTTTTTAATCTTTTCATTTTTGGGACTGAGAATACATGTGCTTTTATAAATGTTTGACGCAATAGACACAAGTACCTTAACTGCATTCTATGATAGAATTATCTGGGATTGGGGTTGATTATTATGACACACATTAGTCCCCGGTTTCCGCTAGGGCGTATGAGCTCCCGAGCCGAGTGGATGGTTTATTATTGATGACATTTTGGCACCGGTTGTCCTATATTTTATAAACATGTGTTCAGCCGTGGGGTGTAATGACCGGCATAGAGGTTCTATATTTTGAAGGCACATGTATTCAGCCGTGGGGTGAAAGACCGGCACAGATGGTTACTATTATATTTTGAATCCTCACCAGGTGTTCTTCATATGAAAGATATTTTTTGTGCAGTTGGAATGGGACTTCTGCACGTTTTATAATATTTGAAATCTTGTGGTCTATTAAAATGATGAAAATGAAATGATTACTATAAACTAATGAACTCACCAACCTTTTGGTTGACACTTGAAAGCATGTTTATTCTCAGGTTTGAAAGAAATCTTCCACTGTGCATTAACTCATTTTAAGGATATTACTTGGAGTCATTCATGACATATTTCAAAAGACGTTGCATTCGAGTCGTTGAAGTTCATTAGAGATTATTATTAAGTAAATGACAGATTAGGTCATTTATAGTTTGGATATTATGAAAGGGTATGCATGCCTGTCAACTTTCGATGAAAAGAAAGTTTGTCTTTTAAAAACGAATGAAATGTTTGTAAAATGTATCATATAGAGGTCAAATACCTCGCGATGTAATCATATGTAATGTTCTCGTCCATATGGATTTGGTCGGGGCATCACAAGTGGGAGGCTGTGTTATCAATAATTTTGTAAGCTTCAGTTGCGGTTTTCTTCATAATGGAACCACCAGCTGCTATGTCGATGTCTTTTCGTGTAGTAATATCGCATCCTTGATAGAATATTTGTACTATTTGATAAGTGTCTAAACCATATTGAGGACATCCTCTCAATAACTTTCCAAATCTTGTCCACGCCTCATATAAAGTTTCATTTGGCTTTTGTGTGAACGTAACAATTTCTCCTTGAAGTCTCATGGCTTTGGATGCCGGAATGAATCTTTTAAGAAATTTCTCAACTAAAACATCCCATGTATCAATCGCGCCTTCAGGTAACGATTCTAACAAATCTTTGGCTTCTCCCTTTAAAGTCCAGGGAAATAACATGAGATAGATCTGTTCATCCTCAACTTCTCTGATTTTGAATAGAGTACAGATCCTATTAAAGGTTCGAAGATGTTCGTTTAGATCTTCTTTTGGCGTACCACTATATTGGCATTGATTAGTCACCATGTATAGGATTTTTCCTTTGTTTTCATAATCTGGCGCATTAATATCTGGCTTAATAATGGCATGACCTTGGCCCGTGCGTGTGGCTCTCATTCGGTCTTCCATACTTAGAGGTTCCTGATTTTCCATGATTGAATTTGTTGAATCTGAATCACTAGAGGATTCTGATTTAATGGTTTCTTCCTCTACAACCTCCGATTGAATGATTTGTGGTTCAGGAGGAATAATTAGTGGTTCAGGATCTCGGAATTGTCCTTGAATATCCTCCGGGTCCTTAATTGTTAGGTCAAGTTAAAAAAGTGAATTATCGGAAATTTGAATTGGGGTACTTGGTCGACTAGATGACGATTCTAAAGAAAAATCAACGGCGACAATATTGGCTAGATGTCTTGATCGAGTTACAAGTGGTGAACGTATGAAAGGTGGTGAACGTTTTGCTCGGTGCATTCACAGAATATCCTATTAGTTTAAAAAAAATAAAAATTTATATAAGTTATCAAATTAATAGACTTTTCTGATTTTGCCCACGTTTCGAATAGCCAATAGATGCAGCAGGTAGCCAGGACCCTTTAAATCGGAAGCCCACAACTCGCCACTAACAAATCCAACTATTACTACGAACCAGAAAATTTTGGATGACTATCAATTTAACCGCTTAAAATAATTTTTCGTCGAAATTTTGAAGATAAAATCTATGTCCTAAAAACTAGAGCGTCGAGAAATAAGAGGAAGAAAAAGAGTGCGTCGAAAAACGTCGAAAAATAAAAAGAATAAAAGGTTGAAAAATAATAATAAGAAAGTAAGCGTCGAAACTTAAAAGTCTAAAAACTAAATATTAAAAATTACGTCTAAAGGAATTAAAGCTTAAAAGGAATTTTATATCCAAAACGGCAATAACTTAATTAGGCACTAAAATCTGTTAAATATTAAAGCGATAAGCAACATCGTAAAATTCTAAAGCTCCTAAATCTTAATCTAAAGAAAAAGTACTTAAGGGATTTTACAGCAAAACCTAAGAATCTAAAAATATTAATTAACTACGGAAAAAACTAATCTTTAAACTAATTACGAACGAAAAATATATAAATTACGAATAAACGATAAAAATATAAAATTTATAAAAAGAAAGAAAAAAAATGATAAAATTACTTATTTTTATAAAAATATTAGTTTTATATTATTATTTTATAAAAGTATTAATTTATATAATTAATAATAATATTAAAAATTAATATTACTAATTATAAATTAAAACTAAAAACTAAATACTAATTAAATAAATCAAAACCTAATTAGGTTAATGATAATTAATTAAATTATTAAAACCCTAATAAGCAATTAATGCGTACAATTAAGTAGTAGTATTATTATTATTATTATAAAAGGGGGTTTTACCATTTAGTGACCGGTATGTCGATTTTATGTCTTAAGTCACAATTAAAACCTAATGTAAAATATTAAATATAAATATAACTTAATTTAAAGCGTAAAGTAAATGAAGATAAATAAAAGTGTAATAATTAAAAGTGCGATAATTAAAATGACGATAAATAAAAGTGCGATAATTAAAATAAAGAAATTATGCTTATTTAAATTTCCGTAATTATGATGTTCGACGTATTGATTTTAATTTATTACCATGGGTTAATTGTCCTTTGTCCTGCATTATTCGATATGTCCATCTGGTTTTTGTCCATAACAGTCCATCGGTCATAAATATAAAGTGCGAGTGTCCTCGTCAAATTACCCTTATACCCGAAGTAAAATATTCCAACTAATTAAAGATTTAAACTGTGACGCAGTTATCACTTCTGTCAACATTTACACCAGTTATCACTGTATGTAATCCACCCCTGTTTTGATTAGATATGAATATTAATTTACTCACTTGATCAGTTTGAATAATCAATTACCCAACCCGAATAATTAATTAAATGATTATAATAGATTCCGTATGAATGTCACTAAATAGGACAACCATAATCATTATTAATTATTAAGTTAATTAATTTGAAGATAGGTTCGACAGACTCCAATGAGTTGTCACTCAATCAGACAATACCTCCCATCTATTAATAGTCCATAGTCAAATGCCCACAAGTATCGGTCTTTTGTTCAAACATTATTTATGGTACAAAATCCAATAACCCAATCTTAATTTTTAGTACAACATCACAATTACTTCGGCTCAAATAAGCATAATAATAACTTAGTTACGAGACATTAATTTAAAAAGGAAGAACATAGCTTACAGTGGTATTTAATCGCGTAGCGTTACACAGACAGAGTTCCGACTTACAAAACCTTAAAACATTCTTACAATAACCTTATTATTATTAACTTAAAATTAAAATTATAAAATATAAATATAAATATAAATTGAGAGAGATAGATAGAAAATGGGTTGTTGGATTCGGCAGAAGGTTGTGCCTTTTATAGGCAGATTTTGAATTTGGCTGCTCCGCGAGTGCGGTACTTTTGTGCCTTACAGCTCCGCGAGTGCGGAGCTTCAGATTCCAGCTCACTAAATTGAGTTAAACGTGGGCTGCTGAATATTATAATATATAATATAATAATATACAATTTCATATAATTATATATATTATATTATATTCTTGTGCATAGTTGACTTGTACTTTTAGCTCCATTAAGTCGTACATTGATAGTTGGTTCATGTATCAGTTTTGGATTTTTGAACGTCCTTTCGTACGCTTAGATATCTTGTACTTTGCGTTTCGTGGCTTGTACTCTTGTCATTTTTAGACGTTTCTCATCAATAAATTGAACCACTTGGATTGTATCTTGTACATTTGAGCTTTTTGGTCATTTGCGTCTTCAAATCTTCATTTACTTCTTTTGTCTTCGCAACTATTTATTTAAACGATTATTACATAAAAATAGAACAATAGTAACTAAAAGCTTTACATATTGGAAGGATATTGATACTAAATATATGTTCATTTGGAGCACTATCAATAGTAATTACATCCAACACGATATAGACCATAATCAAAAGCATGTCATTAGACATTGCCTTAACAGTTGCTTGTTCAAAGCTTTCCTTTACAACCGGACGGTAGTTTACTGAAAGGTAATATACGGAGCAAGTATACTGGACGTGTTGCTTTCCTAATACAAGGTTAGCAAGTGGGTGACATAAAACCGCAAGTTTTGAGCTAAAATTTTCAAATCTGAAACCCACAAAACCCACAAAAATATTTTGCAAACACCGGTGAAAGGTTATTTCGGAAAACTTATCTAGGTTAAAAGCTAGATTGAATTTTCAAAAGATCAAATGTTTTCATAAAGATCCAATTTCCTAAAGGATCTAAATTTTTATAGTCATGTGGGACTGTAAACCACATCGTTACTATCATTGTTCATACGCCGTATCAAAATCACTG
Source organism: Rutidosis leptorrhynchoides (assembly GCF_046630445.1). NCBI lineage: Eukaryota > Viridiplantae > Streptophyta > Magnoliopsida > Asterales > Asteraceae > Rutidosis > Rutidosis leptorrhynchoides. The sequence goes on from NC_092333.1 coordinate 295,926,200, forward strand.
ATGTATAAAGTGTGAAGAATAAAGAAGTGATTCTAGTAAAGTTATGTTCAAGTTCTATATTGCTTGAGGACAAGCAACGCTCAAGTGTGGGAATATTTGATAATGCTAAAAACGAACATATATTTCATAGCATTATCCTTCAAGAAAGACAAGTTTTTAGTTGTAATTGTTCTATTTACAAGTGATATTCGTTTAAATAATAAAAGGTGAAGACAAAAGACAGATTCGACAATTTGAAGACGCAAACAACCAAAACGCTAAAAAGTACAAAGTACAATCCAAGTGGTTCAATTTATTGATGAGAAACGTCTCAAAATTACAAGAGTACAAGCCGCAAAACTCAAAGTACAAGATATTAAATAGTACGCAAGGATGTTCGAAAATCCGGAACCGGGACATGAACCAACTATCAGCGCAGGACGTAACGGAGCTAAAATTACAAGTCAACTATGCACAAGAATATAATATAATATATATATAATTAATATAAATTATATAAATTATATATATATATATATATATATATATATATATATATATATATATATATATATATATATATATATATTTAAATAAAATGTCGACAAGCTAGCAAACAAAGACATGTGAGCTGGGACAAGGGGCCATGCGATCGCACGGCCAGCATGAGTAAATCCCATGCGATCGCATGGCTTGCTGTAGCAGGTCAGGTCCTATAAATTGAAGCGTTTGGTCAACGAATTTTTACACCTTCATCAATCATCAACTCTCTGTCTCTCATATATATTTATATTTATATTTTATAATTTTAATTTTAATATTAAGTTAATAATAATAAGGTTATAGTGGCGAAGGTTTTAAGTTTGTAAGTCAAAATTCTGTCCGTGTAACACTACGCGATTAATACTCATTGTAAGTTATGTTCAACCTTTTTAAATTAATGTCTCGTAGCTAAATTATTATTATGCTTATTTAAGCCGAAGTAATGGTGATGTTGGACTAAATATTAAGACGGGGTTATTGGGCTTTGTACCATAATTGGGGTTTGGACAAAAGACCGACACTTGTGAAAATTGGACTATGGGCTATTAATGGGCTTTATATTTGTTTAACTGAATGATAGTTCGTTAATTTAATATAGAGATTTACAATTTGAGATAATTATAAATAACCACATACACTCCATCGGATACGATGGGCGGGATATTTATAAATACTAATAATTTTTCATTTAACCGGACACGCGGATGGATTAATAGTCAATGGACTCATTAAAACAGGGGTGGATTACGTACAAGGACACTTGGCGTAACTGTTAACAAAGTATTAAAACCTTGGGTTACACGCAGTCGATATCCTGGTGTAATCATTAACAATGTATTAAAACCTTATTACAGTTTAAGTCCCCAATTAGTTGGAATATTTGACTTCGGGTATAAGGATAATTTGACGAGGACACTCGCACCTTATATTTATGACTGATGGACTGTTATGGATAAAAACCAGATGGACATATCAAATAATCCAGGACAAAGGACAATTAACCCATGGTAATAAATTAAAATCAACACGTCGAACATCATCATTACAGAAGTTTAAATAAGCATAATTCCTTTAATTTATATCTCATCGTACTTTTATTTTCCGTCTTTTTATTTATCGTTATTTTATTTATCATACTTTAAATTACTGCACTTTAATTTAACGCACTATTATTTATCATCATTTACTTTACGCTTTAAATTAAGTCATTTGTATATTTAATATTTTACATTAGGTTTTAATTGCGACTTAAGACATAAAATCGACAAACCAGTCATTAAATGGTAAAAAATTCCCCTTTATATATATATATATATATATATATATATATATATATATATATATATATATATAGTTTAAAATATAATATAGCGTTAAATTTAGTTGTATCCCTGTGGAACGAACCGGACTTACTAAAAACTACACTAATCTACGATTAGGTACACTGCCTATAAGTGTTGTAGCAAGGTTTAGGTATATCCATTCAATAAATAAATAAATAACTTGTGTAAAATTGTATCGTATTTAATAGTATTTCGTAGTAAAATTAATAGTATTACGTACTACACCTTTCACACATCATGGTGTATGCTTTATACATTGATTATAATTGCTAAATGGAATCGCTAGCATGTATGTGGTATTTGTGTAAGTGTTTGCAAGTAAGTAGATTATATATGTATATGTATAATTGTTGCATTCACTAAGCGTTTTGCATACCCTCTCGATGTTTACTCTTTTTAGATTCAGGTGCAGATAAGGGCAAGGGTAAGCCTGTAGATTAAAGATCTCCCTCTTATGTTTGCGTTAGAGGATGCTTTTGGATTTTGACCTAGGTTTGGGTAGTTTAACCCTAAACACCATGCTCGAGTTTTGTTTGGAACTTAAACTCCTTTGGTCAAAATTAGTGTTTTGAGTTGTATGGGTCGTTGTACCCTTTTGTAAACTTGTAATCATTTGAAGTGTGTAAACTGTGGAGGTCATTAAACAGGTTATAGTCTAATGAATTTTGCATCATTGATAACGGGTTGAATGGTGTTTAAAGGGGGTTGATATCAGTTAAGGCAGTGGGGCGCACCACACAGATTCTTGCGCGCCGCGCAAATACGCGAGGACTGGTCATCAGGTTGTAACGACCCAACCCGTTATACAAACAAATACGCGTAATAAATTTTTATTTTTTTTATATCAGCAGGGTGTGCGGCGCGCATCCCCTTGTGTGCGCGGCGCGCACAAGGGCTGGCAGCCCGCTGTCCAAAATGTTTAATTTTCGTTTAATGATCTCCCACTTCCCGACATATTTAGATGAAACGCTTTTCACAACACAACAATATAAGTAAAACTAACACGTTTCAATAATAAAACTAGTTTTACGATGTCGGGCCCACATATGGCCGTATTACGAGTTTCGTACAAAATAAGTTTCGACCAAATTAGTTTAAATTCCAAACGACACTAGAGCATGATGTTTGGGGGTTAAACTACCCAAATCTCGGTCAAACTTCAAAAGGCTATACGTCCAAAAGCGGGATCACTAATCCAAACGAATGCCCTTACCCTTGTCCACGCCGGAGCCTATAAAAAGGTAAACAACGAGAGGGTAAGCAAAACGCTTAGTGAATGCAATAATTATACACATACATATATAATACACCTACTTGCAAACACTTGCACAAATACCTCATACACGCTAGCATTTTAAATTAGTATACCATCTCAAGTACAATGCTAAATCCATGATATCACGAGCTAGCACATAACACGAACGATATAATATGCTATTCTACAACACATAACCATGGTTAACCAATCGTATAAGGAATGGTACTCGAATTTCCCATCGGTGTTCATAACAACCATTAGAGTACTTAACATGTCGTACTCTAATCCCACGGGTGGTATCTTAACACGTCGATACTTCACCCCGGGTGGCGTCTTAGCACGTCGACACTTCAACCGTCATAGTTCTTACTTGGAGCGGCATTTTAACACGTTAATGCTTCACCCCGAGTGGTGTCTTAACACGTCGACACTTCACTCTTCATATTACTTGGGGTGGTATCTTAACACGTCGATACTTCACCCCGAGTGGTGTCTTAACACATTAACACTTCATTCACTACGTGAACGTGGTGTCTTAGCACGTCGACACTTCACATCTCACGCTACGCAAATAAATACATTATATACCTACGCATATAATTATTCCACTCACCTTAACGATTCGGTGACGGTTTTATACTTCTGCAAGCTTCAAAGCAAAGTACCTAATATAATAAGTACTCAATCAACACACAAACTAGTTGGACCAACCATCAACAATTGCTCATGCGCAATTAATGGCCTACTTGCATTAAGTGACTCATTTATATCAAAACCGCCCATTTAAGGTCAAGACCATCATAAATTACTAAAAGTAAGTGATTAAGGTCCAACAACACCAACTAATACACAATTAGGGTATTTCATACTCGTCTTTCCCAACTAGGTCAATTATTACCCATTTGACCATGTTAAAGTCAACACACCCATTTCGGTTCATCCACTAACCCAATTAACACCCATTTGCTCAATAACTAGGTGTGCTAGTAATTAACTTACCTTTTAAGGCTCATAACCACCATTTTGCACTTTGAAACCCTAGGTTAGTTACTATTGAGTCCTCATGACTCAATCTTACCCAAGAACACCCAAAATCACCAAATATGGGTTTTATGTTCATCATTAACCCAAACCCTAACACTTAAACAAATTAAAATAAGGAAATCAAGATTAGAGCATACCACCACAATAACAACATAGCTAGTGATTAGATGAACAACTTTAATACACACGCTTTGGCCCGAAATCAACTTCTTCCTCCTTGATTTGAGCTTTCTCTCTCTCAAAGTGTTTCTCACTCTAGAACCTTAATTTGGGAGAGATGATGTGGTTGGTGATAATGTTAAATGTGTTTCAACTGAAATGTCCCGTTCTTATTGATTAAAAACGTTCCATATTAATTGATTTCGTTGCGAGGTTTTGACCTCTATATAAGACGTTTTTCAAAGACTGCATTCATTTTAAAACAAACCATAACCTTTATTTCATCAATAAAGGTTTAAAAAGCTTTACTTAGATTATCAAATAATGATAATCTAAAATATCCTGTTTACACACGACCATTACATAATGGTTTACAATACAAATATGTTACAACAAAATAAGTTTCTTGAATGCAGTTTTTACACAATATCATACAAGCATGGACTCCAAATCTCGTCCTTATTTAAGTATGCGACAGCGGAAGCTCTTAATAATCACCTGAGAATAAACATGCTTAAAACGTCAACAAAAATGTTGGTGAGTTATAGGTTTAACCTATATATATCAAATCATAATAATAGACCACAAGATTTCATATTTCAATACACATCCCATACATAGAGATAAAAATCATTCATATGGTGAACACCTGGTAACCGACATTAACAAGATGCATATATAAGAATATCCCCATCATTCCGGGACACCCTTCGGATATGATATAAATTTCTAAGTACTAAAGCATCCGGTACTTTGGATGGGGTTTGTTAGGCCTAATAGATATATCTTTAGGATTCGCGTCAATTAGGGTGTCTGTTCCCTAATTCTTAGATTACCAGACTTAATAAAAAGGGGCATATTCGATTTCGATAATTCAACCATAGAATGTAGTTTCACGTACTTGTCTCTATTTTGTAAATCATTTATAAAACCTGCATGTATTCTCATCCCAAAAATATTAGATTTTAAAAGTGGGACTATAACTCACTTTCACAGATTTTTACTTCGTCGGGAAGTAAGACTTGGCCACTGGTTGATTCACGAACCTATAACAATATATACATAGATATCAAAGTATGTTCAAAATATATTTACAACACTTTTAATATATTTTGATGTTTTAAGTTTATTAAGTCAGCTGTCCTCGTTAGTAACCTACAACTAGTTGTCCACAGTTAGATGTACAGAAATAAATCGATAAATATTATCTTGAATCAATCCACAACCCAGTGTATACGTATCTCAGTATTGATCACAACTCAAACTATATATATATTTTGGAATCAACCTCAACCCTATATAGCTAACTCCAACATTCACAAATAGAGTGTCTATGGTTGTTCCGAAATATATATAGATGTGTCGACATGATAGGTCGAAACATTGTATACGTGTCTATGGTATCTCAAGATTACATAATATACAATAAAAGTTGATTAAGTTATGGTTAGAATAGATTTGTTACCAATTTTCACGAAGCTAAAATGAGAAAAATTATCCAATCTTGTTTTACCCATAACTTCTTCATTTTAAATCCGTTTTGAGTGAATCAAATTGCTATGGTTTCATATTGAACTCTATTTTATGAATCTAAACAGAAAAAGTATAGGTTTATAGTCGGAAAAATAAGTTACAAGTCATTTTTGTAAAGGTAGTCATTTCAGTCGAAAGAACGACGTCTAGATGACCATTTTAGAAAACATACTTCCACTTTGAGTTTAACCATAATTTTTGGATATAGTTTCATGTTCATAATAAAAATAATTTTCTCAGAATAACAACTTTTAAATCAAATTTTATCATAGTTTTTAATTAACTAACCCAAAACAGCCCGCGGTGTTACTACGACGGCGTAAATCCGGTTTTACGGTGTTTTTCGTGTTTCCAGGTTTTAAATCATTAAGTTAGCATATCATATAGATATAGAACATGTATTTAGTTTTTTTTAAAAGTCAAGTTAGAAGGATTAACTTTTGTTTGCGAACAAGTTTAGAATTAACTAAACTATGTTCTAGTGATTACAAGTTTAAACCTTCGAATAAGATAGCTTTATATGTATGAATCGAATGATGTTATGAACATCATTACTACCTTAAGTTCCTTGGATAAACCTACTGGAAAAGAGAAAAATGGATCTAGCTTCAACGGATCATTGGATGGCTCGAAGTTCTTGAAGCAGAATCATGACACGAAAACAAGTTCAAGTAAGATCATCACTTGAAATAAGATTGTTATAGTTATAGAAATTGAACCAAAGTTTGAATATGATTATTACCTTGTATTAGAATGATAACCTACTATAAGAAACAAAGATTTCTTGAGGTTGGATGATCACCTTACAAGATTGGAAGTGAGCTAGCAAACTTGAAAGTATTCTTGATTTTATGTAACTAGAACTTGTAGAATTTATGAAGAACACTTAGAACTTGAAGATAGAACTTGAGAGAGATCAATTAGATGAAGAAAATTGAAGAATGAAAGTGTTTGTAGGTGTTTTTGGTCGTTGGTGTATGGATTAGATATAAAGGATATGTAATTTTGTTTTCATGTAAATAAGTCATGAATGATTACTCATATTTTTGTAATTTTATGAGATATTTCATGCTAGTTGCCAAATGATGGTTCCCACATGTGTTAGGTGACTCACATGGGCTGCTAAGAGCTGATCATTGGTGTAGTGACCCGAACTTTTCCATGTTTATATATATTAATTGAGATTGATATTTACATGATTAAATGTTTCCAACATGTTAAGCAATCAAACTTGTTAAGACTTGATTAATTGAAATATGTTTCATATAGACAATTGACCACCCAAGTTGACCGGTGATTCACGAACGTTAAAACTTGTAAAAACTATATGATGACATATATATGGATATATATATATATATATAGTTAACATGATACTATGATAAGTAAACATATCATTAAGTATATTAACAATGAACTACATATGTAAAAACAAGACTACTAACTTAATGATTTTTAAACGAGACATATATGTAACGATTATCGTTGTAAAGACATTTAATGCATATATATCATATTAAGAGATATTCATACATGATAATATAATAATTTAAAATCTCATTTGATATTATAAACATTGGGTTAACAACATTTAACAAGATCGTTAACCTAAAGGTTTCAAAACAACACTTACATGTAACGACTAACGATGACTTAACGACTCAGTTAAAATGTATATACATGTAGTATTTTAATATGTATTTATACACTTTTGAAAGACTTCAATACACTTATCAAAATACTTCTACTTAACAAAAATACTTACAATTACATCCTCGTTCAGTTTCATCAACAATTCTACTCGTATGCACCCGTATTCGTACTCGTACAATACACAGCTTTTAGATGTATGTACTATTGGTATATACACTCCAATGATCAGCTCTTAGCAGCCCATGTGAGTCACCTAACACATGGGGGAACCATCATTTGGCAACTAGCATGAAATATCTCATAAAATTACAAAAATATGAGTAATCATTCATGACTTATTTACATGAAAACAAAATTACATATTCTTTATATCTAATCCATACACCAACGACCAAAAACACCTACAAACACTTTCATTCTTCAATTTTCTTCATCTAATTGATCTCTCTCAAGTTCTATCTTCAAGTTCTAAGTGTTCTTCATAAATTCCAAAAGTTCTAGTTTCATAAAATCAAGAATACTTCCAAGATTGCAAGTTTACTTCCAAGTTTTCTAAATCCATTCCAAGTAATCATCTAAGATCAAGAAACATTTGTTACTTACAGTAGGTTATCTTTCTAATACAAGGTAATAATCATATTCAAACTTAGATTCAATTTCTATAACTATAACAATCTTATTTCGAGTGGAAATCTTACTTGAAATTGTTTTCGTGTCATGATTCTGCTTCAAGAACTTTCAAGCCATCCAAGGATCCTTTGAAGCTAGATCTATTTTTCTCATTTCCAGTAGGTTTATCCAAGGAACTTGAGGTAGTAATGATGTTCATAACATCATTCGATTCATACATATAAAGGTATCTTATTCGAAGGTTTAAACTTGTAATCACTAGAACATAGTTTAGTTAATTCTAAACTTGTTCGCAAATAAAAGTTAATCCTTCTAACTTGACTTTTAAAATCAACTAAACACATGTTCTATATCTATATGATATGCTAACTTAATGATTTAAAACATGGAAACACGAAAAACACCGTAAAACCAGATTTACGCCGTCGTAGTAACACTGCGGGCTGTTTTGGGTTAGTTAATTAAAAACTATGATAAACTTTGATTTAAAAGTTTTTATTCTGGGAAAATGTATTTTATTATGAACATGAAACTATATCCAAAAATTATGGTTAAACTCAAAGTGGAAGTATGTTTTCTAAAATGGTCATCTAGACATCGTTCTTTCGACTGAAACGACTACCTTTACAAAAACGACTTGTAACTTATTTTTCCGACTATAAACCTATACTTTTTCTGTTTAGATTCATAAAATAGAGTTCAATATGAAACCATAGCAATTTGATTCACTCAAAACGGATTTAAAATGAAGAAGTTATGGGTAAAACAAGATTGGATAATTTTTCTCATTTTAGCTACTTGAAAATTGGTAACAAATCTATTCCAACCATAACTTAATCAACTTGTATTGTATATTATGTAATCTTGAGATACCATAGACACGTATACAATGTTTTGACCTATCATGTCGACACATCTATATATATTTCGGAACAACTATAAACACTCTATATGTGAATGTTGGAGTTAGCTATACAGGGTTGAGGTTGATTCCAAAATATATATAGTTTGAGTTGTGATCAATACTGAGATACGTATACACTGGGTCGTGGATTGATTCAAGATAATATTTATCGATTTATTTATGTACATCTAACTGTGGACAACCAGTTGTAGTTTACTAACGAGGACAGCTTACTTAATAAACTTAAAACATCAAAATATATTAAAAGTTTTGTAAATATATTTTGAACATACTTTGATATATATGTATATATTTTTATAGGTTCGTGAATCAACCAGTGGCCAAGTCTTACTTCCCGACGAAGTAAAAATCTGTGAAAGTGAGTTATAGTCCTACTTTTAAAATCTAATATTTTGGGATGAGAATACATGCAGGTTTTATAAATGATTTACAAAATAGACACAAGTACGTGAAACTACATTCTATGGTTGAATTATCGAAATCGAATATGCTCCTTTTTATTAAGTCTGGTAATCTAAGAATTAGGGAACAGACACCCTAATTGATGCGAATCCTAAAGATAGATCTATTGGGCCTAACAAACCCCATTCAAAGTACCGGATGCTTTAGTACTTCGAAATTTATATCATATCCGAAGGGTGTCCCGGAATGATGGGGATATTCTTATATATGCATCTTGTTAATGTCGGTTACCAGGTGTTCACCATATGAATGATTTTTATCTCTATGTATGGGATGTGTATTGAAATATGAAATCTTGTGGTCTATTATTACGATTTGATATATATAGGTTAAACCTATAACTCACCAACATTTTTGTTAACGTTTAAAGCATGTTTATTCTCAGGTGAATACTAAGAGCTTCCGCTGTTGCATACTAAAATAAGGACAAGATTTGGAGTCCATGTTTGTATGATATTGTGTAAAAACTGCATTCAAGAAACTGATTTCGATGTAACATATTTGTATTGTAAACCATTATGTAATGGTCGTGTGTAAACAGGATATTTTAGATTATCATTATTTGATAATCTACGTAAAGCTTTTTAAACCTTTATTTATGAAATAAAGGTTATGGTTTGTTTTAAAAATGAATGCAGTCTTTGAAAAACGTCTCATATAGAGGTCAAAACCTCGCAACGAAATCAATTAATATGGAACGTTTTTAATCAATAAGAACGGGACATTTCTGTTGGTATCCAAGCGTTGGTCTTAGAGAACCAGAATTTTGCATTAGTGTGTCTTATCGAGTTTTTTAGGATGCATCAGTGAGTCTGGACTTCGACCGTGTTTACTTGAAAAATGATTGCTTAACAAATTTTGTTGGAAACTATATATTTTTAACATGTGAATATTATGTGATATATTAATCTCTTAACGCGTTTGATATTATGTGATAGATGTCTACCTCTAGAACAAGTCCCATTGACTCACCTAATAATAATGAAGAGTCAAATGTAAATTGGAATGATTCGTGGACTGATTCACAAGTTCCCGAAGAGGAACCGGAAGAAGAGTCGGAACCGGAAGAAGAATCGAAACCGGAAGAAGAATCGGAACTGGATGAAGAAATAAAACCGGTGGGGGAAATAATAAAACAGTTAAGTAAAAGAAAATTCTCAACCAACCGACCAAGGTTAATTATGGTCAATGGTGTTTCTGCCAAAGAAGCAAAATATTGGGAGGATTACCAATTCTCCGATGAATCGGATTCCGACGAGAATTCTGATGATGTTATAGAAATTATCCCAACTGAATTTAAAAAGGCAAAAGAAAATAATAAGGGAAAGGGCATAAAAATAGAGAAATCTAATTCCAACCCCGATGAACTTTATATGTATCGTCAACCCCCGAAGTCCTTAAGTTGTAACAATGACCCGGGAACCTCTAAACCACCAGGTTTTTCTAAACCAATGTGGAAAAAGACGGCTCGTATTAGGGGAACATCATATATCCCTAGAAACTTGGCAAAACGAACCAAAACCGAAGAAGAAGAAACAAGCGAGTCGGAATAAGATAGTTGTATTCTTGTGGTGTAATATATGTAATATAGTGTGCTTATGCTTTATGATATATATAAAAATTGCTTGTATTAATAAGTATTTTTTTTATGAATCTAACTCTTGTCTATTTTACAGTATACAAACACAAAATGGATAGACAACCCAATATTTTAAGAGACCTACCCGGAGACATGATTGATGAAATCTTGTCTAGAGTCGGTCAGAATTCTTCGGCACAACTATTTAAGGCGAGATCAGTTTGTAAGACATTCGAAGAACGTTCCAAGAATGCCTTGGTTTATAAGAGACTTTCGTTTGAAAGATGGGGGATATCACATTGGGAAACCCATAAGTTACGATGTGTTTACTTTGACGCATATATTGCGGAGAACCCAAATGCTATGTTACGCAACGGGTTAAGAAATTATTTTGACTCAATCCGAATATAGGACTTCATGATTTAGAAAAAGCGGCTAACATGCAACATAAAGAAGCATGCTATGCTTACGGGTTAGAAATGTTCGCTTCTCACCAAAGTGAGAAAAAGAACATCAGGCCACATTATTAGAAATTGTCCGAACCAGGAGAACACGAATGGATAAGACCGCGGAAGAGTTTTCAATATTAATGCGGCAGAGGCACAGGAAGACCCGGAGCTTGTTACGGGTACATTTCTTATTGACAATAAATCTGCTTACGTTTTATTTGATTCGGGTGCGGATAGAAGCTATATGAGTAGAGATTTTTGTGCTAAATTAAGTTGTCCATTGACGCCGTTGGATAGTAAATTTTTACTCGAATTAGCAAACGGTAAATTAATTTCAGCAGATAATATATGCCGGAATCGAGAAATTAAATTGGATAGCGAAATATTTAAGATTGATTTGATACCAGTAGAGTTAGGGACTTTTGATGTAATAGTTGGCATGGACTGGCTGAAGAAGGTGAAAGCAGAGATCGTATGTTATAAAAATGCAATTCGCATTGTACGAGAAGAAGGAGAACCCTTAATGGTGTACGGAGAAAAGGGCAACATGAAGCTACATCTTATTAGTAATTTGAAGGCACAAAAACTAATAAGAAAAGGTTGCTATGCTGTTCTAGCACACGTCGAGAAAGTACAAACTGAAGAAAAGAGCATCAATGATGTTCCCGTCGCAAAAGAATTTCCCGATGTATTTCCGAAAGAATTACCGGGACTACCTCCACATCGATCTGTTGAATTTCAAATAGATCTTGTACCAGGAGCTGCACCAATAGCTCGTGCTCCTTATAGACTCGCACCCAGCGAGATGAAAGAACTGCAAAGCCAACTGCAAGAACTATTAGAACGTGGTTTCATTCGACCAAGCACATCACCATGGGGAGCTCCTGTTTTGTTTGTCAAGAAGAAGGATGGTACATTTAGGTTGTGTATTGACTACAGAGAGTTGAACAAACTTACCATCAAAAACCGTTATCCACTGCCGAGAATTAACGACTTATTTGATCAACTACATGGCTCGTCGGTTTATTCGAAGATCGATTTACGTTCTGGATATCATCAAATGCGAGTAAAGGAGGATGATATTCCAAAAACTGCTTTTAGGACGCGTTATGGTCATTACTAGTTTATGGTTATGCCGTTTGGATTGACTAACGCACCAGCTGTGTTCATGGACCTTATGAACCGAGTGTGTGGGCCATATCTTGACAAGTTTGTCATTGTTTTCATCGATGACATACTTATTTACTCAAAGAATGATCAAGAGCACAAAAGAACATTTGAGAAAAGTGCTAGAAGTATTGAGAAAAGAAAAACTGTATGCTAAGTTTTCAAAGTGTGCATTTTGGTTGGAAGAAGTTCAATTCCTCGGTCACATAGTGAACAAAGAAGGTATCCAGGTGGACCCGGCAAAGATCGAAACCGTTGAAAAGTGGGAAACCCCAAAAACTCCGAAGCATATACGTCAATTTTTAGGATTGGCTGGTTACTACAGAAGATTCATCCAAGATTTCTCCAAAATAGCAAAACCCTTGACTGCATTAACACATAAAGGGAAGAAATTTGAATGGAAGGATGAACAAGAGAAGGCGTTTCAATTATTGAAGAAAAAGCTAACTACGGCACCTATATTGTCATTGCCTGAAGGGAATGATGATTTTGTAATTTATTGTGATGCATCAAAGCAAGGTCTCGGTTGTGTATTAATGCAATGGACAAAGGTGATTGCTTATGCGTCTAGACAATTGAAGATTCACGAGCAAAATTATACGACGCATGATTTGGAATTAGGCGCGATTGTTTTTGCATTAAAGACTTGGAGGCACTACTTATATGGGGTCAAAAATAATATATATACCGACCACAAAAGTCTTCAACACATATTTAATCAGAAACAACTGAATATGAGGCAGCGTAGGTGGATTGAATTGTTGAATGATTACGACTTTGAGATTCGTTACCACCCGGGGAAGGCAAATGTAGTAGCCGACACCTTGAGCAGAAAGGACAGAGAACCCATTCGAGTAAAATCTATGAATATAATGATTCACACTAACCTTACTACTCAAATAAAGGAGGCGCAACAAGGAGTTTTAAAAGAGGGAAATTTAAAGGATGAAAAACCCAAAGGATCGGAGAAGCATCTTAATATTCGGGAAGATGGAACCCGGTATAGGGCTGAAAGGATTTGGGTACCAAAATTTGGAGATATGAGAGAAATGGTACTTAGAGAAGCTCATAAAACCAGATACTCAATACATCCTGGAACGGGGAAGATGTACAAGGATCTCAAGAAATATTTTTGGTGGCCGGGTATGAAAGCCGATGTTGCTAAATACGTAGGAGAATGTTTGACGTGTTCTAAGGTCAAAGCTGAGCATCAGAAACTATCAGGTCTACTTCAACAACCCGAAATCCCAGAATGGAAATGGGAAAACATTACCATGGATTTCATCACTAAATTGCCAAGGACTGCAAGTGGTTTTGATACTATTTGGGTAATAGTTGATCGTCTCACCAAATCAGCACACTTCCTGTCAATAAGAGAAGATGACAAGATGGAGAAGTTAGCACGACTGTATTTGAAGGAAGTCATCTCCAGACATGGAATACCAATCTCTATTATCTCTAATAGGGATGGCAGATTTATTTCAAGATTCTGGCAGACATTACAGCAAGCATTAGGAACTCGTCTAGACATGAGTACTGCCTATCATCCACAAACTGATGGGCAGAGCGAAAGGACGATACAAACACTTGAAGACATGCTACGAGCATGTGTTATTGATTTCGGAAACAGTTGGGATCGACATCTACCGTTAGCAGAATTTTCCTACAACAACAGCTACCATTCAAGCATTGAGATGGCGCCGTTTGAAGCACTTTATGGTAGAAAGTGCAGGTCTCCGATTTATTGGAGTGAAGTGGGGGATAGACAGATTACGGGTCCGGAGATTATACAAGAAACTACCGAGAAGATCATCCAAATTCAACAACGGTTGAAAACCGCCCAAAGTCGACAAAAGAGCTACGCTGACATTAAAAGAAAAGATATAGAATTTGAAATTGGAGAGATGGTCATGCTTAAAGTTGCACCTTGGAAAGGCGTTGTTCGATTTGGTAAACGAGGGAAATTAAATCCAAGGTATATTGGACCATTCAAGATTATTGATCGTGTCGGACCAGTAGCTTACCGACTTGAGTTACCTCAACAACTCGCGGCTGTACATAACACTTTCCACGTCTCGAATTTGAAGAAATGTTTTGCTAAAGAAGATCTCACTATTCCGTTAGATGAAATCCAAATCAACGAAAAACTCCAATTCATCGAAGAACCCGTCGAAATAATGGATCGTGAGGTTAAAAGACTTAAGCAAAACAAGATACCAATTGTTAAGGTTCGATGGAATGCTCGTAGAGGACCCGAGTTCACCTGGGAGCATGAAGATCAGATGAAGAAGAAATACCCGCATCTATTTCCAGAAGATTCGTCAACACCTTCAACAGCTTAAAATTTCGGGACGAAATTTATTTAACGGGTAGGTACTGTAGTGACCCGAACTTTTCCATGTTTATATATATTAATTGAGATTGATATTTACATGATTAAATGTTTCCAACATGTTAAGCAATCAAACTTGTTAAGACTTGATTAATTGAAATATGTTTCATATAGACAATTGACCACCCAAGTTGACCGGTGATTCACGAACGTTAAAACTTGTAAAAACTATATGATGACATATATATGGATATATATATATATATATATATATATATATATATATATATATATATATATATATATATATATATATATATATATATATATATATATATATATATATATATATATATATATATATATAGTTAACATGATACTACGATAAGTAAACATATCATTAAGTATATTAACAATGAACTACATATGTAAAAACAAGACTACTAACTTAATGATTTTTAAACGAGACATATATGTAACAATTATCGTTGTAAAGACGTTTAATGTATATATATCATATTAAGAGATATTCATACATGATAATATAATAATTTAAAATCTCATTTGATATTATAAACATTGGGTTAACAACATTTAACAAGATCGTTAACCTAAAGGTTTCAAAACAACACTTACATGTAACGACTAACGATGACTTAACGACTCAGTTAAAATGTATATACATGTAGTGTTTTAATATGTATTTATACACTTTTGAAAGACTTCAATACACTTATAAAAATACTTCTACTTAACAAAAATGCTTACAATTACATCCTCGTTCAGTTTCATCAACAATTCTACTCGTATGCACCCGTATTCGTACTCGTACAATACACAGCTTTTAGATGTATGTACTATTGGTATATACACTCCAATTGGACATTTCAATAAGAACGGGACATTTCAATTGGAACGTTTTTAATCAATAAGAACGGGACATTTCAATTGGAGTGTATATACCAATAGTACATACATCTAAAAGCTGTGTATTGTACGAGTACGAATACGGGTGCATACGAGTAGAATTGTTGATGAAACTGAACGAGGATGTAATTGTAAGCATTTTTGTTAAGTAGAAGTATTTTGATAAGTGTTTTGAAGTCTTTCAAAAGTGTATAAATACATATTAAAACACTACATGTATATACATTTTAACTGAGTCGTTAAGTCATCGTTAGTCGTTACATGTAAGTGTTGTTTTGAAACCTTTAGGTTAACGATCTTGTTAAATGTTGTTAACCCAATGTTTATAATATCAAATGAGATTTTAAATTATTATATTATCATAATATTATCATGTATGAATATCTCTTAATATGATATATATACATTAAATGTCTTTACAACGATAATCATTACATATATGTCTCGTTTAAAAATCATTAAGTTAGTAGTCTTGTTTTTACATATGTAGTTCATTGTTAATATACTTAATGATATGTTTACTTATCATACTATCATGTTAACTATATATATATATATATATATATATATATATATATATATATATATATATATATATATATATATATATATATATATATATATATATATATATATATATATATATATATATATATATATATATATATATATCCATATATATGTCATCATATAGTTTTTACAAGTTTTAACGTTCGTGAATCACCGGTCAACTTGGGTGGTCAATTGTCTATATGAAACATATTTCAATTAATCAAGTCTTAACAAGTTTGATTGCTTAACATGTTGGAAACATTTAATCATGTAAATATCAATCTCAATTAATATATATAAACATGGAAAAGTTCGGATCACTACAGTACCTACCCGTTAAATAAATTTCGTCCCGAAATTTTAAGCTGTTGAAGGTGTTGACGAATCTTCTGGAAATAGATGCGGGTATTTCTTCTTCATCTGATCTTCACGCTCCCAGGTGAACTCGGGTCCTCTACGAGCATTCCATCGAACCTTAACAATTGGTATCTTGTTTTGCTTAAGTCTTTTAACCTCACGATCCATTATTTCGACGGGTTCTTCGATGAATTGAAGTTTTTCGTTGATTTGGATTTCATCTAACGGAATAGTGAGATCTTCTTTAGCAAAACATTTCTTCAAATTCGAGACGTGGAAAGTGTTATGTACAGCCGCGAGTTGTTGAGGTAACTCAAGTCGGTAAGCTACTGGTCCGACACGATCAATAATCTTGAAGGGTCCAATATACCTTGGATTTAATTTCCCTCGTTTACCAAATCGAACAACGCCTTTCCAAGGTGCAACTTTAAGCATGACCATCTCTCCAATTTCAAATTCTATATCTTTTCTTTTAATGTCAGCGTAGCTCTTTTGTCGACTTTGGGCGGTTTTCAACCGTTGTTAAATTTGGATGATCTTCTCGGTAGTTTCTTGTATAATCTCCGGACCCGTAATCTGTCTATCCCCCACTTCACTCCAACAAATCGGAGACCTGCACTTTCTACCATAAAGTGCTTCAAACGGCACCATCTCAATGCTTGAATGGTAGCTGTTGTTGTAGGAAAATTCTGCTAACGGTAGATGTCGATCCCAACTGTTTCCGAAATCAATAACACATGCTCGTAGCATGTCTTCAAGCGTTTGTATCATCCTTTCACTCTGCCCATCAGTTTGTGGATGATAGGCAGTACTCATGTCTAAACGAGTTCCTAATGCTTGCTGTAATGTCTGCCAGAATCTTGAAATAATTCTGTCATCCCTATCAGAGATAATAGAGATTGGTATTCCATGTCTGGAGATGACTTCCTTCAAATACAGTCGTGCTAACTTCTCCATCTTGTCATCTTCTCTTATTGGCAGGAAGTGTGCTGATTTGGTGAGACGATCAACTATTACCCAAATAGTATCAAAACCACTTGCAGTCCTTGGCAATTTAGTGATGAAATCCATGGTAATGTTTTTCCATTTCCATTCCGGGATTTCGGGTTGTTGAAGAAGACCTGATGGTTTCTGATGCTCAGCTTTGACCTTAGAACACATCAAACATTCTCCTACGTATTTAGCAACATCGGCTTTCATACCCGGCCACCAAAAATGTTTCTTGAGATCCTTGTACATCTTCCCCGTTCCAGGATGTATTGAGTATCTGGTTTTATGAGCTTCTCTAAGTACCATTTCTCTCATCTCCAAATTTTGGTACCCAAATCCTTTCACCCCTATACCGGGTTCCATCTTCCCGAATATTAAGATGCTTCTCCGATCCTTTAGGTATTTCATCCTTTAAATTTCCCTCTTTTAAAACTCCTTGTTGCGCCTCCTTTATTTGAGTAGTAAGGTTATTATGAATCATTATATTCATAGATTTTACTCGAATGGGTTCCCTGTCCTTCCTGCTCAAGGCATCGGCTACACATTTGCCTTCCCCGGGTGGTAACGCATCTCAAAGTCATAATCATTCAATAATTCAATCCACCTACGCTGCCTCATATTCAGTTGTTTCTGATTAAATATGTGTTGAAGACTTTTGTGGTCGGTATATATAATACTTTTGACCCCATATAAGTAGTGCCTCCAAGTCTTTAATGCAAAAACAACCGCGCCTAATTCCAAATCATGCGTCGTATAATTTTGTTCGTGAATCTTCAATTGTCTAGACGCATAAGCAATCACCTTCGTTCGTTGCATTAATACACAACCGAGACCTTGCTTTGATGCGTCACAATAAATCACAAAATCATCAATCCCTTCAGGCAATGACAATATAGGTGCCGTAGTTAGCTTTTTCTTCAATAACTGAAACGCTTTCTCTTGTTCATTATTCCATTCAAATTTCTTCCCTTTATGCGTTAATGCAGTCAAGGGTTTTGCTATTCTGGAAAAGTCTTGGATGAACCTTCTGTAGTAACCAGCTAGTCCTAAAAACTGGCGTATGTGTTTTGGAGTTTTCGGGGTTTCCCACTTTTCAACAGTTTCTATCTTTGCCGGATCCACCTTAATACCTTCTTTGTTCACTATGTGACCGAGGAATTGAACTTCTTCCAACCAAAATGCACACTTTGAAAACTTAGCGTACAATTCTTCCTTCCTCAATACTTCTAACACCTTTCTCAAATGTTCACCGTCTTCTTGGTCATTCTTTGAGTAAATAAGTATGTCATCAATGAAAACAATGACAAACTTGTCAAGGTATGGTCTACACACTCGGTTCATAAGGTCCATGAACACAGCTGGTGCATTAGTTAAACCAAACGGCATGACCATAAACTCGTAATGACCATAACGTGTTCTGAAAGCAGTCTTTGGAATATCATCTTCTTTCACCCGCATTTGATGATACCCGGAACATAAGTCAATCTTTGAATAAATAGACGAGCCTTGTAGTTGATCAAATAAGTCTTCGATTCTCGGTAGTGGGTAGCGGTTCTTGATGGTAAGTTTGTTCAACTCTCGGTAGTCGATACACAACCTGAATGTACCATCTTTCTTCTTGACAAACAAAACAGGAGCTCCCCACGGTGATGTGCTTGGTCGAATGAAACAACGCTCTAAAAGTTCTTGTAATTGGATTTGCAGTTCTTTCATCTCACTGGGTGCGAGTCTGTAAGGAGCACGAGCTATTGGTGCAGCTCCTGGTACAAGATCTATTTGAAATTCAACGGATCAATGTGGGGGTAATCCCGGTAATTCTTTCGGAAATACATCGGGAAATTCTTTTGCGACGGGAACATCATTGATGCTCTTTTCTTCAGTTTGTACTTTCTTGACGTGTGCTAGAACAGCATAGCAACCTTTTCTTATTAGTTTTTGTGCCTTCAAATTACTAATAAGATGTAGCTTCGTGTTGCCCTTTTCTCCGTACACCATTAAGGGTTTTTCTTTTTCTCGTATAATGCGAATTGCATTTTTGTAACAAACGATCTCTGCTTTCACTTCTTTCAACCAGTCCATACCGATTATCACATCAAAACTCCCTAACTCTACTGGTATCAAGTCAATCTTAAATGTTTCGCTAACCAGTTTAATTTCTCGATTTCGACATATATTATCTGCTGAAATTAATTTACCATTTGCTAATTCGAGTAAAAATTTACTATCCAAAGGCGTCAATGGAAAACTTAATTTAGCACAAAAATCTCTACTCATATAGCTTCTATCCGCACCCGAATCAAATAAAACGTAAGCTGATTTATTGTCAATAAGAAACGTACCCGTAACAAGCTCCGGGTCTTCCTGTGCCTCTGCCGCATTAATATTGAAAACTCTTCCACGGCCTTGTCCATTCGTGTTCTCCTGGTTCGGGCAATTTTTAATAATGTGTCCTGGTTTTCCACATTTCTAACAAACTACATTGGCATAACTTGCTCCGACACTACTTGCTCCGCCATTACTCGTTCTGACACCATTTGTTTCTTTCGTTCTGTTAACCCCTGGTCCGTAGACCTCACACTTTGCCGCGCTATGACCATTTCTTTTACACTTGTTGCAAAATTTGGTGCAGAACCCTGAGTGATACTTTTCACACCTTTGGCATAGCTGCTTCTGATTGTTGTTGTTGTTGCGGTTATTATTGTTGTTGGGATGATTGTTGTAGTTGCTGTTGTTGTTGTTGTTGTTTTTGTTGTTATTGTTGGGTCGTTTGTTGTAGTTGCGATTGATATTGCGATTGTTGGGATAGTTGTTGCGATTATTGTTGTAATTGCTGTTGTTGTTGTATTGGTGATTCTTATCACCGTTTTCCTCCCACTTTCTTTTGACTTGCTTCACATTGGCCTCTTCAGCAGTCTGTTCTTTAATTCTTTCTTCAATCTAGTTCACTAGTTTGTGAGCCATTCTACATGCCTGTTGTATGGAGGCGGGCTCGTGTGAACTTATATCTTCTTGGATTCTTTACGGTAACCCTTTCACAAACGCGTCGATCTTCTCTTCCTCATCTTCGAACGCTCCCGGACACAATAAGCACAATTCTGTGAATCGTCTTTCGTACGTGATAATATCAAATCCTTGGGTTCGTAACCCTCTAAGTTTTGTCTTGAGCTTATTGACCTCGGTTCTGGGACGGTACTTCTCGTTCATCAAGTATTTTAATGCTGACCACGGTAGTGCGTACGCATCGTCTTGTCCCACTTGCTCTAGATAGGTATTCCACCATGTTAACGCAGAACCTGTGAAGGTATGCGTAGCGTACTTCACTTTGTCCTCTTCAGTACACTTACTTATGGCAAACACCGATTCTGAAATGTCCCGTTCTTATTGATTAAAAATGTTCCATATTAATTGATTTCGTTGCGAGGTTTTGACCTCTATATGAGACGTTTTTCAAAGACTGCATTCATTTTAAAACAAACCATAACCTTTATTTCATCAATAAAGGTTTAAAAAGTTTTACGTAGATTATCAAATAATGATAATCTAAAATATCTTGTTTACACACGACCATTACATAATGGTTTACAATACAAATATGTTACAACAAAATAAGTTTCTTGAATGCAGTTTTTACACAATATCATACAAGCATGGACTCCAAATCTCGTCATTATTTAAGTATGCGACAGCGGAAGCTCTTAATAATCACCTGAGAATAAACATGCTTAAAACGTCAACAAAAATGTTGGTGAGTTATAGGTTTAACCTATATATATATATATATATATATATATATATATATATATATATATATATATATATATATATATATATATATATCAAATCATAATAATAGACCACAAGATTTCATATTTCAATACACATCCCATACATAGAGATAAAAATCATTCATATGGTGAACACCTGGTAACCGACATTAACAAGATGCATATATAAGAATATCCCCATCATTCCGGGACACCCTTCGGATATGATATAAATTTCAAAGTACTAAAGCATCTGGTACTTTGGATGGGGTTTGTTAGGCCCAACAGATCTATCTTTAGGATTCGCGTCAATTAGGGTGTCTGTTCCTAAATTCTTAGATTACCAGACTTAATAAAAAGGGGCATATTCGATTTCGAGAATTCAACCATAGAATGTAGTTTCACGTACTTGTGTCTCTTTTGTAAATCATTTATAAAATCTGCATGTATTCTCATCCCAAAAATATTAGATTTTAAAAGTGGGACTATAACTCACTTTCACGGATTTTTACTTCGTTGGGAAGTAAGACTTGGCCACTGGTTGATTCACGAACCTATAATAATATATACATATATATCAAAGTATGTTCAAAATATATTTACAACACTTTTAATATATTTTGATGTTTTAAGTTTATTAAGTCAGTTGTCCTCGTTAGTAACCTACAACTAGTTGTCCACAGTTAGATGTACATAAATAAATCGATAAATATTATCTTGAATCAATCCACGACCCAGTGTATACGTATCTTAGTATTGATCACAACTCAAACTATATATATTTTGAAATCAACCTCAACCCTGTATAGCTAACTCCAACATTCACATATAGAGTGTCTATGGTTGTTCCAAAATATATATAGATGTGTCGACATGATAGGTCGAAACATTGTATACGTGTCTATGGTATCTCAAGATTACATAATATATACAATACAAGTTGATTAAGTTATGGTTGGAATAGATTTGTTACCAATTTTCACGTAGCTAAAATGAGAAAAATTATCCAATCTTGTTTTACCCATAACTTCTTCATTTTAAATCTGTTTTGAGTGAATCAAATTGCTATGGTTTCATACTGAACTCTATTTTATGAATCTAAACAGAAAAAGTATAGGTTTATAGTCGGAAAAATAAGTTACAAGTCATTTTTGTAAAGGTAGTCATTTCAGTCGAAAGAACGACGTCTAGATGACCATTTTAGAAAACATACTTCCACTTTGAGTTTAACCATAATTTTTGGATATAGTTTCATTTTCATAATAAAAATCATTTTCTCAGAATAACAACTTTTAAATCAAAGTTTATCATAATTTTTAATTAACTAACCCAAAACAGCCCGCGGTGTTACTACGACGGCGTAAATCCGGTTTTACGGTGTTTTTCGTTTTTCCAGGTTTTAAATTATTAAGTTAGCATATCATATAGATATAGAACATGTGTTTAGTTGATTTTAAAAGTCAAGTTAGAAGGATTAACTTTTGTTTGCGAACAAGTTTAGAATTAACTAAACTATGTTCTAGTGATTACAAGTTTAAACTTTTGAATAAGATAGATTTATATGTATGAATCGAATGATGTTATGAACATCATTAATACCTTAAGTTCCTTGGATAAACCTACTAGAAAAGAGAAAAATGGATCTAGCTTCAACGGATCCTTGGATGGCTCGAAGTTCTTGAAGCAGAATCATGACACGAAAACAAGTTCAAGTAAGATCATCACTTAAAATAAGATTGTTATAGTTATAGAAATTGAACCAAAGTTTGAATATGATTAATACCTAGTATTAGAATGATAACCTACTGTAAGAAACAAAGATTTCTTGAGGTTGGATGATCACCTTACAAGATTGGAAGTGAGCTAGCAAACTTGAAAGTATTCTTGATTTTATGTAACTAGAACTTGTAGAATATATGAAGAACACTTAGAATTTGAAGATAAAACTTGAGAGAGATCAATTAGATGAAGAAAATTGAAGAATTAAAGTGTTTGTAGGTGTTTTTGGTCATTGGTGTATGGACTAGATATAAAGGATATGTAATTTTGTTTTCATGTAAATAAGTCATGAATGATTACTCATATTTTTGTAATTTTATGAGATATTTCATGCTAGTTGCCAAATGATGGTTCCCACATGTGTTAGGTGACTCACATGGGCTGCTAAGATCTGATCATTGGAGTGTATATACCAATAGTACATACATCTAAAAGCTGTGTATTGTACGAGTACGAATACGGGTGCATACGAGTAGAATTGTTGATGAAACTGAACGAGGATGTAATTGTAAGCATTTTTGTAAAGTAGAAGTATTTTGATAAGTGTATTGAAGTCTTTCAAAAGTGTATAAATACATATTAAAACACTACATGTATATACATTTTAACTGAGTCATTAAGTCATCGTTAGTCGTTACATGTAAGTGTTGTTTTGAAACCTTTAGGTTAACGATCTTGTTAAACGTTGTTAACCCAATGTTTATAATAGCAAATGAGATTTTAAATTATTATATTATCATGATATTATCATGTATGAATATATCTCTTAATATGATATATATATACATTAAATGTCTTTACAACGATAATCGTTACATATATGTCTCGTTTAAAAATCATTAAGTTAGTAGTCTTGTTTTTACATATGTAGTTCATTGTTAATATACTTAATGATATGTTTACTTATCATAGTATCATGTTAACTATATATATATCCATATATATGTCATCATATAGTTTTTACAAGTTTTAACGTTCGTGAATCACCGGTCAACTTGGGTGGTCAATTGTCTATATGAAACATATTTCAATTAATTAAGTCTTAACAAGTTTGATTGCTTAACATGTTGGAAACATTTAATCATGTAAATATCAATCTCAATTAATATATATAAACATGGAAAAGTTCGGGTCACTACAGATTCGACCTTCTCGGTCCACCGTTTTAATCCGATCGGTCCTTCGGTTCCATCAAATTCCAAAGGTTTGCAGGCAGTGAATTCTTTGTAGGTGCATCCTACATGATTTCCTGTACTGCTAGATCCAAGGTTATTGTTGGTATGTAGCGCAGCCTGTACTGCGGCTATGTTTGAAGCTAGAAAATTACGGAATTCCTCTTCATTCATATTCACGGTGTGTCGAGTAGTCGGTGCCATTTCCTTCAAAATAGTCAAATGGAACAAGTTAATCATACAGAATATTAAGAGTAGTTAATAGTATTTCGTAGCATAATATGAACTCATTTATAAAAGCTTTTTCTTCATATTAGCGTTTTATAAGTTTAAATTCAGGTAGTACCTACCCGTTAAGTTCATACTTAATAGCTAATATATAATTCAACTACTACAATTCTATATGAAAAACTGATTATAATAATATTTCGCGTTCAAACTTTTATGCAATATTTTACAAACTTACAATACCGCTTATTTTACATAAAGCATGAAATATAGCACACAATAACTTTGATACAAGATAGTTGTGAAGATAATTCTAGCTAGTACATAAGTCATTCAGCAAAGGCAATAAAGACACGTAATTCATACGTCCAGAAACAAGTCATGCATTCTGGTTTTACTAGGACTACTTCCCATCCTTGGTCTTGTGGAACATAACCGTTATGGCCGTTGATAAGATAGCGTGTTGTAACGTCGTCAAAGGGACGAGGGTTACGTAATGTCCAACAGTCCCGTAACAATCTAAAAACCTCATTTCTTACCCCAATTACCGACTCCGTCACTTGTGGTAACGTTTTGTTTAATAGTTGTAGCCCGATGTTTGTAGTGACCCGAACTTTTCCATGTTTATATATATTAATTGAGATTGATATTTACATGATTAAATGTTTCCAACATGTTAAGCAATCAAACTTGTTAAGACTTGATTAATTGAAATATGTTTCATATAGACAATTGACCACCCAAGTTGACCGGCGATTCACGAACGTTAAAACTTGTAAAAACGACATGACGATATATATATGGATATACATATGGTTAACATGAGATTATGATAAGTAAGTATCTCCATAAGTATATTAATAATGAGTTATATACATATAAACAAGACTACTAACTTAAAGATTTCGAAACGAGACATATATGTAACGATTATCGTTGTAACGACATTTAAATGTATATATATCATATTAAGATATATTAATATATCATAATATCATGATAATATAATAATTTAACATCTCATTAGATATAATAAACAATGGGTTAACAACATTAATTGAGATCGTTAACTTAAAGGTTTCAAAACAACACTTACATGTAACGACTAACGATGACTTAACGACTCAGTTAAAATGTATATACATGTAGTGTATTTAGATGTATTAAAATACTTTTGGAAGACTTCAAGACATATATCAAAACACTCATACTTAACGAAAATGGTTACAGTTACTTTCCCATTCTTTTCTTTCATCAAGAATTCTAGTCGTATTCTTACCCGTATTATACACAGCTTCAAAACGTACTTACTATGGGTATATACCAATAGGAACTAGCATGGGATTCCACTCTTGATTATGTCATGTATGACTAATCAATTTTAACTTCTACCATGAGCTAGTCAACTAACTAGAACTCCTTTTAACCCCACTCACCACTCACCAATTACCACTCATCATTCACTCTATTTCACTTCCAATTCTCTTTCTAATTCTCTCTCAACACACCCACACTATTATGAACGTATTTTTCCAGTAGTTAATCATCATCTTCATCAGAAATCACTTCAAGAATCAAGCTATAATCATCATAGGAAGAACACTTCAAGAACACTTCAAAAATCCCTTCAAGTTTACTAATTTACTTCCAAGCTTTCTAATCCATTCCAAGTAATCATCTTAGATCAAGAAACCTTTGTTATATACAGTAGGTTATCTTTCTTATTCAAGGTAATATTCATATTCAAACTTTGATTCAATTTCTATAACTATAAACTATCTTAATTCGAGTAAAAATCTTACTTGAACTTGTTTTTGTGTCATGATCCTATGTCAAGAACTTTCAAGCCATCCTAGATCCTTTGAAGCTAGATCATTTCTTGTCACTTCCAGTAGGTTTAGCTACTAAACTTGAGGTAGTAATGATGTTCATAACATCATTCGATTCATATATATAAAACTATCTTATTCGAAGGTTTAAACTCGTAATCACTAGAACATAGTTTAGTTAATTCTAAACTTGTTCGCAAACAAAAGTTAATCCTTCTAAATTGACTTTTAAAATTAACTAAACACATGTTCTATATCTATATGATATGCTAACTTAATGATTTAAAACCTGGAAGCACGAAAAACACCGTAAAACCGGATTTACGCCGTCGTAGTAACACCGCGGGCTGTTTTGGGTTAGTTAATTAAAAACTATGATAAACTTTGATTTAAAAGTTGTTATTCTGAGAAAATGATTTTTATTATGAACATGAAACTATATCCAAAAATTATGGTTAAACTCAAAGTGGAAGTATGTTTTCTAAAATGGTCATCTAGACGTCGTTCTTTCGACTGAAATGACTACCTTTACAAAAACGACTTGTAACTTATTTTTCCGACTATAAACCTATACTTTTTCTGTTTAGATTCATAAAATAGAGTTCAATATGAAACCATAGCAATTTGATTCACTCAAAACGGATTTAAAATGAAGAAGTTATGGGTAAAACAAGATTGGATAATTTTTCTCATTTTAGCTACGTGAAAATTGGTAACAAATCTATTCCAACCATAACTTAATCAACTTGTATTGTATATTATGTAATCTTGAGATACCATAGACACGTATACAATGTTTCGACCTATCATGTCGACACATCTATATATATTTCAGAACAACCATAGACACTCTATATGTGAATGTTGGAGTTAGCTATACAGGGTTGAGGTTGATTCCAAAATATATATAGTTTGAGTTGTGATCAATACTGAGATACGTATACACTGGGTCGTGGATTGATTCAAGATAATATTTATCGATTTATTTCTGTACATCTAACTGTGGACAACTAGTTGTAGGTTACTAACGAGGACAGCTGACTTAATAAACTTAAAACATCAAAATATATTAAAAGTGTTGTAAATATATTTTGAACACACTTTGATATATATGTATATATTATTATAGGTTCGTGAATCAACCAGTGGCCAAGTCTTACTTCCCGACGAAGTAAAAATCTGTGAAAGTGAGTTATAGTCCCACTTTTAAAATGTAATATTTTTGGGATGAGAATACATGCAGGTTTTGTAAATGATTTACAAAATAGACACAAGTACGTGAAACTGCATTCTATGGTTGAATTATCGAAATCGAATATGCCCCTTTTTATTAAGTCTGGTAATCTAAGAATTAGGGAACATACACCCTAATTGACGCGAATCCTAAAGATAGATCTATTGGGCCTAACAAACCCCATCCAAAGTACCGGATGCTTTAGTACTTCGAAATTTATATCATATCCGAAGGGTGTCCCGGAATGATGGGGATATTCTTATATATGCATCTTGTTAATGTCGGTTACCAGGTGTTCACCATATGAATGATTTTTATCTCTATGTATGGGATGTGTATTGAAATATGAAATCTTGTGGTCTATTATTATGATTTGATATATATAGGTTAAACCTATAACTCACCAACATTTTTATTGACGTTTTAAGCATGTTTATTCTCAGGTGATTATTAAGAGCTTCCGCTGTCGCATACTTAAATAAGGACGAGATTTGGAGTCCACGCTTGTATGATATTGTGTAAAAACTGCATTCAAGAAACTTATTTTGTTGTAACATATTTGTATTGTAAACCATTATGTAATGGTCGTGTGTAAACAGGATATTTTAGATTATCATTATTTGATAATCTACGTAAAGCTTTTTAAACCTTTATTGATGAAATAAAGGTTATGGTTTGTTTGAAAATGAATGCAGTCTTTGAAAAACGTCTCATATAGAGGTCAAAACCTCGCAACGAAATCAATTAATATGGAACGTTTTTAATCAATAAGAACGGGACATTTCAGTTGGTATCCGAGCATTGGTCTTAGAGAACCAGAATTTTGCATTAGTGTGTCTTATCAAGTTTGTTAGGATGCATTAGTGAGTCTGGACTTCGACCGTGTTTACATGATAAATGATTGCTTAACAAATTTTGTTGGAAACTATATATTTTTAACATGTGAATATTATGTGATATATTAATCTCTTAACGCGTTTGATATTATGTGATAGATGTCTACCTCTAGAACAAGTCCCATTGACTCACCTAATAATAATGAATAGTCAAATGTAAATTGGAATGATTCGTGGACTGATTCACAAGTTCCCAAAGAGGAACCGGAAGAAGAGTTGGAACCGGAAGAAGAATCGGGACTGGAAGAAGAATCGGAACCGGATGAAGAAATAGAACCGGTGGGGGAAATAATAAAACGGTTAAGTAAAAGAAAATCCTCAACCAACCGACCAAGGTTAATTATGGTCAATGGTGTTTCCGCCAAGGAAGCAAAATATTCGGAGGACTACCAATTCTCCGATGAATCGGATTCCGACGAGAATTCCGATGATGTTATAGAAATTACCCCAACTGAATTTTAAAAGGCAAAAGAAAATAATAAGGGAAAGGGCATAAAAATAGAGAAATCTAATTCCAACCCCGATGAACTTTATATGTATCGTCAACCCCCGAAGTCCTTAAGTTGTAACAATGACCCGGGAACCTCTAAACCACCAGGTTTTTCTAAACCAATGTGGAAAACGACGGCTCGTATTAGGGGAACATCATATATCCCTAGAAACTTGGCAAAACGAACCAAAACCGAAGAAGAAGAAACGAGCAAGTCGGAATAAGATAGTTGTATTCGTGTGGTGTAATATATGTAATATAGTGTGCTTATGCTTTATGATATATGTAAAAATTGCTTGTATTAATAAGTATTTTTTATGAATCTAACTCTTGTCTATTTTACAGTTTAAAAACACAAAATGGACAGACAACCCAATATTTTAAGAGACCTACCCGGAGACATGATTGATGAAATCTTGTCTAGAGTCGGTCAGAATTCCTCGGCACAACTATTTAAGGCGAGATCAGTTTGTAAGACATTCGAAGAACGTTCCAAGAATGTCTTGGTTTATAAGAGACTTTCGTTCGAAAGATGGGGGATATCACATTGGGAAATCCATAAGTTACGATGTGTTTACTTTGATGCATATATTGCGGGGAACCTAAATGCTATTTTACGCAATGGGTTAAGAAATTATTTTGACTCAATATATCCGAATATTGGACTTCGTGATTTAGAAAAAGCGGCTAACATGCAACATAAAGAAGCATGTTATGCTTACGGATTAGTAATGTTCGCTTCTCACCAAAGTGAGAACAAGAACATCGGGCTACAACTATTAAACAAAACGTTTCCACAAGTGACGGAGTCGGTAATTGGGGTAAGAAATGAGGTTTTTAGATTGTTACGGGACTGTTGGACATTACGTAACCCTCGTCCCTTTGACGACGTTACAACACGCTGTCTTATCAATGGCCATAACGGTTATGTTCCACAAGACCAAGGATGGGAAGTAATCCTAGTAAAACCAGAATGCAAGACTTGTTTCTGGACGTATGAATTACGTGTCTTTATTGCCTTTGCTGAACGACTTGTGTACTAGCTAGAATTATCTTCACAACCATCTTGTATCAACTTTATTGTGTGCTATATTTCATGCTATATGTAAAATAAGCGGTATTGTATGTTTGTAAAATATTGTGTAAAAGTTTGAACGCGAAATATTATTATAATCAGTTTTTCATATAGAATTGTAGTAGTTGAATTGTATATTAGCTACTAAGTATGTGAAATGTCCCGTTCTTATTGATTAAAAACGTTCCATATTAATTGATTTCGTTGCGAGGTTTTGACCTCTATATGAGACGTTTTTCAAAGACTGCATTCATTTTTAAACAAACCATAACCTTTATTTCATCAATAAAGGTTTAAAAAGCTTTACGTAGATTATCAAATAATGATAATCTAAAATATCCTGTTTACACACGACCATTACATAATGGTTTACAATACAAATATGTTACAACAAAATAAGTTTCTTGAATGCAGTTTTTACACAATATCATACAAGCATGGACTCCAAATCTTGTCCTTATTTAAGTATGCGACAGCGGAAGCTCTTAATAATCACCTGAGAATAAACATGCTTAAAACGTCAACAAAAATGTTGGTGAGTTATAGGTTTAACCTATATATATCAAATCGTAACAATAGACCACAAGATTTCATATTTCAATACACATCCCATACATAGAGATAAAAATCATTCATATGGTGAACACCTGGTAACCGACAATAACAAGATGCATATATAAGAATATCCCCATCATTCCGGGACACCCTTCGGATATGATATAAATTTCGAAATACTAAAGCATCCGGTACTTTGGATGGGGTTTGTTAGGCCCAATAGATCTATCTTTAGGATTCGCGTCAATTAGGGTGTCTGTTCCCTAATTCTTAGATTACCAGACTTAATAAAAAGGGGCATATTCGATTTCGATAATTCAACCATAGAATGTAGTTTCACGTACTTGTTTCTATTTTGTAAATCATTTATAAAACCTGCATGTATTCTCATCCCAAAAATATTAGATTTTAAAAGTGGGACTATAACTCACTTTCACAGATTTTTACTTCGTCGGGAAGTAAGACTTGGCCACTGTTGATTCACGAACCTATAACAATATATACATATATATTAAAGTATGTTCAAAATATATTTACAACACTTTTAATATATTTTGATGTTTTAAGTTTATTAAGTCAGCTGTCCTCGTTAGTAACCTATAACTAGTTGTCCACAGTTAGATGTACAGAAATAAATCGATAAATATTATCTTGAATCAATCCACGACCCAGTGTATACGTATCTCAGTATTGATCACAACTCAAACTATATATATTTTGGAATCAACCTCAACCCTGTATAGCTAACTCCAACATTCACATATAGAGTGTCTATGGTTGTTCCGAAATATATATAGATGTGTCGACATGATAGGTCGAAACATTGTATACGTGTCTATGGTATCTCAAGATTACATAATATACAATACAAGTTGATTAAGTTATGGTTGGAATAGATTTGTTACCAATTTTCACGTAGCTAAAATGAGAAAGGTTATCCAATCTTGTTTTACCCATAACTTCTTCATTTTAAATCCGTTTTGAGTGAATCAAATTGCTATGGTTTCATATTGAACTCTATTTTATTAATCTAAACAGAAAAAGTATAGGTTTATAGTCGGAAAAATAAGTTACAAGTCATTTTTGTAAAGGTAGTCATTTCAGTCGAAAGAACGACGTCTAGATGACCATTTTAGAAAACATACTTCCACTTTGAGTTTAACCATAATTTTTGGATATAGTTTCATGTTCATAATAAAAATCATTTTCTCAGAATAACAACTTTTAAATCAAAGTTTATCATAGTTTTTAATTAACTAACCCAAAACAGCCCGCGGTGTTACTACGACGGCGTAAATCCGGTTTTACGGTGTTTTTCGTGTTTCCAGGTTTTAAATCATTAAGTTAGCATATCATATAGATATAGAACATGTGTTTAGTTGATTTTAAAAGTCAAGTTAGAAGGATTAACTTTTGTTTGCGAACAAGTTTAGAATTAACTAAACTATGTTCTAGTGATTACAAGTTTAAACCTTCGAATAAGATAGCTTTATATGTATGAATCGAATGATGTTATGAACATCATTACTACCTTAAGTTCCTTGGATGAACCTACTGGAAAAGAGAAAAATGGATCTAGCTTCAATGGATCCTTGGATGGCTCAAAGTTCTTGAAGCAAAATCATGACACGAAAACAAGTTCAAGTAAGATCATCACTTGAAATAAGATTGTTATAGTTATAGAAATTGAACCAAAGTTTGAATATGATTATTACCTTGTATTAGAATGATAACCTACTGTAAGAAACAAAGATTTCTTGAGGTTGGATGATCACCTTACAAGATTGGAAGTGAGCTAGCAAACTTGAAAGTATTCTTGATTTTATGAAACTAGAACTTTTGGAATTTATGAAGAACACTTAGAACTTGAAGATAGAACTTGAGAGAGTTCAATTAGATGAAGAAAATTGAATAATGAAAGTGTTTGTAGGTGTTTTTGGTCGTTGGTGTATGGATTAGATATAAAGGATATGTAATTTTGTTTTCATGTAAATAAGTCATGAATGATTACTCATATTTTTGTAATCTTATGAGATATTTCATGCTAGTTGCCAAATGATGGTTCCCACATGTGTTAGGTGACTCACATGGGCTGCTAAGAGCTGATCATTGGAGTGTATATACCAATAGTACATACATCTAAAAGCTGTGTATTGTACGAGTACGAATACGGGTGCATACGAGTAGAATTGTTGATAAAACTGAACGAGAATGTAATTGTAAGCATTTTTGTTAAGTAGAAGTATTTTGATAAGTGTATTGAAGTCTTTCAAAAGTGTATAAATACATATTAAAACACTACATGTATATACATTTTAACTGAGTCGTTAAGTCATCGTTAGTCGTTACATGTAAGTGTTGTTTTGAAACCTTTAGGTTAACGATCTTGTTAAATGTTGTTAACCCAATGTTTATAATATCAAAAGAGATTTTAAATTATTATATTATCATGATATTATGATGTACGAATATCTCTTAATATGATATATATACATTAAATGTCTTTACAACGATAAACGTTACATATATGTCTCGTTTCAAAATCATTAAGTTAGTAGTCTTGTTTTTACATATGTAGTTCATTGTTAATATAATTAATGATATGTTTACTTATCATAATATCATGTTAACTATATATATAACCATATATATGTCATCATATAGTTTTTTTTACAAGTTTTAACGTTCGTGAATCACCGGTCAACTTGGGTGGTCAATTGTCTATATGAAACCTATTTCAATTAATCAAGTCTTAACAAGTTTGATTGCTTAACATGTTGGAAACATTTAATCATGTAAACATCAATCTCAATTAATATATATAAACATGGAAAAGTTCGGGTCACTACAGTACCTACCCGTTAAATAAATTTCGTCCCGAAATTTTAAGCTGTTGAAGGTGTTGACGAATCTTCTGGAAATAGATGCGGGTATTTCTTCTTCATCTGATCTTCACGCTCCCAGGTGAACTCGGGTCCTCTACGAGCATTCCATCGAACCTTAACAATTGGTATCTTGTTTTGCTTAAGTCTTTTAACCTCACGATCCATTATTTCAACGGGTTCTTCGATGAATTGGAGTTTTTCGTTGATTTGGATTTCATCTAACGGAATAGTGAGATCTTCTTTAGCAAAACATTTCTTCAAATTCGAGACGTGGAAAGTGTTATGTACAGCCGCGAGTTGTTGAGGTAACTCAAGTCGGTAAGCTACTGGTCCGACACGATCAATAATCTTGAATGGTCCAATATACCTTGGATTTAATTTCCCTCGTTTACCAAATCGAACAACGCCTTTCCAAGGTGAAACTTTAAGCATGACCATCTCTCCAATTTCAAATTCTATATCTTTTCTTTTAATGTCAGCGTAGCTCTTTTGTCGACTTTGGGCGGTTTTCAACCGTTGTTGAATTTGGATGATCTTCTCGGTAGTTTCTTGTATAATCTCCGGACCCGTAATCTGTCTATCCCCCACCTCACTCCAACAAATCGGAGACCTGCACTTTCTACCATAAAGTGCTTCAAACGGCGCCATCTCAATGCTTGAATGGTAGCTGTTGTTGTAGGAAAATTCTGCTAACGGTAGATGTCGATCCCAACTGTTTCCGAAATCAATAACACATGCTCGTAGCATGTCTTCAAGCGTTTGTATCGTCCTTTCGCTCTGCCCATCAGTTTGTGGATGATAGGCAGTACTCATGTCTAGACGAGTTCCTAATGCTTGCTGTAATGTCTGCCAGAATCTTGAAATAAATCTGCCATCCCTATCAGAGATAATAGAGATTGGTATTCCATGTCTGGAGACGACTTCCTTCAAATACAGTCGTACTAACTTCTCCATCTTGTCATCTTCTCTTATTGGTAGGAAGTGTGCTGATTTGGTGAGACGATCAACTATTACCCAAATAGTATCAAAACCACTTGCAGTCCTTGGCAATTTAGTGATGAAATCCATGGTAATGTTTTCCCATTTCCATTCCGGGATTTCGGGTTGTTGAAGTAGACCTGATGGTTTCTGATGCTCAGCTTTGACCTTAGAACACGTCAAACATTCTCCTACGTATTTAGCAACATCGGCTTTCATACCCGGCCACCAAAAATGTTTCTTGAGATCCTTGTACATCTTCCCCGTTCCAGGATGTATTGAGTATCTGGTTTTATGAGCTTCTCTAAGTACCATTTCTCTCATATCTCCAAATTTTGGTACCCAAATCCTTTCAGCCCTATACCGGGTTCCGTCTTCCCGAATATTAAGATGCTTCTCCGATCCTTTGGGTATTTCATCCTTTAAATTTCCCTCTTTTAAAACTCCTTGTTGCGCCTCCTTTATTTGAGTAGTAATGTTATTATGAATCATTATATTCATAGATTTTACTCGAATGGGTTCTCTGTCCTTCCTGCTCAAGGCATCGGCTACCACATTTGCCTTCCCCGGGTGGTAACGAATCTCAAAATCGTAATCATTCAATAATTCAATCCACCTACGCTGCCTCATATTCAGTTGTTTCTGATTAAATATGTGTTGAAGACTTTTGTGGTCGGTATATATAATACTTTTGACCCCATATAAGTAGTGCCTCCAAGTCTTTAATGCAAAAACAACTGCGCCTAATTCCAAATCATGCGTCGTATAATTTTGTTCGTGAATCTTCAATTGTCTAGACGCATAAGCAATCACCTTCGTTCGTTGCATTAATACACAACCGAGACCTTGCTTTGATGCGTCACAATAAATCACAAAATCATCATTCCCTTCAGGCAATGACAATATAGGTGCCGTAGTTAGCTTTTTCTTCAATAACTGAAACACTTTCTCTTGTTCATCATTCCATTCAAATTTCTTCCCTTTATGCGTTAATGCAGTCAAGGGTTTTGCTATTCTGGAAAAGTCTTGGATGAACCTTCTGTAGTAACCAGCTAGTCCTAAAAACTGGCGTATGTGTTTCGGAGTTTTCGGGGTTTCCCACTTTTCAACAGTTTCTATCTTTGCCGGATCCACCTTAATACCTTCTTTGTTCACTATGTGACCGAGGAATTGAACTTCTTCCAACCAAAATGCACACTTTGAAAACTTAGCGTACAATTCTTCCTTCCTCAATACTTCTAACACCTTTCTCAAATGTTCACCGTGTTCTTGGTCATTCTTTGAGTAAATAAGTATGTCATCAATGAAAACAATGACAAACTTGTCAAGGTATGGTCCACACACTCGGTTCATAAGGTCCATGAACACAGCTGGTGCATTAGTTAAACCAAACGGCATGACCATAAACTCGTAATGACCGTAACGTGTTCTGAAAGCAGTCTTTGGAATATCATCTTCTTTCACCCGCATTTGATGATACCCGGAACGTAAGTCAATCTTTGAATAAACAGACGAGCCTTGTAGTTGATCAAATAAGTCATCGATTCTCGGTAGTGGGTAGCGGTTCTTGATGGTAAGTTTGTTCAACTCTCGGTAGTCGATACACAACCTGAATGTACCATCTTTCTTCTTGACAAACAAAACAGGAGCTCCCCACGGTGATGTGCTTGGTCGAATGAAACCACGCTCTAAAAGTTCTTGTAATTGGCTTTGCAGTTCTTTCATCTCGCTGGGTGCGAGTCTGTAAGGAGCACGAGCTATTGGTGCAGCTCCTGGTACAAGATCTATTTGAAATTCAACGGATCGATGTGGGGGTAATCCCGGTAATTCTTTCGGAAATACATCGGGAAATTCTTTTGCAATGGGAACATCATTGATGCTCTTTTCTTCAGTTTGTACTTTCTCGACGTGTGCTAGAACAGCATAGCAACCTTTTCTTATTAGTTTTTGTGCCTTAAAATTACTAATAAGATGTAGCTTCGTGTTGCCCTTTTCTCCGTACACCATTAAGGGTTTTCCTTTTTCTCGTATAATGCGAATTGCATTTTTGTAACAAACGATCTCCGCTTTCACTTCTTTCAACCAGTCCATACCGATTATCACATCAAAACTCCCTAACTCTACTGGTATCAAATCAATCTTAAATGTTTCGCTAACCAGTTTAATTTCTTGATTCCGACATATATTATCTGCTGAAATTAATTTACCATTTGCTAATTCGAGTAAAAATTTACTATCCAAAGGCGTCAATGGACAACTTAATTTAGCACAAAAATCTCTACTCATATAGCTTCTATCCGCACCCGAATCAAATAAAACGTAAGCAGATTTATTGTCAATAAGAAACGTACCCGTAACAAGCTCCGGGTCTTCCTGTGCCTCTGCCGCATTAATATTGAAAACTCTTCCACGGCCTTGTCCATTCGTGTTCTCCTGGTTCGGGCAATTTCTAATAATGTGGCCTGGTTTTCCACATTTAAAACAAACTACATTGGCATAACTTGCTCCGACACTACTTGCTCCGCCATTACTCGTTCCGACACCATTTGTTCCTTTCGTTCTATTAACCCCTGGTCCGTAGACCTCACACTTCGCCGCGCTATGACCATTTCTTTTACACTTGTTGCAAAATTTGGTGCAGAACCCCGAGTGATTCTTTTCACACCTTTGGCATAGTTGCTTCTGATTGTTGTTGTTGTTGCGGTTATTATTGTTGTTGGGATGATTGTTGTAGTTGCTGTTGTTGTTGTTGTTGTTGTTGTTTGGCCGTTTGTTGTAGTTGCGATTGATGTTGCGATTGTTGGGATAATTGTTGCGATTATTGTTGTAATTGCTGTTGTTGTTGTATTGGTGATTCTTATCACCGTTTTCCTCCCACTTTCTTTTGACTTGCTTCACATTGGCCTCTTCAGCAGTCTGTTCTTTAATTCTTTCTTCAATTTGGTTCACGAGTTTGTGAGCCATTCTACATGCCTGTTGTATGGAGGCGGGCTCGTGTGAACTTATATCTTCTTGGATTCTTTCCGGTAATCCTTTCACAAACGCGTCGATCTTCTCTTCCTCATCTTCGAATGCTCCCGGACACAATAGGCACAATTCTGTGAATCGTCTTTCGTACGTGGTAATATCAAATCCTTGGGTTCGTAACCCTCTAAGTTCTGTCTTGAGCTTATTGACCTCGGTTCTGGGACGGTACTTCTCGTTCATCAAGTGCTTGAATGCTGACCACGGTAGTGCGTACGCATCATCTTGTCCCACTTGCTCTAGATAGGTATTCCACCATGTTAACGCAGAACCTGTGAAGGTATGCGTAGCGTACTTCACTTTGACCTCTTCAGTACACTTACTTATGGCAAACACCGATTCAACCTTCTCGGTCCACTGTTTCAATCCGATCGGTCCTTCGGTTCCATCAAATTCCAAAGGTTTGCAGGCAGTGAATTCTTTGTAGGTGCATCCTACACGATTTCCTGTACTGCTAGATCCAAGGTTATTGTTGGTATGTAGCGCAGCCTGTACTGCGGCTATGTTTGAAGCTAGAAAAGTACGGAATTCCTCTTCATTCATATTCACGGTGTGTCGAGTAGTCGGTGCCATTTCCTTCAAAATAGTTAAATGGAACAAGTTAATCATACAGAATATTAAGAGTAGTTAATAGTATTTCGTAGCATAATATGAACTCATTTATAAAAGCTTTTTCTTCATATTAGCGTTTTATAAGTTTAAATTCGGGTAGTACCTACCCGTTAAGTTCATACTTAGTAGCTAATATACAATTCAACTACTACAATTCTATATGAAAAACTGATTATAATAATATTTCGCGTTCAAACTTTTATACAATATTTTACAAACTTACAATACCGCTTATTTTACATAAAGCATGAAATATAGCACACAATAACTTTGATACAAGATAGTTGTGAAGACAATTCTAGCTAGTACACAAGTCGTTCGGCAAAGGCAATAAAGACACGTAATTCATACGTCCAGAAACAAGTCATGCATTCTGGTTTTACTAGGACTACTTCCCATCCTTGGTCTTGTGCAACATAACCGTTATGGCCGTTGATAAGACAGCGTGTTGTAACGTCATCAAAGGGACGAGGGTTACGTAATGTCCAACAGTCCCGTAATAATCTAAAAACCTCATTTCTTACCCCAATTACCGACTCCGTTACTTGTGGAAATGTTTTGTTTAATAGTTGTAGCCCGATGTTCTTGTTCTCACTTTGGTGAGAAGCGAACATTACTAATCCGTAAGCATAACATGCTTCTTTATGTTGCATGTTAGCCGCTTTTTCTAAATCACGAAGTCCAATATTCGGATATATTGAGTCAAAATAATTTCTTAACCCGTTGCGTAAAATAGCATTTGGGTTCCCCGCAATATATGCGTCAAAGTAAACACATCGTAACTTATGGGTTTCCCAATGTGATATCCCCCATCTTTCAAACGAAAGTCTCTTATAAACCAAGACATTCTTGGAACGTTCTTCGAATGTCTTACAAACTGATCTCGCCTTAAATAGTTGTGCCGAAGAATTCTGGCCGACTCTAGACAAGATTTCATCAATCATGTCTCCGGGTAGGTCTCTTAAAATATTGGGTTGTCTATCCATTTTGTGTTTTTAAACTGTAAAATAGACAAGAGTTAGATTCATAAAAAAAATACTTATTAATACAAGCAATTTTTACATATATCATAAAGCATAAGAACACTATATTCCATATATTACACCACACGAATACAACTATCTTATTCCGACTCGCTCGTTTCTTCTTCTTCGGTTTTGGTTCGTTTTGCCAAGTTTCTAGGGATATATGATGTTCCCCTAATACGAGCCGTCGTTGTCCACATTGGTTTAGAAAAACCTGGTGGTTTAGAGGTTCCCGGGTCATTGTTACAACTTAAGGACTTCGGGGGCTGACGATACATATAAAGTTCATCGGGGTTGGAATTAGATTTCTCTATTTTTATGCCCTTTCCCTTATTATTTTCTTTTGCCTTTTTAAATTCAGTTGGGGTAATTTCTATAACATCATTGGAATTCTCGTCGGAATCCGATTCATCGGAGAATTGGTAATCCTCCCAATATTTTGCTTCCTTGGCGGAAACACCATTGACCATAATTAACTTTGGTCGGTTGGTTGAGGATTTTCTTTTACTTAACCGTTTTATTATTTCCCCCACCGGTTCTATTTCTTCATCCGGTTCCGATTCTTCTTCCGGTTCCGATTCTTCTTCCGGTTCCGACTCTTCTTCCGGTTCCTCTTCGGGAACTTGTGAATCAGTCCACAAATCATTCCAATTTACATTTGACTCTTCATTATTATTAGGTGAGTCAATGGGACTTGTTCTAGAGGTAGACATCTATCACATAATATCAAACACGTTAAGAGATTAATATATCACATAATATTCATATGTTAAAAATATATAGTTTCCAACAAAAATGTTAAGCAATCATTTTTAAAGAAAACACGGTCGAAGTCCAGACTCACTAATGCATCCTAACAAACTCGATAAGACACACTAATGCAAATTTTCTGGTTCTCTAAGACCAACGCTCTGATACCAACTGAAATGTCCCGTTCTTATTGATTAAAAACGTTCCATATTAATTGATTTCGTTGCGAGGTTTTGACCTCTATATGAGACGTTTTTCAAAGACTGCATTCATTTTTAAACAAACCATAACCTTTATTTCATCAATAAAGGTTTAAAAAGCTTTACGTAGATTATCAAATAATGATAATCTAAAATATCCTGTTTACACACGACCATTACATAATGGTTTACAATACAAATATGTTACAACAAAATAAGTTTCTTGAATGCAGTTTTTACACAATATCATACAAGCATGGACTCCAAATCTTGTCCTTATTTAAGTATGCGACAGCGGAAGCTCTTAATAATCACCTGAGAATAAACATGCTTAAAACGTCAACAAAAATGTTGGTGAGTTATAGGTTTAACCTATATATATCAAATCGTAACAATAGACCACAAGATTTCATATTTCAATACACATCCCATACATAGAGATAAAAATCATTCATATGGTGAACACCTGGTAACCGACAATAACAAGATGCATATATAAGAATATCCCCATCATTCCGGGACACCCTTCGGATATGATATAAATTTCGAAATACTAAAGCATCTGGTACTTTGGATGGGGTTTGTTAGGCCCAATAGATCTATCTTTAGGATTCGCGTCAATTAGGGTGTCTGTTCCCTAATTCTTAGATTACCAGACTTAATAAAAAGGGGCATATTCGATTTCGATAATTCAACCATAGAATGTAGTTTCACGTACTTTTTTCTATTTTGTAAATCATTTATAAAACCTGCATGTATTCTCATCCCAAAAATATTAGATTTTAAAAGTGGGACTATAACTCACTTTCACAGATTTTTACTTCGTCGGGAAGTAAGACTTGGCCACTGTTGATTCACGAACCTATAACAATATATACATATATATTAAAGTATGTTCAAAATATATTTACAACACTTTTAATATATTTTGATGTTTTAAGTTTATTAAGTCAGCTGTCCTCGTTAGTAACCTATAACTAGTTGTCCACAGTTAGATGTACAGAAATAAATCGATAAATATTATCTTGAATCAATCCACGACCCAGTGTATACATATCTCAGTATTGATCACAACTCAAACTATATATATTTTGGAATCAACCTCAACCCTGTATAGCTAACTCCAACATTCACATATAGAGTGTCTATGGTTGTTCCGAAATATATATAGATGTGTCGACATGATAGGTCGAAACATTGTATACGTGTCTATGGTATCTCAAGATTACATAATATACAATACAAGTTGATTAAGTTATGGTTGGAATAGATTTATTACCAATTTTCACGTAGCTAAAATGAGAAAGGTTATCCAATCTTGTTTTACCCATAACTTCTTCATTTTAAATCCGTTTTGAGTGAATCAAATTGCTATGGTTTCATATTGAACTCTATTTTATTAATCTAAACAGAAAAAGTATAGGTTTATAGTCGGAAAAATAAGTTACAAGTTGTTTTTGTAAAGGTAGTCATTTCAGTCGAAAGAACGACGTCTAGATGACCATTTTAGAAAACATACTTCCACTTTGAGTTTAACCATAATTTTTGGATATAGTTTCATGTTCATAATAAAAATCATTTTCTCAGAATAACAACTTTTAAATCAAAGTTTATCATAGTTTTTAATTAACTAACCCAAAACAGCCCGCGGTGTTACTACGACGGCGTAAATCCGGTTTTACGGTGTTTTTCGTGTTTCCAGGTTTTAAATCATTAAGTTAGCATATCATATAGATATAGAACATGTGTTTAGTTGATTTTAAAAGTCAAGTTAGAAGGATTAACTTTTGTTTGCGAACAAGTTTAGAATTAACTAAACTATGTTCTAGTGATTACAAGTTTAAACCTTCGAATAAGATAGCTTTATATGTATGAATCGAATGATGTTATGAACATCATTACTACCTTAAGTTCCTTGGATGAACCTACTGGAAAAGAGAAAAATGGATCTAGCTTCAATGGATCCTTGGATGGCTCAAAGTTCTTGAAGCAAAATCATGACACGAAAACAAGTTCAAGTAAGATCATCACTTGAAATAAGATTGTTATAGTTATAGAAATTGAACCAAAGTTTGAATATGATTATTACCTTGTATTAGAATGATAACCTACTGTAAGAAACAAAGATTTCTTGAGGTTGGATGATCACCTTACAAGATTGGAAGTGAGCTAGCAAACTTGAAAGTATTCTTGATTTTATGAAACTAGAACTTTTGGAAT
The DNA here is from genome assembly GCF_046630445.1 of Rutidosis leptorrhynchoides. Taxonomy (NCBI): domain Eukaryota; kingdom Viridiplantae; phylum Streptophyta; class Magnoliopsida; order Asterales; family Asteraceae; genus Rutidosis; species Rutidosis leptorrhynchoides. Next base: position 295,968,798 of record NC_092333.1, read on the forward strand.
TTATGAAGAACACTTAGAACTTGAAGATAGAACTTGAGAGAGTTCAATTAGATGAAGAAAATTGAATAATGAAAGTGTTTGTAGGTGTTTTTGGTCGTTGGTGTATGGATTAGATATAAAGGATATGTAATTTTGTTTTCATGTAAATAAGTCATGAATGATTACTCATATTTTTGTAATCTTATGAGATATTTCATGCTAGTTGCCAAATGATGGTTCCCACATGTGTTAGGTGACTCACATGGGCTGCTAAGAGCTGATCATTGGAGTGTATATACCAATAGTACATACATCTAAAAGCTGTGTATTGTACGAGTACGAATACGGGTGCATACGAGTAGAATTGTTGATAAAACTGAACGAGAATGTAATTGTAAGCATTTTTGTTAAGTAGAAGTATTTTGATAAGTGTATTGAAGTCTTTCAAAAGTGTATAAATACATATTAAAACACTACATGTATATACATTTTAACTGAGTCGTTAAGTCATCGTTAGTCGTTACATGTAAGTGTTGTTTTGAAACCTTTAGGTTAACGATCTTGTTAAATGTTGTTAACCCAATGTTTATAATATCAAAAGAGATTTTAAATTATTATATTATCATGATATTATGATGTACGAATATCTCTTAATATGATATATATACATTAAATGTCTTTACAACGATAAACGTTACATATATGTCTCGTTTCAAAATCATTAAGTTAGTAGTCTTGTTTTTACATATGTAGTTCATTGTTAATATAATTAATGATATGTTTACTTATCATAATATCATGTTAACTATATATATAACCATATATATGTCATCATATAGTTTTTTTTACAAGTTTTAACGTTCGTGAATCACCGGTCAACTTGGGTGGTCAATTGTCTATATGAAACCTATTTCAATTAATCAAGTCTTAACAAGTTTGATTGCTTAACATGTTGGAAACATTTAATCATGTAAACATCAATCTCAATTAATATATATAAACATGGAAAAGTTCGGGTCACTATAGTATGCACTTAACGGGTAGGTACTACCCGAATTTAAACTTATAAAACGCTAATATGAAGAAAAAGCTTTTATAAATGAGTTCATATTATGCTACGAAATACTATTAACTACTCTTAATATTCTGTATGATTAACTTGTTCCATTTGACTATTTTGAAGGAAATGGCACCGACTACTCGACACACCATGAATATGAATGAAGAAGAATTCCGTACTTTTCTAGCTTCAAACATAGCCGCAGTACAGGCTGCGCTACATACCAACAATAACCTTGGATCTAGCAGTATAGGAAATCGTGTAGGATGCACCTACAAAGAATTCACTGCCTGCAAACCTTTGGAATTTGATGGAACCGAAGGACCGATCGGATTGAAACGGTGGACCGAGAAGGTCGAATCGGTGTTTACCATAAGTAAGTGTACTGAAGAGGACAAAGTAAAGTACGCTACGCATACCTTCATAGGTTCTGCGTTAACATGGTGGAATACCTATCTAGAGCAAGTGGGATAAGACGATGCGTACGCACTACCATGGTCAGTATTCAAGCACTTGATGAACGAGAAGTACCTTCCCAGAACCGAGGTCAATAAGCTCAAGACAGAACTTAGAGGGTTACGAACCCAAGGATTTGATATTATCACGTACGAAAGACGATTCACAGAATTGTGCCTATTGTGTCCGGGAGCGTTCGAAGATGAGGAAGAGAAGATCGACGCGTTTGTGAAAGGATTACCGGAAAGAATCCAAGAAGATATAAGTTCACATGAGCCAGCCTCCATACAACAGGCATGTAGAATGGCTTACAAACTAGTGAACCAGATTGAAGAAAGAATTAAAGAACAGACTGCTGAAGAGGCCAATGTGAAGCAAGTCAAAAGAAAGTGGGAGGAAAACGGTGATAAGAATCACCAATACAACAACAACAGCAATTACAACAATAATCGCAACAATTATCCCAACAATCGCAACATCAATCGCAACTACAACAAATGGCCCAACAACAACAACAACAACAACAACAACAACAACAGCAACTACAACAATCATCTCAACAACAATAATAACCGCAACAACAAAAACAATCAGAAGCAGGTATGCCAAAGGTGTGAAAAGTATCACTCGGGGTTCTGCACCAAATTTTGCAACAAGTGTAAAAGAAATGGTCATAGTGCGGCGAAGTGTGAGGTCTATGGACCAGGGGTTAATAGAACGAAAGGAACAAATGGTGTCGGAAGAAGTAATGGCGGAGCAAGTAGTGTCGGAGCAAGTTATGCCAATGTAGTTTGTTATAAATGTGGAAAACTGGGCCACATTATTAGAAATTTACAGAACCAGGAAAACACGAATGGACAAGGCCGCGGAAGAGTTTTCAATGTTAATGCGGCAGAGGCACAGGAAGACCCGGAGCTTGTTACGGGTACGTTTCTTATTGACAATAAATCTTCTTACGTTTTATTTGATTCGGGTGCGGATAGAAGCTATATGAGTAGAGATTTTTGTGCTAAATTAAGTTGTCCATTGACGCCTTTGGATAGTAAATTTTTACTCGAATTAGCAAATGGTAAATTAATTTCAGCAGATAATATATGTCGGAATCGAGAAATTAAACTGGTTAGCGAAACATTTAAGATTGACTTGATACCAGTAGAGTTAGGGAGTTTTGATGTGATAATCGGTATGGACTGGTTGAAAGAAGTGAGAGCAGAGATCGTTTGTTACAAAAATGCAATTCGCATTATACGAGAAAAAGGAAAACCCTTAATGGTGTACGGAGAAAAGGGCAACACGAAGCTACATCTTATTAGTAATTTGAAGGCACAAAAACTAATAAGAAAAGGTTGCTATGCTGTTCTAGCACACGTCGAGAAAGTACAAACTGAAGAAAAGAGCATCAATAATGTTCTCGTCGCAAAAGAATTTCCCGATGTATTTCTGAAAGAATTACCGGGATTACCCCCACATCGATCCGTTGAATTTCAAATAGATCTTGTACCAGGAGCTGCACTAATAGCTCGTGCTCCTTACAGACTCGCACCCAGCGAGATGAAAGAACTGCAAAGCCAATTACAAGAACTTTTAGAGCATGGTTTCATTCGACCAAGCACATCACCGTGGGGAGCTCCTGTTTTGTTCGTCAAGAAGAAAGATGGTACATTCAGGTTGTGTATCGACTACCAAGAGTTGAACAAACTTACCATCAAGAACCGCTACCCACTATCGAGAATCGACGACTTATTTGATCAACTACAAGGCTCGTCTGTTTATTCAAAGATTGACTTACGTTCCGGGTATCACCAAATGCGGGTGAAAGAAGATTATATTCCAAAGACTGCTTTCAGAACACGTTACGGTCATTACGAGTTTATGGTCATGCCATTTGGTTTAACTAATGCACCAGCTGTGTTCATGGACCTTATGAACCGAGTGTGTGGAACATACCTTGACAAGTTTGTCATTGTTTTCATTGATGACATACTTATTTACTCAAAGAATGACCAAGAACACGGTGAACATTTGAGAAAGGTGTTAGAAGTATTGAGGAAGGAAGAATTGTACGCTAAATTTTCAAAGTGTGCATTTTGGTTGGAAGAAGTTCAATTCCTCGGTCACATAGTGAACAAAAAAGGTATTAAGGTGGATCCGGTAAAGATAGAAACTGTTGAAAAGTGGGAAACCCCGAAAACTCCGAAAAACATACGCCAGTTTTTAGGACTAGCTGGTTACTACAGAAGGTTCATCCAAGACTTTTCCAGAATAGCAAAACCCTTGACTAAATTAACGCATAAAGGGAAGAAATTTGAATGGAAGGATGAACAAGAGAAAGCGTTTCAGTTATTGAAGAAAAAGCTAACTACGGCACCTATATCGTCATTGCCTGAAGGGAATGATGATTTTGTGATTTATTGTGACACATCAAAGCAAGGTCTCGGTTGTGTATTAATGCAACGAACGAAGGTGATTGCTAATGCGTCTAGACAATTGAAGATTCACGAGCAAAATTATACGACGCATGATTTGGAATTAGGCGCGGTTGTTTTTGCATTAAAGACTTGGAGGCACTACCTATATGGGGTCAAAAGTATTATATATACCGACCACAAAAGTCTTCAACACATATTTAATCAGAAACAACTGAATATGAGGCAGCGTAGGTGGATTGAATTGTTGAATGATTACGACTTTGAGATTCGTTACCACCCGGGGAAGGCAAATGTGGTAGCCGATGCCTTGAGCAGGATGGACAGAGAACCCATTCGAGTAAAATCTATGAATATAATGATTCATAATATCCTTACTACTCAAATAAAGGAGGCGCAACAAGGAGTTTTAAGAGAAGGAAATTTAAAGGATGAAATACCCAAAGGATCGGAGCAGCATCTTAATATTCGGGAAGACGGAACCCGGTATAGGGCTGAAAGGATTTGGGTACCAAAATTTAGAGATATGAGAGAAATGGTACTTAGAGAAGCTCATAAAACCAGATACTCAATACATCCTGGAACGGGGAAGATGTACAAGGATCTCAAGAAACATTTTTGGTGGTCGGGTATGAAATCCGATGTTGCTAAATATGTAGGAGAATGTTTGACGTGTTCTAAGGTCAAAGCTGAGCATCAGAAACCATCAGGTCTACTTCAACAACCCGAAATCCCAGAATGGAAATGGGAAAACATTACCATGGATTTCATCACTAAATTGCCAAGGACTGCAAGTGGTTTTGATACTATTTGGGTAATAGTTGATCGTCTCACCAAATCAGCACACTTCCTGCCAATAAGAGAAGATGACAAGATGGAGAAGTTAGCATGACTGTATTTGAAGGAAGTCGTCTCCAGACATGGAATACCAATCTCTATTATCTCTGATAGGGATGGCAGATTTATTTCAAGATTCTGGCAGATATTACAGCAAGCATTAGGAACTCGTCTAGACATGAGTACTGCCTATCATCCACAAACTGATGGGCAGAGCGAAAGGACGATACAAACGCTTGAAGACATACTACGAGCATGTGTTATTGATTTCAGAAACAGTTGGGATCGACATCTACCGTTAGCAGAATTTTCCTACAACAACAGCTACCATTCAAGCATTGAGATGGCGCCGTTTGAAGCACTTTATGGTAGAAAGTGCAGGTCTCTGATTTTTTGGAGTGAAGTGGGGGATAGACAGATTACGGGTCCAGAGATTATACAAGAAACTACCGAGAAGATCATCCAAATTCAACAACGGTTGAAAACCGCACAAAGTCGACAAAAGAGCTACGCTGACATTAAAAGAAAAGATATAGAATTTGAAATTGGAGAGATGGTCATGCTTAAAGTTGCACCTTGGAAAGGCGTTGTTCGATTTGGTAAACGAGGGAAATTAAATCCAAGGTATATTGGACCATTCAAGATTATTGATCGTGTCGGACCAGTAGCTTACCGACTTGAGTTACCTCAACAACTTGCGGCTGTACATAACACTTTCCACGTCTAGAATTTGAAGAAATGTTTTGCTAAAGAAGATCTCACTATTCCGTTAGATGAAATCCAAATCAACGAAAAACTTCAATTCATCGAAGAACCCGTCGAAATAATGGATCGTGAGGTTAAAAGACTTAAGCAAAACAAGATACCAATTGTTAAGGTTCGATGGAATGCTCGTAGAGGACCCGAGTTCACCTGGGATCATGAAGATCAGATGAAGAAGAAATACCCGCATCTATTTCCAGAAGATTCGTCAACACCTTCAACAGCTTAAAATTTCGGGACGAAATTTATTTAACGGGTAGGTACTGTAGTGACCCGAACTTTTCCATGTTTATATATATTAATTGAGATTGATATTTACATGATTAAATGTTTCCAACATGTTAAGCAATCAAACTTGTTAAGACTTGATTAATTGAAATATGTTTCATATAGACAATTGACCACCCAAGTTGACCGGCGATTCACGAACGTTAAAACTTGTAAAAACGACATGAAGATATATATATGGATATACATATGGTTAACATGAGATTATGATAAGTAAGTATCTCCATAAGTATATTAACAATGAGTTATATACATATAAACAAGACTACTAACTTAAGGATTTCGAAACGAGACATATATGTAACGATTATCGTTGTAACGACATTTAAATGTATATATATCATATTAAGATATATTAATATATCATAATATCATGATAATATAATAATTTAAAATCTCATTAGATATAATAAACAATGGGTTAACAACATTAATTGAGATCGTTAACTTAAAGGTTTCAAAACAACACTTACATGTAACGACTAACGATGACTTAATGACTCAGTTAAAATGTATATACATGTAGTGTATTTAGATGTATTAAAATACTTTTGGAAGACTTAAAGACATATATCAAAACACTCATACTTAACGAAAATGGTTACAGTTACTTTCCCATTCTTTTCTTTCATCAAGAATTCTAGTCATATTCTTACCCGTATTATACACAGCTTCAAAACGTACTTACTATGGGTATATACCAATAGGAACTAGCATGGGATTCCACTCTTCATTATGTCATGTATGACTAATCAATTTTAACTTCAACCATGAGCTAGTCAGCTAACTAGAACTCCTTTTAACCCCACTCACCACTCACCAATTACCACTCATCATTCACTCCATTTCACTTCCAATTCTCTTTCTAATTCTCTCTCAACACACCCACACTATTATGAACGTATTTTTCCAGTAGTTAATCATCATCTTCATCAAAAATCACTTCAAGAATCAAGCTATAATCATCATAGGAAGAACACTTCAAGAACACTTCAAAAATCCCTTCAAGTTTACTAATTTACTTCCAAGCTTTCTAATCCATTCCAAGTAATCATCTAAGATCAAGAAACCTTTGTTATATACAGTAGGTTATCTTTCTTATTCAAGTTAATTTTCATATTCAAACTTTGATTCAATTTCTATAACTATAAACTATCTTAATTCGAGTAAAAATCTTACTTGAACTTATTTTTGTGTCATGATCCTACTTCAAGAACTTTCAAGCCATCCAAGATCCTTTGAAGCTAAATCATTTCTTGTCACTTCCAGTAGGTTTACCTACTAAACTTGAGGTAATAATGATGTTCATAACATCATTCGATTCATATATATAAAACTATCTTATTCGAAGGTTTAAACTCGTAATCACTAGAACATAGTTTAGTTAATTCTAAACTTGTTCGCAAACAAAAGTTAATCCTTCTAACTTGACTTTTAAAATTAACTAAACACATGTTCTATATCTATATGATATGCTAACTTAATGATTTAAAACCTGGAAACACGAAAAACACCGTAAAACCGGATTTACGCCGTCGTAGTAACACCGCGGGCTGTTTTGGGTTAGTTAATTAAAAACTATGATAAACTTTGATTTAAAAGTTGTTATTCTGAGAAAATGATTTTTAATATGAACATGAAACTATATCCAAAAATTATGGTTAAACTCAAAGTGGAAGTATGTTTTCTAAAATGGTCATCTAGACGTCGTTCTTTCGACTGAAATGACTCAAAAAAAAATTGTGGATCCGATCAAACTTCTCGTCATCACGTACCACACTACATACTCTCTCGACTCAAAAAAAAAAAAAAAAAAAAAAAAAAAATCAACATAACTAAAATTCGTTATTTTACACGAAGAATTCGAATACTAAATTGTGGATCCGATCAAACTTCTCGTCATCACGTACCACACTACATACCTCTGTTATTTCACCGTCACCGTCTGATATTACTGGAATTTAAGATAACACACAATCCAACGATACTTCACTCTTCTTTGACTTAACGCCCTTGTGTTTCTGATAATCGGTCAACTATTATTCAACCCCGAACTATACAACTACGTGTACTACCTCGTTTCTCTTTCAGACTTCAACTTTTGACAACTAGAGGCACGTTATGGCAACCTCGAGATGCAAGCTCATCCTATTCTAAGTCCTCATTTCACTCCTATCTTTATCGCTCGCATTTCCGTTTAAAGAAATTCCTCATATTACCTAAGTAGTCGCCACGAGGGTGAATAGTCCTAACGAACATTTTTCGAACCCTAACTAACTTGTTCAAACGTATCTTAAGAGATTCTATTCCAACACGGCGTATCTTTGTCAATTATTCCGAATCGAAATACTCGTTTCACTTCTAGTTTTACAAGAAACCTTGGAGACCCGTTTAGACATGAGTACCGCGTACCACCCACAAACCGACGAACCGAGCAAACGAACGATTTACGTCTTGGAAAGACATGTCACAAACTCGTATTGTCACCTTTAGTAGATCACTCTTACAACAGTAGTTACCACTCGTGTGTTCACGCGCACTTTCCGAAACCCTATATGACCGCTAATGTCATACCCCTGTTCATTTAACCAAAGCATCAACCACCGAAATCTGAACTCCATCAAGAAACAACAATTGAAATCATTCAAATCCGAGGAGGGCTCGAGACGATCCGTAGTCGCCAGAAGAGTTATACCAAAATTAGATGAAAACCTCACAAATCCCAGTGTGTAACCGCGTAATATTGAGAAACCGCACCTTGGAAAGGTGTAATCCATTTTGGGAAATCGAGAAAGGTTATATCTGCAATATTGAACCTTTTGAAACCTTGGGGCGTATTGGAGCCGCTTCCTACCATTTAGAACGGCCGACTCAATTAAGTTTCCGTTTACCCTACATTTCGTGTAACAAACTTAGAAACGTGTCCTGCGGAACATGAACGTGCAATCCTTCTAGATGCACCAACTATTGATGACAAACTCCTCCTCATAGGAAAAACCGGCTGAACTTGTGGATCGTAAAACCAAGCCCTAATACAACGTAACACCCCGACTATCCGGATTCGTGGAATGTCTAAGAAAGTACCTTCAATCATTCGTAGAGTTACTACACTAGGTCTCGAGTAAGAGACATCGACTATTACTTCCAACTAAATTTCGGGACGAAATTTCTTTTGAGGTGTGGATAATGTAACATCCCGTGATTTTCCGTTAAATTTATTTTAACACCGTCTTTTTTTTTATTATAATATCTTTCGTTAACTAACGTTCATAATATTCTCGTTATCTAATTATAAAGTCATCCGTTACTCGAACGTTTTTTTTAAAATATTCGTTGGGTTAATTCCCGCACCCGCTTTGAAACTCGAGGGACCGAGATTGCCAAATGGGCAAACTAGTTGACTAGGTCAACTAGTCAACCCACTTACCACACCCATTCATTTCATCTCCACCTCCCACCTTCATCCTCCTCTTTCTCTCTACTTCCCATTTGTGAACTCAAAACCCTCAAACATAAAATCATCATCTAAATTCGATTGGAGAAGCAAACATCAAAACAAATTACATTTTCGTGATCCTCTCTTCATCCTCTACATTTTGATACCAATATCATCAAGTTTGGGTAACATTTCTAAAACTCTAGATTTCTCTAAATTCGTGTTTTTGACTTGAAATGTTGTTAATTAGTGTCTATGGCTCATTGTGATGTCGTGTATGTAATTTGTATGCTCGATTCGTTGTTTTTGGTGTAACTAGTTCAATATGAAAATTTCTTGCTAAATCCTTGATTTTGGATGATCAAATGTTGTTGGATTGTTAAAGTGCATGTTTTAAAAGTGTTACTAGTATCATTAGCTTCGTTTTGATGTATAGGTTGATTAAGGAAACTCCAAGAACATGATTAATGATTTTGTGAACTTGGATTAGGGTTTGATGAGCTTTACATGAACTTTTGATGCGTCAAATGCTATGAGATATTGTTGTTAAGTGTTTTGTTGCAATGTGTGTTTGATTACCTTCGAAACGGCGTAACATACATGTAAATTGGTTGCCCGAATCATAAAATGCGTTTTTGGAACTTGAACTTTGATTATGAATGTTTAATTACGGTTTTTGGTTGTTGTAAGTGGAAGTTTGATTGATGAAATGTGCTTAGTTGTATTCCTCGTCAAAATACCTTTCCAACGATATATGATAGGCATTATAAGTGTTTGCGGGTCAAGAGTTGGGTTGGAAAAGGTTTTGGTTCGTGCATACTTTGAAAAACTGACCAGAATTCTCTGCCCAGATGGTGGCGCGGCGCGCCCCATACCCGCGCGGCGCGCGGATTGGCCTGGTCAGATTCTGACCTCTTTGTCCCATTTCACGTGAAATGTTTGACTAGCTACCGACCTCCGATTCACATGAAACTTGTTCTAATATACTTGTATATGAATAATTAGCATTGAAAAATAGTTCGGGACCCGACCCGAACGCGTTGACTTTTTCGTTGACTTTGACCAAGTTTGACTTTTAGTCAAACTTAACCAAACTTTTATACAATCATTCTAACATGCTTTTATACTTGTTTCTTGTATGAAACTTGACAACGTGATTCACATGCTATACTTAATCGAGTCGTAACGAGCCATAGGACTAATTGAACACATTTCACCCGACCTTGTGTCGTAACCAGTTAATTGATATAACTTACTTGTTTAGGTCAAGGCTAAGCAACTTTCATGCACACGTTTACTTGTTGAAGTACCTTTATACTCGTGCACTCGAGGTGAGATCATAGTCCCACCTTTTCAACAACTTTTATACTTTTAAATCGTGGGCTGAGAAAACATATACTTTGTTACATCTTGTACTACTTACTTTTATGTTTTGAACACAAGTGTGAAAACAAACATTCCACGTGCGAGTTAGAACAAAAATGCCTCAATTCGATTATCATTAGTTACACTTGCAGGGTGTAAGCGAGAACTTATATTGTGTGGCCATACGGGTTTAACAAACCCTCATTCGGACGGTTCGCTACCGTTATGCGGATGAAATATATTTTTGTGTTTTAGTGTGGGTTCTAGCACTGTGTGATGGGGTAACGTTGGTTAAGTTTTGATAATTGAGTGCTCGCGTATAACAACACTTTTGGAATGCAAATGAGTTGGATAATCTACGTTATGGAAATACAAAATCTTGTGGTTCAAAAACAACGTTTAATACTTACTAAACCTATGATTTCACCAACGTTTTCGTTGACAGATTTCTATGTTTTTCTCAGGTCTTGCACGATATGTGATACATGCTTCCGCTCACTATTTGATACTTGCATCCGATGTCGAGTATACATGCATTTCATGGAGCGTCTTTTGACTTTACTTTAAACCGTGTCGCCTAGATTTCAATCGTACTTATAACGTTGTAACTTAACTTTTGGTTGAACAATTCTTGTAAACTTTGAAACAATCTTTATTTTGAAATGAAGGCGACATATTTTGGTCAAACGTTATCTTAAAGACTTATAATCAGGTAATGGGACCCACGTAGCCGACGCCGTCACTTGACGATTTGTCGGGGTCGCTACAAGTGGTATCAGAGCCTTGGTTGTAGGGATTTAGAGTTCATTTGTGTCCACCCCGAGTCATAGGGTACATAGGTGAATCTAGACTACAACCGGCATATAGACTGAAGTAGGGATTACTTGACTAATTGTGCATTTATACTCGAACCCTTCTATCATATCTAACTCGTATTCGATCTTAATCTTAAGTTGATAAATTTTGTTGATGCGCCACCTTGACTTTATGAAGTAATGTTAAATGCACATGAGAATCAGGGTAATATAATTTCCAGGATTATATTACGGTGATTCACATGGACGTTCCGACATTATGACATAAAGAATTTAAGGCGAGTCAAGGAAAATTTTCTCTACATCATCATTCCCTATCATGATTAGTATTATTGAGAATACTAATCAACGATATTCTTGTGTCTTGAAGGAACAATGCTTCCCCGTCGCGGACCATGTAATGAAACTTCCGAACAAGCTTTTCAACGCATGATAGCCACCGCCATAGGTGCGGCTATGGCTAGTATCTCCTCCGACATCAATAACAACCACAACCACAACAACCATGGAGCCGGTAATTCAAACGAGGGTTGCTCCTACAAAACTTTCATGGGGTGCAAACCTCACACCTTCGATGGGACCGGAGGACCGGTTGTGCTCACCCGATGGTTTGAGCAAACAGAAGCCGTTTTTAGCATAAGCGGTTGTCGGGACCAAGACAAAGTCAAATATTCCACCCACACTTTTGCCGGTATCGCCCTCACATGGTGGAATACGTATGTGCTGTCGGTGGGTATCGATGAAGCCCACACACTCTCATGGGCCGACTTAAAGAAAAAGATGATCACCGAATACTTCCCGCGCGAAGAGACCCGTAAGCTCGAACACGAACTAAGAACTTTAAAAGCGGTCGGGAATGACCTAAAGGCATATAATCAACGATTTTCTGAGCTATCCTTGATGTGCCCAAACCTCGTGACCCCCGAACCTCTAAGGGTTGAACTTTACATGGATGGTCTTCCCAAGAGCATCAAACAAGGAGTAATGTCATCCAAACCCAGTAATCACCAAGAGGCCCTGAATATGGCCCGTCAATTGATCGAAACGGTAGACGAGATTGAAGTGCCGGCACCTAAAGCCGAGGATGAGTCGGGTGATAACAAAAGAAAATGGGAAGCCCCCCAATCGAGTAACTACAACAACAACTTTTCCAAGGAACCTCTCACCCCCGTCGGCAAGAAAAGTTATGCCGGGACACGACCTTTTTGCAACAAATGCCACAAGCATCATTTTGGTGAATGTGGCAAGCTAATTTGCCATCGGTGCCAAGGTAGTGGTCATATTGCCAAGTATTGTGGAAGTATCGCCCCCGTCACTCAAAAGGGGCCCGACGCACCAAAGCCGAGTATTTGCTACAAATGTGGCCAATCGGGTCATTTTAGGAATGAATGCCCAAAGAATAAAGCAAAAACCAACGCGCGCCGTTGAACTTACAACATCGACACCTAGGATGCCCGAGACGATGATGGACTAGTCACGGGTACGTTTCTTCACAACAAACCGTATATTTCATACTTGTTCGATTCGATTACCGCTAGACGTTTTACAACCAATACTTTGACTTGTACTCATTACCTTCCATCTTTTCCCCTAGATACTATTTAGGCGATTTAAGCGACCAACGGAAAAATATTGTGTGCCTATAAATATTATCGGGGGATATACGTTAAGAAATTGAACTCGACACCAATAGAACTAAGGAACTCAAAACCTATTCATTAAGGAGAAATTGTTGCCCTACATTTATGTATAGATTATTGTGAACTAAGAAATTTTCGGTTGAAAACCGATACCCTCTCCCTCGCATCCATGACCTCATGATTTTTTTTGCACGAATCCCGTATGTTCCAAATCGACCTCCGTTCCGGTTATCACCAATTGGGGGTTAAGGGAGACGATGTCTCCTAAGCCATTTCCGAACTCACAACGTTAGTTGTAAATCTCTCTTAGTACCGTTTGATTTATTTAGGACTCCGTCCGTATTCATGAACCTCCTAAACCGCGTATGCAAATTCATATAGACTAATCTGTTATCGTATTTATAGATGACATATTAACTTATTCAAGTAAAGAAGGAAAACGAACAACATCACCATCTTAAGCTCGAACTTTTGAGAAAAGAGCAACTCTATACCAAATTCTCCGAGTGAGAATTTCTGTTGAACGAAGTCCAATTTTCTAGACCATGATGTTAATGGTCAAGGCATTACAATCAATCTCGAAATCAAGCCACATGTAATCAGGAAACTCTCCCAACTCAGACTTATATTCGTAAAAATATTAGATCTCACCGGTTGTTACCGAAGATTAATTTCTGACTTTTCTCGTGTGTTATCGCCAAGAAAAAGCCGTGCGCCTGCGGGCAAAGCGGACAATATTGTGGTCATGTTAAGCTGGGGTGTTACAGAATGGTATCACACGGTGTCACACGACTTTTAAACTCGTTAACTCACTAAGGAAAACTCTAAACCTCTCCGTGTTCGAACCTTGAGCGTGATTCTCCACACCAACATTTCTAGTTAAAATCGTATAGCAACAGATGGAACTCGAACATGGAAATATTTCTATTTGAACGCCGAAAGGCATACTCTCTCGACTCAAAAAAAAAAAAAAAAAAAAAAAAAAATATCAACATAACTAAAATTCGTTATTTTACACGAAGAATTCGAATACTAAATTGTGGATCCGATCAAACTTCTCGTCATCACGTACCACACTACATACCTCTGTTATTTCACCGTCACCGTCTGATATTACTGGAATTTAAGATAACACACAATCCAACGATACTTCACTCTTCTTTGACTTAACGCCCTTGTGTTTCTGATAATCGGTCAACTATTATTCAACCCCGAACTATACAACTACGTGTACTACCTCGTTTCTCTTTCGGACTTCAACTTTTGACAACTAGAGGCACGTTATGGCAACCTCGAGATGCAAGCTCATCCTATTCTAAGTCCTCATTTCACTCCTATCTTTATCGCTCGCATTTCCGTTTAAAGAAATTCCTCATATTACCTAAGTAGTCGCCACGAGGGTGAATAGTCCTAACGAACATTTTTCGAACCCTAACTAACTTGTTCAAACGTATCTTAAGAGATTCTATTCCAACACGGCGTATCTTTGTCAATTATTCCGAATCGAAATACTCGTTTCACTTCTAGTTTTACAAGAAACCTTGGAGACCCGTTTAGACATGAGTACCGCGTACCACCCACAAACCGACGAACCGAGCAAACGAACGATTTACGTCTTGGAAAGACATGTCACAAACTCGTATTGTCACCTTTAGTAGATCACTCTTACAACAGTAGTTACCACTCGTGTGTTCACGCGCACTTTCCGAAACCCTATATGACCGCTAATGTCATACCCCTGTTCATTTAACCAAAGCATCAACCACCGAAATCTGAACTCCATCAAGAAACAAGAATTGAAATCATTCAAATCCGAGGAGGGCTCGAGACGATCCGTAGTCGCCAGAAGAGTTATACCAAACTTAGATGAAAACCTCACAAATCCCAGTGTATAACCGCGTAATATTGAGAAACCGCACCTTGGAAAGGTGTAATCCATTTTGGGAAATCGAGAAAGGTTATATCTGCAATATTGAACCTTTTGAAACCTTGGGGCGTATTGGAGCCGCTTCCTACCATTTAGAACGGCCGACTCAATTAAGTTTCCGTTTACCCTACATTTCGTGTAACAAACTTAGAAACGTGTCCTGCGGAACATGAACGTGCAATCCTTCTAGATGCACCAACTATTGATGACAAACTCCTCCTCATAGGAAAAACCGGCTGAACTTGTGGATCGTAAAACCAAGCCCTAATACAACGTAACACCCCGACTATCCGGATTCGTGGAATGTCTAAGAAAGTACCTTCAATCATTCGTAGAGTTACTACACTAGGTCTCGAGTAAGAGACATCGACTATTACTTCCAACTAAATTTCGGGACGAAATTTCTTTTGAGGTGTGGATAATGTAACATCCCGTGATTTTCCGTTAAATTTATTTTAACACCGTCTTTTTTTTTATTATAATATCTTTCGTTAACTAACGTTCATAATATTCTCGTTATCTAATTATAAAGTCATCCGTTACTCGAACGTTTTTTTTAAAATATTCGTTGGGTTAATTCCCGCACCCGCTTTGAAACTCGAGGGACCGAGATTGCCAAATGGGCAAACTAGTTGACTAGGTCAACTAGTCAACCCACTTACCACACCCATTCATTTCATCTCCACCTCCCACCTTCATCCTCCTCTTTCTCTCTACTTCCCATTTGTGAACTCAAAACCCTCAAACATAAAATCATCATCTAAATTCGATTGGAGAAGCAAACATCAAAACAAATTACATTTTCGTGATCCTCTCTTCATCCTCTACATTTTGATACCAATATCATCAAGTTTGGGTAACATTTCTAAAACTCTAGATTTCTCTAAATTCGTGTTTTTGACTTGAAATGTTGTTAATTAGTGTCTATGGCTCATTGTGATGTCGTGTATGTAATTTGTATGCTCGATTCGTTGTTTTTGGTGTAACTAGTTCAATATGAAAATTTCTTGCTAAATCCTTGATTTTGGATGATCAAATGTTGTTGGATTGTTAAAGTGCATGTTTTAAAAGTGTTACTAGTATCATTAGCTTCGTTTTGATGTATAGGTTGATTAAGGAAACTCCAAGAACATGATTAATGATTTTGTGAACTTGGATTAGGGTTTGATGAGCTTTACATGAACTTTTGATGCGTCAAATGCTATGAGATATTGTTGTTAAGTGTTTTGTTGAAATGTGTGTTTGATTACCTTCAAAACGGCGTAACATACATGTAAATTGGTTGCCCGAATCATAAAATGCGTTTTTGGAACTTGAACTTTGATTATGAATGTTTAATTACGGTTTTTGGTTGTTGTAAGTGGAAGTTTGATTGATGAAATGTGCTTAGTTGTATTCCTCGTCAAAATACCTTTCCAACGATATATGATAGGCATTATAAGTGTTTGCGGGTCAAGAGTTGGGTTGGAAAAGGTTTTGGTTCGTGCATACTTTGAAAAACTGACCAGAATTCTCTGCCCAGATGGTGGCGCGGCGCGCCCCATACCCGCGCGGCGCGCGGATTGGCCTGGTCAGATTCTGACCTCTTTGTCCCATTTCACGTGAAATGTTTGACTAGCTACCGACCTCCGATTCACATGAAACTTGTTCTAATATACTTGTATATGAATAATTAGCATAGAAAAATAGTTCGGGACCCGACCCGAACGCGTTGACTTTTTCGTTGACTTTGACCAAGTTTGACTTTTAGTCAAACTTAACCAAACTTTTATACAATCATTCTAACATGCTTTTATACTTGTTTCTTGTATGAAACTTGACAACGTGATTCACATGCTATACTTAATCGAGTCGTAACGAGCCATAGGACTAATTGAACACATTTCACCCGACCTTGTGTCGTAACCAGTTAATTGATATAACTTACTTGTTTAGGTCAAGGCTAAGCAACTTTCATGCACACGTTTACTTGTTGAAGTACCTTTATACTCGTGCACTCGAGGTGAGATCATAGTCCCACCTTTTCAACAACTTTTATACTTTTAAATCGTGGGCTGAGAAAACATATACTTTGTTACATCTTGTACTACTTACTTTTATGTTTTGAACACAAGTGTGAAAACAAACATTCCACGTATGAGTTAGAACAAAAATGCCTCAATTCGATTATCATTAGTTACACTTGCAGGGTGTAAGCGAGAACTTATATTGTGTGGCCATACGGGTTTAACAAACCCTCATTCGGACGGTTCGCTACCGTTATGCGGATGAAATATATTTTTGTGTTTTAGTGTGGGTTCTAGCACTGTGTGATGGGGTAACGTTGGTTAAGTTTTGATAATTGAGTGCTCGCATATAACAACACTTTTGGAATGCAAATGAGTTGGATAATCTACGTTATGGAAATACAAAATCTTGTGGTTCAAAAACAACGTTTAATACTTACTAAACCAATGATTTCACCAACGTTTTCGTTGACAAATTTCTATGTTTTTCTCAGGTCTTGCACGATATGTGATACATGCTTCCGCTCACTATTTGATACTTGCATCCGATGTCGAGTATACATGCATTTCATGGAGCGTCTTTTGACTTTACTTTAAACCGTGTCGCCTAGATTTCAATCGTACTTATAACGTTGTAACTTAACTTTTGGTTGAACAATTCTTGTAAACTTTGAAACAATCTTTATTTTGAAATGAAGGCGACATATTTTGGTCAAACGTTATCTTAAAGACTTATAATCAGGTAATGGGACCCACGTAGCCGACGCCGTCACTTGACGATTTGTCGGGGTCGCTACATTTACAACGATAATCGTTACATATATGTCTCGTTTAAAAATCATTAAGTTAGTAGTCTTGTTTTTACATATGTAGTTCATTGTTAATATACTTAATGATATGTTTACTTATCATAGTATCATGTTAACTATATATATATATCCATATATATGTCATCATATAGTTTTTACAAGTTTTAACGTTCGTGAATCACCGGTCAACTTGGGTGGTCAATTGTCTATATGAAACATATTTCAATTAATCAAGTCTTAACAAGTTTAATTGCTTAACATGTTGGAAACATTTAATCATGTAAATATCAATCTCAATTAATATATATATACATGAAAAAGTTCGGGTCACTACATCAACCACCAAACAACTGGCCATTACAGCCCCAAACTCGTTTTCATCTGAAAAGACAACAATGCCCTTCATTTAACTTTAATTTTAAAAGCAGGAATCTCTGAATAGGGCTAGTGCGTGATGCGCACAAGTGTCTAGGCAATTTCTGACTTCTGTTTAACTGCACAATGTTACCCACACTCTATGTACCATATTTACACTGCTGTACAATAATAATTTGGGTCTTACACAGGTCTGGCATCGAGTACTGATCTGAAAAGATTTTATAAGGCACGACGCACAAACACTTGTGCACCGCACAGATGTGTCTTGAAATGTCCCGTTCATATTGATTATAAACGTTCCATATTAATTGATTTCGTTGCGAGGTTTTGACCTCTATATGAGACGTTTTTCAAAGACTGCATTCATTTTTAAAACAACCATAACCTTTATTTTATCAATAAAGGTTTCAAAAGCATTACGTAGATTATCAAATAATGATAATCTAAAATATACTGTTTACATACGACCATTAAATAATGGTTTACAATAGAAATATATTACATCGACATATGTTTCTTGAATGCAGTTTTTACACAATATCATATAAACATGGACTCCAAATCTTGTCCTTATTTTAGTATGCAACAGCGGAAGCTCTTAGTATTCACCTGAGAATAAACATGCTTTAAACGTCAAAAAAAATGTTGGTGATTTATAGGTTTAACCTATATATATCAAATCGTAACAATACACTACAAGATTTCATATTTCAATATACATCCCATACATAGAGAAAAAAATCATTCATATGGTGAACACCTGGTAACCGACATTAACAAGATGCATAGGATATGATATAAATTTCGAAGTACTAAAGCATCCGGTACTTTGGATGGGGTTTGTTAGGCCCAATAGATCTATCTTTAGGATTCGCGTCAATTAAGGTGTCTGTTCCCTAATTCTTAGATTACCAGACTTAATAAAAAGGGGCATATTCGATTTCGATAATTCAACCATAGAATGTAGTTTCACGTACTTGTGTCTATTTTGTAAATCATTTATAAAACCTGCATGTATTCTCATCCCAAAAATATTAGATTTTAAAAGTGGGACTATAACTCACTTTCACAGATTTTTACTTCGTCGGGAAGTAAGACTTGGCCACTGGTCGATTGACGAACCAATAACAAATATGTATATATATATCAAAGTATTTTCAAAATATATTTACAACATTTTTAATACGTTTTACTGTTTTAAGTTTATTAAGTCAGCTGTCTTTGTTAGTAACCTACAACTAGTTGTCCATAATTAGATTTACAGAAATAAATCGATATATATTATCTTGAATCAATCCACGACCCAGTGTATACACGTCTCAGGCTAGATCACCACTCAAAGTATATATATTTTTGGAATCAACCTCAACCCTGTATAGCTAACTCCAACATTAATGCATATAGAGTGTCTATGGTTGTTCCAAATAATATATATACATGGGTCGATATGATATGTCAAAACATTTGCATACGTGTCTATGGTATCCCAAGATTACATAATATATTAGAATACATGTATAATAAAATATAAGTTAGCTAGGACATGATTTGTATAGATTTGTTAAACATTTCCCGTAGCTAAAAAGATCAAAAATATCCAATCTTGTTTTACCCATAACTTCTTCGTTTTAAATCCGTTTTGAGTTAATCCAATTGCTATGGTTTCATATTGAACTTAAGTTTATGAATCTATACAGAAAAAGTATAAGTTTATAGTCGGAATTACAGGTTACAATTCATTTTTGTAAAGGTAGTCATTTAAGTCGAAAGAACGACGTCTAGATGACCATTTTGGAAAATATACTTCCACTTTGAGTTTAACCATGATTTTTGGATATAGTTTCATGTTCATAAGAAAAATCATTTTCCCATAAGAACAACTTTTAAATCAAAATTTATCATAGTTTTTAATTAACTAACCCAAAACAGCCCGCGGTGTTACTACAACGGCGTATATCCGGTTTTACGGTGTTTTTCGTGTTTTCCGGTTTTAAATCATTAAGTTAGCATATCATATAGATATAGAACTTGTGTTTAGTTGATTTTAAAAGTCAAGTTAGAAGGATTAACTTTTGTTTGCAAACAAGTTTAGAATTAACTAAACTATGTTCTAGTGATTTCAAGTTTAAACCTTCGAATAAGATAGCTTTATATGTATGAATCGAATGATGTTATGAACATCATTACTACCTCAAGTTTTCTGGATAAAACTACTGGAAATGAGAAAAATGGATCTAGCTTCAAAGGATCCTTGGATGGCTTGAAAGTTCTTGAAGCAGGATCATGACACGAAAACAAGTTCAAGTATGATTTCCACTCGAAATAAGATTGTTATAGTTATAGAAATTGAATCAAAGTTTGAATATGAGTATTACCTTATATTAAAAAGATATCTTACTATAAATAATAAAGATTTCTTGAAGTTGGATGATCACTTTACAAGATTGGAAGTAAGCTAGCAAAATTGGAAGTATTCTTGATTTTATGATACTAGAACTTATAGAATTTATGAAGAACACTTAGAACTTGAAGATAGAACTTGAGAGAGATTACTTAGATGAAGAAAATTGAAGAATGAAAGTGTTTGTAGGTGTTTTTAGTCGTTGGTATATGGATTAGATATAAAGGATGTGAAATTTTGTTTTCATGTAAATAAGTCATGAATGATTACTCTAATTTTTTGTAATTTTATGAGATATTTCATGCTAGTTGAAAAATGATGGTTACCACATGTGTAAGGTGACTCACATGGGCTGCTAAGAGCTGATCATTGAAGTGTATATACCAATAGTACATACATCTAAAAGCTATGTGTTGTACGAGTACGAATACAGGTGCATACGAGTAGAATTGTTGATGAAACTAAACGAGGATGTAATTGTAAGCATTTTTGTTAAGTAGAAGTATTTTTATAAGTGTCTTGAAGTCTTTAAAAAGTGTATGAATACATATTAAAACACTACATGTATATACATTTTAACTGAGTCGTTAAGTCATCGTTAGTCGTTACATGTAAATGTTGATTTGAAACCTTTAAGTTAACGATCTTGTTAACTGTTGTTAACCCAATGTTTATTATATCTAATGAGATGTTAAATTATTATATTATCATGATATTATGATATATTAATATATCTTAATATGATATATATACATTTAAATGTCATTACAACGATAATCGTTACATATATGTCTCGTTTCAAAATCATTAATTTAGTAGTCTTGTTTTTACAAATGTAGTTCATTGTTAACACACTTAATGATATATTGAAATATCATTTTATAATGTTAAATAAAGTGTATCAATATCTTAATATGATACATATGTATTTAGTAGACGTTATCATAACGATAATCGTTATATATATCATTTCGAGTTTCTTAACTTAGTAATCTCATTTATTATGTATATCACACATTGTTAATATACTTAGTGAGATACTTACTCATCATAATCTCATGTCAACCATATATATATGTCTATATATACCACAACATGTAGTTTTTACAAATTTTTAACGTTCGTGAATCGCCGGTCAACTTGGGTGATCAATTGTCTATATGAAACTTATTTTATTTAATCAAGTCTTAACAAGTTTGATTGCTTAACACGTTGGAAACATTTAGTCATGTAAATATCAATCTCAATTAATATATATAAACGTAGAAAAGTGCGGGTCACTACAGTACCTACCCGTTAAATAAATTTTGTCCCGAAATTTTAAGCTGTTGAAGGTGTTGACGAATCTTCTGAAAATAGATGCGGGTATTTCTTCTTCATCTGATCTTCATGCTCCCAGGTGAACTCGGGCCCTCTACGAGCATTCCATCTAACCTTAACAATCGGTATCTTGTTTTGCTTAAGTCTTTTAACCTCACGATCCATTATTTTGACGGGTTCTTCAATGAATTGAAGTTTTTCATTGATTTGGATTTCGTCCAACGGAATAGTGAGATCTTCTTTAGCAAAACATTTCTTCAAATTCGAGATGTGGAAAGTGTTATGTACCACCGCGAGTTGTTGAGGTAGCTCCAGTTGGTAAGCTACTGGTCTGACACGATCTATAATCTTGAATGGTCTAATGTACCTTGGATTTAGTTTCCCCCGTTTACCAAATCGAACAACGCCTTTCCAAGGTGAAACCTTAAGCATGACCATTTCTCCAATTTCAAACTCTATATCTTTTCTTTTACAGTCCGCGTACCTCTTTTGTCAACTCTGGGCGGTTTTCAATCGTTGTTGAATTTGGATGATTTTCTTGGTAGTTTCTTGTATTATCTCCGGACCCATAATCTGTCTATCCCCCACTTCATTCCAACAAATTGGAGACCATCACTTTCTACCCTAAAGTGCCTCAAACGGTGCCATCTCAATACTAGAATGATAACTGTTGTTGTAGGAAAATTCTGCTAACGGTAGGTGTCGATCCCAACTATTTTCGAAATCAATAACACATGCTCGTAGCATGTCTTCAAGCATTTGTATCATTCTTTCGCTCTGCCTATCAGTTTGTGGATGATAGGCAATACTCATGTCTAGACGAGTCCCCAATGCTTGTTGCAACGTCTGCCAGAACCTTGAAACAAATCTACCATCCCTATCAGAGATAATAGAGACGGGTATTCCATGTCTGGAGACAACCTCCTTCAAATACAATCGCGCCAACTTCTCCATTTTGTCATCTTCTCTCATTGGCAGGAAGTGTGCTGACTTGGTGAGACGATCAACTATTACCCAAATAGTATCATAACCACTTGCAGTCCTTGGCAATTTAGTAATGAAATCTATGGTAATGTTTTCCCATTTCCATTCCGGGATTTCAGGTTGTTGTAGGAGATCTGATGGTTTCTGATGTTCAGCTTTTACCTTAGAACACGTCAAATATTCTCCTACATATTTAGCAATATCGGCTTTCATACCCGGCCACCAAAAGTGTTTCTTGAGATATTTATACATCTTCCCCGCTCCGGGATGTATTGAATATCTGGTTTTATGTGCTTTTTTAAGTACCATTTCTCTCACATCTCCAAACCTTGGTACCCAAATTCTATCAGCCCTATATCGGGATCCGTCTTCCCGAATATTAATATGTTTCTCTGATCCTTTGGGTATCTCATTCTTCAACTTTCCTTCTTTTACAACCCCCTGTTGCGCCTCCTTTATTTGAGTAGTAAGGTTAGTATGAATAATTATATTCATAGCTTTTACCCGTATAGGTTCTCTGTCCTTTCTACTCAAAGCATCGGCTACTACAATCGCCTTCCCCGGGTGGTATCGAATCTCAAAATCATAATCATTCAACAGTTCAATCCACCTGCGTTGTCTCATATTCAGTTGCTTCTGATTAAATATATGTTGGAGACTTTTGTGGTCGGTATATATAATACTTTTGACTCCGTATAAATAATGCCTCCAAGTCTTTAATGCAAAAAGAACAGCACCCAATTCCAAATTGTGAGTTGTATAATTTTGCTCGTGAATCTTCAATTGTCTAGACGCATAAGCAATCACCTTCATTCGTTACATTAATACACAACCGAGACCTTGCTTTGATGCATCACAATAAATCACAAAATCATCATTCCCTTCAGGCAATGACAATATAGGTGCCGGAGTTAGCTTTTTCTTCAATAACTGAAACGCCTTCTCTTGTTCATCCTTCCATTCAAATTTCTTCCCTTTATGCGTTAATGCAGTCAAGGGTTTTGCTATTTTGGAGAAATCTTGGATGAATCTTCTGTAGTAACCAGCCAATCCTAAAAATTGACGTATATGCTTCGGAGTTTTTGGGGTTTCCCACTTTTTAACGGTTTCGATCTTTGCCGGGTCCACCTGGATACCTTCTTTGTTCACTATGTGACCGAGGAATTGAACTTCTTCTAACCAAAATGCACACATTGAAAACTTAGCGTACAGTTTTTCTTTCCTCAATACTTCTACCACTTTTCTCAAATGTTCTTCGTGCTCTTGATCATTCTTTGAGTAAATAAGTATGTCATCAATGAAAACAATGACAAACTTGTCAAGATATGGCCCACACACCCGGTTCATAAGGTCCATGAACACAGCTGGTGCGTTAGTCAATCCAAACGGCATAACCATAAACTCGTAATGACCATAACGCGTCCTAAAAGCAGTTTTTGGAATATCATCCTCCTTTACTCGTATTTGATGATATCCAGAACGTAAATCGATTTTTGAATAAACCGACGAGCCTTGTAGTTGATCAAATAAGTCGTCAATTCTCGGCAGGATAACGGTTTTTGATGGTAAGTTTATTCAACTCTCTGTAGTCAATACATAACCTAAATGTACCATCCTTCTTCTTGACAAACAAAACAGGAGCTCCCCATGGTGATGTGCTTGGTCGAATGAAACCACGTTCTAATAGTTCTTGTAGTTGGCTTTGCAGTTCTTTCATCTCGCTGGGTGCGAGTCTGTAAGGAGCACGAGCTATTGGTGCAGCTCCTGGTACAAGATCTATTTGAAATTCAACGGATCGATGTGGGGGTAGTCCCGGTAATTCTTTCGGAAATACATCGGGAAATTCTTTTGCGACGGGAACATCATTGATGCTCTTTTCTTCAGTTTGTACTTTCTCGACTTGTGCTAGAATAGCATAGCAACCTTTTCTTATTAGTTTTTGTGCCTTCAAATTACTAATAAGATGTAGCTTCGTGTTGCCCTTTTCTCCGTACACCATTAAGGGTTCTCCTTCTTCTCGTACAATGCGAATTGCATTTTTGTAACATACGATCTCTGCTTTCATCTCCTTCAGCCAGTCCATGCCAACTATTACATCAAAACTCCCTAACTCTACTGGTATCAAATCAATCTTAAATATTTCGCTACCCTGTTTAATTTCTCGATTCCGGCATATATAATCTGCTGAAATTAATTTACCGTTTGCTAATTCGAGTAAAAATTTACTATCCAACGGCGTCAATGGACAACTTAATTTAGCACAAAAATCTCTACTCATATAGCTTCTATCCGCACCCGAATCAAATAAAACGTAAGCAGATTTATTGTCAATAAGAAACGTACCAGTAACAAGCTCCGGGTCTTCCTATTCCTCTGCCGCATTAATATTAGAAACTCTTCCTCGGCCTTGTCCATTCGTGTTCTCCTGGTTCGGGTAATTTCTAATAATGTGGCCCGGTTTTCCACATTTATAACAAACTACATTGGCATAACTTGCTTCGACACTACTTGCTCCGCCATTACTCGTTCTGACACCATTTGTTCCTTTCGTTCTGTTAACCCCTGGTCCGTAGACCTCACGCTTCACCGCGCTATGACCATTTCTTTTACACTTGTCGCAAAATTTAGTGCAGAACCCCGAGTGATACTTTTCACACCTTTGGCATAGCTGCTTCTGATTGTTGTTGTTGTTGCGGTTGTTATTGTTATTGGGATAATTGTTGTAGTTGTTGTTGTTGTTTTGCCGTTTGTTGTAGTTGCGATTGATGTTGCGATTGTTGAGATAGTTGTTGTTGTTTTGGTGACTCTTATCACCGTTTTCCTCCCACTTTCTTTTGGCTAGATTTACGTTGGCCTCTTCCGCCGCCTGTTCTTTAATTCTTTCCTTAATCTGGTTCACTAGTTTGTGAGCCATTCTACATGCCTTTTGTATGGAGGCAGGCTCGTGTGAACTTATATCTTCTTGGATATTCTCCGGTAACCCTTTCACAAACGGGTCGATCTTCTCTTCCTCATCTTCGAACGCTCTCGGACACAATAGGCACAATTCTGTGAATCGTCTTTCGTACGAAGTAATATCGAATCCCTGTGTTCGTAACCCTCTAAGTTATGACTTGAGCTTATTGACCTCGGTTCTAGGACGGTACTTCTCGTTCATTAAGTGCTTGAATGCTGACCACGGTAGCGCGTAAGCAGCATCTTGTCCCACTTGCTCTAGATAGGTATTCCACCATGTTAACGCAATACCTGTGAAGGTATGCATAGCGTACTTCACTTTGTCTCCTTCAGCACACTTACTTATGGCAAAGACCGATTCAACTTTCTCGGTCCACCGTTTCAATCCGATTGGTCCTTTGGTCCCATCAAATTCTAAAGGTTTGCAGGCAGTGAATTCCTTGTAGGAGCATCCTACACGATTTCTTGCGCCGTTAGCTGTATTGCAAGATTCAGAGTTATTGTTGGTATGTAGCGCGGCATGTACTGCGGCTATGTTTGAAGCAAGAAAGGCACGAAATTCCTCTTCGCTCATATTCAAGGTGTGTCAAGTAGTCGGTGCCATTTCCTTCAAAATAGTCAAATGAAACAAGTTAATCATACAGAATATTAAGAGTAGTCAATAGTATCTCGTAGCATAATATGAACTCATTTATAAAAGCTTTTTCTTCATATTAGCGTTTTATAAGTTTAAATTCGGGTACTACCTACCCGTTAAGTTCATACTTAGTAGCTAATATACAATTCAACTACTACAATTCCATATGAAAAACTTGATTATAATAATATATCACATACAAATATTCTTCAAACTTACAACTTCGCTATATTACATATAACATGAAATATAGTACACTATGATACAGGACAGTTTTGAAGATAATTCTAGTTAATACGCAAGTTGTTCAGCAAAGGAAATAAAGACACGTAATTCATAAGTCCAGAAAAAAGTCATGCATTCTGGTTTTACTAAGAAAACTTCCCATCCTTGGTCTTGTGGAAAATAACTGTTATAACCATTGGCTAGGCAGCATGTTGTAATGTCGTCAAAAGGATGAAGGTTTCGTAATGTCCAACAGCCCCGTAATAATCTAAAAACCTTGTTTCTCACCCCAACTACTGAATCCGTCACTTGTGGGAAAGTTTTATTTAAAAGCTGCAATCCAATGTTCTTTTTCTCACTTTGGTAAGAAGCGAACATCACTAACCCGTAAGCATAACATGCTTCTTTATGTTGCATGTTAGAAGCACTTTCTAATTCACGAAATCCGATGTTGGGATATGTTGAGTCAAAATAGGTTCTTAACCCGTAGCGTAAAATTGCATTTGGGTTCCCCGCATTTAACGCTTTAAAGAAAACACGGCGTAACTTACGGTCTCCCCAATGTGATATACCCCACCTATCAAAGGAAAGCATTTTATAAACTAAGGCATTTTTGGAAAGTCTTTCAAATGTTTGACAAGTTAATTTCGCCATAACTAAATGTGCTGATGAATATTGACCGACTCTAGACAATATTTCCTCAATCATATCCTCGGGTAGGTCTTCTAAAATATTCGGTTGTCTACCCTTAACGTCCATTTTGTTTTTATACTGTAAAATAGACAAGGATTAGATTCGTAAAAACAAACAATACAAGCAATTTTTACATAGAACATAAAAGTACAAGCACACTACAATACATTTATTACACAACATGCTCACACCCCTCTATTCTGAATCACTGGTTTCTTCATCTTCGGACTTGGTTCTTTTTCCTAATCTTCTAGAGGTAGACATCTATCACACAATATCAAACATGTTAAGAGATTAATATATCACATAATATTTATATGTTAATAAAATATAGTTTCCAACAAAAATGTTAAGCAATCATTTTTAAAGAAAACACGATCGAAGTCCAGACTCACTAATGCATCCTAACAAACTCGATAAGACACACTAATGCAAATTTTATGGATCTCTAAGACCAACGCTCTGATACCAAATGAAATGTCCCGTTCATATTGATTATAAACGTTCCATATTAATTGATTTCATTGCTAGGTTTTGACCTCTATATGAGACGTTTTTCAAAGACTGCATTCATTTTTAAAACAACCATAACCTTTATTTTATCAATAAAGGTTTCAAAAGCATTACGTAGATTATCAAATAATGATAATCTAAAATATACTGTTTACACACGACCATTACATAATGGTTTACAATAGAAATATATTACATCGACATATGTTTCTTGAATGCAGTTTTTACACAATATCATACAAACATGGACTCCAAATCTTGTCCTTATTTTAGTATGCAACAGCGGAAGCTCTTAGTATTCACCTGAGAATAAACATGCTTTAAACGTCAACAAAAATGTTGGTGGGTTATAGGTTTAACCTATATACATCAAATCGTAACAATAGACCACAAGATTTCATATTTCAATATACATCCCATACATAGAGATAAAAATCATTCATATGGTGAACACCTGGTAACCGACATTAACAAGATGCATATATAAGAATATCCCCATCATTCTGGGACACCCTTCGAATATGATATAAATTTCGAAGTACTAAATCATCCGGTACTTTGGATGGGGTTTGTTAGGCCCTATAGATCTATCTTTAGGATTCGCGTCAATTAGGTTGTCTGTTCCCTAATTCTTAGATTACCAGACTTAATAAAAAGGGGCATATTCGATTTTGATAATTCAACCATAGAATGTAGTTTCACGTACTTGTGTCTATTTTGTAAATCATTTATAAAACCTGCATGTATTCTCATCCCAAAAATATTAAATTTTAAAAGTGGGACTATAACTCACTTTCACATATTTTTACTTCGTCGGGAAGTAAGACTTGGCCACTGGTCGATTCACGAACCTATAACAAATATGTACATATATATCAAAGTATGTTCAAAATATATTTACAACATTTTTAATACGTTTTACTGTTTTAAGTTTATTAAGTCAGCTGTCTTTGTTAGTAACCTACAACTAGTTGTCCATAATTAGATGTACAGAAATAAATCGATATATATTATCTTGAATCAATCCTCGATCCAGTATATACACGTCTCAGGCTAGATCACAACTCAAAGTATATATATTTTTGGAATCAACCTCAACCCTGTATAGCTAACTCCAACATTACTGCATATAGAGTGTCTATGGTTGTTCCAAATAATATATATACATGGGTCGATATGATATGTCAAAACATTTGCATACGTGTCTATGGTATCCCAACATTACATAATATATTAGAATACATGTATAATACAATATAAGTTAGCTAGGATATGATTTGTATAGATTTGTTAAACATTTCCCGTAGCTAAAAAGATCAAAACATATCCAATCTTGTTTTACCCATAACTTCTTCGTTTTAAATCCGTTTTGAGTGAATCCAATTGCTATGGTTTCATATTGAACTTAAGTTTATGAATCTATACAGAAAAAGTATAAGTTTATAGTCAGAATTACAAGTTACAAGTCATTTTTGTAAAGGTAGTAATTTCAGTCGAAAGAACGACGTCTAGATGACCATTTTGGAAAACATACTTCCACTTTGAGTTTAACCATGATTTTTGGATAATTTCATGTTCATAAGAAATATCATTTTCCCAGAAGAACAACTTTTAAATCAAAATTTATCATAGTTTTTAATTTACAAACCCAAAACAGCCCGCGGTGTTACTACAACGGCGTATATCCGGTTTTACGGTGTTTTTCGTGTTTTCCGGTTTTAAATTATTAAGTTAGCGTATCATATAGATATAGAACATGTGTTTAGTTGATTTTAAAAGTCAAGTTAGAAGGATTAACTTTTATTTGCGAACAAGTTTAGAATTAACTAAACTATGTTCTAGTGATTTCAAGTTTAAACCTTCGAATAAGATAGCTTTATATGTATGAATCGAATGATGTTATGAACATCATTACTACCTCAAGTTTTCTGGATAAAACTACTAGAACTGAGAAAATGGATCTAGCTTCAAAGGATCCTTGGATGGCTTGAAAGTTCTTGAAGCAGAATCATGACACGAAAACAAGTTCAAGGAAGATTTCCACTCGAAATAAGATTGTTATTGAAATGTTCCGTTCTTATTGATTAATAACGTTCCATATTAATTGATTTCGTTGCGAGGTTTTGACCTCTATATGAGACGTTTTTCAAAGACTGCATTCATTTTTAAAACAAACCATAACCTTTATTTCATAAATAAAGGTTTAAATAGCTTTACGTAGATTATCAAATAATGATAATCTAAAATATCCTGTTTACACACGACCATTACATAATGGTTTACAATACAAATATGTTACATCGAAATCAGTTTCTTGAATGCAGTTTTTACACAATATCATTCAAACATGGACTCCAAATCTTGTCCTTATTTTAGTATGCAACAGCGGAAGCACTTAGTATTCACCTGAGAATAAACATGCTTTAAACGTCAACAAAAATGTTGGTGAGTTATAGGTTTAACCTATATATATCAAATCGTAACAATAGATCACAAGATTTCATATTTCAATACACATCCCATACATAGAGATAAAAATCATTCATATGGTCAACACCTGGTAACCGACATTAACAAGATGCATATATAAGAATATCCCCATCATTCCGGGACACCCTTCGGATATGATATAAATTTCGAAGTACTAAAGCATCCGGTACTTTGGATGGGGTTTGTTAGGCCCAATAGATCTATCTTTAGGATTCGCGTCAATTAGGGTGTCTGTTCCCTAATTCTTAGATTACCAGACTTAATAAAAAGGGGCATATTCAATTTCGATAATTCAACCATAGAATGTAGTTTCACGTACTTGTGTCTATTTTGTAAATCATTTATAAAACCTGCATGTATTCTCATCCCAAAAATATTAGATTTTAAAAGTGGGACTATAACTCACTTTCACAGATTTTTACTTCGTCGGGAAGTAAGACTTGGCCACTGGTTGATTCACGAACCTATAACAATATATACATATATATCAAAGTATGTTCAAAATATATTTACAACACTTTTAATATATTTTGATGTTTTAAGTTTATTAAGTCAGCTGTCCTCGTTAGTAACCTATAACTAGTTGTCCACAGTTAGATGTACAGAAATAAATCGATAAATATTATCTTGAATCAATCCATGACCCAGTGTATACGTATCTCAGTATTGATCACAACTTAAACTATATATATTTTGGAATCAACCTCAACCCTGTATAGCTAACTCCAACATTCACATATAGAGTGTCTATGGTTGTTCCGAAATATATATAGATGTGTCGACATGATAGGTCGAAACATTGTATACGTGTCTATGGTATCTCAAGATTACATAATATACAATACAAGTTGATTAAGTTATGGTTGGAATAGATTTGTTACCAATTTTCACGTAGCTAAAATGAGAAAAATTATCCAATCTTGTTTTACCCATAACTTCTTCATTTTAAATCCGTTTTGAGTGAATCAAATTGCTATGGTTTCATATTGAACTCTATTTTATGAATCTAAACAGAAAAAGTATAGGTTTATAGTCGGAAAAATAAGTTACAAGTCATTTTTGTAAAGGTAGTCATTTCAGTCGAAAGAACGACGTCTAGATGACCATTTTAGAAAACATACTTCCACTTTGAGTTTAACCATAATTTTTGGATATAGTTTCATGTTCATAATAAAAATCATTTTTTCAGAATAACAACTTTTAAATCAAAGTTTATCATAGTTTTTAATTAACTAACCCAAAACAGCCCGCGGTGTTACTACGACGGCGTAAATCCAGTTTTACGGTGTTTTTCGTGTTTCCAGGTTTTAAATCATTAAGTTAGCATATCATATAGATATAGAACATGTGTTTAGTTGATTTTAAAAGTCAAGTTAGAAGGATTAACTTTTGTTTGCGAACAAGTTTAGAATTAACTAAACTATGTTCTAGTGATTACAAGTTTAAACCTTCGAATAAGATAGCTTTATATGTATGAATCGAATGATGTTATGAACATCATTACTACCTTAAGTTCCTTGAATAAACCTACTGGAAAAGAGAAAAATGGATCTAGCTTCAACGGATCCTTGGATGGCTCGAAGTTCTTGAAGCAGAATCATGACACGAAAACAAGTTCAAGTAAGATCATCACTTGAAATAAGATTGTTATAGTTATAGAAATTGAACCAAAGTTTGAATATGATTATTACCTTGTATTAGAATGATAACCTACTGTAAGAAACAAAGATTTCTTGAGGTTGGATGATCACCTTACAAGATTGGAAGTGAGCTAGCAAACTTGAAAGTATTCTTGATTTTATGTAACTAGAACTTGTAGAATATATGAAGAACACTTAGAACTTGAAGATAGAACTTGAGAGAGATCAATTAGATGAAGAAAATTGAAGAATGAAAGTGTTTATAGGTGTTTTTGGTTGTTGGTGTATGGATTAGATATAAAGGATATGTAATTTTGTTTTCATGTAAATAAGTCATGAATGATTACTCATATTTTTGTAATTTTATGAGATATTTCATGCTAGTTGCCAAATGATGGTTCCCACATGTGTTAGGTGACTCACATGGGCTGCTAAGAGCTGATCATTGGAGTGTATATACCAATAGTACATACATCTAAAAGCTGTGTATTGTACGAGTACGAATACGGGTGCATACGAGTAGAATTGTTGATGAAACTGAACGAGGATGTAATTGTAAGCATTTTTGTTAAGTAGAAGTATTTTGATAAGTGTCTTGAAGTCTTTAAAAAGTGTATAAATACATATTAAAACACTACATGTATATACATTTTAACTGAGTCGTTAAGTCATCGTTAGTCGTTACATGTAAGTGTTGTTTTGAAACCTTTAGGTTAACGATCTTGTTAAATGTTGTTAACCCAATGTTTATAATATCAAATGAGATTTTAAATTATTATATTATCATGATATTATCATGTATGAATATCTCTTAATATGATATATATATATACATTAAATGTCTTTACAACGATAATCGTTACATATATGTCTCGTTTAAAAATCATTAAGTTAGTAGTCTTGTTTTTACATATGTAGTTCATTGTTAATATACTTAATGATATGTTTACTTATCATAGTATCATGTTAACTATATATATATATATCCATATATATGTCATCATATAGTTTTTACAAGTTTTAACGTTCGTGAATCACCGGTCAACTTGGGTGGTCAATTGTCTATATGAAACACATTTCAATTAATCAAGTCTTAACAAGTTTGATTGCTTAACATGTTGGAAACATTTAATCATGTAAATATCAATCTCAATTAATATATATAAACATGGAAAAGTTCGGGTCACTACAGTACCTACCCGTTAAATAAATTTCGTCCCGAGATTTTAAGCTGTTGAAGGTGTTGACGAATCTTCTGGAAATAGATGCGGGTATTTCTTCTTCATCTGATCTTCACGCTCCCAGGTGAACTCGGGTCCTCTACGAGCATTCCATCGAACCTTAACAATTGGTATCTTGTTTTGCTTAAGTCTTTTAACCTTACGATCCATTATTTCGACGGGTTCTTCGATGAATTGAAGTTTTTCATTGATTTGGATTTCATCTAACGGAATAGTGAGATCTTCTTTAGCAAAACATTTCTTTAAATTCGAGACGTGGAAAGTGTTATGTACAGCCGCGAGTTGTTGAGGTAACTCAAGTCGGTAAGCTACTGGTCCGACACGATCAATAATCTTGAATGGTCCAATATACCTTGGATTTAATTTCCCTCGTTTACCAAATCGAACAACGCCTTTCCAAGGTGCAACTTTAAGCATGACCATCTCTCCAATTTCAAATTCTATATCTTTTCTTTTAATGTCAGCGTAGCTCTTTTGTCGACTTTGGGCGGTTTTCAACCGTTGTTGAATTTGGATGATCTTCTCGGTAGTTTCTTGTATAATCTCCGGACCCGTAATCTGTCTATCCCCCACTTCACTCCAACAAATCGGAGACCTGCACTTTCTATCATAAAGTGCTTCAAACGGCGCCATCTCAATGCTTGAATGGTAGCTGTTGTTGTAGGAAAATTCTGCTAACGGTAGATGTCGATCCCAACTGTTTCTAAAATCAATAACACATGCTCGTAGCATGTCTTCAAGCGTTTGTATCGTCCTTTCGCTCTGCCCATCAGTTTGTGGATGATAGGCAGTACTCATGTCTAGACGAGTTCCTAATGCTTGCTGTAATGTCTGCCAGAATCTTAAAATAAATCTGCCATCCCTATCAGAGATAATAGAGATTGGTATTCCATGTCTGGAGACGACTTCCTTCAAATACAGTCGTGCTAAGTTCTCCATCTTGTCATCTTCTCTTATTGGCAGGAAGTGTTCTCTTATTGGCAGGAAGTGTGCTGATTTGGTGAGACGATCAACTATTACCCAAATAGTATCAAAACCACTTGCAGTCCTTGGCAATTTAGTGATGAAATCCATGGTAATGTTTTCCCATTTCCATTTCGGGATTTCGGGTTGTTGAAGTAGACCTGATGGTTTCTGATGCTCAGCTTTGACCTTAGAACACGTCAAACATTCTCCTACATATTTAGCAACATCGGCTTTCATACCCGGCCACCAAAAATGTTTCTTGAGATCCTTGTACATCTTCCCCGTTCCAGGATGTATTGAGTATCTGGTTTTATGAGCTTCTCTAAGTACCATTTCTCTCATATCTCCAAATTTTGGTACCCAAATCCTTTCAGCCCTATACCGGGTTCCGTCATCCCGAATATTAAGATGCTTCTCCGATCCTTTGGGTATTTCATCCTTTAAATTTCCCTTTTTTAAAACTCCTTGTTGCGCCTCCTTTATTTGAGTAGTAAGGTTATTATGAATCATTATATTCATAGATTTTACTCGAATGGGTTCTCTGTCCTTCCTGCTCAAGGCATCGGCTACCACATTTGCCTTCCCCGGGTGGTAACGAATCTCAAAGTCGTAATCATTCAATAATTCAATCCACCTACGCTGCCTCATATTCAGTTCTTTCTGATTAAATATGTGTTGAAGACTTTTGTGGTCGGTATATATAATACTCTTGACCCCATATAAGTAGTGCCTCCAAGTCTTTAATGCAAAAACAACCGCGCCTAATTCCAAATCATGCGTCGTATAATTTTGTTCGTGAATCTTCAATTGTCTAGACGCATAAGCAATCACCTTCGTTCGTTGCATTAATACATAACCGAGACCTTGCTTTGATGCGTCACAATAAATCACAAAATCATTATTCCCTTCAGGCAATGACAATATAGGTGCCGTAGTTAGCTTTTTCTTCAATAACAGAAATGCTTTCTCTTGTTCATCATTCCATTCAAATTTCTTCCCTTTATGCGTTAATGCAGTCAAGGGTTTTGCTATTCTAGAAAAGTCTTGGATGAACCTTCTGTAGTAACCAGCTAGTCCTAAAAACTGACGTATGTGTTTCGGAGTTTTCGGGGTTTCCCACTTTTCAACAGTTTCTATCTTTGCCGGATCCACCTTAATACCTTCTTTGTTCACTATGTGACCGAGGAATTGAACTTCTTCCAACCAAAATGTATACTTTGAAAACTTAGCGTACAATTCTTCCTTCCTCAATACTTCTAACACCTTTCTCAAATGTTCACCGTGTTTTTGGTCATTCTTTGAGTAAATAAATATGTCATCAATGAAAACAATGACAAACTTGTCAAGGTATGGTGCACACACTCGGTTCATAAGGTCCATGAACACAGCTGGTGCATTAGTTAAACCAAACGGCATGACCATAAACTCGTAATGACCGTAACGTGTTCTGAAAGCAGTCTTTGGAATATCATCTTCTTTCACCCGCATTTGATGATACCCGGAACGTAAGTCAATCTTTGAATAAATAGATGAGCCTTGTAGTTGATCAAATAAGTCGTCGATTCTCGGTAGTGGGTAGCGGTTCTTGATGGTAAGTTTGTTCAACTCTCGGTAGTCGATACACAACCTGAATGTACCATCTTTCTTCTTGACAAACAAAATAGGAGCTCCCCACGGTGATGTGCTTGGTCGAATGAAACCATGCTCTAAAAGTTCTTGTAATTGGCTTTGCAGTTCTTTCATCTCGCTGGGTGCGAGTCTGTAAGGAGCACGAGCTATTGGTGCAGCTCCTGGTACAAGATCTATTTGAAATTCAACGGATCGATGTGGGGGTAATCCCGGTAATTCTTTCGGAAATACATCGGGAAATTCTTTTGCAATGTGAACATCATTGAAGCTCTTTTCTTAAGTTTGTACTTTCTCGACGTGTGCTAGAACAGCATAGCAACCTTTTCTTATTAGTTTTTGTGCCTTCAAATTACTAATAAGATGTAGCTTCGTGTTGCCCTTTTCTCCGTACATCATTAAGGGTTTTCCTTTTTCTCGTATAATGCGAATTGCATTTTTGTAACAACGATCTCTGCTTTCACTTCTTTCAACCAGTCTATACCGATTATCACATCAAAACTTACTAACTCTACTGGTATCAAATCAATCTTAAATGTTTCGCTAACCAGTTTAATTTCTCGATTCCGACATATATTATCTGCTGAAATTAATTTACCATTTGCTAATTCGAGTAAAAATTTACTATCCAAAGACGTCAATGAACAAATTAATTTAGCACAAAAATCTCTACTCATATAGCTTCTATCCGCACCCGAATCAAATAAAACGTAAGCAGATTTATTGTCAATAAGAAACGTACCCGTAACAAGCTCCGGGTCTTCCTGTGCCTCTGCCGCATTAATATTGAAAACTCTTCGGTGGCCTTGTCCATTCGTGTTCTCCTGGTTTGGGCAATTTCTAATAATGTGGCCCGGTTTTCCACATTTATAACAAACTACATTGGCATAACTTGCTCCGACACTACTTGCTCCGCCATTACTCGTTCCGACACCATTTGTTCCTTTCGTTCTATTAACCCCTGGTCCGTAGACCTCACACTTCGCCGCACTATGACCATTTCTTTTACACTTGTTGCAAAATTTGGTGCAGAACCCCGAGTGATACTTTTCACACCTTTGGCATAGCTGCTTCTGATTGTTGTTGTTGCGGTTCTTATTGTTGTTGGGATGATTGTTGTAGTTGCTGTTGTTGTTGTTGTTGTTGCTGTTGTTGTTGGGCCGTTTATTGTAGTTGCGATTGATGTTGCGATTGTTGGGATAATTGTTGTGATTATTGTTGTAATTGCTGTTGTTGTTGTATTGGTGATTCTTATCACTGTTTTCCTCCCACTTTTTTTGACTTGCTTCACATTGGCCTCTTCAGCAGTATGTTCTTTAATTCTTTCTTCAATCTGGTTCACTAGTTTGTGAGCCATTCTACATGCCTGTTGTATGGAGGCGGGCTCGTCTGAACTTATATCTTCTTGGATTCTTTCCGGTAATCCTTTCACAAACGCGTCGATCTTCTCTTCCTCATCTTCGAATGCTCCCGGACACAATAGGCACAATTCTGTGAATCGTCTTTCGTACGTGGTAATATCAAATCCTTGGGTTCGTAACCCTTTAAGTTCTGTCTTGAGCTTATTGACCTCGGTTCTGGGACGGTACCTCTCGTTCATCAAGTGCTTGAATGCTGACCATGGTAGTGCGTACGCATCGTCTTGTCCCACTTGCTCTAGATAGGTATTCCACCATGTTAACGCAGAACCTGTGAAGGTATGCGTAGCATACTTCACTTTGTCCTCTTCAGTACACTTACTTATGGCAAACACCGATTCGACCTTCTCGGTCCACCGTTTCAATCCGATCGGTCCTTCGGTTCCATCAAATTCCAAAGGTTTACAGGCAGTGAATTCTTTGTAGGTGCATCCTATACGATTTCCTGTACTGCTAGATCCAAGGTTATTGTTGGTATGTAGCGCAGCCTGTACTGCGGCTATGTTTGAAGCTAGAAAAGTACGGAATTCCTCTTCATTCATATTCACGGTGTGTCGAGTAGTCGGTGCCATTTCCTTCAAAATAGTCAAATGGAACAAGTTAATCATACAGAATATTAAGAGTAGTTAATAGTATTTCGTAGCATAATATGAACTCATTTATAAAAGCTTTTTCTTCATATTAGCGTTTTATAAGTTTAAATTCGGGTAGTACCTACCCGTTAAGTTCATACTTAGTAGCTAATATACAATTCAACTACTACAATTCTATATGAAAAACTGATTATAATAATATTTCGCGTTCAAACTTTTATACAATATTTTACAAACTTACAATACCGCTTATTTTACATAAAGCATGAAATATAGCACACAATAACTTTGATACAAGATAGTTGTGAAGATAATTCTAGCTAGTACACAAGTCGTTCAGCAAAGGCAATAAAGACAAGTAATTCATACGTCCAGAAACAAGTCATGCATTCTGGTTTTACTAGGACTACTTCCCATCCTTGGTCTTGTGGAACATAACCGTTATAGCAGTTGATAAGACAGCATGTTGTAACGTCGTCAAAGGGACGAGGGTTACGTAATGACCAACAGTCTCGTAATAACCTAAAAACCTCATTTCTTACCCCAATTACCGACTCCGTCACTTGTGGGAACGTTTTGTTTAATAGTTGTAGCCCGATGTTCTTTTTCTCACTTTGGTGAGAAGCGAACATTACTAACCCGTAAGCATAGCATGCTTCTTTATGTTGCATGTTAGCCGCTTTTTCTAAATCATGAAGTCCTATATTCGGATACATTGAGTCAAAATAATTTCTTAACCTGTTGCGTAAAATAGCATTTGGGTTCCCCGCAATATATGCGTCAAAGTAAACACATCGTAACTTATTGGTTTCCCAATGTGATATCCCCCATCTTTCAAACGAAAGTCTCTTATAAACCAAGACATTCTTGGAACGTTCTTCGAATGTCTTACAAACTGATCTCGCCTTAAATAGTTGTGCCGAAGAATTCTGACCGACTCTAGACAAGATTTCATCAATCATGTCTCCGGGTAGGTCTCTTAAAATATTGGGTTGTCTATCCATTTTGTGTTTTTATACTGTAAAATAGATAAGAGTTAGATTCATAAAAAAAATACTTATTAATACAAGCAATTTTTACATATATCATAAAGCATAAGCACACTATATTACATATATTACACCACACGAATACAACTATCTTATTCTGACTCGCTTGTTTCTTCTTCTTCGGTTTTGGTTCGTTTTGCCAAGTTTCTAGGGATATATGATGTTCCCCTAATACGAGCCGTCGTTTTCCACATTGGTTTAGAAAAACCTGGTGGTTTAGAGGTTCCCGGGTCATTGTTACAACTTAAGGACTTCGGGGGTTGACGATACATATAAAGTTCATCGGGGTTGGAATTAGATTTCTCTATTTTTATGCCCTTTCTCTTATTATTTTCTTTTTCCTTTTTAAATTCAGTTGGGGTAATTTCTATAACATCATCGGAATTCTCCTCGGAATCCGATTCATCGGAGAATTGGTAATCCTCCCAATATTTTGCTTCCTTGGCGGAAACACCATTGACCATAATTAACCTTGGTCGGTTGGTTGAGGATTTTCTTTTACTTAACCGTTTTAGTATATCCCCCACCGGTTCTATTTCTTCATCCGGTTCCAATTCTTCTTCCGGTTCCGATTCTTCTTCCGGTTCCGACTCTTCTTCCGGTTCCTCTTCGGGAACTTGTGAATCAGTCCACGAATCATTCCAATTTACATTTGACTCTTCATTATTATTAGGTGAGTCAATGGGACTTGTTCTAGAGGTAGACATCTATCACATAATATCAAACGCGTTAAGAGATTAATATATCACATAATATTCACATGTTAAAAATATATAGTTTCCAACAAAATTTGTTAAGCAATCATTTTTCAAGCAAACACGATCGAAGTCCAGACTCACTAATGCATCCTAACAAACTCGATAAGACACACTAATGCAAAATTCTGGTTCTCTAAGACCAACGCTCGGATACCAACTGAAATGTCCCGTTCTTATTGATTAAAAACGTTCCATATTAATTGATTTCGTTGCGAGGTTTTGACCTCTATATGAGACGTTTTTCAAAGATTGCATTCATTTTTAAAACAAACCATAACCTTTATTTCATAAATAAAGGTTTAAAAAGCTTTACGTAGATTATCAAATAATGATAATCTACAATATCCTGTTTACACACGACCATTACATAATGGTTTACAATACAAATATGTTACATCGAAATCAGTTTCTTGAATGCAGTTTTTACACAATATCATTCAAACATGGACTCCAAATCTTGTCCTTATTTTAGTATGCAACAACGGAAGCTCTTAGTATTCACCTGAGAATAAACATGCTTTAAACGTCAACAAAAATGTTGGTGAGTTATAGGTTTAACCTATATATATCAAATCGTAACAATAGACCACAAGATTTCATATTTCAATACACATTCCATACATAGAGATAAAAATCATTCATATGGTGAACACCTGGTAACCGACATTAACAAGATGCATATATAAGAATATCCCCATCATTCCGGGACACCCTTCGGATATGATATAAATTTCAAAGTACTAAAGCATCCGGTACTTTGGATGGGGTTTGTTAGGCCCAATAGATCTATCTTTAGGATTCGCGTCAATTAGGGTGTCTGTTCCCTAATTATTAGATTACCAGACTTAATAAAAAGGGGCATATTCGATTTCGATAATTCAACCATAGAATGTTGTTTCACGTACTTGCGTCTATTTTGTAAATCATTTATAAAACCTGCATGTATTCTCATCCCAAAAATATTAGATTTTAAAAGTGGGACTATAACTCACTTTCACAGATTTTTACTTCGTCGGGAAGTAAGACTTGGCCACTGGTTGATTCACGAACCTATAACAATATATACATATATATCAAAGTATGTTCAAAATATATTTACAACACTTTTAATATATTTTGATGTTTTAAGTTTATTAAGTCAGTTGTCCTTGTTAGTAACCTACAACTAGTTGTCCACAGTTAGATGTACAGAAATAAATCGATAAATATTATCTTGAATCAATCCATGACCCAGTGTATACGTATCTCAGTAATGATCACAACTCAAACTATATATATTTTGGAATCAACCTCAACCCTGTATAGCTAACTCCAACATTCACATATAGAGTGTCTATGGTTGTTCCGAAATATATATAGATGTGTCGACATGATAGGTTGAAACATTGTATACGTGTCTATGGTATCTCAAGATTACATAATATACAATACAAGTTGATTAAGTTATGGTTGGAATAGATTTGTTACCAATTTTCACGTAGCTAAAATGAGAAAATTTATCCAATCTTGTTTTACCCATAACTTCTTCATTTTAAATCCGTTTTGAGTGAATCAAATTGCTATGGTTTTATATTGAACTCTATTTTATGAATCTAAACAGAAAAAGTATAGGTTTATAGTCGGAAAAATAAGTTACAAGTCATTTTTGTAAAGGTAGTCATTTCAGTCGAAAGAACGACGTCTAGATGACCATTTTAGAAAACATACTTCCACTTTGAGTTTAACCATAATTTTTGGATATAGTTTCATGTTCATAATAAAAATCATTTTCTCAGAATAAAAACTTTTAAATCAAAGTTTATCATAGTTTTTAATTAACTAACCCAAAACAGCCCGCGGTGTTACTACGACGGCGTAAATCCGGTTTTACGGTGTTTTTCGTGTTTCCAGGTTTTAAATCATTAAGTTAGCATATCATATAGATATAGAACATGTGTTTAGTTGATTTTAAAAGTCAATTTAGAAGGATTAACTTTTGTTTGCGAACAATTTTAGAATTAACTAAACTATGTTCTAGTGATTACAAGTTTAAACCTTCAAATAAGATAGCTTTATATGTATGAATCGAATGATGTTATGAACATCATTACTACCTTAAGTTCCTTGGATAAACCTACTGGAAAAGAGAAAAATGGATCTAGCTTCAACGGATTCTTGGATGGCTCGAAGTTCTTGAAGCAGAATCATGACACGAAAACAAGTTCAAGTAAGATCTTCACTTGAAATAAGATTGTTATAGTTATAGAAATTGAACCAAAGTTTGAATATGATTATTACCTTGTATTAGAATGATAACCTACTGTAAGAAACAAAGATTTCTTGAGGTTGGATGATCACCTTACAAGATTGGAAGTGAGCTAGCAAACTTGAAAGTATT
Organism: Rutidosis leptorrhynchoides; assembly: GCF_046630445.1. Lineage (NCBI taxonomy): Eukaryota > Viridiplantae > Streptophyta > Magnoliopsida > Asterales > Asteraceae > Rutidosis > Rutidosis leptorrhynchoides. The sequence goes on from NC_092333.1 coordinate 296,010,868, forward strand.
CTTGATTTTATTTAACTAGAACTTGTAGAATATATGAAGAACACTTAGAACTTGAAGATAGAACTTGAGAGAGATCAATTAGATGAAGAAAATTGAAGAATGAAAGTGTTTGTAGGTGTTTTTGGTCGTTGGTGTATGGATTAGATATAAAGGATATGTAATTTTGTTTTCATGTAAATAAGTCATGAATGATTACTCATATTTTTGTAATTTTATGAGATATTTCATGCTAGTTGCCAAATGATGGTTCCCACATATGTTAGGTGACTCACATGGGCTGCTAAGAGCTGATCATTGGAGTATATATACCAATAGTACATACATCTAAAAGCTGTGTATTGTACGAGTACGAATACGGGTGCATACGAGTAGAATTGTTGATGAAACTGAACGAGGATTTAATTGTAAGCATTTTTGTTAAGTAGAAGTATTTTGATAAGTGTATTGAAGTCTTTCAAAAGTGTATAAATACATATTAAAAAACTACATGTATATACATTTTAACTGAGTCGTTAAGTCATCGTTAGTCGTTACATGTAAGTGTTGTTTTGAAACCTTTAGGTTAACGATCTTGTTAAATGTTGTTAACCCAATGTTTATAATATCAAATGAGATTTTAAATTATTATATTATCATGATATTATCATGTATGAATATCTCTTAATATGATATATATACATTAAATGTCTTTACAACGATAATCGTTATATATATGTCTCATTTAAAAATCATTAAGTTAGTAGTATTGTTTTTACATATGTAGTTCATTGTTAATATACTTGATGATATGTTTACTTATCATAGTATCATGTTAACTATATATATATATCCATATATATGTCATCATATAGTTTTTACAAGTTTTAACATTCGTGAATCACCGGTCAACTTGGGTGGTCAATTGTCTATATGAAACACATTTCAATTAATCAAGTCTTAACAAGTTTGATTGCTTAACATGTTGGAAACATTTAATCATGTAAATATCAATCTCAATTAATATATATAAACATGGAAAAGTTCGGGTCACTACAGTTATAGTTATAGAAATTGAATCAAAGTTTGAATATGAGTATTACCTTGTATTAGAAAGATATCTTACTGTAAATAAGAAAGATTTCTTGAAGTTGAATGATCACTTTACAATATTGGAAGTAAGCTAGCAAACTTGGAAGTATTCATGATTTTATGAAACTAGAACTTATAGAATTTATGAAGAACACTTAGAACTTGAAGATAGAACTTGAGAGAGATCACTTAGATGAAGAAAATTGAAGAATGAAAGTGTTTGTAGGTGTTTTTGGTCGTTGGTATATGGATTGGATATAAAGGATGTGAAATTTTGTTTTCATGTAAATAAGTCATGAATGATTACTCATATTTTTGTAATTTTATGAGATATTTCATGCTAGTTGCCAAATGATGGTTCCCACATGTGTTAGGTGACTCACATGAGCTGCTAAGAGCTGATAATTGGAGTGTATATACCAATATTACATACATCTAAAGCTGTGTATTGTACGAGTACGAATACAGGTGCATACGAGTAGAATTGTTGATGAAACTGAACGAGGATGTAATTGTAAGCATTTTTGTTAAGTAGAAGTATTTTGATAAGTGTCTTGAAGTCTTTCAAAAGTGTATGAATACATATTAAAACACTACATGTATATACATTTTAACTGAGTCGTTAAGTCATCGTTAGTCGTTACATGTAAATGTTGATTTGAAACCTTTAAGTTAACGATCTTGTTAACTGTTTTAACCCAATGTTTATTATATCTAATGAGATGTTAAATTATTATATTATCATGATATTATGATATATTAATATATCTTAATATGATATATATACATTTAAATGTCGTTACAACGATAATCGTTACATATATGTCTCGATTCGAAATCATTAAGTTAGTAGTCTTGTTTTTACATATGTAGTTCATTGTTAACACACTTAATGATATATTTAAATATCATTTTATCATGTTAAATAAAGTGTATCAATATCTTAATATGATACATATGTATTTAGTAGACGTTATCATAACGATAATCGTTATATATATCATTTCGAGTTTCTTAACTTAGTAATCTCATTTCTTATGTATATCACACATTGTTAATATACTTAGTGAGATACTTACTAATCATAATCTCATGTCAACCATATATATATGTCTATATATACCATAACATGTAGTTTTTACAAATTTTTAACGTTCTTGAATCGCCGGTCAACTTGGGTGATCAATTGTCTATATGAAACTTATTTCATTTAATCAAGTCTTAACAAGTTTGATTGCTTAACACGTTGGAAACATTTAGTCATGTAAATATCAATCTCAATTAATATATATAAACATGGAAAAGTTCGGGTCACTACATGTCTGGTTCTAAACTGTTTTGAAAAAATACAAAGTGTCTTTTCTCGTAAAGTGTTTTGAGTCGTTACAAGCCTAGTGAAATACCTAGAACTAACCCTAATGCTAAGAATGATAAAACTTTGTTTATGACTCAAGCTAAAGTTGATACTGAGTTAAAGGGTGGTACTGGTGGTTATTTATTGTTGTTGGTTGAAAGTGATGAGTTTTGCCAGCATGAATGCAGTACCAGATCGGGTAAAACCATTGTTATCTGAATTTGCTGATGTGTTTCCATGTGAATTACCTGTTGGTTTACCGCCAATCAGGGGTATCGTACATCAAATTGATCTTTTACTTGGATCTGTTCTTCCTTACAAAGCAGGTTATCGATGTTCTCTTCATGAAGTAAAAGACTTAGAAAAGAAAGTTAATGAGTTGGTTGCAAAGGGTTATGTTAGAACCAGCATGAGTCCTTGTTCAGTACTAGCTTTGCTGGTTCCAAAGAAAGATGGTTCCATGAGAACGTGTGTAGACAGTAGAGCTATTAACAACATCACCATCAAGTATAGGTATCCCATACCTAGAATAGATGATATGTTGGATGAGCTGCATGGTTGTTGTGTATTATCCAAAGTTTATCTTAGAAGTGGGTATCATCATATTCGAATGAAAGGAGATGAATGGAGACAAGTTTCAAGATCAAGGGTGGATTATTCGAGTGGCTGGTTATGCCTTTTGGTTTATCTAATGCACCCAGCACATTCATGAGACTTATGAATAAAGTGCCCAGGCCACTTATCGGGCAGTTTGTGGTTGTTTACTTTGATGACATTCTTGTATACTCAAAGACTGAAGAAGAACACCTGGATCATTTGAGGAAAGTATTTGAGCTGTTGAGGCAGTATCAATTGTACGGAAAGTTGGAGAAGTGTGATTTCTTTGTTAGCAAAGTAGTGTTTCTTAGATATGTGATTTCCGAAGAAGGTATTTCAATGGATCCATCTAAGGTGGAAGCAATCAGATCATGGCCTAGCCCTTCTTCCATCACTGAAGTCAGAAGTTTCCATGGTTTAGCTTCATTCTAAAGAATATGTATCAAAGACTTCTCCACAATTGTTGCTCCAATTACTGATTGTTTGAAGAAAGGGGTATTTGAATGATCTAGTTCTGCTCAATCAGCATTTCAATCATTGAAGGAAAAGCTAAGCTCAACACCTATACTAGCTTTGCCTAATTTTGATATGTTGTTTGAACTTGAATGTGATGCAAGTGGTGTTGGTATTGGAGATGTGCTAGTGCAAGGAAAAAGACCAGTAACTTATTTCAGTGAAAAGCTAAGTGCGTCCAAGCTAAATTATAGCCTTTATGATAAAGTGTTTTATGCCATAATGTGACGACCCGGGAATTTCCGACCAAATTTAAACTTTATTCTTATATGATTTCGAGACGATAAGCAAAATCTGTAAAGTTGAAGTCTTAAAAACTTTGAACTGTGTTCATGTATACATCTGACCTTCGACTCTTCTCGACGATTCACGGACAATTAATTGTAAGTAGTTATGTATATATAGATAATTACATATAAATAATTATGTATAATAATTTTAATTATATTAATAAACTATTACATGATTTAGTTATTATGAAAAATAACTTAAAAATATAATTAAAACTAGTATTAAAAACGTAATTATATAAATATAATGTATTTAGGATACAATTAGTTTTAAAAACAAATATTGTATGAATTTTTTTTTTTTTAGAATAGCTAACATTGTAATGAGAAATTATTATTAACTCAAACACCACAAGTAAGACTTTATCAACAATCTAAGCACACACTTATGATTCAATTTTCATCTCTTTATCTAATAAATGTTTATTGATCAAGTTGTTAATACTAATACTCTAGTTTAATCAAATCCTTATTATCATTCATGCAAATATCCAATTCAAGAACTAACTTTCATAAAAACAAAAATAGTGTACTATTTTTGTTTGTGTTTAACAACGTGTAAATTTTTCTTTTAACTCTACACATACTCATTCATGCATCAACCATCTTTCCAAAATATCACCAACACTTGATTAACTTTCTTCTGTTTTCTTTATGCTCGACCAACCACAACCTACACACATAATCATATGCAGTATTATTTCCATTTCATCTATACCCTACAAGACAAATGGTGCAACTTATTTTATTTATTACCAAGTGCGGATTTTAATTATATACATATATGCTTAGCATCCATGATCAACTATCACCACCTAAATATATTACTCCAAATACAACACACAGAACCCCTTATAATCGATCAAACCATTGTCATCATCTATATCACCACCACCGGAAACCACCACCCTTATAGTCTTTTTCGTTTTGCTGTAACATCACCACTTCACCACCAACCTTCACCACCTGCCATCGTCGAAACACCCATCTCTTCTTCTACTCTCGTCTTCACCCCTACCTCACCATCTTCAATCGGTCACCCTCAGACCACCATGTACGCCGCCATGACATCGAGAACAACCACCCCACACCTCCCTCTCTCTCTCTCTCTACAAATTTATTTAGTGAACCTTGAAAATCAAACCCAAAACCACAACATACACATCTATATTTCTGTTTTGTTTTCAATTATAACCCAAACATCTCTTTTTCTACATTTTGGCGGGGCAACATGCATGGGTTATGTAAATGGAATATATTCGTTCCATGGTGATGTGTACGTTTGCAGCCATGTAGGAATTATCTTCTTTCTTCAATCGTTTACATACGTAAGAATCATTTCATGTTACTATTGGTATTTGTGATCAAATTTTTTGTTTACTAGATTGAACGTTTGAAACGCTTTGCCTGTTAGGATTCATTGTGCGGTCTTGGCTAAACCACTTTAGGATTTAGTGGCATTTTGTCCAATATATCAAACCCTTCTTCTATGTCACCAATCACCACATCACCGCCACTAAACCAACCATCTATGCTACTGTTTTTCTGCTTCCTATATCTGTTTTAATCCCGCTGCAGCCTCCGGCTATCATCTACAATTACCAACACATCGTTATTACTTGAACGACCCTACTCCTGCTTTAACGATATAAAGTGATTAGGATGTTGATAAACCTTTTTGGAACACGGGAAATAAATTGATAACAATAATTAAAGATACAAAAGCAATACTAGTGGCTAGCCTAAATTAATGGAGATAGTCGAGATACACGTTGGAAATGAAGACCCATGTATACAACCAATTCATTCTGATTTCTTCAAGTGCAACATTTAATAGAGTTTTAAATGGGATTACTTAAACCTTGTAGTGGACTTTGGTGACCCATTAAAAATAATAACGATCCATAAAGGTTTATTGGTTGGGCCGTAATTCTGTTTATTTCCCTGGGCCGAAATATTTCATAATCTAACAACTTGGGCCTGCTTTTGGAATAGGTATTATATTGTGAGATTGGGCCGAGATTAAAGAATTTTTTTTTCTGTTAGGCCGGTTTACTAAGCATATAATCATAGGAGACCGATTATTGTTGCCGTATTTGTGTTTCCATTTCTTTCGATGATCATGATATGATATAGATAATACATATATAAAGATGATAATGATCTTGAAATTGATGATGATGAAGTGATAGAATGATCACGATGATGGTGTTGGTATTAAGACGATTATGATGATATTAGGATTATAATCATGATGATTTAAATGATGATATAAATGACGAGATGTTATAATGATATCAATAAGGATTATAATAATAATTAGATTAGGATTATGATAAAAGTTTGATGTTAATCGACAATGATGAGATACGGATATGATTATATAGATGGTGATGAAATGATGGTAATAAAGAAATGATGGTTATGTTTATAAATGATGAAGATGACAGTTATAGTGGTTACATGGGTGCAATCCATAAGTTAAAATAGAAATTTATAAACAGAGCATTGGTATGGAATGTTATTGGGTTAGCGGGACGTCGCGTGTTCAAACCCGGACTTGGGCATTCTTTTTAAGGACTACTTCCTTGAGGTAGTTTACTTATTACTCATTTTTATTATTATTATTATTATTATTATTATTATTATTATTATTATTATTATTATTATTATTATTATTATTATTATTATTATTATTATCATTCTTATTGTAAGTAGTATTATTATTGAAACTAAAATGTTTTATAAAAATTACCATTTTTGTTATTAGAACTATCATTATTATTATTATTAGAATTATCATTATTATTATTATTATTTTTATTATTATTTTTATTATCATTTTTATTATTTCTAACACTAATATTATTATTTTTATCATTATTATTATTAGTATTATTAATATATCAAATAAATATTTTTTATATAAAAATATATTATTTACATAAAACATAACTATATCAATATGCTTGTAATAAATATTAATTATCTATTTAATGTATATAAAAATAAATATAGTTAAATTAGTTATTAATGAAACGTACAAGTTACTAAAATAACAATTAATAAATATACCTAAATTTGTTCAATTACCATTATATGTGTTAATATACATATAAATGATATAGGTTCGTGAATCCGAAGTCAACCCTACACTTGTTTAATGTCGTCATATGTATTTTTACTACAAAATACAGTATGGTGAGTTTCATTTACTCCCTTTTTAAATGCTTTTGCAATATATATTTTTGGGACTGAGAATACATGCGCTTTTTAAATATTTTACGAAATAGACACAAGTAATCGAAACTACATTATATGGTTGAATGATCGAAGCCGAATATGCCCCTTTTAGCCTGGCAATCTAAGAATTAGGGAACATCACTAATTTTGAGAATTAGTGCACCCCTAATTGACGCGAATCCTAAAGATAGATCTATTGGGCCCAACAAACCCCATCCGTTGTAGCGGATGCTTTAGTACTTCGAAATTTTATCATGTCCGATGGGTGTCCCGGAATGATGGAGATATTATATCTGCATCTTGTTAAGGTCGGTTACCAGGTGTTCAATCTATATGAATGATTTTTGTCTCTATGCATGGGACGTATATTTATGAGAACTGGAAATGAAATTCTTGTGGTCTATTAAAATGATGGAAATGATTATTTATGTTAAACTAATGAACTCACTAACTTTTTGGTTGAGACTTTAAAGCATGTTTATTCTCAGGTATGAAAGAAATCTTTCGCTGTGCATTTGCTCATTTTAGAGATATTACTTGGAGTCATTCATGACATATTTCAAAAGACGTTGCATTCGAGTTGTTGAGTTCATCAAGATTACTATTAAGTCAATTATAGTTGGATATATTATGAAATGGTATGCATGCCGTCAACTTTCAATGAAATGAAAGTTTGTCTTTTTAAAATGAATGCAATGTTTGTAAAATGTATCATATAGAGGTCAAGTACCTCGTGATGTAACCAAATGTAATGTATTCATCCAGATGGATTAGGACGGGTCTCTACACATAATTTGAGCTGTTGATCAGTGGTCTCATTATTTGAAGCCAAGGCAGTTTGTTCTCTTTTCTGATCATGAAGCATTGAAATACATTAATGGTCAGCACAAACTAAATCCCAAGCATGTAAAATGGGTTGAATTCTTACACATGTACTCCTTTGTGTCTAAACACAAGGCCGGTACTTCTAATATTGTTGTTGATGCTCTATCAAGGAGATATTCTTTGTTTTCAATTATGTAAGCTAGAGTTCTTGGATTCTCATTTGTTAAGGAGTTATATGAGGCTGATCTAGACTTTTTTCCAATTTTAAATTGTTCACCTGCTGAGTCCAAAAGAGATTATGTTGAACAAGATGGTTTTCTATTCAAGGGTAGCAGATTGTACATCCTGACGGATTCAATCAGTGAGTTGTTGGTTGAAGAAGCATATGGAGGTGGTTTAGCTGGTCATTTTGGGATTAACAAAACATTGGAGATCCTGAATGAAGACTTCTATTGGCCATGTATGGATAAGGATGTTAAAGCTGTGATTAATCTTTGTGCTACCTGCTTTCAAGCTAAATTAACTTTTCACAATGCTTTGTATACTCCACTTCCTGTTCCCAACCAGCCTTGGAAAGATTTGAACATGGACTTCATTGTTGCATTGCCAAGAACTCAGCGAGGCAAAGATTCAATTATGGTGGTTGTTGACAGATTCTCAAAAATGGCTCATTACATAGCCTGCAACAAAACAATGATGCTACCATTGTTGCAGCCTTGTTTTTTTAAAGAGATTGTTCGTCTTTATGGAGTGCCAAAGACCATTGTGTCTAATCAAGATACAAAGTTCTTAAGTTATTTTTGGAAGATATTATGGAAGCTGTTTGGTACTAAGCTTTTGTTCAGCACTTCTCACCATCCCCAAACTGATGGACAAACTGAAGTTACTTACAGAACTGTGGGAATGCTGCTAAGAACACTTGTAAAGAAAAGTTTGAAGGAGTGGGATCTAAAGTTTGCTCATGATGAATTTTCTTTTAACATAGCACCTAATTACTCCACAAGAAAATCACAATTTGAGGTGCTGCAAATCCACTCACGCCCATTGACCTGGTTCCTTTTGCAATTGAGCCTAAGGTAAGTGTTGAGGCAGAAGTAAAGGCAAAAGAAATTAAAAAGTTATATGAACAGGTGAACGCAAAGATTGAGAAGACCAACCATCAGTACAAGTATAAGGCTAACCAGCACAGAAAACAGCCCACTTTCATTCATGGTAATCTTATTTGGATTCATCTAAGGAAGGAAAGATTCCCAGCAAAAAAAAAGAACAAGCTGATGCCAAGTGCTGAGGGTCCTTTCAAGGTGTTAGAAAAAGTTGGTGACAGTGCTTACAAAGTTGAGCTACTTGGTTGTAGAAACCCGTCCTAATCCATCCGGACGAAGTCCATATCGATTATAAACGATTCACAACAGTTGATTACATCACGAGGTACTTGACCTCTATATGATACATTTTACAAACATTGCATTCCTTTTTGAAAAGACAATCTTTCATTACATCGAAAGTTGACAACATGCATACCATTTCGTAATATATTTTACTATAATTGACTTAATAATAATCTCGATGAACTCAACGACTCGAATGCAACGTCTTTTGAAATATGTCATGTGTGACTCCAAGTAATATCTTTAAAATGAGCAATTGCACAGCGGAAGACTTCTTTCATACCTGAGAATAAACATGCTTTCAAGTGTCAACCAAAAGGTTGGTGAGTTCATTAGTTTAACATAAATGTTCATTTCCATCATTTTAATAGACCACAAGATTTGTATTTTCAGTTCTCATAAATATACGTCCCATGCATAGAGACAAAAATATCATTCATATGGATTGAACACCTGGTAACCGACATTAACAAGATGCATATAAGAATATCCCCATCATTCCGGGATCCTCCTTCGGACATGATATAAATTTCGAAGTACTAAAGCATCCGGTACTTTGGATGGGGCTTGTTGGGCCCAATAGATCTATCTTTAGAGTTCGCGTCAATTAGGGTGTCTGTTCCCTAATTCTTAGATTACCAGACTATATAAAAAGGGGCATATTCGATTTCGATCATTCAACCATATAATGTAGTTTCAATTACTTGTGTCTATTTTGTAAAATAGTTATAAAAACAGCGCATGTATTCTCAGTCCCAAAAATATATATTGCAAAAGCATTTAAAAAGGGATTAATGAAACTCACCGTATTGTATTTTGTAGTAAAAATACATATGACGACATTGAACAACTAAACATTGTAGGGTTGGCCTCGGATTCACGAACCTATATCATTTGTATATCTTATTAAAATGTATAATCATAATCGAACAACTTTATATATTATAACTTCAATTATATATTATACCTATTTAGTTTGTGTATATATTCAAAATGTTTAATATCTACATATTTAGTTATATTACTATACCTTTATATATATGGTTAGTATTATATAAAAATATCCTTAGTTTGTTATATATAAGTATTTATATAAATAATGTTATTATGTTCGATATGTAGGTATATAAACTATTAATACCATATATATGTTAGGACAAAATATTTATCTGTAACAAAAATGTTAGTTTTGAAAAATAATGATTTACTAATAATAATAACTTTCTTGATAATGCTAATACTAATAATAATAACAATATTGTAAAAAAATTTACTTATTTTAATAATAGTAGTAATATTAATAATTACGAAAATGATATTAATACTAATATTAGTGAAACTAATTATAACTTGTATTACTTTTATAATAACAACAATAATAATAATCTTAATCGTAATTATAATAATAACACTTAAAATGATAAGTTAGTAATGATTTTATTACTAATACTTTTGTTGATAATAATAATAATAATAATACTAAAAATTTTATAAAATGATACTAATAATAATATTTAAAATGATAAATTGTATTATATTCATAATAATGATAATAATAAAAATAATAATAACAATGATCATAATAATAATGATAATAATATTAATAATAATAATAATAATAATAATAATAATAATAATAATAATAATAATAATAATAATAATAATAATAATAATAATAATAATAACAATAATAACAATAATAGTAATAATAAAAATCTTTAAAATGAAACTACCTCTTAAGAGTTTAAAAGGAATAACTGCTAGAGCCGGGACTCGAACCCACGACCTCTCACTAAGTTGACATCTCCCTTAACCATTGGCTACTAGCTCAATCTGGGTTTAAACCCCCTATTTATTTTATTTTACTCATCTTTCCAGCTTTAACTATATCTCCATCATAAAAAATAAATGTCGCCCCCAAGTCTCGAACTTGAGACCTCTCGTTTCACACAACCATACCCAACCATCAATCTGTGATTTCATTATTGTCTTAAACCCTGATTACAACTCTATAACTTATATATCTATATGTCAGTTTCTTTCTTCATCTAAAACTTAATCGACATCATCATAACCATCATCAATGGATCATCGCTAACATCATACCTCTTAATCATCATCATCATATCATCTTTATCATCATGATTCTTTATCATCATCATCTAACATGTATATATTCCAAACATTCTTTAAATACGTAATGGACCAAGAGTTAGAATTGTTGAGCCCATTTAATATAAATTAACCCGCTAAACAAAAGCCCAAAGAAAATATATCAAACCCGTGAATAGAATGGAAGAGGCTGTCGGTGCATAAAGGTTTGGTACAGGAACGAAATCACCCTAAATATATTTAATCCGTTTGACTGTCTTCATCTTCATTATTTCAATCATCATTACTTCATCGTCCATCCTTAGCATCACTGTACATCACCTTCGTTCATTCTTCATCATCCTTCCTTATCTTCGTGTGTTAAATCAAAATAGAAACAGCAATAATAAGAAAGCGTTTGCCGGTGGGGGGTGGTTTGATGGTGGTTTTCCAGCGGTTGGAACAGAAACAGTACTCAGGTAGCTTTGATGTTGTTTATTTCGAACAAGGAAACAGTAGTAACCACAAGATTCAGGTCTTCGACTGAAGGTGGTGGCCGGTTTAAAATGATAAAGGTCGATGGTGGTGATAGAGTTCAAAGGTGTTGGCATTTAAGAGTGGTGAAGATGATGGTGATTGTTCTCGGTTTAAAAGTGATGCAGCGGTGATGGGTTCACAATCAATAACATAAACAAATGATAGAACCTCAGGGTGGTAGTATTCTAAACGGGTTTTCAATGGTGGTGATCGGAGTTATCATGGTGGTGATCTTCAAACGTGATGGTGAGGGTCGTAGGTGGTGGTTGTTTTCCGTGATAGAAACAGAAAACCGAAACACAACTTTTTGAAATCATGGTTTGTTGATGGTTATCGAAGACGGATTCCATGGTGGTTATCAAGGGTGGTTGATGGTGGTGGCGATAGGTTTTACTCCATACAGTAACCAGAAAGTTGAACAAGGTAGCATTAATTTATGATTGTTTTTGCAGCTGAGCAGGAACATAATTAACAGTAGCAAAAGCTTCAACTTAGCTGTTGTTCTCGAATAGAAACCAAAGGAAAATAGAGTAGTAGAATCTCAATGGGTAGGGTAGTTTTTGGTAGTTGAAACAGGAAAACAAACACATCAGTAGGAGTACACGATTATGGTGGTGATGTTTTAGGGTGATCATGGTGTTTTCGTTTTGAAGGTCCTCGTGGTGACCGACGGTTATGATGAAGAAGAGAAAGAAGATGTATATGGTTGATCTAGTTTCCATAAGTTATAAGTTTATATGTATATATTATATATATATATATATATATATATATATATATATATATATATATATATATATATAAAGAAAGATAGATAGATAGATAGATAGATAGAATAGATAATAGATAGTGGCTCGTACATACATGTGCAAATGAATTGAGAATTGATATAAAGGAAACACGATTGATTCCCTTTTTACTGACTCACAATCAAATAGAATAAAGCAATAATAGAGTGCTAATAATAATCAATTTACAATCACTCATGACTATTAATTGTACATATACCATCGACAGTTTTCACGGACTGTGTATCGTCTATTATTTGAAATCAGTGATGAATAAAAGTCTTCAGAAAAAAATCCTAAATTTTCACAGTAATTATCTTTATTTATTTCAGTCACTATGGTATAAAATTCAATCATTAATTATTAAATAAAAATACATCAACTGTCCCTGTCAATTTTGGGTAAAATATAAAAAGTGCTAAAATTTAATAACTAGATCCTAAATACATTTTTAGTAAGCCTAAAATTTATAGAACTCATTTTCGGATCACCGTTTATTCTAAATTCACATAAGTTCAAATTAAACTTCTCTAAATAATAATCGAATCGTTCAGTGAGTATTACAATCATTTAATATTTATTTTTAATATACTTTATTTATATATATTTATGCTTAAATAATAATTATTATAATATCTTATTTTCAATTTTATTTTACATAATTAATTAACTCATATAATATTTTAAATTCTATTTCAAAAATATATATGTATCTATTTTCTAAGTTATCCATATTCCATAATTTCACTTTCATGATAAATAATATGAAAATTAAATTGTTATCTTAACATAAGTCACGAGTGAAATATAGTAACACATGTATTGGAAATCAAACAAGAATCTCCACTAACTTTTGTCTAACTCGCATTAAGTGACACTTTGTTCTCACTTGTAAATTACTTTTACCAATTTCCGAATATCGTTAAAAATAAATGATTTCTCAAATCATCGTGGACCTCATAACAGAGACTCGTAATCATAATTCAATGTATCTGATAATTCAATCATATGATATTATCTTCTAATTTCATCGATAAACATATTGAACAAATACTTTTATGTAACGTATTTTATATCTAATACTTTGTTAACGTTTTCAATTAATAAATATATATTATATATACATATCAGTATACACATAAATGTTCGTGAATCTTCAGGCATGGTCAAAGGGTAATTGATTACATGAATATAGTTTCAAACTTTTCGAGACTCAACATTACAGATTTTTTTTATCATATCGGAAACATATAAAGATTAAAAGTTAAATTTGATCAGAAATTTTTGGGTCATCACAGTACCTACCCGTTAAAGAAATTTCGTCCCGAAATTTGAGTGAGGTGATCATGGCTAACAATAAAAATGTTTTCATGACGAATATGAGTTGATAAATAGAGTTTTATCATCAATGAGTAATATGGATAAAATGATTCGATTAATCGAAGCGTATGAATGAAGCTATTCACAAAAGAATGAAATGAGAAGAAAAGATTTTTTTTTTTTAACTTTTGACGTAATCAAGTTTGAATTCCGGAATTCAAGGGATTTAAAAGAAAATCTTGAAGATCTATAAGATCTGATTCTTCGGGATTTATGGAAATTAAGATCTCTTTAATTAAATACGGTGATCTGCCCCGATTACTACGTCTGATATTTCCTTTATAAATTTACCTTTTCCGTTCCATTTGTTTTCACCACTTCTATACTCAATTCCCAAATTCAAAATATTTATGAAAATGCTTAACCCTGTTTTGATCCTTGTTCTTATTCTAATTATCGCAATGATCGTTCTTCTCTTCCAACTACCACCGGAGGAATCTGTGTTCTTCTACTTCGCTCTTAGGGTTATAGTGTTTTTAATTCTCCCGTGTCTTTATGTTGCGATAAACATTGACATACACGGTTTGTAATTTACGGGTTGTTATCGGGCTTTATATTTTCCCTTATATTTCAAAGCTTTATGCTTTTGTTTTCTCTTCCCGACTTCAAGTCAAGCGAAGAATAGTCCAGAATTTGTAGATATAGAGTTTCGAATGATTATAATATTCTAAACATGAAGGAACGTGATAGCACAGTTTGATATGTCAAATTACCAGAATCACTGAGAATAGAACTATCAAGATATATTTTCTTGATATGTTCGGAGGTGAAGTAGAATGAACGAGTCATGTAACATGGCACATGATGACGTTATTATCTGTGAAACATCACGTTCCATTAGAACTCAGTATGAGTTACTATAATATAATCACGTTGATCAAGTGTCATTATATTATACTAACTCATGCATCAGTTCCCAACATTACTTCAATAACATTCATATTTTAAGCTCGAAAGTTTACAGAATATAGAAACTAACAGTTTCTATATGATGTAACACTGATATCAGGAAGAGATTAATGATTTCAGATAAAAATAGTTATGAAAATATCTTCAGAAATATGGAGGATATTTATAATAAAAGATTCGATGATATCTTGGAATTTCTAATATCGATGGATGAAGAAGAAGATTTATCCATAAGGGTTTAGATTTAGAAGTAAGGTATTCGCTAAAGATTTCATCAGAAACAGAATCATTTGGATTCTTTGAAGTCAAACTTATTCTTTGTGATTTGTCCACGGCTTTCTTCATAGTTTCACATAATCTGCTTTTCGGTGCTAAATTTTCTATTGAATGTTTCCAATATAATGATACACAGGAAGCATGAGGAGGTATATAATTTTGGACGTGAATATTTATGAAAATATCCTCAGAAATATCGAAGATATTGATTATGATATTTTGGAATTTCTAAGTTCGATGGTTAATGGAGAAAGTTTTTTCGCAAGATTTTAACATGACTTCGGAGCAAGATATTCTCTAAAGATTTCAACGGATCTCGAATTACCTGAATCCTTTGAATATAGGGTTTGGTCCTTGTATTTGTCCTTGGTCTCCTTCATGGGTAGCTCAATCTGTTTTTTCAATACCCAATTTTCTATCGAGCGTTCCTAACACTCCTTTCTTTATCATCAAACTTTTGGCCATTTAGACCACCTATCATTTTTCTGTTTCCTCTGCATTTAATGCTATGATATATGAATCATCGGTTATTAATCAGAGGTGGTTTCAGGAGAATTGTGTTTTTAGATGATTAAAAGCTGATGGTAACATGGTGGAATATGAAAGGTTCTCTGTTGACAATAAAAGAGCATGCGTATATATCAATGTTATAATAAGGTTGTTTCGTACGAAAAGTCGAAGTTGACTCGCTGGAGCTGTGACAAAATTGGCTAATTTGGAAAGGAATTGTAAAGTTAATTTCAGTGATAATAACTCTAAAGGATTTAGCACAACTATGCGTTAAACGTTTACTCAGTTTTCGAGAGTTTTTCAAGTGTATAACTATATGCATCAATCTTTTCTTCCGTAGATGAAGTGCGGTTGGTTCATCCTATCGATTGAAGTGTTTTCAAGAATCATGAAAGGTTTGAACGCAGATTGTAATCGTCAAGATAAAAATGAGGTTTAAGGTGAAATCAAGTGGCAAACTTGAAGAATTGTTTAGTTTCATATGTTATAGTCAATATTTTAATTCATTTTAATTGTCCAATGTTATTAGTCTACAGTCGATAGTCCACAGTTGACAGTCCAATAATTCATTTTCATATAGAATATTCGAATTAATTAATACGTATCGTGACCCGTGTACATGTCTCAGACTCGATCACAACTTAAAGTATATATATTATTATAGAATCAACCTCAACCCTGTATAGAGAACTCGATCATTACTGCATATAGAGTGTCTATGGTGATTCCAAATAATATATATAGATGTGTCAATATAATATGTCAAAACCTTGTATACGTGTCCCGATATTTAAAGTGCGTAAAATAAATAACAGAAATTAAATGACGATAAATAAAGTGCGTAAAGTAAATAACAGAAATTAAATGACGATAAATAAAGTGTGTAAAGTGAATAACAGAAATTAAATGACGATAAATAAAATTGCAAGAATTAAAATTGCAATAATTAAATTGCGATAAATAAATTGCGATAAATAAAATATAATCAGTTAGCTGGGAACAGTTAGCTAGGAACAGTTAGCGTGAATTCTTAACAAAATTTTTCTCATAGTTAATTCGTTTGTTTCTAACAAATTTTATTTCGTCAAATGTTTTCTTCATTATGCCACTTGTTTGATTCTGATAGGTTAAAATCCAAATATGAAATTGAAAGAAAATGGTTATTCTATGGTGACCGAATTCATATATCTGTGGATGTAAGTAGGTTAGTAAATGACTGTTGGATTAGATTTGAAAGAATATACAGTGTACTTATTAATGTGAAATCTAAATATTTCTCGGGTATTACCTACTCGTTAAAATATTTTCACCATTAACAGTTTGTACGAAAGAATTTTTAATTACAATCTTTATGAAAAAAATATATATATATACATATATATTTTCTTCAGATGTAATCATGGATTTAATGAGTCAATATGATATTAAACTCATTTGATTTACCGTTAGAACTAGAATAGATAATCTCTAAAACATTAGAGATTACATAATCGTCATGTCGAACGATGACAGATGATGTAGAACGATACATAGAACGAAGATCATACTCGAATTACAGATGGTGATATTGAGGCATGGATTGTTGATAGTACTGATGATGTTATTGATGGTACTACTGGTGTCGGTGATGTTGCTGAAGCTGGTACATTTTGCACCATATTTTCCAAATTTATCACTCGAGCGCGTAGCTCGTTGACTTCTTCCATTACTCTAGGATGATTGTCGGTCGGAACAAGTGGATGAATAAGATTTAGAATTTTAGATAGAATATAATCGTGGCGAGATATTCGGAAAATGAGAGTGAAAATGGTGTTTCGGATTGGTTCGCCGGTGAACGCTTCAGGTTCTTCGCCCAGAAGATAATATGGTGGATGAAAGGGATCGCTTCTTCTTATCTCCAATGATTAAGTTGACTACGAACCCATTCCCAGTTCATCCAGAATTGAAGATAACTAGTTGGTTGATCCATTTCGTTTACACTGCTTTCGGAGCTTAGGTGAATATCCATGTCGGAATAGCTGTCGGAATAGCTGTCGGAATAACTATCGGAATAGTTATCGAAATCTGAGGGACTCGAACTGGTTGAGGGATTCATCTTGTACGATCAGATGAAGTATTTTCGATAAGAAATAGTTTATAGGATGTAGATTAGTACCCTGCAATACATAATTTACATATGCATATATAATGCTAAAACCCCATAAGTTACGGAGGAATCTACGGAAGTTGTTAGGCAAAGTTACAGTAACAAATACGCTAAAATATGAAGTAGCAGATACGCTAAGATATGAATTTTGTCTATACACTATTCATGCAATCATTGCAGTAAGATGTGTCTAGACTAAGAATAATAAGCAGGTAATTTTCTAAGGATGATAAGCAGATGATTTTGGACTAGAAATGATAAGCAAAACTTTTGACATGCAGACACGGTCGAAGTCCAGACTCACTAATGCATCCTAACGACTATCAGTTAGACTCACTAATGCAAGACCTGGTTCGCTAAGACCTCCGCTCTGATACCAACTGTAGAAACCCGTCCTAATCCATTCGGACGAAGTCCATATCGATTATAAACGATTCACAACAGTTGATTACATCACGAGGTACTTGACCTCTATATGATACATTTTACAAACATTGCATTCGTTTTTGAAAAGACAATCTTTCATTACATCGAAAGTTGACAACATGCATACCATTTCGTAATATATTTTACTATAATTGACTTAATAATAATCTCAATGAACTCAACGACTCGAATGCAACGTCTTTTGAAATATGTCATGTGTGACTCCAAGTAATATCTTTAAAATGAGCAATTGCACAGCGGAAGACTTCTTTCATACCTGAGAATAAACATGCTTTCAAGTGTCAACCAAAAGGTTGGTGAGTTCATTAGTTTAACATAAATATTCATTTCCATCATTTTAATAGACCACAAAATTTGTATTTTCAGTTCTCATAAATATACGTCCCATGCATAGAGACAAAAATATCATTCATATGGATTGAACACCTGGTAACCGACATTAACAAGATGCATATAAGAATATCCCCATCATTCCGGGATCCTCCTTCGGACATGATATAAATTTCGAAGTACTAAAGCATCCGGTACTTTGGATGGGGCTTGTTAGGCCCAATAGATCTATCTTTAGAGTTCGCGTCAATTAGGGTGTCTGTTCCCTAATTCTTAGATTACCAGACTATATAAAAAGGGGCATATTCGATTTCGATCATTCAACCATATAATGTAGTTTCAATTACTTGTGTCTATTTCGTAAAATAGTTATAAAAACAGCGCATGTATTCTCAGTCCCAAAAATATATATTGCAAAAGCATTTAAAAAGGGATTAATGAAACTCACCGTATTGTATTTTGTAGTAAAAATACATATGACGACATTGAACAACTAAACATTGTAGGGTTGGCCTCGGATTCACGAACCTATATCATTTGTATATCTTATTAAAATGTATAATCATAATCGAACAACTTTATATATTATAACTTCAATTATATATTATACCTATTTAGTTTGTGTATATATTCAAAATGTTTAATATCTACATATTTAGTTATATTACTATACCTTTATATATATGGTTAGTATTATATAAAAATATCCTTAGTTTGTTATATATAAGTATTTATATAAATAATGTTATTATGTTCGATATGTAGGTATATAAACTATTAATACCATATATATGTTAGGACAAAATATTTATCTGTAACAAAAATGTTAGTTTTGAAAAATAATGATTTACTAATAATAATAACTTTCTTGATAATGCTAATACTAATAATAATAACAATATTGTAAAAAAATTTACTTATTTTAATAATAGTAGTAATATTAATAATTACGAAAATGATATTAATACTAATATTAGTGAAACTAATTATAACTTGTATTACTTTTATAATAACAACAATAATAATAATCTTAATCGTAATTATAATAATAACACTTAAAATGATAAGTTAGTAATGATTTTATTACTAATACTTTTGTTGATAATAATAATAATAATACTAAAAATTTTATAAAATGATACTAATAATAATATTTAAAATGATAAATTGTATTATATTCATAATAATGATAATAATAAAAATAATAATAACAATGATCATAATAATAATGATAATAATATTAATAATAATAATAATAATAATAATAATAATAATAATAATAATAATAATAATAATAATAATAATAATAATAATAATAATAATAATAATAATAATAACAATAATAGTAATAATAAAAATCTTTAAAATGAAACTACCTCTTAAGAGTTTAAATGGAATAACTGCTAGAGCCGGGACTCGAACCCACGACCTCTCACTAAGTTGACATCTCCCTTAACCATTGGCTACTAGCTCAATCTGGGTTTAAACCCCCTATTTATTTTATTTTACTCATCTTTCCAGCTTTAACTATATCTCCATCATAAAAAAATAAATGTCGCCCCCAAGTCTCGAACTTGAGACCTCTCGTTTCACACAACCACACCCAACCATCAATCTGTGATTTCATTATTGTCTTAAACCCTGATTACAACTCTATAACTTATATATCTATATGTCAGTTTCTTTCTTCATCTAAAACTCAATAGACATCATCATAACCATCATCAATGGATCATCGCTAACATCATACCTCTTAATCATCATCATCATATCATCTTTATCATCATGATTCTTTATCATCATCATCTAACATGTATATATTCCAAACATTCTTTAAATACATAATGGACCAAGAGTTAGAATTGTTGAGCCCATTTAATATAAATCAACACGCTAAACAAAAGCCCAAAGAAAATATATCAAACCCGTTAATAGAATGGAAGAGGCTGTCGGTGCATAAAGGTTTGGTACAGGAACGAAATCACCCTAAATATATTTAATCCATTTGACTGTCTTCATCTTCATTATTTCAATCATCATTGCTTCATCGTCCATCCTTAGCATCACTGTACATCACCTTCGTTCATTCTTCATCATCCTTCCTTATCTTCGTGTGTTAAATCAAAATAGAAACAGCAATAATAAGAAAGCGTTTGCCGGTGGGGGTGGTTTGATGGTGGTTTTCCGGCGGCTGGAACAGAAACAGTACTCAGGTAGCTTTGATGTTGTTTATTTCGAACAAGGAAACAGTAGTAGCCACAAGTTTTAGGTCTTCGACTGAAGGTGGTGGCCGGTTTAAAATGATAAAGGTCGATGGTGGTGATAGAGTTCAAAGGTGTTGGCGTTTAAGAGTGGTGAAGATGATGGTGATTGTTCTCGGTTTAAAGGTGATGGCAGCGGTGATAGGGTCACAATCAATAACATAAACAAATGATAGAACCTCAGGGTGGTAGTATTCTAAACGGGTTTTCAATGGTGGTGATCGGAGTTATCGTGGTGGTGATCTTCAAAGGTGATGGTGAGGGTCGTAGGTGGTGGTTTTTTTCCTTAATAGAAACAGAAAACTGAAACACAACTTTTTGAAATCATGGTTTGTTGATGGTTATCGAAGACGGATTCCATGGTGGTTATCAAGGGTGGTTGATGGTGGTGGTGATGTGTTTTACTCTATACAGTAACCAGAAAGTCGAACAAGGTAGCATTAATTTATGATTGTTTTTGCAGCTGAGCAGGAACATAATTAACATCAGTAAAAGCTTCGACTTAGCTGTTGTTCTCGAATAGAAACCAAAGGAAAATAGAGTAGTAGAATCTCAATGGGTAGGGTAGTTTTTGGTAGTTGAAACAGGAAAACAAACACAGCAGCAGGAGTACACGATTATGGTGGTGATGTTTTAGGGTGATCATGGTGTTTTCGTTTTGAAGGTCCTCGTGGTGACCGACGGTTATGATGAAGAAGAGAAAGAAGATGTATATGGTTGATCTAGTTTACATAAGTTATAAGTTTATATGTATGTATATATATATATATATATATATATATATATATATATATATATATATATATATAAAGAAAGGTAGATAGAATAGATAATGGATAGTGGCTCGGACATACATGTGCAAATGAATTGAGAATTGATATAAAGGAAACATGATTGATTCCCTTTTTACTGACTCACAATCAAATAGAATAAAGCAATAATAGAGTACTAATAATAATCAATTTACAATCACTCGTGACTATTAATTGTACATATACCATTGACAGTTTTCACGGACTGTGTATCGTCTATTATTTGAAATCAGTGACGGATAAAATTCTTCAGAAAAAAATCCTAAATTTTCACAGTAATTATCTTTATTTATTTCAGTCACTATGGTATAAAATTCAATCATTAATTATTAAATAAAAATACATCAACTGTCCCTGTCAATTTTGGGTAAAATATAAAAAGTGCTAAAATTTAATAACTAGATCCTAAATACATTTTTAGTAAGCCTAAAATTTATAGAACTCATTTTCGGATCACCGTTTATTCTAAATTCACATAAGTTCAAATTAAACTTCTCTAAATAATAATCGAATCGTCCAGCGAGTATTACAATCATTTAATATTTATTTTTAATATACTTTATTTATATATATTTATGCTTTAAATAATAATTATTATAATATCTTATTTTCAATTTTATTTTACATAATTAATTAACTCATATAATATTTTAAATTCTATTTCAAAAATATATATGTATCTATTTTCTAAGTTATCTATATTCCATAATTTCACTTTCCTGATAAATAATATGAAAATTAAATTGTTATCTTAACAAAAGTCACGAGTGAAATATAGTAACACATGTATTGGAAATCAAACAAGAATCTCCACTAACTTTTATCTAACTCGCATTAAGTGACACTTTGTTCTCACTTGTAAATTACTTTTACCAATTTCCGAATATCGTTAAAAAGAAATGATTTCTCAAATCATTGTGGACCTCATAACAGAGACTCGTAATCATAATTCAATGTATCTGATAATTCAATCATATGATATTATCTTCTAATTCCATCGATAAAAATATTGAACAAATACTTTTATGTAACGTATTTTATATCTAATACTTTGTTAACGTTTTCAATTAATAAATATATATTATATATACATATCAGTATACACATAAATGTTCGTGAATCGTCAGGCATGGTCAAAGGGTAATTGATTACATGAATATAGTTTCAAACTTTTCGAGACTCAACATTACAGATTTTTTTTTATCATATCGGAAACATATAAAGATTAAAATTTAAATTTGATCAGAAATTTCCGGGTCATCACACTAGTGATACTGTTGAATCTAGCACTTTCAATGTTAGAGATCTGATGCCCTACTTGGAGGACGATAACCTCTAGAACTTGAGGTCAAGTTCCTTTTTAGTGGGGGAGGATGATACGGGTGAGCTTGCCAATGTAACCAACAAGGCAGCTAACACAAGCTCTAAATCCGTTACACCCGAATCAGGCCAAGCAAAGGTCGTGTTACCATTTCTTTCTTATCACCTAAGTGTTTTTGGAGCTGGTTCAAGAGGCTCGGGGGTTACCTTACTTCATTCCTTAAACTGAAGTAGTTAAGTTCATGAATAAAGTTTTTCATAGTTGAAGGCAAGCCAACAAAGAAGAAGAACTAGCATACCGAACCAGCAAACACACTTTAGTTCAACCATCAAATTGACTTTAGTTCAACCAGCAAAGTTATACTCAGCCAAAAAAGCTAGTTCAACCAGCAACCCGAACTTTAGTACAACCAGCAAGATGAACTTTAGTACAACCAGCAAACGACGTGGTTTTCTTTCTG
Organism: Rutidosis leptorrhynchoides; assembly: GCF_046630445.1. Classification (NCBI taxonomy): domain Eukaryota; kingdom Viridiplantae; phylum Streptophyta; class Magnoliopsida; order Asterales; family Asteraceae; genus Rutidosis; species Rutidosis leptorrhynchoides. The sequence continues at coordinate 296,034,414 of NC_092333.1, forward strand.
AAGGGTCAGCATGCTAAAACGATTCAAAGTTCACTTATGCTTTTCAATAACCAGGCCAAGTCATGTGCTTAACATGTGTGTGTGGCTGTTCTAGAATGTTGAGTTGTCCAAAGAAGATTCTTATCCATCATTGGCTGTTTTTTTTCATGGGAGGAGCACTACTGATATAGGGCAAAAAGTCACATTTTTATCCCCAATATTAAGCCCTAGAACAATAAAGATTTAAACTTTGTTGGCAAAATTATCGCTTTTTCAGTTGATTTTGTAGATTAAGTAATTACAAAGGCGATGCAAAAAGAATCAAGTAAAACGGAGCTAAAACGAAGATTCTAGAGCGAAAACGGTGAAAAGACAAGAAATCAAGTTACGATCCAGTGAAATCAGGCTGACCAGGCCAGCAAACGGCCTGCCATACAGCTTGCCAAATGGCCTGCCAAATGGTCAGAGCAAACGGGCACAATAAACGGCTTACCTTAGCAAACGGCCACCAAAAACGGCCTGTCAAACGGCCTACCAGCCGTTTGCAGGCAAAAATCAAGTCTATTTAAAGGGCTCTCTCCATCCATTTCAACACACACTCAAATTGTAATTCATTTCATATTTTCAATCTTTTAGTTAGACTTTAGTAGTAGTTAGCTTAGCTTTTATTTTTCGGAGGATATCCCGGCGAGTCCCTGCGATCTCGGGCAGATTTCTTCGGCCTTTTCAGGTTTTTATCCGAAACGCTTGTCTTTTGTATTAAACGTGTGTTCTTACTTTTTATGTTTAATAATGTGTTCTGATATTACCATGATAGCTTAATTAATCTGTATGTTGCCATGAGAGAAGTTTGGGTTAGCGTAATTATGTTAATTTAGTACGATTACTGTTATAATACTGAACTAGGAAGTCTGATAGATTTGTATGCTAGCATCTTAAGGATTGACCAACCTAGGTTGTGATCAGGACTTGTCCACGTATATGAAATTAGCTACTTCATAGGAATAAGACCCCTGGTTATACTGTATCTGAAGATTCTATGAACTCGGTATGGTCGGAGTTCCCAGAGGCATATAATGCACTTTTAGGACACAGAACTTAGGAATTGAGACATGAATGACCTAGTATGCCTATTAACTATTCCGAAGAGACCTCTTAAGAGCTGTTAAGATCTAGATAGTGCCTTCACTACGTGACCCAAGCCTATTGCATGTTCTTGTTTGATTGTTGCCTTAGGTTTTAGTCATATCAACTGTTTAGGTATTAATTAGGTTTCTATCTGCTTTTGATAGTGCTCTAAATGAACATATATTTAGTCGCAATATGATCCCAATATGTAAAGTTTTTAGTTGCAATTTAATTCCAAGTAATATTTGTTTAAATAATTAAGTGCGAAGACTGAAGACGCAAATGAAGATTTGAAGACGCAAATGACCAAAAAACTCAAATGTACAAGATACAATCCAAGTGGTTCAATTTATTGATGAGAAACATCTAAAAATTACAAGATTACAAGTCGCGGAACGTAAAGTATAAGATATCTAAGAACACAAAAAGACGTTCGAAAATCCGGAACCGAGACATAAACCGGGCGTAAACGAGCAAGAAATCGGAGCAAAACTTACGAGTCAACTATGCACAAGAATATAATATAATATATATAATTATATAAAATTATATATATTATATTATATATTATTAAAATCGAGCAGCCCACGTTTTGAAAAGCAAAATATCTGTCCCAGCTGGCCATGCGATCGCATGGCCTGGAGGCACAAATCTCATGCGATCGCATAAGCCCAGAATCCTGGCCAGGTCCTATAAATTGCAATGTTTTCAGCCGAATTTTACACACTCTTTTCATTTCTTCTTCTGTAAACATAAATATATTTTTATTATAATATAACTTAATTTTAATAATAAAGTTATGGTTTAGTTGGGTTATTGTAAGAAATGTTTTACGGGTTTTAAAGTCGGAACTCTGTCCGTGTAACGCTACGCAATTAATAACCACTGTAAGCTATGTTCTTCCTTTTTAAATTAATGTCTCGTAACTAAGTTATTATTATGCTTATTTGAGCCGAAGTAATCGTAATATTGGGCTAAATATTTAGACGGGGTTATTAGATTTTGTACCATAATTCAGGTTTGGACAAAAGACCGACACTTGTGGACATTGGACTATGGACTATTAATAGATGGGGGTATTGTCTAATTGAATGACAACTCATTGGAATCTGTTGAACCTATCTTCAAATTAGTTAATCTAATAATTATTAAATGATTATGAATGTCCTATTTAGTGACGTTTATCCGCCATCCTTTACAATCATTTAATTAATTATTCGGGTTGGGTAATTGATTATTCAAACTGATCAAGTGGGTAAATTAATATTCATATCTCATTAAAATAGGGGTGGATTACATACAAGGGTAATTGGTGTAGTTGTTAACAAAGTATTAAAAACTTAGATTACACGCAGTCGATAACCTGGTGTAATTATTAACAAAGTATTAAAACCTTGTTACAGTCTAAATCCCTAATTAGTTGGAATATTTGACTTCGGGAATAAGGTTAATTTGACGATCATTTTATAATTATGACCGATGGACTATTATGGGCAAAAACCAGATAGGTTTCAAATAATCCAGGACAAAGGACAATTAATCAGAGTAATAAATTAAAATCAAAACGTCAAACATCATGGTTACGGAAGTTTAAATAAGCATAATACTTTTATTTTATATTTCATCGTACCTTTATTTACTGTCATTTTAATTGCTGCAATTTACTTTATCGCAATTTAAATTCTGTCATTTGTATTATCGTCATTTATCTTTACGCTTTATTTAAAATCGACAAACCGGTCATTAAACGGTAAAACCCCCCTTTATAATAATTACTACCTATATATAATTATATATATTTTATATAAATATAGTTGTTAAAAATATAGTTCGTAATCACTAGCTCCCTGTGGAACGAACCGAACTTACTAAAAACTACACTACTCTACGATTAGGTACACTGCCTATAAGTGTTGTAGCAAGGTTTAGGTATATCCATTCTATAAATTAAATAAAACTTGTATCATATTTCGTCGTATTTCGTAATAAAATATAATCTATTTCGTACTACACCTCGCACACATCAAGTATTTTTGGCGCCGCTGCCGGGGAACAAGTAAGCGAACGCTATAAAAAAATTTAGTTTTTTAAGATATTTTTGTAAAATATATTTATATAAGTTTTAAAAACAAAAATATAAAAACATAAAAAGAAAAAAATATATATTTCTATATTTTTAAGTATTTAAATTAAAAAAAAAGTTTACATTTTTTTTATTAAGAGTTATAAAAACTAATAAGTAAATTTTTTTTTTTAGTTTTAGTTAAGTTATATTATATTTTCTATAATTTAAAAACAGAAAAAAATATAAAAATACACTGAACCTGTCAATTTTTAAACTGCATCATTCTGAATCTGCATTTCCATGCGATCGCATGGCTGTAGTGCTTGATACCCATGCGACCGCATGAGGTATTCTGACACGCCTGAAATGAAGGGACCCGTCATAATCCATCCGGATGAATACATTACATTTGGTTACATCGCGAGGTACTTGACCTCTATATGATACATTTTACAAATATTGCATTCGTTTTTAAAAGACAAACTTTTATTACACCGAATGTTGACGGCATGCATACCATTTTATAATATATCCAACTATAAATGACTTAATAATAATCTTGATGAACTCAATGACTTGAATGCAACGTCTTTTGAAATATGTCATGAATGACTCCAAGTAATATCTCCAAATTGAGCAAATGCACCGCGGAAGATTTCTTTCATACCTGAGAATAAACATGCTTTAAAGTGTCAACCAAAAGGTTGGTGAGTTCATTAGTTTAACATAAATAATCATTTCCATCATTTTAATAGACCACAAAATTTTCATTTTCAGTTCTCATAAATATACGTCCCATGCATAGAGACAAAAATATCATTCATATGGATTGAACACCTGGTAACCGACATTAACAAGATGCATATAAGAATATCCCCTATCATTCCGGGAAATCCTTCGGACATGATAAAAACAACATCGAAGTACTAAAGCATCCGGTACTTTGGATGGGGTTCGTTAGGCCCAATAGATCTATCTTTAGGATTCGCGTCAATTAGTAGACCGGTTTACTAATTCTTAGGTTACCAAGTAAAAGGGGCATATTCGGCTTCGATTATTCAACCATATAATGTAGTTTCGATTACTTGTGTCTATTTCGTAAAACATTTATAATAATTGCGCATGTATTCTCAGCCCAAAAATATAAAGGGTAAAAAGGCAAATGAAACTCACCATACTGTATTTTCTAGTAAAAATACATATTACGACATTGAATAATGCAGGGTTGGCCTCGGATTCACGAACCTATATTATGTATATATATATATTAACACATATAATTGTAATTGAACAGTGTTGTATATATATATATATATTTATTATAATATATTATTAAATTGTAACTTATTGTTATATATATATAATGTGTTGAATTCAATATTTATATATGTGTTTATTATTACTTATAATATCTTAAAATATTTTTATACACTATATGTAATTTAGTTATTATTATTGAAATGTCCCGTTCATATTGATTATAAACGTTCCATATTAATTAATTTCGTCGCGAGGTTTTGACCTCTATATGAGACATTTTTCAAATACTGCATTCGATTTTAAAACAAACCATAACCTTTAAAATATTACGACGATTATCAAATAATGATAATCTAAAATATAGCGTTTTTCACACGACCATTACATAATGGTTTACAATAATATTACACGTCAACATAAGTCTTCGAATGCAGTTTTTAAACAATATTATACAAGCATAGACTCCAAATCTTGTCCTTAATTTAGTATGCAACAGCGGAAGCTCTTAATAATCACCTGAGAATAAACATGCTTAAAACGTCAACAAAATTGTTGGTGAGTTATAGGTTTAACCTACATATTATTAAATCATAAAAATAGACCACAAGATTTCATTTTTATAACACATCTCTTATCAGGCATTTCGCATACTGCATAGAGATAAAAATCATTCATATGTTGAACACTTGGTAACCGACGTTAACTTAATGCATAGAATATCCCCAAAACAGAACCTCTCGTCTGTATAATAATCTCGAAGTACTAAACCATCCATAACCTGAATGGGGGTTGTTAAGCCCAATAGATCTATCTTTAGGATTCGCGTCAATTAGGGGCCATTTCCCTAAGAACCAGACTTGAAGGGCAATATTCGGTTTAATAATCCAACCATAGAATGTAGTTTTGCGTACTTGTGTCTATTTTGTAAAACATTTATAAAGCTGCATGTATTCTCATCCTAAAATATTAGATTTTAAAAGTGGGACTATAACTCACTTTCACAGATTTTTACTTCTTCGGAAAGTAAGACTTGGCCACTAGTCGATTCACGAACCTTTAACAAATATGTACATATATATCAAAATATGTTTAAAATATATTTACAACATTTTTTAATAAGTTTTAATGTTTTAAATATTTTCAGTCAGCTGTCCTCGTTAGTAACCTACAACTAGTTGTCCATAGTTAGATGTACAGAAATAAATCGATATATATTATCTTGAATCAATCCACGACCCAATGTATACACGTCTCAGGCTAGATCACAACTCAAAGTATATATAGTTTTGGAATCAACCTCAACCCTGTATAGCTAACTCCAACATTACAGCATATAGAGTGTCTATGGTTGTTCCAAATAACATATATACATGGGTCGATATGATATGTCAAAACACTTTCATACGTGTCTATGGTATCCCAAGATTACATAATATATTAGAATACATGTATAATACAATATGAGTTAGCTAGGATAAGATTAATATAGATTTGTTACCAATTTTTACGTAGCTACAACAAGCAAAAATAACCAATCTTGTTTTACCCATAACTTCTTCGTTTTAAATCCGTTTTGAGTGAATCCAATTGCTATGGTTTCATATTAAACTTAAGTTTATGAATATATACAGAAAAAGTATAAGTTTATAGTTTTAAATATAAGTTACAAGTCATTTTTGTAAAGGTAGTCATTTCAGTCGAAAGAACGACGTCTAGATGACCATTTTGGAAAATATACTTCCACTTTGAGTTTAACCATGATTTTTGGATATAGTTTCATGTTCATAAGAAAAATCATTTTGTCAGAAGAACAACTTTTAAATCAAAGTTTACTACGACGGCGTATATCCGGTTTTACGGTGTTTTTCGTGTTTTCCGATTTTAAATCATTAAGTTAGCATATCATATAGATATAGAACATGTGTTTAGTTGATTTTAAAAGTCAAGTTAGAAGGATTAAATTTTGTTTGCGAACAAGTTTAGAATTAACTAAACTATGTTCTAGTGATTACATGTTCAAATCTTCGAATAAGATAGTTTTATATGTATGAATCGAATGATGTTATGAACATAATTACTACCTCAAGTTTAGTAGGTAAACCTACTGGAAGTGACAAGAAATGATCTAGCTCCAAAGGATCTTCGATGGCTTGAAAGTTCTTGAAGTAGAATCATGACACGAAAACAAATTCAAGTAAGATTATCACTCGAATTAAGATAGTTATAGTTATAGTAATTGAATCAAAGTTTGTATATGAGTATTACCTTGATTTAGAATGATATCTTACTGTAAACAACATGGATTTCTTGAGGTTGGATGATCACTTTACAAGATTGGAAGTGAGCTAGTAAACTTGGAAGTATTCTTGATTTTATGAAACTAGAACTTGTAAAATTTATGAAGAACACTTAGAACTTGAAGATGGAACTTGAGAGAGATCAATTGGATGAATAAAATTGAAGAATGAAAGTGTTTATAAGTATTTTTGGTCGTTGGTATATGGATTAGATATAAAGGATGTGTAATTTTGTTTTCATGTAAATAAGTCATGAATGATTACTAATATTTTTGTAATTTTATGAGATATTTCATGCTAGTTTCCAAATGATGGCTCCCACATGTGTTAGGTGACTCACATGGGCTGCTAAGAGCTGATCATTGGAGTGTATATACCAATAGTACATACATCTAAAAGTTGTGTATTGTACGAGTACGAATACGGGTGCATACGAGTAGAATTGTTGATGAAACTGAACGAGGATGTAATTGTAAGCATTTTTGTTAAGTAGAAGTATTTTGATAAGTGTCTTGAAGTCTTTCAAAAGTGTATAAATACATATTAAAACACTACATGTATATACATTTTGACTGAGTCGTTAAGTCATCGTTAGTCGTTACATGTAAATGTTGATTTGAAACCTTTAAGCTAACGATCTTGTTAAATGTTGTTAACCCATTGTTTATTATATCAAATGAGATGTTAAATTATTACATTATCATGATATTATGATATATTAATATATCTTAATATGATATATATACAATTAAATGTCGTTACAACGATAATTGTTACATATATGTCTCGTTTCGAAATTCTTAAGTTAGTAGTCTTGTTTTTACATATGTAGTTCATTGTTAATATACATAATGACATGTTTACTTATAATTTATCATGATTAAACATAGTGTAATAATATCTTAATATGATTCATAGATAATTAGTAAGACGTTGTTATAACAATAATCGTTATATATATCGTTTCGAGTTTCTTAATTCAATAAACACAATTTTATGTATATAACTCATTGTTAAAATACCTAATGAGATACTTACTTATCATAATATCATGTTAACTATATATATAATCATATATATGTCATCATATAGTTTTTACAAGTTTTAACGTTCGTGAATCACCGGTCAACTTGGGTGGTCAATTGTCTATATGAAACCTATTTTAATTAATCACGTCTTAACAAGTTTGATTGCTTAACATGTTGGAATAAATATCAATTTCATTTAATATATATAAACGTGAAAAAGTTCGGGTCACTACAATTATAGTTAATAATATTTCATATAAAAATATAGTATGTAATATACTTTTTACATATAAGTCTCTTTTGTTTGAAAAATTAATTTTTATAGTACTATTAAGGTAAAGATATTAATACCTATGATAAAAATGATAGTTTTACTAATAATGATTCTCTTAATAATAATATAGTTGTAAAAATAATAATTTTTAATAATAATACTAATAATGATAATGATAATATTAATAATAGTAGTACTTATGTTAATAGTGATAATAATAATAATAATTATAGAGATATCTATTTTGTTAATTATGGTTATAAGTTTAATTATTACCATTCTAATAATCATATTAACAACAATAATGATATTATTACTAATACCTTTGTTGATAATACTATAATATTACTAACAATTTGTAAGATGATACTAATAATAATATTTATAGTGATAATTTGTATTATGTTCATAAAAATGATAATAATAATAATAGTAATACTAACAATTATAACAATAATACTTAATACTAGAAAATAATAATAATAATCATAATGATAATAATAATGATAGTAATAATATTAATTTAAAAATGAAAATTTTTTAATATAAATGATAAGACAAAAATGATAGTTTTAATAAACATATTACTTTTAATAATAAGGTTAATTTTAATCATAATACTAGTTTAAGTAGAAATTTTAGTAATCATGAGATAGTACTAATATTAATGTTTAAATGATAATTCTAAAATTTTTGACGATAATACTTTTAATGATTTTGCTAAAGACAATAATAATAATATTAATGATAATTTATCAATAATAACAATAATCTTAATCTTAATCATAACAATAAGAGTAGTAATAATAATAACAATAATAATAATACTTATACGATTAATAATAATAATAATAACAGTTGTAATACTTTATAATTACGATTGTGATATTAATACTAGTAATAATAATTACTATACTAATAACATTTATAATACTTTCAATAACAATAATAATAATCACAATAATAATAAAGATAATAATAATGATAATAATGATAATAATAATAATAAATATTAGTAAGAAGACTACCTCACAAGAATGAATCCCATAAAAAAAAATAGCTGCCCTCCCTCTGGATTGAACCCGAGACCTTTCGTTCCTAAACAAGAATCCTAACCATCCAGCTGCCAGTTACTTTTCTGAAATCACCCTATCCTAAATTTAATTAAACCGTTCTACCTGATTCCATGTGTTCTCTTCTTCTTCGAAATATTATTTCAACCAGGGAACCCAACTCATGATTTGAACAACGATTTAAGATTTAAGATAAAATTTGAATTTTCTTTACCAACAACCTGTAATGGATGCTTATTAAATAAAAAAATATATATATATAACAAAAACTGTTGCTGTTAGAGAATAAATAAAAAAATTATGAACCTCAAATCGATTTTCAAATTCCAGAGGGTTTTAGACCAAAGTTAAAACATGAAAGAAATTCTAAATCGTTATTGGAAACTGTATGCATCATCAATTTAACTTAAAACATTATAATGAATTCAAATTTTGCCAAGAACCATTCGTTTGACTTTTTGAACTAAAAGTTTGACTCTTAAAATTAAAGCTTGATAGATGAAATTGGATTTTGAAATTTTGAAGATAGTTTGAATAGGAGATTGCAAACCCAATGGCATTTTTACGTTTTTGAAATTTATTAAAAATAGAATTTTGGCAAAAATCATTGAAGAACAGGGGTACGTGCTCTTGTTCTTCTGTTTAAAAAAACCAATTAACAGATACAATAATTGTAAATTGATAGGTGAAAGTGATGAAGGAAAAAAAATCGTTTGCTTCCTCTCTAATACACGAATTTTCCAAATGATTTAAAACACAGTGGATGACAGATTTCCATATCAGAACAGGAGAAAAATAAAAAATTAAAAGGGGTGTACGATCCTAACTGAATTTGGATTGTTCCTCATGTTTGATTCTGATTCTTACTAGCTTAACAGTGTTACGACAAATTGATTAAAGCAGGATTGTGACAGGAAGCTGGATACGTATACAAATAATCTCTTGTATGTAAATATTCGTATATGTATATTTTTATATATCTATATTTGTTTATATGTTTATATATATATATATATATATATATATATATATATATATATATATATATATATATATATATATATATATATATATATATATATATATATATATATATATATATATATATATATATATATATATATATATATATATATATATATATATAAAGCTGTATGTATTTATATAATTTGTATAAATTGTATGTTATATGTATATCTGATTTGTATATATCTATTTATACATTTGTGTTTATATAATTCATAAGTTTTAGATAATTAACAAATAATATTAATAGTAAAGTTCTAATAATAATAATAATAATAATGTTAATAATAATGATAACAACAATGGTAACAATAATATTAAAAATATATATATCAAATGTATCAATTTCATATTATTTTATATATACCTATAATAATAATATTGATATATATATTAATAATAATAATGAAAGTAATAACATAAATACTAATATAACACTATTTTAACTTATAATTAATTTGATGTAATATATATAATTTATGATAACTTATATTGCGTATTGAATATATATATATATATATATATATATATATATATATATATATATATATATATATATATATATATATATATATATATATATATATATATATATATATATATATATTACTATTACTTTATGTGTAGATTTCATATATTTATTTTAATATCAACTTAATTATTCTGCTTAATAGTTTACATTTTTAATTACAATTGATTAAGTGATTCTTTATTAATTTAGATATTATCTATACACTTATATTTATATTTATGTATCTATTTATATTTGTTTACATATTTACTTACACGCAACTGTTCGTGAATCGTCGAGAATGGTCAGAGGTTCACTAAATTCATATAAATAGTTCAAAGGTCAAATGTATGCATAAACACAGTTCAAAGTTTATACAATTTCAATATTACAGACTTTGCTTATCGTGTCGAAATAATATAAAGATTAAGTTTAAATTTGGTCGGAAATTTTCGGGTCGTCACAGTACCTACCCGTTAAAGAAATTTTGTCCCGAAATTTGATCAGGATGGTCATGGCTAACGATAAATATGTTTTCATGATGAATATGAGTTGATAAATAGAGTTTTATTACCATAGAGTAATATGGATAAGATAATTCGATTATTCGAAGAGTACGAGTGTAGTTATCACAAAAGATTGAGATAGAGATTTAACTTTTGACGTAGTCACGGTGGATTTTTGGAATTCAAGGAATTTAAAGAAAATCTTTGAAATCTAAAAGATTTGATTCTTCGGTGAATAATGAAATTAGGATTTCTAAAATTAAATACGGTGATCTGCCTTGATTACTCTGTCTGATGTTTCCATTATAAATTAAACTTTTTCCTTTCCATTATTTTCACCATTCCTATACTTTCTTTCTTAGTTCATACATCCAAAAGATTGTGAAAATGCTTAATCCGGTTCTAATCCTTGATATTTTCCTAATTATCATTTCTGTCATCCTTCTTTTCAATCTTCCACCAGAAAAATCTGTTTACTTCTACTATTACCTTGAGGTGATACTATTCTTAATTATACCGTGTCTTTATATTGCTATTCGTATTAATGTTCACGGTTTGTAACCTCCGTGTTGTTATTGGGCTTTATATTTTCTCTTATATTTTGGTACTCTATGCTTTTGTTTTCTCTTCCCGACTTTAAATCAAGCAAATAATGGTCCAGAATTCGTAGGTATTGAGTTTTGAATGAACATGACTAATGTTCTAAGAAAGAAATAGTAATAGCTTAATCTGATTTGTCAAATTATCAGAAGTCACGAGAAAAGATAGAATTATCAGGAAGATATATTCTTGATATGTTTAGAGATCAGGTAGAATGTAAGAGTCGTGTAACATGGCACATGATGACGTTATGATTCTGTGAATCATCACGTTCCATTAGAAACTCAGCATGACTTACTGTAATATAATCACATTGATCAAGTGTCATTATATTATACTAACTCATGCATCAGTTCCCAACACTACTTCAAAAACATTCATAGTTTAAATTCGAAAGTTTACAGAATATAGAAACTAACAGTTTCTTATATGATGTAACACTGATAGCGCGAAGATATAAATGATTTCAGATAATATTAGTTATGAAAAATATCTTCAGAAATATTGAGGATATTTATAATGAGAGATATGATGATATCTTAGAATATCTAAGATCAGAGGATGATGAACAATATTGTCCGTAAAGGTTTAGAGTAAGGAACAAGATATTTGTTAATGACTTCAGCAGATATTGAATCATTTGGATTCTTTGAAGGCAGGTTTAGTCTTTGTGATTTGCCCACGGCTTTCTTCATAGTTTCGCATAATTCCCTTTACGGTACTAAATTTTCTATTGAACGTTTCCAACACTCCATTCTTTATCATCAAACTTTCGACTGTTAAGGTGGTTTACAGTTTTGCTGGTTCCTTCAGCTTTTTAAACATTTAGTGTATAGATTCGTAGACTGAGTGCTTTTCAGAGTTTCAGAATGGAAGATCATAATTCTAAGAGGTAAATGTTATATGTATACATATAACTGTTGATGTAGAAATGCTGTGAGATTCAAAATACAGATTTGCTAATTCCCGGTAATTGATATAGTAATTCTCGTTATAACATGCAGATGAATATATGATAGGGTTTCGATAAACATAAAAAGATTTTTCGGAGAGACTTACGCCAAAGGGTAACAAGATTGCTGGTTCATCTGCTGATAATGTGGTGGAATATAAAAGATTCCCCGGCAACGATGATAGAAAGGGTAATCGTATATATCGGCTTATAATAAGGCTAATCCGAATGAAAGTCGAAGTGGAGTTGTGACAAAATTGGCTAATTTGGAAGGGATTGTAAAGTGATTTTCGGTAATAACAACTCCAAAGAAGCTAGCACAGATACGTGTTAAATGTTTACTCAGGTTCTGAGTGTTTTCAGGTGCATAACTGTATGCATAAATCTTTCCTTTCATAGATGAAGTGTGGTTGGTTCATCCTCTTAATTGAGGTGTTTTCAAGAATCATGAAAGGTTTGAATGCAGATTGTAATCGTCAAGATACAAATGAGGTTTAAGATGAAATCAAGTGGCAAACTTGAAGAAATGTTTAGTTTCATATGTTATAATCAATATTTTAATTCATTTTAATTGTCCAATGTTATTAGTCCACAGTCGATAGTCCACAGTTAACAGTCCAATAATTCATATATAGTTTAATATATAATATTCGAATTAATTAATACGTATCGTGACCCGTGTACATGTCTCAGACTCGATCACAACTCAAAGTATATATATTATTGTAGAATCAACCTCAACCCTGTATAGAGAACTCGATCATTACTGCATATAGAGTGTCTATGGTTGTTCCAAATAATATATATATATATATATATATATATATATATATATATATATATATATATATATATATATATATATATATATATATATATATATATATATATTTGCGTCGATATGATATGTCAAAACCTTGTATACGTGTCCCGATATTTAAAGTGCGTAAAATAAATACATAAATTAAATGACGATAAATAACATGCGTAAAGTAAATAACAGAAATTAAATGATGATAAATAAAATTGCGATAATTAAATTGCGATAAATAAACTGCGATAAATAAAATGTAATCAGTTAGCTAGGAACAGTTAGCTAGGATTTTGTTAGCGTGGATTCTTAACAAAATTTTCTCATGGTTAATTTGTTTGTTTCTAACAAATTTTTATTTTTGTCCAATGTTTTCTTCATTATGCCACTTGTTGGATTCTGATAGATCAAAATCCAAATATGAAATTGAATGAAAAGGGTTATTCTGCAGTGAACGGATACGTATATCGGTGGTTGTAAATAGGATAGTAAATGACTGTTGAATTAGATTTGAAAGAATGTACAGTGTACTTATTAATGTGAAATCTAAATATTCATCGGCTATTACCTACCCGTTAAAATATTTTCACCATTAACAGTTTGTACGAAATAATTTTTAATTACAATCTTTATGAAAAATATATATACCTATATATTTTCTTCAGATGTAATCATGGGTTTAATGAGTCAATATGATATTAAACTCATTTGATTTACCGTTAGAACAAGAATATATAATCTCTAAAACATTATAGATTACATAATCATCATGAAGAACAAAGATGTATAACGTCATGTAGAACGATGATTATACTCGAGGTACAGAATGAGATGTTGAGGCATGTGATGTTGATGTTGTTGTTGGTGGTACTGGTGTTGTCGGTGCTGTTGCTGAAGCTGGTAGGTTTTGCACCACGTTTTCCAAATTGATTACTCGAGCGCGGAGTTCGTCGACTTCTTATATTATTCCGGGATGACTGTCGATCGGAACGAGCGGATGAATAAGGTTTAGAATTTTAGATAGAATATAATCGTGGTGAGATATTCGGGAAATGAGGGTGAAAATGGTGTTTCGGATTGGTTCGTCGGTAAGTGTTTCAGGTTCATCGCCAAGAAGAAAATTTGGTTGATGGAAAGTATCGCCTTCTTCTCATTTCCATTGGTTAAGTTGACTACGAACTTATCCCAATTCATCCAGGATAGGTGATGGCTAATTGGTTGATCCATTCCGGTTACACTACTTTCAGAGCTCAGGTGAATATTCATATCGGAATAGTTGTCGGAATTCGAGAAATTCGAACTGGTTGAAGGATTCATCTCGTACAATCAGATGAAGGATTTTTGATAGGAAATAGATTATAGGATGTAGATTAGTACCCTGTAATACATAATTTACATATGCATATATAATACTAAAATCCCATAAGTTACGGAGGAATCTACAGAAAATGTCCGGCAAAGTTTACAATAACAGATACGCTAAGATATGAATTAGCAGATATGCTAATATATGAATTTTGTCTATACACTAATCATGCAATCAATGCAATAAGATGTGTCTAGACTAAGGATGATAAGCAAGTGATTCTCTAAGAATGATAAGCAGGTAATTTTCGACACGAAATGATAAGCAAAACTTTTGACATGCAGACACGGTCGAAGTCCAGACTCACTAATGCATCTAAACAGCTATCAGTTAGACACACTAATGCAAGACCTGGTTCGCTAAGACCACCGCTCTGATACCAACTGAAGGGACCCGTCTTAATCCATTCGGACGAATACATTACATTTGGTTACATCGCGAGGTACTTGACCTCTATATGATACATTTTACAAACATTGCATTCGTTTTTAAAAGACAAACTTTTATTACACCGAATGTTGACGGCATGCATACCATTTTCTAATATATCCAACTATAAATGACTTAATAATAATCTTGATGAACTCAACAACTCGAATGCAACGTCTTTTGAAATATGTCATGAATGACTCCAAGTAATATCTCTAAATTAAGCAAATGCACAGCGGAAGATTTCTTTCATACCTGAGAATAAACATGCTTTAAAGTGTCAACCAAAAAGTTGGTGAGTTCATTAGTTTAACATAAATAATCATTTCCATCATTTTAATAGACCACAAGATTTTCATTTTCAGTTCTCATAAATATACGTCCCATGCATAGAGACAAAAATATCATTAATATGGATTGAACACCTGGTAACCGACATTAACAAGATGCATATAATAATATCCCCTATCATTCCGGGAAATCCTTCGGACATGATAAAAACAACATCGAAGTACTAAAGCATCCGGTACTTTGGATGGGTTCGTTAGGCCCAATAGATCTATCTTTAGGATTCGCGTCAATTAGTAGACCGGTTTACTAATTCTTAGGTTACAAGTAAAAGGGGCATATTCGGCTTTGATCATTCAACTATATAATGTAGTTTCGATTACTTGTGTCTATTTCGTAAAACATTTATAAAAATTGCGCATGTATTCTCAGCCCAAAAATATAAAGGGTAAAAAGGCAAATGAAACTCATCATACTGTATTTTGTAGTAAAAATACATATTACGACATTGAATAATGCAGGGTTGGCCTCGGATTCACGAACCTATATTATGTATATATATATATATATTAACACATATAATTGTAATTGAACGGTGTTGTATATATATATTTATTATCATATATTATTAAATTGTAACTTATTGTTATATATAAATAATGTGGTGAATTCAATATTTATATATGTGTTTATTATTACTTATAATAT